>NC_064621.1:504550920-505195920 GCF_023898315.1 Schistocerca nitens
ACTTCAACAGGTCGAGCAACAATAAATCTTGAGTGAATGGGAAACCTGTAAAAGGGTGGGCTATTTTTTACAGCAGTGTATATCATGGTACTATGTTGTATCGACTGATCAACTGTCTCATCATTTCGTTTTGGCTCCCCTAGCCCTGTGCTATGGTACCGTACCCTGGGGATTTCAGTGTACAGCAGGACTGCTGATACGTATTTGCAAATCAAATAAAAATAAAAAGCCCAAGTATAAATTGTAATTTCTTTTTATTACTTTCTGGTACATTAACCATTATTAGACCACAATTAATTTACCAAGACTAAATGAGAGGCCTATGCAAAGAACCACAGTGTACTACTATGTGGTAAAGTGCATCTAAAATAAATTGAAGACATGCGCGGAAAATTGGGGTAACACTGAAAAGCAAAAGCTTAGAGGTAAATATTACCATCTGTTACTGGATACGGAAACTATCAAAATTGACATTGGCCTCACCAATAAGTGATATTTAGGGGTAAGATCAGGGTCAATTTTTATAGTTCCCGTACCGAGAAACAGTTGGCAACACTTATCTACAGTTTTTTACATTCGTGGGTTAGCGCATGTCTTCAATTGGCCAATACCAGCGCAGCGGGTGTACTAGTGGATTGGAGAATGACACCAATGGGGGCTGCGTGACCAGTGGCCACCGCAAGGCACAGCAGGATCAATTAAACAGCTTGAAGGCAGCTCACAAGCAGTACTTCTAGCAGCAGGGAGCATGCCTGCAAACGATCGTATTGCTGGTGACTAGTAATTCGACAAGTCAGAAATCTCTGACTAGAATACGAAATTTAAAAAAATTAATACGTAGACAGCATAGATAACTGCTTCTAACGGATGAACCCCACCGCTCAGCACACAACACAAGTCACCATGTGCAAAGTCCGACCGGGTAGCCGTGCGGTCTAACGCACTGCTTTCCGGGCGGGAAGGCGTGGCGGTCTCCGGCGCGAACCCGCCCGGCGGATTAGTGTCGAGGTCCGGTGTGCCGGCCAGTCTGTGGATGATTTTTAAGGCGGTTTTCCATCTGCCTCGGCAAATGCGGGCTGGTTCCCCCTATTCCGCCTAAGTTACACTATGTCGGTGATTGCTGCTCAAACACTTTCTCCATGTAAGCGTACACCATAATAACTCTACCACACAAACATTGGGGTTACACTCGTCTGGTGTGAGACGTTTCGGGAGGGGGATCCAGAATCCACTGGTGGCCGAACCGCACAATAACCCTGAGTTCGGTGTGGGGCGGCGGTGGGGTGAGTGGACTGCTGTCGCCTGTTGTGGGATTGTGAACCACTGAGGGTTGCGGCGGGGACGAAGTCTCTCCGTCCTTTCTAGGTCCCCAGTTTCATGCAATACAATACAATACAATACAGTACAATACCATGCGCAGGACCATCTGTCACCAACAGTTCATGATAGTTCACAGCAGCTCCGAGCACTAGCTGTCTTGAGAAATTAAGTGTGTTCTGATGATCCTTATTATAATAAAAACAGTTATAAATAAAATAAATTGCATAATTCTTACACAGTGTGTTTGTTTGACCATGGAACAGCTAGGAATCCCGATAAATATACATCGTATGAAAAAATGATACTGATGAAAAGTTAATATTCTTAAAGGGCATCTGTCTGTTTTAAACGTTACTAACAGCCAACCCCACCCCCACTGGGGAGGGTCAACTTCTTATTTTCGTACTGAAACACCTTTTTTAAATTCCATATTCGAGTTCTTAAATTCTTAACAGTAATATCATATGTTCAGAACAAACAAGTTTAAATTTAAATCCAAAATGTAAAGTAGTCAAATCAGTCGTTCTTAATTGAAAAAACCGTAAAAAATGTATTTTGTCGATTAGATCGCCATCTACCAAGAATAGAAAAATTGTTTCCTGTCACCCTAGGTATTTTTGGCGTTGAATCCGAATCTGCAATGAAAATAAAATGTGGCTAGTTTTATCATAGATGGATGTCCCAGTTGAAAATACTAACTTTTCATCTGTAATTTTTTTTGTACGGTGCATATTTTTAGAGATATTTGGTTGTTCCAAGTTAAAACAAACACCTTAGTACAAGCGCCAATATGGTGTCAAATATACCTAAACAAAAATAAACTAAGAAACTTTTCTTCCTAGGTGATAAATATATGTGACCATTCCTCAATAGTGGGACGTTCACTATGCCAGATTTACCATGATGTCTTAAATAATCCAAGATTAACACAAAGGGGGGGGGGCTCTTTAACTACAGCCGGCACCAATCTTTCCCACGATCTGGCAGACGTTCACTAACTCACCTTCACCGGACTGCTCATATGTGTCTTTGCATCTTCCATCACTTCTACGACCACTTTAGAAAGAAACTCCGTTATTTTTGGAAATAATGATATCATAGTGGGTTCAATCGGAAGCACGTTTTCAGCTATTTTCGAGCTGCCTCGGTAGCCTTCATGTGTGCTTCGGGTGACAAAGTAATGCAGTGACTGGCTTCTTGCTCTACCGTTGTTTGTAAATGCTCTCACACAAATGTGTTTTCAGCAGCTCAATTAGCAGCAGCAACATTTCGCGAAAGCAATTTATGGCTGTAATTGCACCGTCGCTTGACGTTTATACTTAATAACTGGAAGCTGTAATCATCACGGGTTTCAGTGTTTGCCTAAATTTACTTCTGCCTAATCATATCTAGCCCTCAACATTGTAGCTCTCCTCTGAAGCGTTGTTCGGGATTCAGATTCCTTGGAAACGGAAACTGGCTTCGAAGCCATAGTTAATCAACAAGAATACCAATTTAAAACGAACAAATTACTTTAAGTACACAATAGCCACTCAAAGATTGCTGTTAGGGAATGCCTTGGTGAAAATGAGCTCAGTTGAGAGAAACTTCTCCAGTACTGGATAAACCTTGAGTCACAGGACGTTAATTGTAACTTTAAGTAGCGTTAATATATTGTATATGCAAGTTTGTGTGTGTGTGTGTGTGTGTGTGTGTGTGTGTGTGTGTGTGTGTGTGTGTGTGTGTGGCTGGTCGTGGATTGTGTTCCAAAAATGAACAGCATAGAGACAGAAGTGATTACACTTTCTGCAGGACCTAACCATCATTTTGCAGGACAATGCTCAAGCAAGAACAGTGCAAGCTGTTACTGATTTGTTTGAGCCGGCCGGTGTGGCCAAGCGGTTCTAAGCGCTGCAATCTGCAACAGAGCGACCGCTACGGTCGCAGGTTCGAATTCTGTCTCGGGCATGGATGTGTGTGATGTCCTTGGGTTAGTTAGGTTTAAGTAGTTCTAAGTTCTAGGGGACTGATGACCTCAGATGTTAAGTCCCATAGTGCTCAGAGCCATTTGAACCATTTTGATTTGTTTGACTGATGGGGCTGCTAAGTGGTATGCCACCTACTGCAGTCCCCTGACTTAAGCCCTCGTCAGTTCAACTCGATTTCTGAAGGAAACACTTCACGGCATTCGCTTCAGAACTGCTACAAATTCGTCAGGCAATAGACTGCGTCGCTTGAACTGTCAACACAACTGTCACTGCTAAGAGTGTCCTACGATTTCCACATCGCTAGCAACGGGTTATAAACAATGCTGGTGACTACTCTGAAGTCAGTAAAACTTTTAAACACGTATCTATTTTATAAAAGCTGTAAATAAATAGTTGCTACTATTAAAGTTCCAACCCATGTAGATATCCATAATGCCCGTAATAGTGATGAGAATATCCTCAGGAACCTGTACAATATCAAAGTGGTTCCCCAAAGTTAAACTTATTCGGCTCTGTGACCCGACGTCATGTGCACCTACCATTTTAATTTATTCATTTTTTTTTTTCGCTGAAGCTACCGTAAGAAAGGTGATTTATCTGGATGTGCTGTAAGACTGACTCTTTCCTTAATTAGAAGGTGAAACTGGAAACCTCATTGCAAAACAAGGTAGAGCTCCTCCCCCTTGGCATCTCTTTGTACGTGAGTCGTTGAACATCGACCTTTCTGACCGTTTGAATGGACGTAACGGTCAATGCGACAGAGCTCCTTCCCACTGGCCTCACGTTGACCTGATCTCACGCCGAGGGATTTCTCGTTTGGGGATATATAGAAGATCTTGTCTACGTTCCGTCACTACCTGATGATTCGCCAGAGTTGAGATACGGAACTGAAGATGCTATTGCTCCCACCATTCCGGACTTGTTGTTTACATCGGCACGTACTGAACATTTGTAAGAAAAACTGGGTTAACTTTCCTTCAATTTTATGTATCAGTAGTTGAAAATAATCTAAATGAAATTGTTATAACATACCATTGAAATTGGAACACACTTTTACGGACACCCGTTTATTGAATACCATCTTGATTGTGTTGTAATTCCCAGTAATGTGTTACACTTACACTTTATGATTAACGTGTTCAGCACCACCCAAGGCAAGAGTTAAAGATGGCGTGTCCTCACTCATTGTATCCCACATACATGTAGCGGTCACGGACACGTCAGCGTTGTGGATAGGAGCTTCTGCGGCTCCATGGAACTCATATCACGCTCAACCGAGTCTGTGCTACCGACCTGAAAATTCACGTGACGGAGGTTCTTCCCTCACTGGCATATCAGATCAGCTGTAAACTGGTAGAGCTGTCACAACTTCCCCAGCATATAAATCGTTCCGTGAAATTTTGCGAGAATTGCCGCAAATCGGTAACTTGCTGCCACTTAAGTTACTGACATCTTGTAGACACAAGGTCTAGGTAGCCTGACGGAAAGGCCACAGTTCAGACGTAAGATGGATTACCGGATATTTTGATATTCCGCAGACTATCGGACAAAGAACTCCGCAGTATACCAGCAGACATTCCTACCGATGTTACTATTCAGCGCTCTCGACGGATAGCCACCTATCACAAGTTTGTGGTTATCTAAAATCCCTGCTGAACGCCATGCACAGACCCACGCACCATGCAGTGGTATTTGCTTGCGTAATACTGTACTGCAAGACAAATCTCTTTTGGGGACAGATGGGTGCTTTATGAGGTAATTTTACGGTTCAATATTTCAAAGTATGCTGACGGCTTAATTTAAATCACTATGGAAAAATTAGTCTGTTATAGCGCGTCATCTACATCTAGATGACAGAGCACAGCTTTACCACCTGCTCGTAACATGGGATCTGAATCTAACTTCTTATTTATTTGGAGTTTCGGAATGTCATCTTTCCACCAGTCCACAATGGTAAAGCCAATAACAGCTGCAACTGTATTACATGAAGTATACCTAATTACAGTCTAATTTTGCATTATTTTACACTGATTGCCGCTTTCGTTAGAGCATCGTAGTAGTTGAAGAGCTGTCAGTTATTTACAGGTGCTACATATACCTTTCATTAGTGAAATTTGGTCAAAAATGATTTTCGGAAAGCAAAGAGCATTCCATCCTCAAAAGGTTCACAGAATATATACACAGATATTATTCCATTATTTTCGCACAACTGGAAGAACAGTATGGATACCACTCATAATTGATAGATTTAATTCCTCATTGTCATGTACTGATAAAGGGAACACGTATTCTACGTGTTGTCCCCTCTCAACATAATTCATAATCATGTGATAATAAAATTTTGAGTCTGGTGTGGAAACACGCTTGGATAAGTCATTGTTACGCTATTGGTCGCGATATGAAAGAAGTCAAACTACAAGTCTCTGTCTGGCACAAATTTTCTATCATCACTGCATATTCACTTCATGAATCGTTCAAAGTTTCGAAAAAGACATTTCGACAAATGATAATGCGTCAAGAGTGATCTTCCTCTGAAAAAGACTAACTCACCTTTGGATCTTGTACATACACTTATGAGAGAGAAACATTGTAGCCATCTGTTTAATAGCGTTTTGGGCCATGTTTAGAGCGCGATACAGCATCGGATGTGCCTGGTATGAATTCGACAAGACTTCGCTAGGTTTCCGAAGGTAAGTAATATAGATGTGTTCCGTTGGGTTCAGATTTCGTAAGCTGGTGCCCAACAAATAAACGTGTATTCACTATAATGCTCCTTAAACCACCGTACCAAGCTTCTAGCTTCGTGACACAGACAGTTATCCTGCTGGAACATACCATCTCCAAGGGAAAAGACACCAAGCATGAAGGGTGGTCTGCAGTGATGTTCGCTTACCACAGCTGTCAGAGTATCTTCGATTGCCATTACTGGTTACATCGAAGACTAGGTGATTGTCTCCCACAGCCCCCAATGCTCAGCCTCTGTGGCGTGGTTCTTATGTCGAACAGCTGTTCGCCCAAATGACTGTTGTTGTTGTTGTGGTCTTCAGTCCTGAGACTGGTTTGATGCAGCTCTCCATGCTACTCTATCCTGTGCAAGCTTCTTCATCTCCCAGTACCTACTGCAACCTACATCCTTCTGAATCTGCTTAGTGTATTCATCTCTTGGTCTCCCCCTACGATTTTTACCCTCCACGCTGCCCTCCAATACTAAATTCGTGATCCCTTGATGCCTCAGAACATGTCCTACCAACCGATCCCTTCTTCTGGTCAAGTTGTGCCACAAACTCCTCTTCTCCCGAATCCTATTCAGTACCTCCTCATTAGTTACGTGATCTACCCATCTAATCTTCAGCATTCTTCTGTAGCACCACATTTCGAAAGCTTCTATTCTCTTCTTGTCCAAACTATTTAGCGTCCATGTTTCACTTCCATACATGGCTACACTCCATACAAATACTTTCAGAAATGACTTCCTGACACTTAAATCTATACTCGATGTTAACAAATTTCTCTTCTTCAGAAACGCTTTCCTTGCCATTGCCAGCCTACATTTTATATCCTCTCTACTTCGACCATCATCAGTTATTTTGCTCCCCAAATAGCAAAACTCCTTTACTACTTTAAGTGTCTCATTTCCTAATCTAATAGCGTCAACATCACCCGACTTAATTCGACTACATTCCATTATCCTCGTTTTGCTTTTGTTGATGTTCATCTTATATTGTCCCTTCAAGACACCATCCATTCCGTTCAACTGCTCTTCCAAGTCCTTTGCTGTCTCTGACAGAATTACAATGTCATCGGCGAACCTCAAAATTTTTATTTCTTCTCCATGGATTTTAATACCTACTCCGAATTTCTCTTTTGTTTCCTTTACTGCTTGCTCAATATACAGATTGAATAACATCGGGGAGAGGCTACAACCCTGTCTCACTCCTTTCCCAACCACTGCTTCCCTTTCATGTCCCTCGACTCTTATAACTGCCATCTGGTTTCTGTACAAATTGTAAATAGCCTTTCGCTCCCTGTATTTTGCCCCTGCCACCTTTAGAATTTGAAAGAGAGTATTCCAGTCAACAAAATGACGGCCCATCCGTATTTGACCATCTGCCTGAAACGTGATCCATCCTACCTGGCGACACAGTTCTATTGACCTGCGGGGCAACATCGATGATTCCGCGCTCACTTCAGTCGTCACTGACTATGTCGTTGGTTCAGCATGAGAACACGTAGGGGTCGTCTGCCGCATAGATCCATGATCAACAACGTGTGCTGCATGGTGTCTGGAACATTTGTGCCTGCACCAGTACTGTAATCTGGCGCCATATCACCCACAGGTCTCCGTCTACCATACTCTGCAGAGCGGTCAAGTCCCCGACTTATACATTCTGTTATGAGACGTGGTCATTCAACACCGTGTCGGCAACTCGTGGCTTCAGTCTTCAACCACTTTCCCTATACTTTCAGCATCCTTCAACCACTTTCCCTATACGCTCACGACAGTAGCACGCGAACAGTCGACAAGTTCGCCGTTTTCGAGATGTTCGTTCCCATCCGAGAGTCATAACAATCTGCCCTTCGACAAAGCCGGCAACGTCAGTGAATTTTCCCTAGAGCAGTCCGTATCATCAATTCAAAGATTGCTCATTCGTCTCTGCTTCACTTACGCATGTCTTGACTTTCCATTGTAGTTCTTACCGCGGGACGTGCCCGTACCGCCACCAAAGCGGCATCAGTCTCCCTGTTTTTGTTATGTCCGCACTATAACACAACAAATATTCCGTGATAACCAAATGTATTTGACCTTCTGTCACTCAAAACAAAACTTAAGTTCGATTTCACAACACTTCGCTGGCTGTAGCGCCAAGGAGAAATTAGAGTCACTAGTAGAGAATACAAGTCGAAACCACTGCCAACCAGTCGATACCGACGCGTCGCAAGTTTCTAGTCAGGGAGGCCACAGTACGGTTCGGTCGTCGTGAATCCAGCAGCTGGGTAGTGATACAGTCATCGCCGACGATTGAACTGGTTAAACGGGCTCAGGGAGCTCGCTTAAATCCGCAGGCCCAGCCGATCAGAGTGTTGGTAGATGGCGCCCTTGTGCGGTTGCTCACTCTGGTGGCAAGGGCAGCGCCGCCAGGGTAATCCGTATCGATAGTGGCGTGTACGCTGCCGCTAGCCCCTCGACGACGCGTTCACTTGCGCCAGTTGTTGACATCCTGTGCGGCGCCAGCGGTACTCGCTGTGTGCCGCGCGTGTTGTAGCACGCCGCGCTGAGTTGACGGCTGCTGTGCGGCGGCCGATATGACAGTTTTTACGTCTCTACTCGCACTTTTTCTTCGTTTTGCGTGTTTGCTACCGGTTTCACTACACAGTCCATCCCCTGACACGCAGTCGTCACGCGTCCTTCTCAAGTAGGTGATCATAAAGTTTTGGCTAACCTCTCGATAACAGCACACTTTACAACAGCATTTAACATTCCTGAGAAAGAAGATATTGTGACAGGCAGTTTTCAGTAAGACATCCGCATAGCGTTTTAGAAGACGTGTTATCTAGAACATAAGCTTATCAATGCCGAATCAGTGTAGATTCTTTGCCTGGAAGATACACTGCGTAACGGGTCTGAAAGCGAACTGAGCTGCAAGATTTAAGTTACCTATTTAACACATTATTTTACTAACTTTTCGAAACATTGCACTTGCATATATTAGTAAATGTTATACCACTTTCTAATTCTCTTAACAGCTGTGGGATTTCGATGAAAGCAGCATGATACAATAGAAAACTCGTCCGACTGCGTGCCATCACTTGCGAAATCCTCCGTTTCCATACCCTGAGTCTACGTATCCATGTTACGTAGGACAACCTGCATTTGCGGAACTAACAGCGTGTGCAGGCAGAACGCACTTTACCGACGTGAAGGCGAGCACCGACAGCCGCTGTGTAGGCTGAGAAGAGAGCGGCAGTAAATATTCGTAGGCGTCCCCTCTTATCAGCGGGTTCGGGTTGCCCGCGGAAGACGCGCTAAAGCTGTTCAAGTGTTCTTCCGTATGACGCAGATTGATGACGGTAGTCTACATGTAATGCTGCACTCTCCTCTAACCTATCCTGAACGTTGTATAAAGAAGTTGCTTTTGCGACCGTCCCGGATCATACATTTATGATCAAATATTCAAGATACCAGTAAAACACTGGGAAGGTGTTGTTTGGACAATATGTAATCAGTAGTATACTAAGAGTCACTATTTGTGACTGTTTACTGTCAGGCTTGGTACTACACAGTGTTGCCAGATGTCCCGATTTCCGAGGGATGTCCCTATTTTTAGGGATTTCAAGATCCGCCCCACCTACATTGGTTACGTAATTCACCAAGACAAGAATATAAGTACGTGCAGTGCAAGCGGAAGCCCGATACGACAGCAACCGATGATGCCCGATTATAGACCGAAAAGTGACGGACCAGACATATTTGTTACCAGTCTCATATCTCAAGTAGACTACCTCTAGCTCATACATAGTTAACCAATAACAATTCTTTGTTAGTAATACCCAACATGGGTTCAAATTTTAATTGTGATGACTTGTGAAAATAAGTTTTTATGAACTGTTGGTTACCCTGTACTTAGATTAAGCAGCCACAGTAGGTGTACAAAATTATGGCAGCACCAAAAACACATTACTGTGTACAATACGGTTGACACTGAAAACAGCTTCCACTCGCCTCTGAATGGATCAATACGGGCCCGGTGCGGTTTTTCGCTGGCTCTTTTATTATTTGCTTTGCTTTACTATTACTAGGGTAACAACTCATATATTAAATGAAATATGTTACTACGAAAAGAGCACAGAAATACCTTTTAGTGATATTGTGCCGTGACTTTCTTGGGATCATTAATTTTCAACAAAAAGAAAAATGTTATGTTCATATTCTTCTGGATCTGGCTTTCTATTAAAGGAACATTTTTTCGTTACTGTAACTCACTATAAAGTTCAACATATCTTCCCTACTTTATAGTTATTGAAAAGGTTAATGAAAATTACTTTGTTATTAATACTGATGTTACAGTTCGCAATGATTGTTCAACATCAAAATTTTGCAGTGGATTTTTGTTAACAGTAAAACACCAATGAGTACCACGACTAGCACAAGAACATGAGACTATTATCGGAGAAAAAGACGTTTTTACTATAAGGTTTGCCAGACCAGAACTAAGCACAGCAAGATTTCTTTTATGTTATGAAGGTAAATTATCTTTTTTGTACTGTTAGTAATATATTATCAGCAGCCCGCGTCAACCTGCAAAACACATCATAAAATCTGCTGCTCTGCTCTGCAAGTCCGAAAGCTGAAAGAAATAATTTTATTTCACTATTACCTTCCCGCTTCTTTGCGGTATGATAGATTTCATTTAATGCAGTTTGAATGCGCCGCGGCAGCGGCTCGTTCGTTCGTAGCGCAGCTCTGCACCACGAATAATATTTAAATAACTGAAAATGTCTTAAAGGGATGGGATAATATGCCAAGCAAGCTTATTACAAATCATAATGCAAGGTTTCACTAAGTAACTCTATTCAAAACATTTAAATATATTAATTATTACACACCTTTACAATGAGTACGCAATGGCGTACGTCTCTCAACCTTGACAAAAGAATGCTACGCTAGCGTACAATCTACCGTCACAGGCTATCCTACTCACGTAACTCCAAGAAGACGACAGAGAAATTAATGTTCGTTCTGTATTATTTATACTAGTCACACATTCTCATCTTTGTTTGATATTTAATAAGTATCGTCTGTGGCGGTTTCAGTACTCGCCGACACAGATATTATCTAAAATAAATAAAAAAAACAGTACATAATTCCATACAAAAACAAAACATGACACACAATGTTTTTTCTTTATTACATAATATATCTTTTGCTAAGAGACGTTACAGGTTTTCAAGGAAATCTCGAACCATCCATCCTGCAAAAGAGTAGTAAGTTCAGGTAACGATGTTAGAGGTGGATAGCGATGATGCACCCTTCTCTCCAAAGTATACAACGAAGACTCAATACTATTGAGACCTGGTGACCAAGGGGGATGCGATAATTAATCCTGGTAGTCACAAGGACGATGCGAGAGGTGTGAACGAGAGTCTGACCATTGGAGAACAAACGTGTACATTCGAAGAACCTTACCAGCCAAAATGGTCACATAGCCCTTGGCAGCAATGCTACCTTGTAGAGTAACCATGGCAGCCATAGAATACCACGATTGACTGCCCAAACCATCACGGGATTCTCCGGCATCTTTACTGTTGGCAGCAAGCGGTCTGCATCGTACGCCAGACGTTAACTCAGCTAAAAGATGGAAAGAGTGTGAAAGAAGATTCATCCGACCATATGACTTTCTTCCATTGTTCCAGAGTCTATTTTTTATGGCTCTGGCACCACGTGTTTCTGTTATGGGCATTTCATCACTGGTGAGTGGTTTTCAAATTCCAGTTCGTCCAGCTGTTCCCTGTTTGTGGAGCTCCCTTTGTATTATTTTCGTACTGAAAGGGTTCTCGAGTGCGACATTCAATTTTGCAGTGAGTTTTGCCGTTGTCGACTTCTTTTTCGTCACAATCACTGAACGCTCAATTTCGTCCCGGTTGTGACTTGGTGGACGAAGGTTTTGCACTTTTCCTGCATGCGGAATAAATCTTCCGTATCGTGTCTCTTGAAACAACAATTTCCCCACGTTCAAATACGCTGAGCTACGACAGAATGCACTCACAACTATGGAGACCATAGCTCTCAACACGATTGTCTCTTGTAACTTACTGACAAGGGGAGGCCGCCAATTGTGAAATTCAGATTCGATTCATATTGCGCATAATAAAAGCTCGTAGGCAGAGGTGTAATGTGACAAAGCACCAAGATGCACTTCTCAGCCGTTGTCGAGAAAATCGACAGTTAAAAGAAACCGTTGAGGTGAAATACTCTCTACGATTAGTACCTTCCTACAGCATCGTGGCGCAGCGGTAAGCGCGCGGGTTCGTAATCCGAAGGTCGCCGGATCGAATCTCTCGCCATGAAACTTTTTTTTTTAGTATTTGTTATTTGTAATTAATATGTATATATATAAAATTCCCGGCAATCAGTTGCAACAATTATGCATATAACAAGTTGTTGAAAGTAGTTTGTCGTGGAAAAACTGGCGACTTCGAAAATGATTATGTTTTCTGCAAACAAAGTTGTATTTCACAAATGTTATTAATTGTCTTCATAATGTTTACACGTGTAGTTAACGGAAGACGTAGAAACGATATTCCGAAACGAATACGTATAGTGTAAGTCAAACGTTCGAATTAGAGACCCCATGATATATATATATATATATATATATATATATATATATATATATATATATATATATATATATTTGAATTACAAAAAACAAATACTAAAAAAAATTGCATGGCGCGAGATTCGATCAAGCGACCCTTGACTTACGAACCCAAGCACTTACCGCTGCGCCACGACGATATACGAAGTTATACATCGTAGAGAGTATTTCACGGCAATGGTTTCTATTAAGTGTCGATTTTCTCGACAACGGCTGAGAAGTGCATCTTGGTGCTTTGCCACATTACACTTCTGGCCATGAGCTTTTATTATGCGCAGTATGAATCGAATCTGAATTTCACAATTGGCGGCCTCCCCTTGTGAGATCATTGCACAGGTGCCGTTAGTGGTCAAATACAACGGCGCAACCTGCAGGACTGGCTTCCATCTGAATTTATATTCAAGCATGCATTTCTCTCGATGTCTGAATATTTTTTCCAACCCCTGTATATCGTTTCTTATGCCTTTAAATATTTTGGATAAACATTTATCTCATACAGTGCTAGATCTGTAGTTTATGTGGATAATTTCGGAAAGGCTGGCACGTTTCAAAAAATTCCCCTGCAGGCCCGTCTTCATTTAACCGGTACAACCACATCTTCTGTCTAAGTCTTATGCAGAAGCCAACACAAAATATTATTATCTCATAACGCAATCCACTTGCCTCCCAATGCGGGGTCAGCCGAAGCCAATGTAGGCACTCACTAAGAGCGACGTCGGATGACATGGGATCACACAATCGTTCTCACTCAGATAGTGAGAAATACGGATTCAGTGCAAATGTAGTCTTAGGCGGGACGCTGGATGTCCTGGCTTTGGGTACTATGGCAATTCGAAATATAATGCGCCTTCACTTAAAAAACTGTCAAACATATTAAAGTTCCGAGATAATTTACTGAATGCTTACATTTGGTATAATAGGGCAGACGTTTGTGTAACTTCTTCTTCGGAGACAGTGGTTTGTGGCGCTATTATCTTGCATGGTACGCTGCGCTGAGAAATTATTGTAAAGTAAGGAATTCGATACGGTGCGCCGTTTTCGAGTTAATTATCACTGAAATTAGCCAATGAGATAGTTGCCCGCGCAAATTCAAGCGGCCTGCCAGAGAGGATGTTGCCAAACGTGTTCTGAGCTTGGTTTCCTAAATCCAAGCATCAGAGCTATACATAAACTGGGCATGAGACGGTAGTAAGAATCGAACCTGAGTCGAAGGCTGAGAAGTCTCGTGCGCCGTCATCTGCGCTATGAGAACGACTGACACTAATTATACATGTGCTGCGCAGTGACCTCATTGGCTAACCTCAATGCTACTTAACTCGGAAAAGGTGCAGAGTATCAAATTATTTTCTTAGCAGTTATTTCTCAGCAACACCCTTACAAGATTTTCAGACTGTTTCTGGCCACCCTGCATATATACAGTACGGCCAGTGGATGTCAATTTTGGATGTCATTTAACTAATTATATTAAAGGATCAAGATAGTTTTATGACATTTGTTTGAGTTGCTATCACAACTTCCCAAAATATAAACTGTGAGGAAAATCTATAACTTCCCTTAAAGTGTAGTTACATCAGTGTACCAAGGTTGATCATAATTTACTGTTAGGAAATACTTACCTAATTATTGAAAATTTACTTTTCTTCTTTTTACTGTTCTGTCGCTGTCTTTCTCTCTCCTTTTGAAGTGCTGGCTTCTACTTTCTTGTTCTGCCGATTTTTTTTCTAAACAACCTGTCATTAAGTCCCGATTTCCCTGCCAGTAGCATCTGGCAACATTAAATACACGTGGAGAATCACCTGAACGGTCAAGCGGCTGGCGCTATTGGCCATCTGAAGTGGGACTCCTGGTTTCGACTGCTCGTTTTTTTTTTTTTTTTCTGGCAGTTAAGAAGCTGCATAAGTAAGTAGATAGCGGAAGATGCACGATTTCCACTGAAGTGACTGCAAATAGAACGACCTGCACCGATGCGCAAATTCAAACCGTTTATTTACTTAGCATGAACATGGTGTTTACTGCTGGTAACGAAATCACTCGTGGCTCTGGAGATACACAACGTACACGTGATAGAGGAGAACTGGTTCGTAGTAAATACATATTTCGAGGATCGTACAAAAGTATAATCATTAACATATGAAACATTTTTTGCCATAGATCGCACAAACATGTTTGTGAAATTTATGTAAGTTGTGCGTCAGACAACATCCAACCTATTCAGCACGTTTTCGTATTACTGCAGCTTTAAGTTATGGTCCTGGTACAGTAAACGCCTCCAGCCATCTCTCTTGCAGCGGTCGTATCCCAGCGATCGAACAGGGCAGAGATTTCCCGCCCACAAAAGAAGGGAAATTATGAGAGTACCATCGAGTTGCAACGAGAATTTAGATTGGTCCAGGAGAAGTGATTGTATAACGCAATTGTTATGGCGAATGCTTATTAAAATCAGGAAATCTAGATTCGATTTCTGGTACTCGTACATATTTCAGTGTGATACTTTAGATAACCATCTTTGTTATAGACTGAAGCCGGATCTATTTGGAATTAATAGCTCTTTTTTTTCCTGAGTTTATTTTTTCGAGTCTTCCTCTCACCTTCAAACGGCCTTCTCTTGTATCTTCAACCTGCTGTCCCACGATTTTCCTCTCTACCTTTTGCCCTCTAGTTTAATTCCATGCCACACCTTTGATGCTTATTGTGTTCCCATTCTCATATTAGATGTAAAGTTAAAAATCAAATCTGGTTTTACGCTTTCTCAGGCAAGTTAGCGTAGTCTTAAGGGGACCAGAGTTGTTGAGTCCATCTCCCTTATCTCTGTTGGAAAGTCATAACTTGAGCACTTACTTGAATCCACAACAAAATAAATCGAGTGATGTTGAAAATTCAGATACCAGCGGAGCCAAACTATTAACGCCTCAGGCTACACAATATGCAAAGAAGCTGTTGCCTAAATTATCTCTCACATTAAGTACCAAACGTTTTGCAATATCGTCGAACTGTTTATTAGCAGACATATAATTTCGGTGACAGTGTGTAGGAGAAGATCTCAAGCTCAGTGGCTCACAAAGTGTGGTACAGATTTCAGTTTAAACGGAATGACGACGGACCAGAGTGCACATTGAGAATATTATCTACTCAGTGCTCACTGAGAGAACTAGAGTTTTGTAACGTAAGATAGGAATAACTAATTACATCATCAAAACCATCGTTATACGAAACGTTCTAGGAATATCTATAATCTTTTATGTTTAATTTTATTCGCCCTAATAAAAATTATGCAATGTTAGCTTATTTATATGTATAAAGCAATAAATATGAAGCACACATCAACAGACAGATAAATTTGTACATCACAGCACCTTGCTGTGTATAGTCCTGTTTCAGATGATACGCCCTTATCACTCTCCTACCTGAAATCCGCCACGCCTAATTAGACACATAAAGTATTGCTGGAGTTGAAAATCCTATTGAGTGCCAGCAAATAGCCTTTAACTGAAGCAGCGACAGGATCACGAAAGTTACGTGTGATGTCTGACACTCAGTCAGTGTCACGAGACCGTAACTCAAGAGGTGTTCTGTGTGGGATTCGAAGAAATGCAGAGCAACCGCCTTTCGAAATAATTGCTTCTAGACGGCTTTGAGTCGACTAAAAAGCAATCATCAGTAAAATATTTTACACCTTATTACGCCTTTGACCAATACCATATGCACATGAGTAATAGTGGTGCAGATTTTCATATCACAAGCAACGAGGGACGAACGTTGGCACCATCCACGGGACAAAAACGTATCGCCTCATCAATTCTTTCACTTACATTGCACATTTACACTATGCGTAATATGACAAAACTATGTAAGTGTTGGAGTCAAATGTGTACCGTTGGTTTGAGAAGAAGAAACGTCGAAAGCAAGGAAGATTATGGCTTGATATCCCATTGACGTCGTGGTCATTTAGACCGATCTTTACGGAGAAGAAACGGCATTCTGTGTAACTAGACATAAAGCTAATATCAGAAGACTATCAGTCTCGGACGGTTATCAGTAGGGATTAATAGAAGAGATAGAGACGGTCTAATGAAACGCGTCGCATTTCCTTCCGAGACTGTTTAGAAACTACTAGTGGTACGGAATCAACAAACTCCAACGGCAGTCGCTAAAAGACAAATGTTGCGCATTATGGAGAGGTTTCGTGTTGAAATAGTGACAGCGAATGTTCCAAGAACATAATACTTTCTCCCACATACGTCTTTCGAAATAATCACTCTGCGAAAGTCAAGGAAACTGTAGCTCACGAGGGAGTTTACCGATAGCCGTTTTTTCCATATGCCATTCGGGAATGGAACAGGAATGAGGAGGAATGACAACGGTTTTACAAGTACCCTCCGCTACACCCTATATAGTGGCTACAGATGAATATGTAGATGCAACGTACTGCAACGGCCGAGGAAAGACAGAGGATTCCGGTATCTAGCTCAAGTTTTCCCTGGGCAAGAATTATTTTCGAAACATCCATTGGCAAATTGTATAAGAGTTACTGGAGTTTGCTTTGAAGAATAAATACGCCAGTTTCGGTAGGGAACGCTGAACTTTCATCAGATTGTAACCGACCTAGCAACAAGGCAACACGGAGTTTTTGTTTGCAGAGGTCAGATGTTCCACAGCCGCCAGCCGCCGACACTGCGGTACCTCGCTGCTATTTGACTTTTTATTCTGCTTTTTACGGCAAGGTAGTTCTGAGGAAACTTTGTGTGTTCACTGATCTTCCAGAACATATACGATTGGGAGAATTGTGGAAGCAAGCTTTCTGCTTTTACTACCGCCAAGGAGTACGGAAGTTTCTCAGTTTCATGGGAACGAGGTAGGAACAGTTGTTAGAGGTCCACAAAAGCTTCTTCTGAATCGCACATTACAGTGGGGTTACAGCATCCGGTGTTGTGACGTCGTGCGGGTTGGACAGGGTGGTAGGCGTTCCACACGTGTCTGCCGCAAGGGTAAAGCTGCGAAGCGAGCTGCAACCGGCGCGAAGCAAACTTTGTTCCAGGTTACTGTCCGTTATCCGTTTACGAGAGAAAACAAAATTAAGTCGCACTCCAGTTCGGCCGTTTCTCATGATTAAATTGCGACTGTCGACAGTTTTGTCCAGTAGATGCGCCAGGAGAGTTACGTAACTTCTTTTTCTCTCTGAAGGCGGAGACACGCCGCTTAGCTTACCGATAGTATTCTTTCGTTCTTCTAGTTCGCCACCACGGTTCCATCAGTACAGCATTCCAAAACGAATTTTAGTATTGTGCTGTTAATAAAAAGGAATTAGCCTCAAATAAATGTTCTCTATCCAAAATTACTTCATCTGGCGACTAACTTAACACTAACAATGGCATAACCCGTTTACAATGCCGACTTCATAACATTTATTTCATTTGCAGACTAATAATTATAGCTATTAGAAATAGTACGTTTTTAGGTTACTACCGCCAGGTAAATGTGGTAGGAGCAAGTCGTCAGAGCTTATTTCCCCTGGGCAGCAGGTCTGGTGTTGAAGGATGGACACTTGGACACAAAGCGGTGAGTCTATATTGACAGGTGTAGTTGGTAACAATGATCACAATATCTGCACTATATTACTTCAAGGTAATGTAGTAGCGAGGACCAGAAAGTTGGATCACATAATTTTGTTTTTTCCAGTTTGTGGCACAGCTACATTTTTTATTTTATTTATTTATTTTTTTATTTTTATTTATTTATTTATTTATTTATTTATTTTTGTGTGTGTGCTGACTAGTTTCGGACTATGTCCTCTGTTGTCAAACCATTGCCTTCATCATATACGTTAACATACATTTCCTACATTGCACACAAATGCAATAGCCATAACTGGTATGTCCATACATATGTATTTCATATAAGTGTATTTTATACCCGGCCGGGGTGGCCGAGCGGTTCTAGCCGTTTACAGTCTGAAACCGCGCGACCGCTACGGTCGCAGGTTCCAATCCTGCCTCGGGCATGGATGTGTGTGATGTCCTTAGGTTAAGTTAGGTGTAAGTAGTTCTAAGTTATAGGGGACTGATGACCTCAGAAGTTAAGTCCCATTGTGCTCAGAGCCATTTGAACCATTTTTGTATTTTATACACATATGAAAAAATACCAGCTTTATGTATTACATTTGTGTGCACTGATGTAAAAGTATGTTAGCACTTAGAACGAAGAACCACTCGGCCACAACGGCCGGCAATATATTCCCATGACGTCCTGGACACTCCGTATCCTGTCAGTATGCATTGTCAACAATTGGTTGCTGAACAAAATACACTGAGGTGCAAAAACTAAGGATGAGAATAAGTTTCGTATGATGTGTCATTGTCAAGTAAAATAGCTCGATGAAACTTGGACCATTCATACAAAGAACTGCTACAGTACAGTACAAAAGATAACTGAACGAAATATGCAATGAAGCCATCATAAACGATACTTTTATTCAAAGATAATAATTATAGTGAAGCCGATAATGTTGGACGTACCCTCATATTGCGAGAGATGGTATTACTAGGAACATTGTGGAACATGATCGTTGGTGTGCACGAGCGTACAGATCTCCAAATCTTCGAACTTGATACACTCATCGGACATCGTTATTGCGACAGTGTACTTCTTCACCACAGATGTCTTTTAAGGGTTCATTTAGCCCTGACTCCATTTTTATGGATGACCATCTGCGACCGCATCAATCATCGCGGATGGCCGAGCTGTTGGAACGAGTGAACATTCGGCGAATGGTTTGACCTGCCCCTTCCCCCGACTTAAATCTGATTGAGCACGTGCGGCATGCGTTTTGAAGACTTATTGCAGCATGTCCACAAGCACCTGGGAACATCCAACAGTTGTTAACCGCGCTGGTGCAGGATTGGAACGCCATACCACATGAATTCACTTCCAACCTTGAGTCTTTTTTCTAAAAGAAGTCCAGGATACTAACACAAATCGCGGTAACTTCTAAATAATTATTGTTTACTTTTAACAAAAGTGCCATTTCTGTTCGTCTCAATGAGTACTTTTTAGTGACATTCTGTACTACATTGTAGCAGGTCTTTCTATGTATGGTCCAAGTTTCATAGAACCATGTTATTTGACAGCAACAAATCGTGCGAAGGTAGCTTTCGTCCATAAGTTTTGTTGTCTCCGTCATCAAATCTGTCAGTTTTCACACTGGATTGTTGAACACTCAGTATTATATACGCATACATATATTCAGTTGCCAAACTGACAGACATAACGATGGAGACAACAAAAAAAAATATTTCGTTAATCAACCAAGTGTTGGAAATGCATATAGAGTGAGTATGAAGTATCCAGGAGGTCATGGAGTTTGATTGGGAATAAAATAATGTTAAATCTGAGTCAATCCTTTATTGTTGTGATCGACGTTACAATTTATATTCAAAATTAGCTCCCTAACTTCAGCGTAGAGCCAGTATCGACGAATCATGGTGTCCCATGTTCGATAGAATATGTGTGGCGTGTTCTGTACGTGTGTGGCCGCTGCAAGAATTCTTACAACTAACTCCTCCTCTGTGTCGCAGGGGGTAAATTACACTTCATTTTTCACGTAGGTCCAGGGAAAGAAGTCTAATGCGGAGCATGTCTAGCAGTTTTCTATAAAGCGCTCTACAGTTTTCACTGCGATGCCAAGCAGGCACTGCTGATCTACGTGTTGCTTACTCGCTCAATGCGAAAGTCAGCGCACCAAAACACTACGTACCTCAAATCAGCTTCGATTTAACGATGTTTGAAGACAGCACTTTCTTTTTCTCTTGTTCGCCACAAGCACACGTATGCATGCTCGGTGGTTCTTAGCTCCATCGTAATATCTATCAGTTTGGACACTGAATTTTTGAACAACCTATATACGTATTGAGTGTATCCTTCTTTACGTGTACCATGGGGGACCATAGGTCAACCGGATAATTTCAGATAATCCGGATTCTCAGAAAAAAATTAAGATGACATTGATTAAATGCCACAATTACGCGCATTATATTTATTTTCATGTAAAGATACAAATCATACATTATTTTCACATAGTTGTTGAGATGTTGATCAGATATTGAAAAAAAAAAACAGTGACCTGTAATGACTGAAACAATCAGCGAATTTCCTTTGAGCCACGTTCGTACGTTATTTATAACATGATCACGTAGGCCTTGGCAAATACCTGCGGAAAGATGAGAGAAAATGCGACTTACGACTTTTAGGAGGGACACATTGTATATATTATACGCACGCAGTCGTTCCGTTAATTTCCACCGAGGTGTTATGAATCGTTTGTACAGGACGGGCACTTTGAAAATGAGTGGAAAGTGTTAATGTTTTTTTGTGAAAACGCGATCGAGGCAGCTAAGATACCATCTCTGATGTGTTGTTATGATCTCGTATTAGTTAATATATGGTCTTCAGGTACTTACATAGATGTATTTTCGTCATCCGGTTTACCACTTCTGTAGTGTATAGCTGGATGCAGAGAACATCAGTAAAAAGATCTGACATATCTTCTATTTCCACAACGACAGTTCCTTGAACCCGGCACCAAAATCAGAGCTTGGATCCTAATCAGCCACTAATTTATCCTTCAGATACCGACGACTAGGATTGTGCACGTTTACCTATCACTACGCAGGTGTGGAGAAACGCGTACTTCAGTCTTATTTGTGGATACAGTTATCATCCTAGATGACATCACGTTTGTCACACACGTGTTGGAGAGAAATCCGCAACAAATCAGTTAAAATGTAACGTCCCTAGGTGACTGAGCCGCATATTTTAAGCGATAGTACAAGGAGCTTTGTGTTACTACGGAATTGTTCAAACAGGATTCTTCTTCTTTGTCTTCTTATTCTGCCAAGAAATTTCTTGTGTTTCCATAGAGTCGGCCTGTTATTTCGGAATTGGCAATGTTAGCGCTGGTCGGTGGTCGGATACCTTCCCTAACATCGCCACTCCATCCTTCCTTCCTGCAAGTTCGCACCGCTCCCCCCCCTCCCCCCCCCCCCACACACACACACACAAAAGAATTCATTAATGTCATCTGTCTGTGCCTAGTGTTGATTCCTTCACAAGTGTCAGAATGATTTTGAAGTGTTTGCAAATACAGTATCTGAGGTGGGACGTGGTTAAGAGCCCTGTATTTATCTAGTCGCAAGTGGAAAACCATCTAAAAACTACACCCAGCACTCGCTGTTAATCCTCCGAGCGGATTAGATTCTGGGCCAGTGCGCCTCCTCGTGTTCTGGAAGAGGGAATTTTAACGCAATAAGCTATCCAGATAGAGTGTGCGAGTAGGATTAATACGACAGAATCATGATTCAAGACTTTCAACTAATTACAAACGTGCCGTTAAACAAGACAGTGAGAATATTGAGGTCACTCTTTCCTCCCTACCGTGCAGTCTATACATCGAAGAAGCAATGACGAAAATAATAGAAACGTTCAGGAGCTGAATAAAAATTTAAGGTTGAAGGATATCAATCATAAGACTCGCGGATGAAATTACTCTCCTCGGTGAAAGCCAAGAAGAATTCTGAAGCTGAATCTAACGAACAATCTACTGAGTACAGAATGTGGACTAAGAGTAAAATGAAGAGAGGTGAAAGTATGAGAAATGAAAACAGCAAGAAACTTATAATGAGAACTGGGGACCACGAAGCAGAAGAAGTTAAGGAATTCTGCTATCTCGGCATCAAAACAGGGATGTATTTTGCCCTTACTGTTCAATGTATAGATCGAAGAAGCAATGAGGAAAATAAAAGGAACGTTCAAGAGTGAGATTCCAATTCATGGTGAAAGGATATCTGTAACAAAATTTGCTGATAACATTGCTATTCTCAGTTAAACTGAAGGAGAACTGCAGGATGTGTTGAATGGAATGTACAATGTAATAATTACACAATATGACTTGAGAGTAAATCGAGGAAAGACTAAAGTAATGAGAAGTAGCAGAAATGACAACAGCGAGAAATATAACATTACAATTGGGGATCACGGAATAGACGAAGTTAAGGAATTCTGTTACCAAGGCAGCAAAATAACGCATAATGGACGGAGCAAGAAGGACATAAGTAGTCCATTAGCACTGACAAAAAGGGCATTCCTGGCCAAGAGAAATCTACTGGTATCAAACATAGGTGTTAATTACAGGAAGAATTTTCTGAAAATATAAGTTTGGAGCTCAGCATTGTGTGGTAGTGAGAATGGACAGTGGGAAAACCATAACAGAAGAGGATGGAAGCCTTTGCGACGTTGTGCTGCGGAAGAATCGTGAAAATTAGGTGGACTGACAGTTCTCCGCAGAATTGGCGAGGAAAGGAATATGTGGAAAACACCAAAAAGAAGAAGGTAATAGATGACAGGACCTCTGTTAAGACACCAGCGAATAACTTCCACGGTACTAGAGGGAGCTGTAGAGGGTAAACATTGTAGGGGAAGGCAGAGATCTGAATACATACAGCAAATAATTAAGGTTGCAGGTGCTACTGTGAGATCGGAATTCAGGAGACAAATTCATGGCGGGCTGCATCAAACCAGTCAGAAGACTGATGACATACAAAAGAAAAAAAAAAACCATGCAGACCCACCGTCACAGGACAATGGTTTATCGTTGTCTCTCGACGGCTTCATATCGCATTTGTCATTTTGCTTTCAGGCAGTCTCAAACCTCTCGAAAGAAAGCGCGAGATGGGACAATGAGTTGGACTAATTGAGTTACATATGCTTTCTGGAAGTAGTACTTTGGGAGTGATTGTCAGCTTATGACTCGCAGTCGTCTCCCATATTTCGTGCTTTCCGCGATTTCAAACTTTCAATGGGAGTGTCACGCCATTAATTGTCTTTGAACATTTCACAACTTTTCTTCCTGCTAACCCCAGAGCGGAAATGTTCTGTGTTACTGGCACAACACGCTCTCGCCTCCATCGAAATAAAATTCGATTATCCTCGTCGGAGGGCGGGCGTAGCCTGAAAAAAAGAAAAGCGGTATATGGAACAGGAATGGACGGCGCACGTACCTTCCGAGGCGCGATATTAAAACGGAGTGTGGGACGGACTGGTGTTGCGAGGGCAGGCGGCAGAACATAACGATATCCGCGCGGCACGGCGCGTCTGAATGGTTTCGCCTTGAGCAAACACGGGGGATTACCAGCGCCGCGGTGGCGCCGCTGAGAGCTCGCGGCTGCGCACTGCACAGAGAGAGAGCGTCGCAACGAGGCCCACTACTTCCGGCGCAAGCCGGGGTGAGGGAGGGGGTAGGAGGAGTGGATCTGTTTAACGGGATCTCCATTACTACTCCCACCGAGAGTAGACATACCGCAACGGGACATGCCAGTATAAAACACTGCTAAAAGCGATATGCAACAAACGACATGTGGTACCGTGTGGGCTTGGATAGGCAAATGATTAATATGTCAGCGCAAGCTCACAAAGTTGATGCATGGAGGGATATTGAGCTGCCCCTAAAATTTCCTTTCACGCAATCCACAGTTCTATGCGGGGCGTTCAATATACACTCCTGGAAATGGAAAACAGAACACATTGACACCGGTGTGTCAGACCCACCATACTTGCTCCGGACACTGCGAGAGGGCTGTACAAGCAATGATCACACGCACGGCACAGCGGACACACCAGGAACCGCGGTGTTGGCCGTCGAATGGCGCTAGCTGCGCAGCATTTGTGCACCGCCGCCGTCAGTGTCAGCCAGTTTGCCGTGGCATACGGAGCTCCATCGCAGTCTTTAACACTGGTAGCATGCCGCGACAGCGTGGACGTGAACCGTATGTGCAGTTGACGGACTTTGAGCGAGGGCGTATAGTGGGCATGCGGGAGGCCGGGTGGACGTACCGCCGAATTGCTCAACACGTGGGGCGTGAGGTCTCCACAGTACATCGATGTTGTCGCCAGTGGTCGGCGGAAGGTGCACGTGCCCGTCGACCTGGGACCGGACCGCAGCGACGCACGGATGCACGCCAAGACCGTAGGATCCTACGCAGTGCCGTAGGGGACCGCACCGCCACTTCCCAGCAAATTAGGGACACTGTTGCTCCTGGGGTATCGGCGAGGACCATTCGCAACCGTCTCCATGAAACTGGGCTACGGTCCCGCACACCGTTAGGCCGTCTTCCGCTCACGCCCCAACATCGTGCAGCCCGCCTCCAGTGGTGTCGCGACAGGCGTGAATGGAGGGACGAATGGAGACGTGTCGTCTTCAGCGATGAGAGTCGCTTCTGCCTTGGTGCCAATGATGGTCGTATGCGTGTTTGGCGCCGTGCAGGTGAGCGCCACAATCAGGACTGCATACGACCGAGGCACACAGGGCCAACACCCGGCATCATGGTGTGGGGAGCGATCTCCTACACTGGCCGTACACCACTGGTGATCGTCGAGGGGACACTGAATAGTGCACGGTACATCCAAACCGTCATCGAACCCATCGTTCTACCATTCCTAGATCGGCAAGGGAACTTGCTGTTCCAACAGGACAATGCACGTCCGCATGTATCCCGTGCCACCCAACGTGTTCTAGAAGGTGTAAGTCAACTACCCTGGCCAGCAAGATCTCCGGATCTGTCCCCCATTGAGCATGTTTGGGACTGGATGAAGCGTCGTCTCACGCGGTCTGCACGTCCAGCACGAACGCTGGTCCAACTGAGGCGCCAGGTGGAAATGGCATGGCAAGCCGTTCCACAGGACTACATCCAGCATCTCTACGATCGTCTCCATGGGAGAATAGCAGCCTGCATTGCTGCGAAAGGTGGATATACACTGTACTAGTGCCGACATTGTGCATGCTCTGTTGCCTGTGTCTATGTGCCTGTGGTTCTGTCAGTGTGATCATGTGATGTATCTGACCCCAGGAATGTGTCAATAAAGTTTCCCCTTCCTGGGACAATGAATTCACGGTGTTCTTATTTCAATTTCCAGGAGTGTATAATGCAACACATTTTTCACTTGAAAGCAGGTTGGTTTTATTCAGGACTTCTATAATCCATATCATTCTCCACTCTTTAAAACCCTATTTTTCAACATAATCTTCGTACGTTACGATGGCCTTATGCTACCTTACTGACACGCTGAAAGTCCGCAAGTTACACCTCTATTTGGAGGAGATTGTCAGGTGTGGACTGGTAGTTGCAAAACCCAGATGTGGTTGGTGTACCGTAGCTATTGTCCAGTACTCCCAGTGCCAGCATCCAGACTAAAATTAACTCGACATCCACGGAAAAATATGGGTCCATTCAATATAAGAAGTAGCTCAGCAATCCCCTGGTTTTGAGAGTCCACGGCATTGGTTAATTCCTATATACAGCTCACTGTCCGACTGTCCGTATTCCAACATCTAGAGACCACCTAGGAGTGGATGGACCACATCATCATTGTGAGGCACTGTGCTCCCGATTTCAGTATCCCTATATCTTTTAACCGGCCTAGAAGAAAAGTCACCCCTTAGTGGAACGTCTGCATCAGTAACCTCCTCACGTACTGCTTCCCGTGAAGTGCATACTTCACTGGGCTAAACAACTGGAAATTGCGAATTCTAGGCAGAGTGATGGATGAGGCAAAACAGTCCAATGAAATTCTATCAGCTGCTCTCGGATATGTAGCCTTATAAGAGGGCTTGCGTCATCATGTAGGAGAAGTTCGTTTGCATTTTTGTGGACGAACACGCTGAAGCCGTTTCTTCAACTTCCTGAGGGTAGCACAACAGACTTGAGAGTTGATTCGTGCATCATGAGGGAGAACATCGAATAGAATTACTCCTTCAGAGCTCTTGAAGAACGTTGCCGGAACTTACTGGTTGACGATGCGGCGTTGAGCTTTTTCTTCGAAGGAGAGGTGGTGTGGCGCCACTCCATGGATTGCCGTTTTATTTCCGGTTGGAACTGATGAACCCATCTTTCATAGCCTCTGATGATGTTCAGCAAAAAATTATCACGATCAGCCTTGTAACGCGTGAGCAATTCCGTACAGATTGTCCTTCGTTGTTCTTTATGGTCTTCTGTTAGGTGGCGCGAAACCCAACGGGCACACGCTTTTCAGTACCCCAACTGCCGGACGAGTGTGTCAGCATTACCAGCAGAGAAATCCAGTTAAGCAGCGAAGTGTTTGTCATTTGTCGATCACCTCGAATGAGACTGTCCGCACTTTCCAACATTGCAGTAGTCACTGCTGTGTGCGGCTCTCTGCTTGAAACGCACTTCCGTTAGAGACAGCATTTTGAAGACTTCGTATAGCATAGCCACCTATCGCAACATAATGAAACTGTGGGGGATGACGCGGGAATGTTCCACGATGTCCTACAACAAATTACACATTTTTCAACCGAAAATAGCCGAGAAAAAAGTGTTCCATTACTTGCTGAACGTGCCCTACATATATGGGCGCGAGATTTTCATATATGATCGCATATCCACTGCCTGTTCACAGCTGACTGGTCGAACGCGCAGCTGTTGTTTATAGGTATCAGGTCAGGCTGGCACCGCAGTTACTGCGCTGACGTCACTTATACGCTAGGAATGGACTCGGACTCGGAACCTTTTGGATGGTCAGTGTATACTCCTTACTTAAGGGGGATGTAATATGACTGAGGCAATAATTCATTTCACATATTCATCATTAGCTGAAATAAACTGTTATTATTTTTTCAGTATTGCGTCAGATTAGAAAATGTGATGCATAGCATATTTCTATGAATGTCAAGAGAAGCGCGCAATAGTTTGAGTGATATTACACTTACGATGTTGCAAATAACGGAACCGGAAACTAAATGTGCGTTCAAAATAGATCTCGGAAACAAATTGTTATAATTAAACTGCCAAAGATAAAGAGGTTCTAATACTGCTTTACCTGATGTTACGCAATGTCGACGTGGAACCGCAACGTGCAAAGTGTTACACATCGAGAGTAATGCATTCTCAAGGCATGTGGTGAAAATGATATCTATTGACGTCCAGATCCCCTCAAAAGACATTGTCATTTGCAAGACGAACAAAATAGCAAAAATCGTGAAAAGTGCCTCAGGTAACGCAATTACTGTTTCGAAAACTGTATTTCCGAAACATTTAAAAAGGAAGGCTTACAACCAGTGTGCAATGCTATTTGGTTTATGGCAGCGAGGCGTGCATTTTTAAAGCGAAAACCATTTAGAAAGCGAGAGGTATTCAGAAACCATAGGAGAGATGTATGTTGTAAACTGATCGGGGTAGTGGATGATAAGAATATGAATCGTGCACAGTGTGGTGTGGAAGACATTATTATGAAACAGGTATTCTGTTTTAACTGAATTCTGCTCACGTGTATCATTTTGGGCTAACGGGAGTTTTCGAGGTTCAACAGGATAAAGGACGCTGTTATTTGGTTCTTTAAGTTGGAGGACTGTGTGAAGCAAATGATACAGAATCTGAGCTGGCAGAAACTCTTGGAAGGATGTTTTATATCTTGCAAACACCAATTAAAAATTATAGTAATACATTTTTAGGATATTGTCTAAGATGGATTTTAGAACCTTTAGTTTCGCTCCGATAAGAATTGTTCAAATAAAATAAGACAAATTTAACCTCTCATGGAGACATAAGAGCAGTCATTCTTCACAGACTGTGACTGGATAACTTAATATCTGGAAAATTAATAAAATCGTCTGTCCCAAATATCATCGTAATTTGCAGAATATATTTATGTCATCAGCGTTTGAGACCTTCGATATAGTTTCCTTAAATTCCTCATGATTGCAATAATTATTTAACATTCCTCCTTTGCGGTTTGTGAAGGAAATATCGTGTTTATCTCCACTGAATATTTTACGTTCTCCATCTTCTCGTTATGAGCATTGTGAATTTTTGAGGTCGGATAACTGAGCTTCGCTATCTTACAAGCGCTGATTAATTCTCTACAACCAGACGACGGCAGCACAATGAATCTAATATGAACTGAACAAAAAAAAGAACAAGGATAGAGTCAGATAGTCTCCACAAAGCGGAGTATTTTAATAATGGATTACATGTCCTCTCCGATCGGCTTAAAAATTTCTATTGAACGTTACGTAAACCATAGAGGGGAAGTTGCTGTTTTCAATCAATGTGGATTGCCTTTTTGAGTGAAATTTGATTACGGCCAGTTTTCAACGGCTGTGATGACACCTCTCTCCAATGATTGGCTGCCACCAGCCCAGTCACGCTACAAATGAAATACATCGAGCTGTTTCAATTGCGCAACCGGAAATAAAGAAACATCGATGCGAACACATACAATATAATAATTTTTTAACTACACATCTGTCGTAAATGTTTTTGTTTTATTGAGAGTGTCGCACAGTTTCGCGCTAATCTGCTCTCGGTTAGTCACCATAATTTGCTTGGCACAGGGTACATTTTATTATACCATACATCAACTTTTTTCCCCATTCCCAGGTGGAGAGTGGAAAGAATGACTGCTCGAATGCACTATCTAACAAAAATATCTGGACACTTGCCAGTAGATATAAATACAGTTTGCGTTCAACCTTCACCTTCATGACGTCTTGAACTTTGCATGGGACACTTTCAGTGACGTGCCTGTATGCCTGTGGAGAAATTTCAGCCCATTCTTCCTCTAGAACAGAAGAGAGAGAAGGTAATTTTGGACGCATGGGTCTGTAATGAAGACAACGTTCCATTACAAAGCTGTTCCAACTGGTTCAGGTTGGGAGTCTGGTCAGACCAGCCCGTTTCAGAAATGTTATTGTTCACAAACCGTAGCCTCACAGATGCTGCCTTATGAAATGATGCATTATCTCGCTGATACAGTCTTCTACAGTCTTCGTCTCCTAACTCTTCCTGTTATAATTGCGTAGGCTTCCGCCGCCAGAGTCAGTCGACATAAAAGTTTTCAGGGTATGGTACATCGTCAAAACTACTGCTGAAGGAAAAAACCAACGTTTCGGTGACGGTTGCAGCGGCGTTCTTCTTGGTCTACTGTTCCTATTATATACGCAGTGCACAATGCTGCAAAATGTGTTCGTATACTTCCGCATTTAGCGTTTTCTTAGCCGCAAAAAGGATACTACATCCTAACTACGAAAAATATCCTCACATCCTCCGTACTTCACTGTTGGCACTACAAGTGACAGCAGGTAATGTTCTCAAGGCATCCACCAAATCTAAACCCTTCCATCGGATTGCCACGGGGTATAGCGCGACTCATCACTCAGAATCACTCTCTTCCATTTATCCACCATCCAGTAGCATCGTTATTTACACTAACTCGGGTGTCACTTACTACTGACTTCAGAAATGTGAGGTTTCTGAGAAGCTGCTCGATCACTGTACCCTATTATTTTTACCTTCATATCAACAGTCGTTGCCCTAACTGGTCTGCTGGTAGCACTTTAGAATTCACGAGTGATCACTTCCGATGATTTCATGCGACTATTTACAACCACTCTCCCTCGACGCTCCCTGTCTGTCAGTACGTGAGGGCTGCCTGGTCTTGATTTAGCTGCCATTATTCCTTCGCGTTTCCACTTTACATCACCAGTTGTCGACTTTGCTTGAAATTCCCTGATGGATTGGTTACTCACGTGACATCCAGTGACTAGTCCACTTCTGAAGATACTGAGCTCGTCTGACCAGCACATTCTGCTGTTACTGCTTCTGTATTGGCACCACAATACTCTCCGCCTCCATTATTACTGGAGTGTCCACTAATCGTGCTTCCTTTAAATCTCCCATAATGAACACTTACTGACCCTAAGACTTATCTTAGAAGCCAGATTAAGGAAAGGCAAACCTACGTTTCTAGCATTTGTAGACTTAGAGAAAGCTTTTGACAATGTTGACTGGAATACCCTCTTTCAAATTCTGGAGGTGGCAGGGGTAAAATACAGGGAGCGAAAGGCTATTTACAATTTGTACAGAAACCAGATGGCAGTTATAAGAGTTGAGGGGCATGGAAGGGAAGCAGTGGTTGGGAAGGGAGTGAGACACGGTTGCAGCCTCTCCCCGATGTTATTCAATCTGTATATTGAGCAAGCAGTGAAGGAAACAAAAGAAAAATTCGGAGTAGGTATTAAAATCCATGGAGAAGAAATAAAAACTTTCAGGTTCGCCGATGACATTGTAATTCTGTCAGAGACAGCAAAGGACTTGGAAGAGGAGTTGAACGGAATTGATAGTGTCTTGGAAGGAGGATATAAGATGAACATCAACAAAAGCATAACGAGGATAATGGAATGTAGTTGAATTAAGTCGGGTCATGCTGAGGGAATTAGATTAGGAAATGAGACACTTAAAGCAGTAAAAGAGTTTTGCTATTTGGGGATCAAAATAACTGATGATGGTCGAAGTAGAGAGGATATAAAATGTAGACTGACAATGGCAAGGAAAGCGTTCCTGAAGAAGAGGAATTTGTTAACATCGAGTATAGATTTAAGTGTCAGGAAGTCGTTTCTGAAAGTATTTGTATGGAGTGTAGCCATTTATGGAAGTGAAACATGGACGATTAACAGTTTGGAGAAGAAGAGAATAGAAGCTTTTGAAATGTGGTGCTACAGAAGAATGCTGAAGATTAGGTGGGTAGATCACATAACTAATGAGGAGGTATTGAACAGAATTAGGGAGAAGAGGAGTTTGTGGCACAACTTACCTAGAAGGACATGTTCTGAGGCATCAAGGGATCACGAATTTAGTATTGGAGGGCAGCGTGGAGGGTAAAAATCGTAGAGGGAGACCAAGAGATGAATACACTAAACAGATTCAGAAGGATGTAGGTTGCGGTAGGTACTGGGAGATGTAGAAGCTTGCACAGGATAGAGTAGCATGGAGAGCTGCATCAAACCAGTCTCAGGACTGAAGACCACAACAACAGCAACAACAATGAACACTATCGTGGCTAAGTAACTTTACCGGACCTAAACTAACATGAAAATAAACGCTAAATGTCCTACTCATATCCTAAGCACACAGTACAGACACATTCGGCAGAATGGTGCTATTGGCTGGTTCATTGCGTGGTGCCCATTGTCTCGACACCCACCTTCTTAAGTGCACACCGCTTTACCAGTACCAGTCTCAATCCTGTCTACTTAATCATTACTCCATTGCAGATGGTGCAGGTGTGTTGTAAGAGATTTCTTCCGCAGGAAAAAAAGGAGCGTCCTGTTATCATGTCACTGAATCGAAGAATCTGGGATTCACTCGTAGAGTAAAAAGTTACAGCTCCTGCAGCAGTCTCTGTTGTCGTTGTTCTTTTTGTCAGGTCATCGGAAGAGTTGGTGGTCTGATTAGTACCCTACTCTCACATTTGGCAGGAGTTCCAAATTTCTGTTACGCCATAGCCTTCTAGTAGCTACTTTAGGATTCTTCACAGATTGTACTATGAACAATCTTGGAATGCCGAATACGTAAAACAACACTTACAAAGCGAACAGAAAATGTTTACCTAGAGTCCAAAAGTTCAGCATATTCATGCGTTGACAACTCATGAACCTGTGTTCAGTGTTTGCCGCCTTTAGATTCTGAAGATGGTCTTTGTAAAGCCGAAACCGCTTATGACTGTGTCGTAAGAATGTGATTGCGTTTACAAATAAGCAAAAATTTTTACAAAATAGAAGCATATTTTGCTGCACAATTTCTTTGCACGATTACATGACAAGATGAAGCTTAATTACAGTGGTGTCAAAAGCACGAAATTACAGAACTACTGAAACTGAAGATAAACATCTAACTCCGCCATAAATTTGGAACATCTTTTCCAGGGCACCAAAACTGTTAACAGAGCGCATTATATGATTTGTTTGAGCTGTCTCAAGAACTCAAGTTGAATTTTAACAGGTTCTTGATAAAGTATTGTGCGGAAATATGGAGAGATGTGGCGGTATGCGGGCTACACATATTTTCCCTAAAGACACTCACCCCTATTCCGCAAAATTCAGATCCGACATCACACGTCAGTCTGTTCGATGGATACAGTCATTTGCGAGAGATTAGTCCACCAGAACAGCATTACGGGCCACGAAGGGGAAACCTCCACTATCTGTACTTCTGAAAAGTGGTGTACTATTTGCAACATCTCATCTTTGTATCTCTGAACCTTAATGGTTAAGACTCCGGGCAACAGTCATGATTTGAAGCTCTGTTGTATTCCTATCCATCATAATTATCCTCAAAATCCGGAGTCCACGACACTAAAGATGCCTCTTTCGTATGACTGCACTTTCAGAAACTTTCTCACAAGGAGAATGTGCTACGCTTTTACAGTGGACACCCAGAATTAGTCCTTCATTCCTTCACTCAATGATGACTCATTCTCGACTTTGCTAGCTCCGTAGTAAAAAGACCAGTGAGGTGGACACACACACTCTGTTGGACTTTCGCCTAACAAACAAACAGCTCTGAGCTTATGATTCACATTTTATTAAGAACTTGTAGCTTCTGTAAACACTCTGTGCTTTGCCAATAATTATGTTGTACGTATCGAACTCAGAGTGTATGAGCAACATAGAACAAAAACTTCTTTAGCTCTCGGAGTAGTATATTTCCTGCAGAAGCTGAAAATCCTATTGTTTCTCGAAGCAAATACCCTTTCTGTTTCCTACAGTACCTGCTGCTGCTGTTAGCACCTGCTATTTACACTCAACACGGACTTATTTCACAAGATTCCCATGCATAGCAAGAAGAGAGACCAACAGGTGGCACATTTCCCAGGCCTCATCTCGAACTGCCGCTCTTCCTTTGCTTTCAGCTTGAAAGTGTTTCGTCACGGATACGAAAAGTAGTTGCGAAACTTCTGTTCCAACCCCCTCCTTCTGCACCTGGCGAAAAGAGCTTTCAGGAAAACGGTGCTGTTGCCTGGAGCAGAGAACCGTGAAGGAACAGCTGGGGAGAAATGACGTGCTGTCGAGTAATAATACAGAGGTACCTTGAGAACGTAACTACTTAAACTCGGAAGTACGGTAGTAACCTAATTTCAAGCTTTATTAAACTTAATGTGAATCAAATTAAACGACACCTATTTGTAGGATAATTATTTCACTCTAGTGCAACAAATGATGAACGTCGCTGGGTTTGGAGAGATGGTCTTTGTTCACATTCACGTAACAGTAAATTCCTAGTTTCTCCCTCAAGAAGAATTAATGAAGGTCTGTAACTAATCAAGAGTGCCTAGTCATTCGGACCAACACTACAAGCGCTTTCTTCTCAGTCACAATAACCCTAAATTTCCGTATGTTTCAGTCATAACGCTTTCCCACAACAGTGGTGCCCTCACGCTAACCTACTTGGTCTATTGTTCCACTGCTGCGACACAACTGCTTCTACACAACCAATCAACCTCCCTTGTCCCAAAGTATTTATCCGTCGTGTGGGTTCTTCCAGTTCAGGATAGTTCTTTGTTTGTCGTGGCTACCGTTCCATCCACAGTTTATGGCATACAGTTGCATTCATGAGTTTTTACATCGTTACATCTTCTTCACTTTTTCATAAAAAGTTCCTCTGTTACATAGAACGCTGAATGTCCTACATGCAATGAAACTTTCAGTATAGAAAGGAGTGTACTCTTTTATCATTCTTTCTGTCGGATTCCAAGAGTCAATCTTTTTGTGCCATCTGAATGGATGTAGTAACAGACTGAAATTTGCATATTTTGAGTCATGCCTTTTTATCTCAGTAAATATGAATAACGCACGAGAAAGGCAATGATCTTTGTTCGATATCCGATCCAGCACGAAGTACTAATCTTATAGATTTTCGTACTACATCGAAGTCTACCAACGATAAAGTTTTCATTAACCATCGCTCTACGGTCAGTATATGCAAGCTGTGGAATTTTGAAAGATATTATAGCTTTCTTTTGATGGGTTTAGTTTAATGCATACACAAGCTGACAGACGTTCCGTCCAGCTGGAAGTAGCGAACCTTAGAGCTTCATTTTAAGTGTCAATGATCAATATTACAATCGCCTGAGAGTCTGCATCCACATATCTCTCGTGTCTGCTGTGCAGTGGCGTTTCTACTGCGACAAATTTCCAACTACCATATTTCTCGATTCACTTCTGGTGACACTTTCGTTCTAGTACTACTTACAAGATATGAAGCGCATTAGTCGATCCGGTAGGAGATATAAATCCGTCATTATTATGAAGAGTGCACGAAGGCTTTATTGGCACTTCCAGAGCGCACTCTTTCAGGAAAGTTGATTAAATCCGAAAAATTGTAGAGCCCAGACTATCTCACTTCTGCCTACACACCTGTACGTTAACAAAACGATCCTCGTAGACACAACACAGTGAACTCAAATTCTAACCGTTTTCTCATCATTCAATGTGGCTCGAACGTCATCACTCGTAACGCTTGTCCTAGCACCAGTAAATGTGACTGTTGTTATACGGGATCTACGAGGCCTGTTCAGAAAGTAAGCTCCGATTGATTGCCAAATTGAAACCACAGTGAACATCAGAAATGTTTTACTTGTAACAATTAGCTACACCTTTCAGCTACTTCTCTACGTAGTCGCCGTTCTGACTTAGACTTTTGTCATAGCGTTGTACCAACTTTTCAATAGCCTCATCATAGAAGGCAGCCGCCAGTGCTTTCCACCAATTCTCCACGCTGGCCTACACCTCGTTGTCTGTGTCAAAATGTTGTCTTCAAAGACAGCGGTTCATGTGACCAGAGATGAAACTCAGGGGGAGACAATTGCGGACTGTATTGTGGGTAATCTCACATTTCCATTTGAAAACGATGCAGGAGCATCTTCATTGCCCCTGCAGAATGCGGCTGAGAATTGTCTTGAAGAAGAAACAGCACGACAGTTATGTAATGTTAGCTGCATAGCTTCAGGCGAAATTTCTCACCAGGCCCTCGTACTTGGTGGCAGACACTATTTTCTAGACATCTTTACGCACTCACTGCGAGCTCAGAAATGAGAAGAGCGACGTGATGCTAACTGGGGTTATACTAGAGACACTACCCAACACATCTGTGCAAAGCTTTATCGGATTTTCATAGTCGTTTCCATTTCGCGACCGATCGGAGCTTACTTTCTGAACGCCCCTCGTATCTTAAAGATAACTCTTCACTGACAAATTCAAACCCTATTTAATTTTGCGCTTCAATGAGTGGAAGATTTGTCAGAGCTCTGAATAATGACAAAAATTAGTGGTTCTGGAGATGGAACATTGTTTTTAATCCTCTGTTCGTTTCTACTATTTCTTGGTGGCACTGTAGCTCATATGTGACTAACCTACAGTCATCAGTGTTGAGCTTTTCATAGTACTGCACATTTCTCGACGTCAGCGCTACAAGCTAGGAAACTTCCTGCCATTGTTGACTTAATTACGGCGTAGATATAACGTCACTAATATTCAAATAGTTTCAAGCTTTAGTGTCTTCTGCTCTACAAAAATGAAAATCGCTCCCAGAAAAATTAGATGAATTTACAACCAAGCGTTTATGAAGAAACAATGAATATTCAATAAATGCTGTTGAATGCTAGCTCATGGATGTTTGTCGGGCACCTAAGGGGAAGCGAGGTAGTATATGTTTTCTTTGTGTGACAGACTTCACATCGACTGTTTTCCCGGCTGTCTGACGTTCTCGCAAAAGTATAAATGACAAGCCTGCTGTCACAGAAGCTGCATAGCTTCGGGCACAAGGAGGAGGTAGTGGTCACATATATCTGGGTTACGTGAGGTTCACCACAAGGGCACTGCTGCCCCTGAGAGTCCAAAGTAACTTTAGATTAGGCCGGCTGTCTGCAAGACCATGTGCGGCCCTGCTGCATGGCATATTACTCCGGTACCTCGAAACGGGATTAGCATGTCCAATACGTAGAAGTGGTAGCCGCTGAAGTCCACGATATCCACACCGAACTACCCAGCAACGTATGCAGCAGACCACTGGCACAATATTTTACTACGGAGTAATCTCTTTTGCTAATATCCACGTGTCTAGGCAGAGGGTAATTTCCCAACAGGAACGTGGGGTACTTACGACGGTACAAATGTGTACTCTTTTAGTTGGTATAATTTCGAGTAATGAACCATTACTCTATTAAATCCAGCCGCGCGGGATTAGCCGAGCAGGCTAAGGCGCTGCAGTCATGGACTGTGCGGCTGGTCCCGGCGGAGGTTCGAGTCCTCCCTCGGGCACTGGTGTGTGTGTTTGTCCTTAGGATAATTTCGGTTAAGTAGTGTGCAAGCTTAGGGACTGATGACCTTAGCAGTTAAGTCCCAAAAGATTCCACACACATTTCAACATTTGTTAAATCCAGCCTAGTCGTCAAACATGGGGTGGCTAGGAAACCTGCTTTCTCGTATCGCTAGACAACATTCAAACAAATAGTATTAATAAGTTTTACTATAAAAGGGAAAATACAATACTTAACTCTGTGTCACAACCAAAGGGCGACAAACAAAATAAGAAATCTCTTCAGTATAACACTTCCCAGGTCCGTGTTACATAGACATTACAAGCAAGTGATTAGAGTTGAGGCTTCTGTCAATGTTGCTACTTTTGAAGCTGTTGTAGAACTGGGCCGCGACCATTCGAGCACGGTACTTATGTCCTCTTCGCATAGGAGCCGCTGCTGTCGCGTTGTCGTCCTGGAGAGGGGTCAGTCAGCGTGCGATTGGCTGACGTCTTCTCACAGCCCTCTCTCCTCTATCGTTCTTGACTGGCGTACCGGCGCTTGACTTTACGCCGTAACATATAGTCAGGGACTTTTCAAGGAAGTACTAGGAAAACTGAGAATGAATCATGGAGAGGTCCAAACAGGAATATTTGAGAGGGGGTTTCTTTTTCCGGCATTTGCCTTATAACCAAAGGAAATCTCCTGGAAACCTTGGCTACAACCGTATGGCGGGAACTCCTTTTAATTTATTTGTAGCATAATATACCCCAGTCATAAACTTGCTAGGATAAGGGTACGTGATGAGTGTACTTGATGATATGTATCAGAGTGAAGTCGATGGCTTGTTCGTTACATGGGTCACTCACTGAATGCTTATGGTACTCACATTGAAAAAAAATTCATTCTGCGCATAAAATAGAGTTTACAGTTTTTATCATAAATTTCCTCAACGTGGTTATTTACGAAAAACCGACAATGTCTTATCTTTGCTTTTCAATTTATTACGTTGTACCAGTGGATACTGCAGCTGAGATATCCGTCTCACAAAGTCGGTCTCAACCAATAGATCTACACGAATTACAGTGTAAGTCGCACACTCCCATTCTTCTAGTAATTTTCTACTAGTTCAATACAGATTCACATTTCTTCCTATTTCGTGCTAATGTTTTCATACACACATTAACGCTACCCACAGTATCCCCTATAACCTGTTCTGCATTTTCCAATGTTTGTAAATGCCTTGTCAACGTTCTAAAATGGCTCTGAGCACTATGGGACTCAACTGCTGAGGTCATAAGTCCCCTAGAACTTAGAACTACTTAAACCTAACTAACCTAAGGACAACACACACATCCATGCCCGAGGCAGGATTCGAACCTGCGACCGTAGCGGTCGCGCGGTTCCATACTGTAGCGCCAGAGCCGCTCGGCCACCAGCGGCCGGCGTCAACGTTCTAATCTGTTATTGCCATTCCTGAGTGCTACAGCAGACTTCCTGTTTCTTTTTCAGTGGTTTTCCATCTATTGAGTTCCACGCCGGTTCTTAAACCTGTTCCAATATTAATATTAATAACTGATAAGGGTGGTGGGGTAAAAGTGTAATGGAAACTGCAGGGGACACATTTATTTGCCAGGAATATCGCAAAGATTTTATTGATAACTGTTTAATAGACAGTTACAAAAACTGTTAATCAAATGATCGACAGATAAAATTTTTAAGATTAGTGAAGGAAATTCCAAAAACGATAACAGAAAACGCAGAAGTCGTTTTAACACATAGCTACATTTTTTTCAGTCAAAAGATGAGTAATATCCTTTTTAATATTACTGACGAGAATTCGAAACACGATAGCCGAATATGCAAAAGGCGCTGAAAGGAACCAAAAGGTAATGCAATTGATACAACAATCAATTTTAGCCATGAATGCGCAGGGAATAACATATTATAAAAATTTTAGTCAAAATGCATCCACAATAACAAAACAATTTAACAAATACTCAAGCAAATTACAAAAAAAAAAGGACAAGGATTGATCAACTGAAGCCTCTTAATTAAAAGAAAGGTAGTGCTATTCAATTTTAACTGTGCAAGGAATACCATTTTAAAAGAACTACACATACACAGTAATTTCACTGGAACACGAGATTACTCAGATTGTGCAGAATCCAGCGTACAGCGTTAAGAAATTATGTTATAGACATAAGGAATAACACAGAAATTCCACAACCAGCGAAATGCCAAGTTTCTTCGAAATAAATGTTAAATGCCTTACATAATGGGCAAGCAGGAAGATAATTTTTTTTATTTTTTATTTTTTTTATTTTTTTTTTTAGCTCCAAGGGTGTTCAAAATCCTGTCACCATAGATTCCTTGCACTCATTGGTGAATGTTCAAAATTTAAAACGGAATACCTGACTCCCAGCCAATAGTCTTCCACGAGCCTATCCGCACTGCTAACATCAGATTAACTGCGGTTGAATGGCAGACGAGCAAAGCCCTCAAAACAACAGTAATCACAGGCCATACAACAGTGACCAGTACTACGACAAATAAAACACACAATTAACCACAGGCTCCAAAAGTACACTGTTGACATCTATACAATTAATACGACAAATCCGGGGAAGCACTTACATCCAGTCAGTACACATAAGTCGTCTTATATCGTCCCGTAAGAAAACAGTAACCTCAGGATGGCCGAACAGCAGTACTGTTTTTTGCTTTAGCAACGTACCCACTCGAAATTGAAGGAGAATCAACTGCTACTCGGATGACGACAAGTACAAATGTCTAAGATGCCGAACTTCATAAATCAGCCGTGTTAACCACCGTCGAAAACACAAGAGTATAAAGTTCATAAATTGCTCACCATGCAATCTTTTCTCGCCGACAACCCGTCCGCATTCGTTACGACAGTTGAGCAGCATTAATAAGTCCACACAGCCTTCATTTCTGAGACATAATTCCATACAACTAGAGCCGCTTGAAAATCATCACCAACGTAGATCCAATTCCGTCGCGCGGAATCGCACACAATCACTGACCAAGCCGACTTCCGGTGTTGGCCAGGCAGCAGCGACGAGGTAAACTGTCCATAGCAACTCCAATATTCTTCTCGTTGCCGGTGGAGCCACTTAAAACGTCTTCAACGGTAATGCCCTCTTTCGACCGGGCAGAGAAGTCATAGAATTCTCTGAGCAAAGACAGGAAAGCTTACTCCCCAATTGCACTTGGCCTCCCGCGGCCGTTGTTGGATACGCGCTGTGACGTTACAGTAAAAAAATACAGTGGTGACTAATGAAAACGCATCTCACTGTGAATGCCTTCAGAAAAGTTGGGGATATATTCTACCAAGTGGTTCAGCATTCCTCGTGAAATACCACTATAAAAACTCACGATAAGCCAACCGAAGCGCCCCACTCCCGGATGCAATAATATTGTGGTCGACAAATAATAACCATCTATACACGCAGTCGTACGGGTCAATAATAATTAATAATAACACAACAAAGCGTTCATTCCACAGCATTCTTACTATAACGGACCAGTATGTGTAATATGACACCAATATTGCCCGTTTCAGGATCCGCTGTATGTGGCACTCAAATCAGTTTTCGGCGAGCGGCGTAGTGTCATATGAGATAAATGAGCACAGACTGACATGTTCGCTGACATTTGTGAAATTTGCATTACATAGAAGGGTACAGGTGTCTAAAATGAGCTCCCTACACATCTTTGTTACACAAGGATGCGCAAATGATCAGAGTTGAAAAAATGTACATGGTCCCATACTCTGAAAATTCGGTATTGCGAGGATGTCTTACAAGCTACTGTCAGGGACTAAGTATCAAGGCATGGAATCGAGGAGCGCCTGGGTGTACTTCTGGAGAGTCTTCAGTCATACGGCTTCTACGGGAATCAACAAAGAACAATCAATAATTTCTTCAAAATCATGATGAACACGTTGACGACACTTTCAATGGCGATCATATCAGGCACACACCCGCACTTCCTGCTTTTCGCTACAATTTTCTAACGTTGCGACTTACCTGTCAACAACAGCATGATTCGTGCGAAGCCTCGTAGAACTTCCCCCGTTATTTATTAAATCATTTAAATATACAGTGAAAATTTATGGTCCTATAACAATCCCGTGGGGTTTGCCCGAAGTTACTTTTACGTCTGAGGACTTCTCTCCGTTCAGAATGACATGCTGGTTTCTGTTTTCTAGAAACTGTTCAATCCATTCTCTCAGCAAGTGTTGGAAGAAGAGCAGAAGACAAAGTTTTGAAATTTGGTGCTACAGAAGGATGCTGAAGATTAGAGGCTCACATCAGGTAACTTATTAATAGGTACTGACACTAACTGGGGAGAAAACAAATGTATGACACAAGAAGAGATCGGTTGACAGGATACATACTTCGTTAAAAAGAATTTTCAGTTTGGCGATGGAAGGCATTGTAAGGAAAGGGGGCCTAAAATCCTGTAGGGAGACCAAGGCGACATTAAGCAGGTTCAAGTATGGGTAGGTTGCAGTAGCTTTGCAGAGATGAACTTGCACAAGGTAGATTACTTTAGAGGACTGGTTCAGACCAGTGTCTGAGGTAGAGACAACAACAAAACTCTGTAGAAGAAAGCTCGCAACAGCATACCAACATATATCCTTAAGTATCCCAATTTTGGGAAAAGATGACATACACCGATCAGCCAGAATACTATGACCACCTACTTAATAGCCGATCTGTCCCCCTTTGGCATGGATAACAACAGCTACATCCCAGATGTATTTGATCGAATTTAGATCTGGTGAGTTATGGGGCCAGCACATCAATTGGATCTCATCACTGTGTTCCCTTAACCACTCCATCACACTCGTGGCCTTGTGACACAGCGCATTATCTTGTTGAATAATGCCATTGCTGTTGGGTAACATGATCGTCATGAAGGGGTGTATGCCCTCCGTAGCCAGTGTACGATATTCCTTGGCCATCTCAGTGCCTTGCACGAGCTCCAGTGGATCCATTGATACCCCGTGAATGTCCTCCAGAGCATAATGCAGCCGCCGCCGGCTTGTCTCCGCCCCGCAGTACAGGAGTCAAAGAGCTCTTTCCTTGAATGACGATGGATTCGCGCCCTCCCATTGTCATGATGATGAAGGAATCGGGATTCATCAGACCATGCAGCGCTCTTCCACTGTGTCAACGTCCAGTGCCAATGTTCATGTGCCTATTTAGCCGTGGTTGCCGATGTCGTGGTGTTAAGAATGACACATACATGGGTCGTCGGCTGCAGAGGTCCATCATTATGAGCGTTCGGTACACTGTGGATTCAGACACACTTGTACTCTGCCCAGAATTAAAGTCTGATTTTAGTTCCACCACAGTTCGCCGTGCCCAGCCAAATTCATCCGAGATTAGTAATGGGGCGGGGGGGGGGGGGGGGTATGGAGGAGGGCACCCATTCCCATGACATCTTGACGTGGTCTCACCTTGGTTTCCACACGTGTTGAAGACACTCACCACAGCACTCCTCAAACATCCGACAAGTCATGCAATATGCTCATACCAGGCCTCTGGGCCATCAAAATCTGCCCTCGTTCAAACTCAGATAGGTCGTGCGACTTCCCCATCCTACACATGGACTGGACCCTCACTGATATTACATACACCGTGGGTGTGTCTGACAAGCAGTCATTCCTCATCAGGTAACTAACATTGCTATCACCTGGGTGGGTTTATATCGATAGTAGGTCGGTAGTCAGAATTATCTGACTGATCACTGTAAATACGACAATACAATGAGAAAAATGAAAAGCGACATAAACACATATTTCCAGAAAGGAAGTGTTCAGCAATTAAATTTTCCAGGAAGAAACATTAAGTGAACTTCTTGGAGGAAAGAGATAGATATGACAGAACAGTGGAATGATGTTATACAAAAAATTTGGAAACATCAAGTCTGAAATAAATGATTGATCTGAAGATCATAACCAATACTACTAACGTCGAGAAGAGAGAAATAGAGAAGAGGAAGAAGCAGAGAGCAGTCCTCAAGTCTCCTCGGTTTTGATCTCATACGACGGTCATTCCATAAGTAATGTAAACTATGATATGTCGTGCGAACACGCCGCATCACTGTAATACATTCGAAAGCCAGCGGGAAACAGTACCGAAATAAGCAGCATGCGAGGACGGCGCGCTAATAGTAACTGAAACAATCAGTATGAGCTACGCCGTGCTACAAGGTGGATGGAAACAGAGTGAAATGGTGAACACACGTGAAAATTGCGTTTCTCACTGGCAGAAATGCTACTCAGTGTCATGTGGAACTACGATCAGCTGTTAGTGACAGAGGAAACGCTTGGCACTGCTGGATAATACAGTCAAACTGCATGATAACGCTACAGCCCACACAGCAAACGTCATCAAGAATTGTGTACGCCTTTGGTGCGGAAGATTGTCCCCCACCCACCCTACTCACCCAGATCCCAACAGGCGACTTTGACAACATTCCACATCTGAAGAAAACATTGTGTGGAAGGTGTTTTACAAACAGGGTGGATAACCTTACGGCAATTTCGGCAGCAGGGGGCACTTACTGATGGCAATGCTAAAGGAACCTTCCCCATCGTTGGCAATGCTGTCTAGATTCACTGGTGGACTATTCCGAAGGACTGTAATTTTGATTCACTTTTGTTCCATTTTTTTCTTGTGTACAACAAATTTACACAGATTTCCAGTGCATGTGTTTCATTTCACCCTTTGCCAGAACCTTCCGTACTGGAAACCAATTGTCTGTTGTCATTCAGATACACACTGTCTTACAAGTTCAACGGACATCGTTGCTGCACTGTCATAATAAATGCCATAGGTGCCATGAGTTATGCAATGACCCTTATATATTATGTATGACAAGATTATATTGGTGGTCAATCCACTTTTCTGGGGCAAAATAAGGCTAAAATAATGTATTTAAAAGATGGTGTAATTCAGCAAAATTTGAGGACAAGTTCAAAGTGAATGCTACTCTGACGGCAAAAACAACAACAAAAATTACACTACCAAGAGGGAGTTTTGCGACATAAACGAAAGTTGGTAAGCGTGTTTCTATATCTCAAACATGATGTCTATCCAAATTTCGCGCCAGTCGCATAAGTTAGTTACCTTTGAGATTGGACGTGGTCAGTTTATGTTAATCCAGAAAGCCTTTAAGGCGATAAAGACGCCAATATCAGCTCTTTACTGAATTTGAACTGTATAGTGTAATAGGGCTACGAGACGTTACATGTTCCTTCTGCGATGTTACAGACAGACTTGATAGGAATGTAGTCACTATACATGATTTCTGGCAGCGGTAGTCACGGGATTGTACGGTCTCAAGAAGACAGGGCTCTGGAATACCACATGACGCTACTGAGGGGGAAGATCATCGTATTCTGTGTATGGATCTGGCGCACCGTACTGCATGTGCTGCAGCAATCTGAGCAGCAGTTTGCACCACAGTGACCCAACGAACTATTACAAATCAGTTACATCAATGACAGCTCCAAGTCAGTCGCCCTGTAGCGTGTGTTCCACTGCGTCAACCGAGAGCTCATTGAAAGGCAAAGTGGAGGTCTGTTGCGTTTTCTGAGAAAATATGGTTCTGCTTTGGTGCCGGTGATGGCTGTTTTCTGGTTATAAGGAGGCCAGTTGACGTTCTGCAGGGGAACTGTCTGCAGTGTAGGCACACGGGATCTGTACCTGGAACTACGATCTAGGCTGAGGTTTCATATGACAGCGGGAGCACTCTTGTGGTTATTCCACACACCCTGACTGCAAATCTGTACTTCAGTCTCTTGATTAGACGTGTTGTGCTGCCAGTCATGAACAGCACGGATGTTTTCCAACAGCATAATGCTCGGCCACACATCAATGCTGCAACACAACAGCCTCAAAGAGTGTCTACACGTTGCTTTAGCCTGCTCAATCACGAAATCAGTATCCAATAGAGCACATATGGAACATCATGGGATGACAACTCCAGAGTCATCCACAACCAGCATTAACCGGCACTGTATTGCCTGAAAATGTGCAACAGGTATGGAAATCCATCCCAAAAACTGACATCTGGCACCTTAACAACCAATGCATGCACCTTCACATGCTTCCATTCAACATTCTGGAGGTTACACCAGATATTAATGCACAAGCATTTTACATTCGCAATGGCTTATCTTGCGTTTACATTGACCTGTGATCTAGCAATGTTAATGATGTAAATATCTTCCCACAAAAATTATTCCCAAAACCACATTACTCTACATTACTTATTTTTTGGTGTTGCGGTTTTCTTTCCGTCAGTGTTTGTACAGTGCAAATCAACTGTAAAACGAGGGTTGTTCAGAAAGTGAGTTCCGACCGGTAGCTAAATGGACACAGCAGTGAAAACCTGATGAAGGTTTGCACATTTGTGTTGAGTAGTGTCTCTAGTATGACCTTCGATCGCATCAAGACGCTCTTTTCAGTTGTGAGGGCACTGTGGGTGAGTAAGGGTGCCTAGAACAACAATGTCTCCCACCAAGTAGGAGGGCCCGCTCAGAGGCTTCGCCTCAATGAATGCAGCCCACCTACCAGAACTGCCACGCACTTCCTTCTTCATGGCATTTCTCAGCCGCACTCTGCAGGGGCATGGAGGCGCTCCTGCAGCCTTTCCGATGGGAAGTGTTCGATCACCCACAACACAGCCCTAATGGGGTCGTCCTGAGTATCATCTCTGTTCACGTGGAACGCTGGATACCAAGACAACACTTGGGCGCAAGCTACAGGCTATAGACCCACGTAGAGAATTATCGGAAAGCACAGGCGGCTGCCTTCTATGACGATGGTATTGGAAATTTGGTATAAGGCTCCAACAAATGTCTAAGTCGGAGCGGGGACTATGTAGAGGAGTGGAGAATACTCAGTATTGTAGAACATTCAGTATAATGTCGTTTATTGAAACTGAACTACTCGAACAATCACTATATACACAAAAGAACAAATAACTTGTAGACGACCATTCATCAAGAGCGTCGGTGAGGTCCGTCGGAGCTGGTCCTAGCTCAGCGGGGAACTGGCTGTACTGCTGCTGCGCTGGCCTTATAAAGCCGGCGGAGGCCAGCGGAGTACTCCAACTTTCCCTGTATCTGTGAGGCGACCTCTGCAGAAAAAGGTTCGCATTAGTCTCTCGCAAGTTCGGTTTGTTTTGAAGAATTGTTTTCCTCTTGGTTGCGCCTGCAAGTGCTTGTGTATGTTACATGGTACACAGGGGTGTCTTGAGTGTAGTCCGCATGGCAGGGGCCGACTGTGGCAGACGTAACAAGTGGTATTTGGAAAGTGTAGCTAACTATTGCAAATAAAATGTTTATGATTTTCACTGTAGTTTCCATTTAGCGGCAGATCGGAACTTACTTTCTGAAAAACCTTCGTGTACGCAATGCTGGGAAAACTCCTTATTAAACACCTAAAAATTAGAAAAACAGTGGATCTTTAATGTGAATGTATAGGTCGCGGCCGAATGTAGACCTAGAGATAAATGGAAAAAATATACATCGCTGTATGGTTGTTGCTGCGTCCCCCGTCAGACACGGTGCACTGCTGTACCTACAGAGGAAGCGAATTGCCAGGCAGAGTAGCGCCACATAGATATGATCAGTCACCACAACACAAATGGCGCACATAACAGGAACCACAATGTGCTGCTGCCTCAAGATTTACATTTAGTCCCCTACGTCCAGCGAGAGCTGTATCTGTCACCACAGAGGAGGCTGATACATTGGACTACTTCTTGCTTCCGCGAAATAGCCCGCAGAACGACATACATCCGCCAATAAATGCGAACGCACCGCTTCACTTTGCAAGTCGTCACAGATCGCCAGTTGCCGATTAGTTCCGATTGCCGGGCAGCTACCTATAGATGCCGTAGTTGGAGCCCAGCAGTTACCAACGAGCGATCGTCTGACAGTTAACGCCGAGTGAACTACTACACTACTGGCCATTAAAATTGCTACACCAAGAGGAAATTTAGATGATATACGCGTATTCATTGGACAAATATATTATACTAGAACTGACATGTGATTACATTTTCACGCAATTTAGGTGCATAGATCTTGAGAAATCAGTACCCAGAACAACCACCTCTGGCCGAAATAAAGGTCTCGATACGCCTGGGCATTGAGTCAAACGGAGCTTGGATAGCGTGTACAGGTACAGCGGCCCATGCAGCTTCAACACGATACCACAGTTCATCAAGAGGTAGTGACTGGCGAATTGTGACGAGCCAGTTGCTCGGCCCCCATTGACCAGACTTTTTCAGTTGGTGAGAGATCTGGAGAATGTGCTGGCCAGGGCAGCAGTCGAACATTTTCTGTATCCAGAAAGGCTCGTACAGGACCTGGAACATGCGATCGTACATTATCCTGCTGAAATGTAGGGTTTCGCAGGGATAGAATGAAGGGCAGAGCCACGGGTCGTAACACATCTGAAGTGTAACATCCACTGTTCAAAGTGCCGTCAATGCGAACAAGAGGTGACCGAGACGTGTAACCAATGGCACCCCATACCATCACGCCAGGTGATACGCCAGTATGGCGATGACGAATACACGCTTGCAATGTGCGTTCACCGCGATGTCCCCAAACACGGATGCGACCATCATGAAGCTGTAAACAGAACTTGGATTCATCCGAAAAAAATGACGTTTTGCCATTTGTGGACCCAGGTTCGTCGTTGAGTACACCATCGCAGTCACTCCTGTCTGTGATGCAGCGTCAAGGGTAACCGCAGCCATGGTCTCCGAGCTGATAGTCCATGCTGCTGCAAACGTCGTCGAACTGTTCCTGCAGATGGATGTTGTCTTGCTAACGTCCCCATCTGTTGACTCAGGGATCGAGACGTGGCTGCACGATCCGTTACAGCCACGCGGATAAGATGCCTGTCATCTTCACTGCTAGTGACACGAGGCCGTTGGGATCCAGCATGGCGTTCCGTATTACCCTCCTGAACCCACCGATTCCATATTTTGCTAACAGTCATTGAATCTCGACCAACGCGAGCAGCAATGTCGCGATACGATAAACCGCAATCGCGATAGGCTACAATCCGACCTTTATCAAAGTCGGAAACGCGATGGTACGCATTTTTCCTCCGTACACGAGGCATAACAACAACGTTTCACCAGGCAACGCCGGTCAACTGCTGTTTGTGTATGAGAAATCGGTTGGAAACGTTCCTCATGTCAGCACGTTGTAGGTGTCGCCACCGGCGCCAACCTTGTGTGAATGCTCTGAAAAGCTAATCATTTGCATATCACAGCATCTTCTTCCTGTCGGTTAAAGTTCGCGTCTGTAGCACGTCATCTTCGTGGTGTAGCAATTTTAATGGCAAGTAGTGTATTAAAAAAACTGCATATGCATCGTGTAAAGTACATAAGGCACAGTGAGTTTGACAGTTAGCGCCTTATGAAATATCATTAAAACAAGCGATGGCCATAATGTACATCGTGTAAAGCATATAAGGGACTGTGAGTTTAATTTATTCCTGCTCTAGATAAAAGATAGAAGTTTCATGTGGTCCATACGGTACATAAGAGCTGACTTGAGGAGGCTAGAGGATTTGCTTCGTGTGGGAGCTGTGTGGTGCGTTGCCTCGGCGCGCACCGAGCAGCACGTGGCTGACGCGGAGGAGTTTGCTCAGCGCCGATAAACAGGGGCGCGGCAGGTGCTGTTAAAGCATCGAGTTCCCATGCCGGGGCGCCGATGCCGGCCTGTCTGCGCGGCCGGAATGCAAACAGCTGTCTGCCGCGGATTTGCACGAGGCCGGCCAGCCTCGGACCCTGAGAGCGGATCGTGTGCCGCCACTCCATGCCGCCGTCTGCCGAGAACGCCACAGCCCACAACACTGCAGGATGCCCGATGGCTGCCGTTGTTTACCCTCGCTCCTTTCCATCCTTTTGCATAGTAAAGCAATGTGACTTGAGGCACTATTTTCCACAGGCTTTCGAGCCAAGTTCCAAAATACCCACGGTATTTGCCAAATTTAACTGACCGGCAAAATACACTCTAAGACAAAAAATACGATGCACCACGAAGCAATTACCCGAATGGCACGGAAATCCGTAGAATGTGATACACGTGTACAGACAAAAAATGATTACAATTGCAGGCAAAACTGCATGATTTATTCCAGAGAAAGAGCTTCACAAATAGAGCAGGTCAATAACGTTGGTCCACCAACGACCCTTACGCACGCAGATTTTTGGATTTGTATTGATTGAATGAGTTGGACGTCGTTCTGAGGGATATTGCGGCAAATTATGTGCAACTGGCCCATTATATCATCAAAATATCGTCAAAATTCGGAGGCAGTTATAGGGCCCCGCCTGTAGTGCTACAAACATTGTCAACTGGGAAGAGATCCGGCGACCTTGCTGGCAAAGGCAGGATTTGGCAAGCACGAAGACAAGCAGTAGAAGTTGACGGCATATGTGGGCGGACATTATCTTGCTGAAATGTAAGCCCATGATGATTTGCCGTTAAGGGCAACAAAACAAGCCGCCCACAAAGGCCGAGCGGTTCTAGGCGCCTGTGTCCGGAACCGCACTGCTGCTACGGTCGCAGCTTCAAATCCTGCCTCGGGGATGGATGTGTGTGATGTCCTTAAGGTAGTTAGGTTTAATTAGTTCTAAGTCCCATAGTTCTTAGAGCCATTTGAACCATTTTTCAGCAACAAGGCGTAGAAGATCGTCAACGTACCGCTGTGCTGTGAGGGTGCAGCGGATGGCAACCAAAAATCTCATGGTGTGAAAGGAAATGGCACGCCAGATCATCACTATTGGATGTCGGGCCGAATGGTGTGGGACAGTCAGGATGCTATCCCATCGGTTTCCGGGGCGTCTTCAGATACGTCATCTCTGCTCATCGGTGCTCTATTCGAAGCGAGACTCATGACTGAAAACAGTTCTGCTCCACTCAATGAGATTTCAGGCCGCAGACGTATTTAGAAACGCCCCAAACAACGGTGAGATATCAACCTGACTGTCACCCGCCACATGGCCCGACAACCAGCTGTGATGGTCTGGGGTGCCTTCCTTTTCTCAACAGAACTCCTTTGGTTGTAATCTGCGGCACCCTCACAGCACAGCAGTACTTGTTTCCCTTCATGGATTGCAATCATTTCGGCGAGATAATGCGTGCCCGGACACGACAAGAATTTCTTCTGTTTGTCTTCGTGCTTGCCAAACACTACTTTGGCCAGCAAGGTTGCTGAAGCTCTCCCCAAATTGACAATGGAACACTATGGCCAGGGCTCTCCAACCATCTAGGGAATCTGACGATATTTTGGCGGCTTAACGCGGAAGTTGGTCAGGATTTTCCACGACATCCCTCAAAAGGACATCCAACAACTCTGTCAATCAAACCCAAATCGAATAAATGCTTCCATATGGGTCAGAGGAAGACGAACACATTATTGACTAGCTCAGTTTGTGAAGCTCTTTTGTCTTGAATAAATCGTGCAATTTTTCTGAAATTGTAACTTATTTGTCTGAACATGTACATCACATTCACCGATTTCGGCCCAATTCAGATGATTCCTTCGTGGCGTGTCGGTTTCTTTGTCTTAGAGAGTATTTCATGCAAAAAGATAGGCACCCCAACTTTTTTTTTTGGTCATCAGTCTACTGACTGGTTTGATGCGGCCCGCCACGAATTCCTTTCCTGAGCTAACCTCTTCATCTCAGAGTAGCACTTGCAACCTACGTCCTCAATTATTTGCTTGACGTATTCCAATCTCTGTCTTCCTCTACAGTTTTTGCCCCCTACATCTCCCTCTAGTACCATGGAAGTCATTCCCTCATGTCTTAGCAGATGTCCTATCATCCTGTCCCTTCTCCTTATCAGTGTTTTCCACATACTCCTCTCCTCTCCGATTCTGCGTAGAACCTCCTCATTCCTTACCTTATCAGTCCACGTAATTTTCAACATTCGTCTATAGCACCACATCTCAAATGCTTCGATTCTCTTCTCTTCCGGTTTTCCTACAGTCCATGTTTCACTACCATACAATGCTGTATTCCAGACGTACATCCTCAGAAATTTCTTCCTCAAATTAAGGCCGGTATTTGATATTAGTAGACTTCTCTTGGCAAGAAATGTCTTTTTTGCCATAGCGAGTCTGCTTTTGATGTCCTCCTTGCTCCGTCCGTCATTGGTTATTTTACTGCCTAGGTAGCAGAATTCCTTAACTTCATTGACTTCGTGAGCATCAATCCTGATGTTAACTTTCTCGCTGTTCTCATTTCTACTACATCTCATTACCTTCGTCTTTCTCGGATTTACTCTCAAACCATACTGTTAATTCCGTTCAGTAGATCATTTAATTCTTCTTCACTATCACTCAGGATAGCAATGTCATCAGCGAATCGTATCTTTGATATCCTTTCACCTTGTATTTTAATTCCACTCCTGAACCATTCTTTTATTTCCATCATTGCTTCCTCGATGTACAGATTGAAGAGTAGGGGCGAAAGGCTACAGCCTTGTCTTACACCCTTCTTAATATGAGCACTTCGTTCTTGATCGTCCACTCCTATTATTCCCTCTTGGTTGTTGTACATATTGTATATGACCCGTCTCTCCCTATAGCTTACCCCTACTTTTCTCAGAATCTCGAACAGCTTGCACCATTTTATATTGTCGAACGCTTTTTCCAGGTCGACAAATCCTATGAAAGTGTCTTGATTTTTCTTTAGCCTTGCTTCCATTATTAGCCGTAACGTCAGAATTGCCTCTCTCGTCCCTTTACTTTTCCTAAAGCCAAACTGATCGTCACCTAGCGCATTCTCAATTTTCTTTTCCATTCTTCTGTATATTATTCTTGTAAGCAGCTTCGATGCATGAGCTGTTAAGCTGATTGTGCGATAATTCTCGCACTTATTAGCTCTTGCCGTCTTCGGAATTGTGTGGATGATGCATTTCCGAAAGTCAGATGGTATGTCGCCAGACTCATATATTCTACACACCAACGTGAATAGTCATTTTGTTGCCACTTCCCCCAATGATTTTAGAAATTCCAATGGAATGTTATCTATCCATTCTGCCTTATTTGACCGTAAGTCCTCCAAAGCTCTTTTAAATTCCGATTCTAATACTGGATCGCCTATCTCTTCTAAATCGACTCCTGTTTCTTCTATCACATCAGACAAATCTGCACCCTCATAGAGGCTTTCAATGTATTCTTTCCACCTATCTGCTCTCTCCTCTGCATTTAACAGTGGAATTCCCGTTGCACTCTTAATGTTACCACCGTTGCTTTTAATGTCACCAAAGGTTGTTTTGACTTTCCTGTATGCTGAGTCTGTCCTTCCGACAATCATATCTTTTTCGATGTCTTCACATTTTTCCTGCAGCCATTTCGTCTTAGCTTCCCTGCACTTCCTATTTATTTCATTCCCCAGCGACTTCTATTTCTGTATTCCTGATTTTCCCGGAACATATTTGTACTTCCTCCTTTCATCAATCAACTGAAGTATTTCTTCTGTTACCCATGGTTTCTTCGCAGCTACCTTCTTTGTACCTATGTTTTCCTTCCCAACTTCTGTGATGGCCATTTTTAGAGATGTCCATTCCTCTTCAACTGTACTGCCTACTGCACTATTCCTTATTGCTGTATCTATAGCGTTAGAGAACTTCAAACGTATCTCGTCATTCCTTAGTACTTCCGTACTCCACTTCTTTGCGTATTGATTCTTCCTGACTAATGTCTTGAACTTCAGCCTACTCCATCACTACTATATTGTGATCTGAGTCTATATCTGCTCCTGGGTACGCCTTACAGTCCAGTATCTGATTTCGGAATCTCTGTCTGACCATGATGTAACCTAATTGAAATCTTCCCGTATCTCCCGTCTTTTCCAAGTATACCTCCTCCCCTTGTGATTCTTCAACAGGGTATTCGCTATTACAAGCTGAAACTTGTTACAGAACTCAATTAGTCTTTCTCCTCTTTCATTCCTCGTTCCAAGCCCATATTCTCCTGTAACCTTTTCTTCTACTCCTTCCCCTACAACTGCATTCCAGTCGCCCATGACTATTAGATTTTCAGCCCCCTTTACATACTGCATTACCCTTTCAATATCCTCATACACTTTCTCCATCTGTTCATCTTCAGCTTGCGACGTCGGCATGTATACCTGAACTATCGTTGTCGGTGTTGGTCTGCTGTCGATTCTGATTAGAACAACCCGGTCACTGAACTGTTCACAGTAACACACCCTCTGCCCTACCTTCCTATTCATAACGAATCCTACACCTGTTATACCATTTTCTGCTGCTGTTGATAATACCCGATACTCATCTGACCAGAAATCCTTGTCTTCCTGCCACTTCACTTCACTGACCCCTACTATATCTATATTGATCCTTTGCATTTCCCTTTTCAGATTTTCTAGTTTCCCCACCACGTTCAAGCTTCTGACATTCCAAGCCCCGACTCGTAGATCGTTATCCTTTCGTTGATTATTGAATCTTTTTCTCATGGTAACCTCCCCCTTGGCAGTCCCCTCCCGGAGATCCGAATGGGGGACTATTCCGGAATCTTTTGCCAATGGAGAGATCATCATGACACTTCTTCAATTGCAGGCCACATGTCCTGTGGATACACGTTACGTGTCTTTAATGCAGTGGTTTCCATTGCCTTCTGCATCCTCATGTCGTTGATCATTGCTGATTCTTCCGCCTTTAGGGGCAATTTCCCACCCCTAGGACAAGAGAGTGCCCTGAACCTCTATCCGCTCCTCCGCCCTCTTTGACAAGGCCGTTGGCAGAATGAGGCTGACTTCTTATGCCGGAAGTCTGCGGCCGCCAATGCTGATTATTTATCAAAATTTAGGCAGTGGCGGGGATCGAACCCGGGACTGAAAACGTTTTGATTATGAATCAAAGACGCTACCCTTTTTTTTTCTAATCTTATTTTGTTCGCTTTTGTTCGTTGCGTCTGCTCGGGGCGGACGTCGTAAGGCATCCGTTTTAAGTTCGTTGATGATCGTATAACTCAGTTTTTTATTACAGAGGGCACGTAACCCTCCGACCGAACACGCTGAGCTACCGTGCCGGCATCCCTAGATCACCCCAACTTATATCACCCCAAACGTCTGTAAGTTGGACTGCCTGTCTTGAGGGGAGTGAAATATTTTCCGAGTCAGTTTTATTTTGCCAGTTCTATACATCTGTACTCCGCAAGCAACTTAGAGATGTGTGCGGGAGGTTCTTCTGGTACATCATCCCTACCACATCCACTTTCTTGTTCCTTTCGTGAACGGCACTTGGGCAGAATGGTTATTAATAAGGCTTCGTACGACCTCTATCTGTAATTTTCTCGTGGTAATCATTTCGTAAGTAGTGGGAGGAAGTGACATGTTGCCCCACTCATTTTGGAAGGTGCACCCTCCAAACTTCAACACCCCCTTGTAGCCTCTGCCACCGGACTTTGTTGAGCATCTCCGTAACGCTCTAAGCGCCAGCTAAACAATGTCGTGACAAAATGTAACGCAAGAAGTTGGATCTTACCTCTACTATTTGCACAACTTACCTAGGTGTCGCAGGCGAATTGTACTGAAGAATCGATAGAACAACTGTTCGTAGACCACTTCTCACGTGGTTGAATTACATGTCCTTAACATTCCACCACTGAATCTCGGTATCTGCTTTTCCCGGTATTTGTTTTATGTGGTCGCTCAGAATGGTCAGTCATAGGTATTTTACTGTGGTTATCGTTACCTGTGATTTGTGATCAACAGTGTAATCGAATTCTTCGTCTATGTGTGCGACATTTTTTTTACATTTATATATGTTCGAGGCCAACTGTCAGTCACTGCACCAATCGTCGGTAACCGGTAGGTGTTCCCGCATACCGCTACAGTCTTGCGGCGTTGCAACCTTCCAATAGACAACACTACAGAAAAAAGCCTCGTGGAGCCTCCAGCGTCACCCACTAGATTCTCAATGTAAACTGTAAATTGTAACGGCTCTGTAACGCTCCCACACTAACCATTTTCTTCTGATAATGGCAAAGATATTGTCATAAAGAGAGGCACAACGTCCATCTCCACATCCACTTCATCCACCACGTCGCCTCTCTGCCCCTCCTGTTAGAGTCGCTAATAGTCCACTGGATGAATGACTTGCGAAGCCGCTGTATGAGCTCGAATTTCTCTAATGTTACCTTTTTGTGGGTGGCTGACTCTTATAGCAACGTACGCTCTCGCTTTTAAAAGTAAAATGCTCGGAGATGTAAATTACCTCTCTTGTAGCGGCTGCCAATGCATTTCTCCAAACAGCGCCAGATAATCTTCTGACAGCGAGTGCACACCATGTGACGTCAGACGAACTGGCATTTCCAGCTTCCGCCATCTCCTGCTGCCAGTCGGGCGCCCGCGGGCTCAGGTGGGCAGCGGTGAGCAAACGGCTGACGCGGGTAACTTGCAACCGGGCAGTGGCGTATGTAATCAAACTGCATCGTATAAGAACCTATGGGCAGGGGTGGTCATGTGTATAGCCCCTGGGAAGAACAAGTGGAAGGTAGTCTATGCAAACTGCCATTGTCTACAAGTGAGCTGATGAGTATCCAGAAGTACCTGCGCTCTGTGGAGCAGCGCTGGAACAGCCTTTCTAACGTATATAGTGCCATGCAGCTTGACCCAAACGTTTAGGATGTAAATTATGCAGCTGGCAAGGATTGTGTACTTCAGTATAACGAACCAATTATATAAAACGAATATTTAGGTTTATTTACTAACATAAACATTTGCCGCATTGTGAGAAAAGATCGAAGTAACTGTTCAAAGTGACGACTGTCACTCTCAACACATGCATTAAAACACAGAGCAGCCGTAAAGTCATGGTGGAGTTCTGAACTCTTGTTGTGACTAACAAGGGAACATCCCCATCGCAACCCCCTCAGATTTAGTTATAAGTTGGCACAATGGATAGGCCTTGAAAAACTGAACACTGATCAATCGAGAAAACAGGAAGAAGTTTTGTGGAACTATGAAAAAAATAAGCAAAATATGCAAACTGAGCAGTCCATGTGCAAGATAGGCAACATCAAGGGTACTCTCAGCGTAGGAGCGCCGTGGTCCCGTGGTTAGCGTGATCAGCTGCGGAACGAGAGGTCCTTGGTTCAAGTCTTCCCTCCAGTGAAAATTTTATTTTCTTTATTTTGGCAAAGTTATGATCCGTCCGTTCGTTCATTGACGTCTCTGTTCACTGTAATAAGTTTAGTGTCTGTGTTTTGCGACCGCACCGCAAAACCGTGCGATTAGTAGACGAAAGGACGTGCCTCTCCAATGGCAACCGAAAACATTTGATCGCAAGGTCATAGATCAACCGATTCCTCAACAGGAAAACACGTCTGACATATTCTCTATGACACTGGTGACGGCATGTGCATCACATGACAGGAATACGTTGTCGACCCACCTAACTTGTACACTTGGCGGATGGGTAAAAAGATTCGTCTACCTTGCCCGATTTAAGTTTTCTTGTGGATGTGATAATCACTCCCAAAAAAGTGATGAAAACATAAGAGTTTGTCACATAAACTGCAACAAATGAATGCAACAGTTTCACAGTCGCACGGTTTTCCCTGTGCTCTGTCAAAACATTTGTTTTTAACGTTTTCAAATTTTTCCGTGTGTAGACCGTCAAATCCTGCATATTTCCAAGCAATTCTGAACATGTCCTGGAATTTTGGAGAGCGAAGCTGATTATGTGTAAGTACCTGAACATTGATAATTGTCTGAAAATAAAAAAAAATAAACTTTTCACTCGAGGGAAGACTTGAACCAAGGACCTTTAGTTCCGCAGCTGCTCACGCTAACCACGGGACCACGATGCTCCTGAGTTCAGAGCAGCCTTGATGTTGCCTATCTTGCGCATGGACTATTCATTTTGTATATTTTGCTTATTTTTTTCATAGTTCCACAAAACTTCTTCCTGTTTTCTCGATTGATCAGTGTTCAGTTTTTCAAGGCCTATCCACTGTGCCAACTTATAACTAAATCTGAGGGGGGTGCGATGGGGAGGTTCCCTTGTAAGAGAAACAAAGCTTGTTCTACATAGGATAGTATCACAAAGAGTTTCTGTAGCATGGTGTTCAGCGATGTGAGCGCACAGGTCATGACGCAACACAAGGATCCGTGGAGCAGCAGCGGATCAAGCCACGCCAGTCGGAATTTGGAGGGTACAGAGGAAAGTTCAGTGTATTCAGTAGCTTGCTGAATTCGAATCAGTGGCCTCTGTTCAAAGTGAATATCGTCGCATGTACGACGAAGAGCCAAAACATAGAAACAAGAGTACGGTGGGATAAACAGTAAAAGGATACTGGTAGTTTGCTGGACAAACCTCGTTCTTTTTTAAAGAAATGTCTCCGCTTTTCTGGTCACAAATTGCAGCTGTTGAATGCTGTCAAACAGACTGATAATTTATGAAGAAGATTGAGTTCAGCAATGAGGCCATATTCCGTGTCTCTGGTCATGTTCATCCCAATGAAGTCAGAATATGGAGTTCTGAAAATCCTCTTACAATGAGTATGAATGTAACACCTCTAACGTGAACTATAGTGTTCCCTGATGGACGATAAAGTTATAAGCCAATTTTTCTTTGCAAATCCAAGACATGTTGCAGTAGTATGCAGTGTCATAGTTTCCAGAAGGTGTCACCTTTCAAGAAGACGGAGCTCCTGGATACAAAATTTCGCCAGCGGTGGATACGAAGGGGTGGTTTTAACCGTTTCCACCACGATCCCCGGACCTAATGACATTAGACTTTTACTTTTGGGGATATGTGAAGAAACGTGTGCATAATGAGCGTATCAACGACACTGATCATTAGAAACAAATGATCACATTCGCTGTTCACTCTGTTACACCTAATGTCCTTACACACATGTGTGAATAACTGGAGTATCGTTTAGATATGTTTGGGGAAAGAAAAGGAAGCCACATCGAATTGCGCTGAACAGGTATGCACACTTGAAGAGCTTTCTTTCAAAAATTCAAATGCCTCGGAGCACTATGGGGCTCAACATCTGAGGTCATCAGTCTCCTAGAACTTAGAACTACTTAAACCTAACTAACCTAAGGACATCACACACATCCATGCCCGAGGCAGGATTCCAACCTGCAGCCGCAGCGGTCGCGCGGGTCCTGACTGAAGCGCCTAGAACCGCTCGGCCACTCTGGCTGGCAGCATTCTTTCATTTCCATGTTGTTTCATGTTTCTATCTTGTTTAATTGCTTTTCTGAGACCGATTACAACTGTACTATGACATTACGGACGCGGTGTATAATCCACTGACAGTACTGAATTAGGAGTTAAAAATCATTCAGGACAATTGTTCGTAACCATTCTTTATGGGAGGAATGTAATAGTTGATTTGCCAGTGCTCTCTACACCGCATTCTTGGACCTGGATGATACGTTCGTACTATCTCACACGTTTCTAGGAACATTGTAACGTAACATGACGTACAAAAAGTATAATCCATTAATACTTTTAACATGGCTGCGCTTCAGTAACGGTTGGAGATGAATCCAAAGCAGCCAACCAGTTGGTACGAAAGGTGGTTTTATTCAAGATTTTACCGTGGTTTGGATGATATGTTTTATTTATGGATTTTAACTATTCTTACTTGACAAGCGCTGATCATAGGGGCCAGCATGGTTTATGAAGTTCATAGTGATGTGCGCTGACAGCATATTTTAGTCAGATGGATGTAGATTGCTTCATTATTTGTTTTTCCAACATGAAATTTTGTTACGTGTTCTTCAAAGTTCGCATCCATCGAAAAAATGCTAGTAGATAGAATAACACCATCTTTCGGTGCAACTAGTTGGCTGCTCTGGATTCATTTACTAAAAACTATTACTTCTCGTCACTTCACCAACACGTTTCTTCCCCAGGATTCTGCCTAGGTACCGAATGCAGAGGAAGAAAAGTGAGTGTGGTTTAAGATTCTGACGACGACGAGATCAGAAGAGACAGAGCACAAATTGTCGTTGTAGAAGGAAGTGGAAGGAAACGGGCAGTTTTATTTGCAAAGGAATCATTCGAGAATTTCACATAAAAGACGCAGGTAGATCACTAAAAACTCAAATCTGCTTGGCTAAAGTGGAGACGGCGTAAGAAGATCCCTGATTGGTTGCAGCACTGTTGCCAGCTTCAGCTGCGAAGAGCTAACGGTTGGAGGCGAACACAGTAATCATCTGCAGACCTGTGACAACACTGAGGCGTTGCAACAGAGACCTTTACAAAATCATGTTACGATACTTGTTGAGATAGGCGCCGACTGAACTACAGACGAGATCTGACTGCCAATTTTCCTAATCCGAGTTCGTTGTCTTACCACTGCGGCACGTCGATCACGACAGCAACAGAGAGATGCTACTTCCTTACAGGTGCCGTACATTCCAGATTTTCCGATTCATTGTTGCAAACGATACATCGAAAATCATTCTAGTGAAAGGATGGTACTGCAGGATACGGAAACGTTTAAACTATCGGAATTTACTGCGAAACACGTTATGCCACTAATACGTGGCAGCCAGTAAGCCGACATAACCCATAGGCGGCGTCTGTGACTTAGGCGAGCGGGTGTAATACCGCGCGAAAACCGGCCTTTACGAGGCGCGTTTGCATTTCATGAGGCGACGCACAGGCCCGACTGGCCGTATTAATCCGCTGCCAGCACAATAGCCGCTGCAGCCCGAGCGCGCCCCACCGAGCGCACGCCGATCGCCTCTGATGACGCCCCCTGGCTCGCTGCTACTGTCATCGGGATCACCCCGCAGAGAACATTTGTCCCACTCAACCGTTCTGAACAGGAAGCGAATTATGCTATTCTCTAGCAAAATGATACACTGCTGGCCACAAAAAGTGCAACAGCATGAAGACAGCAACGAACCACAAAGTGGTACGAGGTGAACATCAAGCTCTGGGTATACAAATGATACGCTTTTCAGCGCAAATGCACAAAGTTGGTAGGAGTAGCGATGTCTCGATGCTGTATATAAGGAGAGATACGCAGCGGATTTCGTACTCAGAAATCCCATTCGGTGGAAGATCGCGGTATCTTTCGTGTAAGAATGAGAAACGTATACCAGTCATAGGATCGTGACCCACAGAAATAGCGATTTATCGTACGGATATATTACTGTTGGTGATGGTCGTGATATCACGACTGTCATGCAGTCGATGGATTCACGAGCACCATTGTGTGTGTATTGAACCAGGAACCTAGAAACGACGGAGAGCCGTCGCCCCCCGCCGTATCCCTCAGTGGTTCACAACTCCACAACAGGTCACAGCAGTCCATCTACAACAACGCTGCTCAACACCGAACATAGGGTTATTGTGCGGTTCGACCCCCAGTGGACCCCCCTGGGAACGTCTCATACCGGACGAGTGTAACCCAAATGTTTGCGTGGTAGAGTAATTGTGATGTACGCGTACGTGGAGACAGTGTTTGCACAGAAATCACCGACCTAGTGTAACTGAAGCGGAATGAGGGAAACCAGCCCGCGTTCGCCGAGACAGATGGAAAACCGCCTTAAAAACCATCTAGAGGCTGGCTGGCACACCGGACCTCGACACTAATCCACCGGGCGGATTTGTGCTTGGGACCGGCACACCTTCCCGCTCGGGAAGCAGCTAGCGTGGCTAGCCGGTCGGGCTCAGGAGCACCATACTTAACGTCAATCAGGATCTGAAAAAGGCCTTATAACTAGAGTCCCAGAGAATGGAGACATTATTCCTTCGGACGTGAAAGTTTCGTACATCTGCATCACGTATTTTGAGGCCCAAAATGGGATTGATAGCAATAAGACAAGAAGCAACAAGGACAGTGTGACGACGACTGGCATACGACGAACCGTCAGCATTTCGGCCATTGTTGTGGCTTCCCTTGACGCAAGGACAGTGGCGCCAACATTGACGGCCCCCTCCTCACCCCCTCCTCCCACAGAAAACACTTGGCGCAGGAGTGGCACCGCGTCATATTTTCATATGATTCTAAGTTCTGCATACACACCCACAATACATGCAAACTTGTGTGGAAGCTCAGAGAATTATGAAAGTCAGTAGATTGTATTCGTCAATGTAATACAGCCTCATCACCTGGCTTAATCGTACGGGCCATTGGATACACAATTTTCTATCCCTCGTTTTTTCTATCGTTAGTCTGCTCCTGAAAACTTAAAGGTTGGCCGAATGAAGGAAGCGAGTAGGAGCAGGTGAGAGAAAACACGCCGGTACTGCAAGTAAATAAAGGGGGTTTACTGGTGCATGAATACATACAGAGGCATACATAACTTTGTATAGATGAGCACGTAGGTGTGAAGCCTTAGACCCGTCGTAAGTAGTGTAAAGTCTCTATACGAAGCGACGCTGAAGCGAAGTGCCCCGGCCGCCCGCTCTTGAAGAACTGGGCGAGTGGAGCGGCGCTCGTAGAGCTACACAGCGTCGGCTAGAGGGCGCTGTGGTCGGCGAAGAACTTCCGCTCTCGTAGTGCCAAACTAAGGACGAGAACCTACGCTGTGGCATCGTAGCTATCGATACCACTCACAACATAGTCATATAACAGGTAATTTGTATAGGAACCGCTACGTTTCTGGTTAAGTGCAGAAACTGTACCATATCTTGCAGCTTGCTGGGCCGTTATCTTTCAACAAGATATCTTAAGACCACAAGTCGCTCATATTGTCCTGTCCTACGTCGAATAGAGCAGGGTTGGCACACTTCCCCCACCGCTACAACATGGTGTCTGTGCTTCGGGGAGCGGGGAGGAACTGCGAATGCGCCGTATTTGAATGGCAATGCAGTCATACAGCATATCATTTGAGTTTCTATTTCACATTTTTTCAGCAACAAAGATCAAAAGTAAATCAAGTTCTCAGTATTACTTAGGGGGCATGCTGAAGACGTAATATAGTTTTCAACTGGTACTAACTATCGGCATCCGGACAGATGTGGAAATTTAATAATTTTCGCACTCAGGTTGCCACGTAAGTGTGATTTATTTAGTTTCATATTAGCAAAAATATCTTTCACACACATATGTGTTGATCGAAATATTGCAGCAGTTTTGTAGCCTCATTGTGGAGACTTGGAACTCTACTCGAGGAAAACAATCTAAACGAACTGGGCAATTTTAACATAAAAGAATTTGCCTTTAAAACGAAAATTTCATTGCGGAATAATCAGTTTCATCTGCATATGCACAGGGCTGCTTCCAAATGAAGCGGCTAGTAATTTCTAAAACAGCTCCAAAATAGGTATGAGATTGAAAGTGCCTTCAAACCGTTTAGAAAAGTATCCCTGTTCGTCAAACCTCGCTTTATGTTTAAAACCAGTCAGCCAAGGAAATGGATGGTGTTTTGTGTCAGAATTTCTCATTTCACAATGGGATTTTTTAACTGCACCCTCATCAAATCAGAAACTAGTTGATCCTCATCAAATCAGAAATTCGTCGTTACTCACTTTGCAGTGTCTTACCGTTGGCAGTGTGCAGTCAAATCCACTTAAAATAAGAGATCTGCTGTACACTCCGGATGTTCTCATTTTCGTTCCTACACCATTTTTTTCCTTCATAAATTCGAAAACAGCGGGTTTCAAGTGCAAAAATAGTTCCTTGGATGCCCCTTCACTTGATCAACGTATCTTGCACTATTTTATATACAGAGGCTACACACTCTTCGTCCATTCCCACCGACTGCTGTTGCAACTGACAGTCGAATAATGCATACCATTTCAGAAATTTTACTATTCTTACACCAATTTCTTCATGCGCCGCATGCCTGCAAATCTAGCACAAAGTGCTTCTTGATGCACAGAACAAAGAATTTCGTGTATCAACCGTCGTAGTATTTTGCTCTTTCACTGTGCATGCCGTTTCATGAAAATCTGCAATACCCCCTCTCTTCTTTCACTCTCATTAATTTTTAAATGCTTGTGATGACAGATCGCTAGATGTCCTCTTTTTGTGGGAGCAACCAAGGGACCTGTGAACGTCCTTCATACCACGAACGAATAGCGAAGGGTAAACAGCGCTGACAGCACAGTTATGTCAAAATGAAGAGAGATGTGTCGACCAAAAAATGCCACACCGCAGTACTCAAAGAAATGTCGCGCTATACCGAGAAGGACAGAGCAAAGCCGAGCCATGCCGAGCCTTGGTCCGCTGTGTCCCACACACCCGGCAACCACGAGGTCTGGCACGCCGTGGCCGGCCCTGGCACAGAAGCTGCCCCGGCCAGCACGTTGTCCAAATCCCTCACCAACTGACAACATCTGGTCACGCCTTAGCGAGATACTGGTACACCACAATTCGCCAGCCACTATAAAAGATGAACTGTGACCCTGAGTTGAAGCAGCTTGGAATGATGTACCCCTGTTGGTCATCCAAGTTCGTTTTGACTCATTTCTCAGCCAGGCTCGTTTTGACTCGAATCCCAGCCGGGTTAGGACAGTTGTGGTTGCTGCCAGAGCTGGCAGCTCCGAGTAATAAATTTCGCACCTTGTATAATCCCAGATAACTTACAAACTGGATCATGTATTCCTCTTGGTATGCAGTACACACATAATAGCTACAATTTCGCTATTTCCTATCCTTTCTCGTATTGCAATTTTAATGGCTATTGGAGTATTTTACCTACGACAACTATGTGTGATACGTCCCGCGAGTTTAGTTCAAAATGGTTCAAATGGTTCTAAGCATTATGGGACTTAACATCTGACGTCATCAGTCCCCTAGACTTAGAACTAAGTAAACCTAACTAACCTAAGGACTTCACACACAGCCATGCCGGAACCAGGATTCGAACCTGCGACTGTAGCAGTCGCGTCGTTCCGGACTGAAGCTCTCAGCCTCCGCGACCGGCGAGCTTAGTTCCTGAATGTCTTTTATAGCTACAAATCAGGTACGAGAGCACAACAAACAATAACAATTTGAAATATTAATATCCCAAGGTCACATCATTACCTTGCAAATTCCACTCCCATTCTCTTTTTAATTATCCCCCCCCCCCCCCCAATGAACCATGGACCTTGCCGTTGGTGGGGAGACTTGCGTGCCTCAACGATACAGATAGCCGTAAAGTAGGTGCAACCACAACGGAGGGGTATCTGCGGAGAGGCCAGACAAACGTGTCGTTCCTGAAGAGGGGCAGCAGCCTTTTCAGTAGTTGCAGGGGCAACAGTTTGGATGATTGACTGATCTGGCCTTGTAACACTAACCAAAACGGCCTGGCTGTTGTGGTACTGCGAACGGCTGAAAGCAAGGGGAAGCTACAGCCGTAATATTTCCCGAGGGCATGCAGCTTTACTGTATGATTAAACGATGTAGCATCCTCTTGGGTAAGATATTCCGGAAGTAAAATAGTCCCCCATTCGGATCTCCAGGCGGGGACTACTCAAGAGGACGTCGTTATCAGGAGAAAGAAAACTGGCGTTCCACGGATCGGAGCGTGGAATGTCAGATCCCTTAATCGGGCGGGTAGGTTAGAAAATTTAAAAAGGGAAATGGATAGGTTAAACTTAGATATAGTGGGAATTAGTGAAGTTCGGTGGCAGGAGGAACAAGACTTTTGGTCAGGTGACTACAGGGTTATAAACACAAAGTCAAATAGGGGTAATGCAGGACTAGCTTTAATAATGAATAGAGAAGTAGAAGTGCGGGTAAGCTACTACAAACAGCATAGTGAACGCATTATTGTGGCCAAAATAGATACGAAGCCTACGCCTAGTACAGTAGTACAAGTTTATATGCCAACTAGCTCTGCAGATGACGAAGAAATTGATGAAATGTATGATGAGATACAATAAATTATTCATGTAGTGAAGGGAGACGAAAATTTGATAGTCATGGGTAACTGGAATTCAACGGTAGGAAAAGGAAGAGAAGGAAACGTTGTAGGAGAATATGGATTAGGGCTAAGAAATGAAAGAGGAAGCCGCCTGGTAGAATTTTGCACAGAGCACAACTTGATCATAGCTAACACTTGGTTCAAGAATCATGAAAGAAGGTTGTATACATGGAAGAAGCCTGGAGATACTGGAAGGTGTCAGATAGATTATATAATGGTAAGACAGAGATTTAGGAACCAGGTTTTAAATTGTAGGATATTTCCAGGGGCAGATGTGGACTCTGACCAAAATCTATTGGTTATTAACTGTAGATTAAAACTGAAGAAACTGCAAAAAGGTGGGAATTCAAGGAGATGGGACCTGGATAAACTTAAAGAACCAGAGGTTGTACAGAGTTTCAAGGAGAGCATAAGGGAACAATTGACAGGAATGCGGGAAAGAAACACAGTAGAAGAAGCATAGGTACCTTTGAGGGATGAAATAGTGAAGGCAGCAGAGGATCAAGTAGGTAAAAAGACGAGGGCTAGTAGAAATCCTTGGGTAACAGAAGACATACTAAATTTAATTGATGAAAGGAGAAAATACAAAAATGCAGAAAATGAAGCAGGCAAAAAGGAATACAAACGTCTCAAAAAGGAGATCGAGGAAGTGCAAAATGGCTAAGCAGTGATGGCTAGAGGAAAAATGTAAGGATGTAGGGGCTTACCTCAAGAGGGGTAAATAGATACTGCCTATAGGAAATTAAAGAGACCTTTGGAGAAAAGAGAACCACTTGTATGAATACCAAGAGCTCAGATGGAAACCCAGTTCTAAGCAAAGAAGGGAAATCAGAAAGGTGCAACGAGTATCAGAGGGTCTATACAGGGGCGATGTTCTTGAGGACAATATTATGGAAATGCAAGAGGATGTAGATGAAGATGAAGTGGGAGATATGACACTGCGTGAAGAGTTTGACAGAGCACTGAAAGACCTAAGTCGAAACAAGGCCCCAGGAGTAGACAACATTCCATTAGAGCTACTGACAACCTTGGGAGAACCAGCCCTGACAAAACTCTACCATCTGGTGAGCAAGATGTATGAGACAGGCGAAATTCCCTCAGACTTCAAGAAGAATATAATGATTCAAATCCCAAAGAAAGCAGGTGTTGACAGATGTGAAAATTACCGAACTATCAGTTTAATAAGTCACAGCTGCAAAATACTAACGCGAATTCTTTACAGACGAATGGAGAAACTGGTAGAAGCCGACCTCGGGGAAGATCAGTTTGGATTCTGTAGAAATGTTGGAACACGTGAGGCAATTCTGACCCTATGACTTATCTTAGAAGAAAGATTAAGGATAGGCAAACCTACCTTTCTAGCATTTGTAGACTTAGAGAAAGCTTTTGACAATGTTGACTGGAATACTCTCTTTCAAATTCTAAAGGTGGCAGGGGTAAAATACAGGGAGCGAAAGGCTATTTACAATTTGTACAGAAAGCAGATGGCAGTTATAGGAGTCGAGGGACATGAAAGGGAAGCAGTGGTTGGGCAGGGAGTGAGACAGGGTTATAGCCTCTCCCCGACGTTATTAAATCTGTATATTGAGCAAGCAGTAAAGGAAACAAAAGAAAAGTTCGGAGTAGGCATTAAAATCCATGGAGAAGAAATAAAAACTTTGAGGTTCGCCGATGACATTGTAATTCTGTCGGAGACAGCAAAGGACTTGTAAGAGTAGTTGAACGGAATGAACAGTGTCTTGAAAGGAGGGTATAAGATGAACATCAACAAAAGCAAAACGAGGATAATGGAATGTAGTCGAATTAAGTCGGGTGATGCTGAGGGAATTCGATTAGGAAATGATACACTTAAAGTAGTAAAGGAGTTTTGCTATTTGGGGAGAAAAATAACTGATGATGGTCGAAGTAGAGAGAATATAAAATGTAGACTGGCAATGGCAAGGAAAGCGTTTCTGAAGAAGAGAAATTTGTTAACATCGAGTATTGATTTAAGTGTCAGGAAGTCGTTTCTGAAAGTATTTGTATGGAGTGTAGCCATGTATGGAAGTGAAACATGGACGATAAATAGTTTAGACAAGAAGAGAATAGAACCTTTCGAAATGTTGTGCTACCGAAGAATGTTGAAGATTAGATGGGTAGATCACATAACTAATGAGGTGGTATTGAATAGAATTGGTTGTGGAGGAATTTGTGGCGCACCTTGACTAGAAGAAGGGATCTGTTGGTAGGACATGTTCTGAGGCATCAAGGGATCACCAATTTAGTACTGGAGGGCTGCGTGGAGGGTTAAAATCGTCGAGGGAGACCAAGAGATGAATACACTAAGCAGATTCAGAAGGATGTAGGCTGCAGTAGGTACTGGGAGATGAAGAAGCTTTCATAGCATAGAGTAGCATGGAGAGCTGCATCAAACCAGTCTCAGGACTGAAGACCACAACAACAATAACAAATTTCCACTAGGAAACGTTGTCCTCTTAAACTACGTCATTTGTCCAAAGTTACAAAATTCCATAAAATCTTTTCGTTCCCAGAGTCATACGCACCAATTAACGTATATTTCTTTGATGGTAAAAGTTTTCTCACAGACCCATTTAATGTCAGTATTTAAAAGGAATCTTTTGCTATATTGTGGGTCTATTTCTACACCTACACCCTTGTGAAGCAGAGTGTACTTTTTTATTTTACCGTATATTATTACACTTTTTCCCCACTTCATTCACTGCCAGAGAAAGGAAAGATAACACGTTATGGGTGCCTACAAACTGTTGTTTACCTTACTTTATCCTAATGGACGTTACAAGATAATGAGCTCTTAGCTTTTCCGTAAGTGTTCTCGGAATCTTCAGGTGTTCGCGACATATTGAGAACCCCCTTCCAAATGTCAGCCAGTTCACATGATGGGAAGTTTTATTAAATACTAGTCCCCATTCGAAATCTCTCCTTTTCTCTTGGTCTTCTGTTACCCTTAATGGATATAGTTATTGTACGTTCGAGCAGGATTCCATTATTATTGTGTTTAATTGTTTTATAAACTGTGTCTCTCTTGTATGAACTAAATTCCCTATGTCCTAGGAATGGATTAAACCGTGATATTTCGTTCACCTACAACTAAGCTTTTGTCACATGCTAACGCCCAGATATTTGTATAACGTGACAAATTCGATTTGAGACTCATCAATCGAGCTATCAACAGCTGCTACATTTTCTCGGTAAGTGAAATACACAATATTGAACTACCTTACAATTTCTTTAAAAAGGGTGGTATTTTGTCAAGATGGAAATAAACTTCTTCACACACAGCAGAATAATCTAGGAAAAGTGTGAAACTGCCTCTGATGTTATCTGCTGAGCCTTTAGCATGTATCGTGAGCAGTAATGGCTTTATTATAAACGTGTGAGCACACGAAAATTACTTTAATTCCTGTAGCGTCCATGATAAAGTGGTCAGTTGATATTTCATATGAAAGCATGTCCTTCATCAGGTCTCGGTGAAGTACAGAGTCGAAACCCATCAAAATCTCTAGAAATGCTAAATACATTCCGTTGGCTCTGTTGATGTTGCTATTGGTGCAGGCGAATGATCCTATGTATTGAAATTAGGAAGTCATATAAAATTTATTGCTTCTATAATAATTGGAGTGGGAGGTTACTGCTTATGAATGTTTTACTTTCACCCACATGAACCAAGGACCTTGAAATGGTGTGGCTTGTATGGATCAACGATACATACAACGGTACTACAGATGCAACCACGTTTGATGGCTGTCTGTGGAGACCTGAATAACAGATTAAATAATGTGTAGTTAATAATTTTTATAGTTTAGTATAAATGATTTCTCTGTGGTTCATTTTTCTTTTTAATATTAGTTTGATACAAAGTACTGCACACCTTCCTCCTAGCCAGCCTAATTATTTTTTCGTCGAGATGTGATTCTCCAGCCAGAATTGTACTGTGACTGACTTTTGGCTTGTGCTGTTATCCAACAGGTCATGTATGACCTGGTGGTGAAAGGTAATGGTTTTATAATACTCCTTTCGGTTACACCGACGAGAATGACAATACGCTAATTATTAACAATTAATTAGGGTTTAGTACCGCATATACGAAGTTATCCTACCCAGTTAAGTACCACCATTGATTACAACAAATTAGGGAACTCCCGAGGGATATGTTCAACTTCCAGTCGGAGCGGTCCCATTCTCCTCAGAGTGTGCATTTTAAATGTTTGCCCTAGATGGTAATCTGCATTTGCGGAACCTGCTGTCGTGATGTATAACGATGAGAGAGAAAGAAAGGTCAAGGTCTCTGCTGGGACGAAAAGCACTTCGGTCAGGAATTAGACAACTCCTCTCCTCCGTTCTCCCACCAAGTACTGACGATGAATATTTTTTCTCTCCACAAGACTTAAATTGGCTACTGCCAGATCCAGGATCACAGCGTTGTGATGAGATAACGACCTTGACTTTGGAGGTGGTTCACCGTTGTGCCATTGCACAGTTTACTTTTTAATATCGCTGCATAAGCTACTGTGATTGAAATGACTTATAAGCTAGTCCAGTATATAATTACAGTACGTATATACAGCAACTTCGCTTGTACAAAATTTTGTCAATTGGCCATTGTTTCGATTGCATTATGGCAGTCTTCATCAGAATAAAAGTTACATGGCATACATGTAATCACAGAATGGATTTAAAACGTCCATGATGTGATTACATATATTCCAATGTGGTCAACTGACAAAATTTTGTGCAACGGAAGTGGCTGTACATACGTCTTGTAATTAAATAACGTACGGTTACTGGATCACAGCCAATCAAATGTTTAAAATTTCTAGTCCAGTGTTTAAGGATTTCTATTCGCAGTGTGCTTCACAATGACGACTAATACGCTGCCATTGTCAGTACTGGGCCTCTTGGTATTGTTTTACAGCCTGTTTGGTGTTCAGGCCCGCCACCTGCGTTCCACTCTAGTTACTGTTGGCAGAAGTGGGGCAGGACTGAAGTGGTCGCTGTCTAAATGGTTTGGCAATCATGGTGACGCCCAGGCAGATAAGCGTGTGTTTACAGGGACGACACAAGTCCGTCGCAGGTCGTGGCTCTATCACTGATTGATTATCGACTCTCGTGCAGGCTGTAACTGGCAATTCAGCCACAGAGTTTTATGAAATACGCTGTAATGCTAGTCCACCAGAGCTGCTTTTTACATCTTTTTATTTATGGCTACCAGTTTCGAGCATGGCTCATTTTTAAACAATAGCTTAAAATATTCATGCTATTATCAGTACATATAGCTACATGTATGCATATAAATGTGTAATATTTTGTTGTATTGCGATTTTTTACTTACGCAATAATACTGTAAATGCTATTTTTCAAATAGGTTGTACTTTTGTTTTTTTTATATTTAACACGTTGTTATATTATCGATCTGTGTCTCAGAGATATGGTTTGTTTTTAAATTTTTATCTGCGATGGGAATCGATTTATATCTTTGGTAAAATTTAGGAACGTCTTTTGTTCTTAATTATCTATCATAGGTAAGAATATTGCCAGCGTTCTCAATATATTCGTTTTTTACTCTCGAGTTCTGTTTCTTCATTTAGGATATTATTTGGTTTTTTCCCAAATGTGTATAGATTTCGGCTTTCTCCATAACAATCATGTAGCTTCCTTCCTCGGCTGTATGATGAACAGAAATATTAGTGTTTATATCTATCACAGAGTGTTGATTTTCTCGGAGATGCATATTAACTGTAGAGAGGTTGTTTCTACCTTTGTTTAGATGATCTTCGTATCTTGTTGTACATTTTCTCTGATATAGAATATGTCACAGTCACTGCATTTAATTTTTTATGTTCCTGACTGTGCATTACATTACATTTAAAAACAAGTCAAATCTCTAATACATAGATCGATAATATAACGCCTATGTAGAAATATAAGAAAACAAAAATTCATTCTACTTGAAAAATAGCATTTACGATAGCATTGTATACATAAAATTTACAATACAGCTAGTACTGATTATATTTAGGTACCGCTGGAAAATGAGTTGTGCTCGAAACTGGTAGCAATAAGCGGAAAAGATATTAAAAAAGCACTTCTGGTGATCATTACAAGACTATTTATACGATTTGTAGCTGCAGAACAGGACAAAAATGAAACAGTTTTATGTTTCACTAAAATCCATAAAATCTTAACCGGTAAAAAAGCCTCATTCATATCCTTCTAGGTATACAACTCTAATTTCCTTAATACTGCCCAGTACTTCCATCTCGACCGCAAGTTGTCCCAGTCAGGATGCAGTTATCATTGACAGACAACTAAGCCTTTCTCTCAGGCAGTTCAGTATATACACGGTGTTTAGTAAGTGTCGCATATTCTTACAAGAGCTAGTACTGAACAAAACTAGAGGAAAAAACCGTTGTAATGATATATCCAAAAACCGCATGCTGTGATTCGTATTATTATCACGCATCCTGACGTCTTTCAGGCATTCATCGCAGTGAACCTGGCGCTCTTTCAAATACACCTGGTTCCGTCACATGCATTGGTCACAGACTGCTGTAACACCTGCACATTGTTAATGACTTTGGCACACACCAATGTAAAATTAAAGCAATAACAATCCTCGGTGGCAAAAAATTTCTTTTGACCTAGGTTTCGGCACTACTAAGAGTGCCTTCATCAGAAGTAAAACACTCAAACTGGCATGTCATGTATAAAATAAATATCAAGCGATAAAACTTTAGTCACAAAATTTAAGTATATGGAAGCCACTATATGCTGCTCAAGCGTGTCCAGCTACGGGTAGCATCAGGCTGTCACACCAATGTCTTTCAACGTCTTTATAGTGAGAAATCAAATGAAATCAGGACTGGTGAACGGGAGGCCATGTTTTCTGATCTCCTTGACCAATACATAGCCCGTTAAACATTACGTTAAGGTATTGCCACATGATCCATAGAAAATGGGGTGACGCCCCTTCAAGTATAAACCACAGTCGTCGTCTTTCTGCAAGGGTGACAGTCTTTCAACAGCGCTGGTATTTCATCGCGCAGAAATAAATGATCCACTTCATCAAACAATTAATAGAAACTGTATATGAGCCTATGGATTTTCACAGACAATTCCTGCCCAGACAGTCATACTGAAGCGATTATGACGCCCCACCTCCATTATTGCTCGAGGATTTGTATCTGCTCACACGTGTGTGCTGCAGTAGTGTGCTACGCTATCTCTTGTAAATCCTGCCTACACCACTGAATACTATACGCGAATTGTCAAAATTAAAATGTCCCGTACCTCAACAGCTATTGGCTTCCGGAAGCATAATTACAGGAACTTTTCTTCTAGTTTTGCTGAAGCTATCTCCTGTATGAATATGTGACACTGTCTTAACATATTGTATTTTTCGAAATAGCGGTGAACTGATACAGTTATAGTGGCAACCGAAATATTGGCAGCAGTAAGACATGATAATGCATCTAGAAACATTTCATCGAAAGCGGTGTTGGCTAATCCCTCATACGTTAGGGTAAGTAAACTTATTCAACATTTTTGGAAAAGTATGTATAAAATGCATGCTGTTTTTATTTTAAATCCAAACTTCTACTGGTTTCGGTCTTGGACCATCTTCACGGATTTTTTGGCCTAGATGGGATGCACGTATATAATCTTATACCAGAAAACGGCTGAGTACTTTTCATCAGCAAAAGAAGATGAATTCAAATGCCGCTTATCTCAGAGAAATTGTCACACCAAGTGTTTCGCTGTTATAAGGCTACCAGCACCATTCAGAGATAATGTTAGATGGCTTTTCGTTAGACGATTTTGCCCATAGCGCCTAGCGGAGAAGCTCAATGGCTGAACATTGACGTAACTCCAGCTTCCACCCACGCAGGTAAATGTAGGCGGCGCTGCGGGGATGGTATGATACGGGCCCTAAAGGGATAAGGACGTGAAAGCCCACTGTGGAAATTCGCTGCGTGTGGTTGCGTTAGTGTCGTTCCGAACAACAGACTGTAGGCTAAATCGACACAAAGTATGGAGAAGAACTTATGAAATTACTTGCTGTGTTCTATACCCTGGAACACTGTTTGTATCCTCTCAGGTTTCTTCTATTTCTTATCGCATAGCCGTTATAGTGACAGCGAATGACGAGAGCTGCTCAGTGACAATTTATGCAATGCAATTTTTCATTGATGTTGTTGCTATCATCACGGTATAGCTTCCATGGTACCAGAGGGAGCTGTAGAGGGTGAAAACCGTAGAGAAAGACAGAGGTTGGTGTACACAGAGCAAAAGCCATTGCTACTCTTAGATGAAAAAATTGACACAGGGGAGGAATTCGTGGAGGCTGGCATCAAACCAACCAGAAGACTGACGACACAAAAGAAATCCTATGGCTTTCTTGGTATCTGGAAAGACAAAGACAGCGATGTATCCTTTGCATGGATCTACACTTACCGGTGAAGAGCAGCGCACAGATCACGACTAGCATCCCTGTGAACCATCTTACCATAAAATTATTTTAAACTGGAGCATGAAACTCCATTAAAATGAAAGGCAGTAGTTAATTGAGATGCTTATGTAGAGCCAACAGCCTCAATATGCATTTGAAAAGACATATTGTGAATTACTACAACTGTTCTTTGTTTAGTCGAATATGTTTATCTTGGTTTATGATCATACGGCACTTCAAACTGCACAGGTTTAGGTGTATTCTCTTGAACACAGTATCGATCTTCCTGTAGCCACTTGATCATTCATGTAGGATAAACTGTGTTTTCGCCCCTCTTGTTTTCCGGTCTGGAAAATCATTTAATTTGATGCGGACGTCTACTGCTGCGAAAATTCCGAAAAACGAAACAGTTACAGGCCTTATACAAACATAAAGGTGTGAAAATTCCATCCTCCGCTTGAAAGATCATACAGGATCATATAGTTAGCCTCTGTCGACTATAGTCGATAGGAAGGAAGCAGTGGTACGTTGATGCCATGAGTACATCTGTAAACAGTCTACTGATGTCAATTGGATTTTATGATAATCACAATTCTCCTCCATTTTTCACAAACTGTAATGTAGATTAGCTAATTTAAATATATGGAAAAGTCGGGTAGTATCGGGCACATGAACATCTTCGAAATTATAATATTTTCTAGTGGTTGTTGGAAAATCCTCCACACTTAACGATACTATGATATTGTTACACAATCGTTTCTGTCAAAACTCTATTACATTGCTAAATCTATCCGATCTGTGTGGACTGATATGGTGGCATCTTGAAACAGCAATTTTCTCTAGATACATCCGTGTTACAGCACATACCGGACGCAATTGTCTATACATGATTACAGGTATTAATCTCTTCTTTAAGAGTAATATTAAAACCTGAATCCAGTTAAATTTGAGTGCAGACAGCTAACTCCATCTGACGAAGGCGTCTGGATTAGTCGTTGGAATGTTGTGAACGCAAAGTGAGTCATCGCCTTGGCTTGATACCTGAAAATATGCCGTATAGCTATCAAAGCCGTAGGCCACTACCCAACATATCTATTAGTCATCATCTCACTACTAAAATCAATTAGTCGTTGAAAGGACGCACATTATTTAGCCATATCAACGTGTTTTATGTGCCACACATTGTGTTAATAACATAGAGTACTCTATTGGGAAGAAAGGGTGGGTGTGTCGCACTATTAACTCCGATGTAGAATTTCTCAAGCACCGCCTGGTTGATTTCGTGACAAGGAGCTATTCACTGTTCTCTGTTAACCCAGTCACCTCTGTGGTTCGGCGATTGTACACCTTCTGTTGACGTCTTTCCAGTGAAGAAAAACTTCCTACTGCTCTTTAAATAAATAGGTTTAGTGACATGGTAACTCCATAAAATACTTCGCTCGCTGTAGGCGCGTATAAACGGAGATTAAACAAACATGGCTAGATCTGCTGCAAAAGTAGTGCACACATCCTGAACTTAAATACAGAGGTGATAATTACAAGTACGTCGACAGTAGAGGTGGCAATGACTAATTACATCGATAGTTAAAGTTCACTTATTCTTGCCACCGAAAGCAGGTGGGTGCATTTTTCTCATTATAGCCTGTATCTGCACACATGAAACACACCCCTCATCCCTATGTGACAATAAACTAGGCTTGGTGCGTAAAGGTAGGTCTTCAGGAAAAGCGCCTAGTTATGGTCGAGGCTATTCGCTTTTTTCATTTAAAAAGAAGTCCAGCTGTTTTCCACTAGCATTAAAAGGAGCAAGGAGGAATATAAAGAGGATTTCATTAAGATAACAACTTCTTCGAAATGTCTTTCACTTTATGGTATACATTATATTCAAGAGGCTTATTAGTAGCTCCTTGGTTTTTCTTGCCTTCTGTTGCATCATCTGATTTTCATTTGCTGTATTCAAGAGTAAAAGAACTGAAAGCAATGGGTGACTCATTAAACTTGTACAAGAAAATAAGGTGAGTAGCAGGGATTTGCAACAACAGTGTACGTGGGCTCCTCATAAAGAAAACATTGCAACGTCCTCCCGAGTACTGAGAAGAAACTGGATGAGTGCAAAAAATACACTGAAAAATCATTTCAGAGACAACAGAAATGTTGATGATAGTGTCTTAGAGAGCGATGGTATGAATACCACAAGAACACAAGTCATAACTATATCAAACAGTGGGCACGCTCTATGTCTTGAAGAAATGCACACTGAAGTACTATCACTGCTCAAGAGTGGACGATCTCTTCCTTTACTGATTCGGTTTGTTCAAGAGTATCTATCAGAGTGGAATAACACCACATCAGCGTTTTTGTCACTTCCCAGTAAACCAAGGTACATAGCGCTGCAATAATTACAGAACTATCAGTTTAATGAATCTTACCCTCAGGTTAATCCTCAAAATGTTAAAATATTCTTTGGAATAATTATAACCTTCGGAAAAACTTCTGGAAACCGCATTAGCTGGTGGTAATTCCTTATTCCAAGGTTACAGAAGACCAGTTATGCGATACTGTAGTCTCATCTTCAGATGCAAAAATCTACAAAAACACATAATGTGGATTAGGATCAGCTGCAGCAGCAGATGAACATTGATTTCCCCCTCTTCTGTAGTCACTTGTTTCCTTCTGTTACGTCGCCTAGATGTCACACTGCCACTTTCACCTAACTGGTTGGAGAGATCGACAAATAATTGCCGAGATGGTTGACGTCTATTGGGATATCTTGCCGCATACATCGTACAAGAACGAACTGCATTCTTCCTACACCGTCCATACACCATGTGCATGTCGGCGCACACTAATTGACCAGGAAGTCGAAATGCACTCAAGGAACACACAGGCATGCTGTAAGTAGACGTAACAATATCGTACGTAGCAACTATGCGGGATGACTAGCACAAACAAGGGGCCGTGTGGAAACTTTTCGAAATACGATATCTCGTAAACCACTCACCCTATAATACTGCAACAAACACCACTGACATTCTAATGTATCCTACTATTAGTTTGGTAATGTCAATAGGCATTGTTCCATTTTATAAAGCGCGTATTTGCACAGAAAATACACTTTCTAAACATTGTTATAATCTATTTATTGGCTAACGGTACGATCCTCTGACTACAATCCGTTCTGTGAAAACTTTCCATTTCCGCAATATTTGCTGTGCAAGTTTTACACGATCACTCTATATATGCACCGACATGCAAGGGATCAGCTTAACATTCGTGTTTTCCCAACGTGCCTGTGGTAAATACGGGAACTTGAGTTATGGCTACGTTATTACCCAGTAGCACCAATGTACTGCTAATCTTTTCTTGGGTGCCGACGGACAAATACCGGTAGATGGTGGTGGTGGTGGTTAGTGTTTAACGTCCCGTCGATAACGAGGTCATTAGAGACGGAGCGCAAGCTCTGGTTAGGGAAGGATTGGGAAGGAAATCGGCCGTGCCCTTTCAAAGGAACCATCCCGGCATTTGCCTGAAACGATTTAGGGAAATCACGGGAAACCTAAATCAGGATGGCTGGAGACGGGATTGAACCGTCGTCCTCCCGAATGCAAGTCCAGTGTGGAAATACCGGTAGACATCTGGTGGAGAGTGAAGAATGTGTTCGGGGCAGCATGTATGTCGAAAACTACGGTTGTGGGAAAACTGCGACAATCTATACCGCTGATTCACGACAACACACGTTCCCGTATCGCAAATGTCGTAACGCAGAAGTAACGCCAGCTTAAGATGGAGACGCTAGAGCACCCGCCCTGTAGTCCTCAACACTCCCCATCAATTATTTGCCTTCAATCCTTTAAAAAAGCCCTTGAAGGGTCGACGATCCCTTTCGGACGAGGATTTGCAGCAGACGTATTTCTTACTATGGCAGGATACTGTGTTTCACCAAACGGATATCTTCAACCTGGTGAACAGGTGAGATGATTGCTTCAATGCTCATGGCGTTTTTGCTTGAATGGCATAATGATTCTGGACTATACGGCCTTCGAACGGAAGCTTTCTGATCACCCCTTATAATATCACTGCATAAACTCTGCCGAATATCTGCTACTTATCCCAAATTGATAGCTTAACATCTCCACAATTACCCTGATATGTACCAAGGAATAACGTATACCTATTTACCACAAAAATCAAAACCTGTTTAGTTAAAAAACTGCTATTCGACATATAACTGATGGGAGGTACCTATCCATATTTCCTATATTTCATACGTTAGAGTTTGTTGGCACATTTGCACCAGACTAAAGGAATAGACTTAGAACCATAGACAACGGGAACAAAATCCACAAGGAAATTAATTTATCGTCTCGTATTGTGGTGGCTTGAATCATTATTCAAATTAATCTGGTTTTTTAATTATAAAAAAATAGAGTGTTTCGAAAACTGTGTCACGTATTCCTGCAGAAGGTAGTATTGTTCAAAGCTAGAACAAAAGTTGTTATCGGTCCGTGCACGACAGTGCATGATTCCAGTATGTCCCAAATTGTAGCGTGCGAAAATGTGATATGTGAGGCAATTATATCTCGTGTTTTATGATCACAGAGATAATGGGTCCAGTGTTTGCACAGCCTTGGACTTGCGACTATTTGTATACTTATCGGTAGAACGAGCCTACTGTAGCTATCCAATAGTAGAGGGTCAAGGTTTAAACGTTACACACTTCCTCCTGCCCGGAAAAACTGAGCAAATGTGTGTGTATGTGAAATATTATGGGACTTTTAACTGCTAAGGTCATCAGTCCCTAAGCTTACACACTACGTAACCTAAATTATCCTAAGGACAAACACACACATCCATGCCCGAGGGAGGACTCGAACCTCCGCCGGGACCAGCCGCACAGTCCTTGACTGCAGCGCCTTAGATCGCTAGAAACTGAGCAAATCTGTTGGTTGTTTTGCATGAGCTGTTTCCTAGAGTAGGACTTAAACGGCTTATAAATACACCATTTGTTCATGGGCGATTTCTGAGAAAACTCCGGAAAACCTTTATTTTTTAGTACCAAAAGTACCAATTGCGGGAATAGCGACTTACACAGTTTTTATTCATGGCAATTTTTAACTTATGTTCCTAAGATGATGTTTTTAGGGAACTTCGAAATTTTTTTTCGATATCATTATCGTTACCGAGATCCAGAGGTACTAACTTACCGTACTTACGTACGCAAATTAGCTGTGTAATATCCAGTAGTTCTAAGTGACGTCATGAATACATGTCAACGATTCTGCGGACATTGCAACGGTTCTGAGGTCACCAAATTATGTTTTTAGTCCCAATTGCTCCACTAATACAGATTTATTACGTATTGTCTCCGCATAATGACAACTTTACGCCTATATAGACTGTCTTGACATGGAAATTATCCGAAGGGGCCATCTGGCGGCGTAAGCACCTCACAAAAATTTATTTTGTCATACGAAGTTATTTTACTTGCAAATCGAACACCTCATTATTTGGTATACGGTAAATGTAACCTAAAGTTTTTGTGAATTTTTACGTAAAGTAGTACAAAGTGAACTTGCATTCGATGGGAGACAATTTTGTGTTAACCTTATGCTATGCGTGCTTACTTGTTTTTTAAATGTGTCCAAGAATGCAAATGTGTCGCAGTATATAAACTGCCAAAACTATACTGACCTGCAGAATTCGTATTGTATAAGCAGCACGCCCTGCTGTGACAACGAAAAAAAGGGAGCCAGCAGGTAAATTCTGTTGTCGGAGCGCAAGAAAAGAAAAATGTGCTCTTCTTTAAAGGACTATGGCAGAAAAGTGGAAAACCAACTGCTTCAATCCTCATTCCGCCTTCTTCACCAAAAATTTCGTCGTGCGAACGTCTTCGTTGTTTTTGTGCCGAAATTGTTAACACTTGGATATAGGATACAAAATAAACTCAACAACCGCAGAATCGTCGAGCCGCCGAGGTGTGGTGGTGAAAGTGGCAGTGGGAAGGAAAGAAAGAAAGAGGAGAGGTAATTGAGAGAAGTGACAGTGGCAATACTGTGGCAGTACTGTAAATCAATGTGAGAAAATGGGGACAGTGGGAGAGAGACATAAATAGTCCGTGGCAATGAGAGGAAGATGCTGAGTATGAGGGTTTCATTACAAAGGCAGACTCATGAATTAAAACCACGTGAATATGTTTGCATGCGAAATTTTTTGGCGTGGACGGCAGAATGAAGACTTAGGCAACTGGTTCCCCACTTATCTGTCACAGCCTCTTAAAGAGGAGTGTATTCGCCTTTTTGTGATCAGACAGGAGCATTTTGGAGCTGGTAATTATATGTCTGACAACCATTAGCTGTTGATTTATGGGCCAATTAGTCCTCTGATTCCCACTTGTCTGTTACGTAGAAGTGAAAGTTATAGGCAGAGCAACATGTGCTTATCACACATTCTGATACATTTTCTGGCCTTCGCAGTGAATTATGCACACTTTTGAATACAGTGGCACCATTCGGATTGCGTCTCATGTATTTGTCACACGCTCCTGTAACGTCTGCACATTGTCAATGGGTTCCTTTAATGTCCGCATAGCAAAAAGTCCAACAGTTTCAGTTCCGGTGGACGGGGAGGAATACTGCAGGACGTCCTCCACCAATCCATGGCCCAAGAAATGATGTAATGAGGTACTGTCGCACAGTTTGTACAAAATGAGGAGGTGCCGTGTTGTGAATAAATCTCAGTCGTTGTGTTTCTGCAAGCGTAACGTTCTCCAATAGCGCAGATAATTCATCATGCAGAAATTGACGTTTCACAGTACCTGTCAACCTGCCTGCTAAAGTGTATGGGACTGTCTCCTACAATTCCTGCCGATACTGAAGTAATCCTAACGCCTACCTCTATGATGACTCGAGAATTTGTATCTACCCATTCGTGCGTATTTTGGTAATTATCTACACCATCTCTTGTTACTCCTGCCTACACCACCGAAAACTACACGTTACTCGTGCTAAGTAAAACGGCCCATATCTCAAAACATGAAATTATCTACTACGGACAGTATTCTAACTACCCGATTTTGTTGCACAAAAACTTTATCTTGTTTAGTCTCACTGCCCCAAGAAGTACGTATATAAAATAAATCAATACCTTGATCTACAAGTAAATTTCTGAAAAGAAGAAATGCAGAACTGAGGTATTTGATGAGCTTAACAATCTTTTCATTACATTTTTGGTGTAGGCAGGACACTTTAACTGGATGAAATTGCATAATAAAATACTTTCTTGGATTAGGACTTTAATTGCACTCTGTGAGTTGGGTACAGTACTCTCCAACTATTATGCTAGCTGCGTCTGATATGACTGAGAATGGTCTCTTGACTTCTGTACTTCTAGCATCAGCAAATACTACAGTTTTGAAAAAATACTTCGAAGTCGTTAATGGCAATTTACGTAGCTTAGGAATACGACTAGACCATATATTAGTCCCTGCAGAACATGATATTTGTTTTTTTTTTCGAATAGGAATAAAATTATTGTGACGTTATCCTTTCGGTTATGAAAATGAAATTCTATCCATGGAAGAGGGAAACTGTTGACGGCATAGTGTCTCGGTTTCTCATTGTAATTTTATACCCTGTGTACCAGTGTGAAGCTGGTATCACACAAGTGTATAAGAAACAACATTTTGAGGCTTGACTAGCAAGGAGGTAGGTGAAATGAAGACTAACAATGAACGACTTGAGTGTGAGTCGCCCGTTCAGTATTTAGCAAGACTCATTTTAAACTTTTGTGTTAACAGATATGACAGAAATATATCACCTGCTAATGACACCAGCGCGGGGTAGCCTTGAGGTCTGAGGCGCCTTCGAACGGTTCGCGCGGCTGCCTCCGTCAGAGATTTGAGTCCTCCCTCGGGCATGGGTGTTTGTGTGTGTGTGTGTGTGTGTGTTGTCCTTAGCCTCGGGCATGTGTGTGTGTGTGTGTGTGTGTGTGTGTGTGTGTGTGTGTGTGTGTGTGTGTTGTCCTTAGCGTAAGTTAGGTTGAGTTAGATTAAGTAGTGTGTTAGCTTAGAGACCGATGATCTCAGCAGTTTCGTCCCATGGAACTTACCACAAATTTCCAATTTTGCTAATGACACACCCTGTGTATTAGGAAGCCGAAAGAAAATGAAAGTCCGGGAAATGGAGACAATGACCTTCTATGGGATGTATGTATTACACTTCACAAAATGGACATTCAAGAAATGTTCAAAACAGACCATTAACTTGCGCCATGAACACCAAATAAAAATACCGCGCCACAGTGATCACAAACTTTCGTAGCATCAAAACCGAAAGCGAACTCCTTGGGAAATTTCCAGCGTTCCTTTCATATATATTTCCTCTTCAAATTCCGAATGGCCGGAGGTGAAAACAAATTCCTTACTAAACAATGGGATACCTTTTTTATCTCATCCACAAATTTTCGGGCTGATTCCATAGTTTGCTATGCGTCCTCAAGTTGACATTATGTTCAAAATTTCGTTATCTTACGTCTTCCAATTCCGTAGCACTGTTTGAAGTTATGCAAACATCCATCGCTTTTCTTGAAACAACTATAAACTATGTCGCGCGCAATTTGATACGCACAACGTAGAATGTCACTATCATGCACATGCCGAACCGCACAATAACCATGGGTTCGGTGTGTGGCGGCGGAGGGGTGAAGTGGACTTCGGTACTCGTTGTGGGGCTATGGACCACTGTGGCTGCGGCGGGGACGGAGCCTCTTCGTCGTTTCTAGGTCCCCGGTTAACGTACAATAGAATACAATCATGCACATCCTCGAAACGCTCAAAAAACTGTTTTTGTAACAAGTGTGTCTTGTCCTGCCTTTAATATCTTTAGTTTTTCTTATGCACTACGCGATCATATTGCTGCGGACATATTCGAAATCTGTTCGTAAATGTTATTTTATTATGCTGTGGTTGATCTTCCATGTACCCAATTATGTTTAGCACCCGCTCCTTGGACAAAGATTGTGCTTCATTGCGTTCCATTGGGGACGGGATTTGTGTCTCCCTGTCCGACAATAATTATAAACTAGGTGGCTCGACACCTGTTTCAGTATCACCTTCACCTGTTAAACAGGAGTGGCCACTATTGCACTCCCCATGTACATTGCCTGCACAGTCGAGCATATACGACACCACACATTGCACTTACTCATCTTGCAGGAACGGTAATATTTCATCTCTTACTTCTTTCTCAGTCTGCGAAATTCCTTGGGTTACTTTCTGACGAAATGTCAAAGTCGGCAACTGTTGTTGTAGATATATTCCAAAGTTTGGTTATTGTTGCTGTTGCTCTCCTTTGTATCAACATTTGCACTGTACCGTACTGTAACTTCGACTGTACATATCAACTTCGCTCCGTATCCTCAAGCTGTACTCACCACTGGATACCTTCAGTCCTGCCCCCTGTTGGTATTAGATGCCAATATTTTGGGTGCATAGTAGACAATATGTGGCGCGTCGAATGCCGTACACATCATTCGTCTTTTGCGACCTCGCACTCAAGGCATTATTTGTGCCATACATCCGTCCATTTGATCCTGTCAGCCTTGGCTACAGACACACGGGCAGGGAACATCATAGTGCCCCGCGGCTGTTCTGGATGCTTCACAACAGCCAGCAAACTGTTGTCTGAACAGGTTCGTCCCGGCGTCTGTGCCGAAGCCCACGATCAAACAAAGCAGAAGTGGACACTGGTCCGCAGAGAGCTTCTCCCCTGTCATAGAGATAGATAGAGAGAGACCCAGACAGAGAGAGAGAGAGACAGAGGCAGAGAGGCAGAGAGACGGAGAGAGAGAGAGAGAGAGACAGAGACAAGGGCGCCGCCGTTTGTCGATGCTGCGTCGTGCAGACCTTCACTAAGCACTGGGCGCCCCAGGGCTCCCTCTATGATAATGCGTGTGGACGTATATGAGAGGCGGAACCCCGCGGCTGACTGCAGCCTGAACACTGCTCTGAGCTCTCACTTGAGAGACGGTGTTCTGCAGCAATCTGAGTTGCTCCCATCGACAAAGTCCGTGCTTTGGAATGAGGAATAGCTTAGTTTAGGCAATTGTAAGGAGAGGAAAGAGGCAGGCAAGACCAGCTGTACTGTAGAAGCAAAGGCATACAACTCCACAGAGAAAGAAAATTTATCAGACAAGTCAATCATATAAGTTGTCTTTACTTATCTTTCCACGCTGCTACAGCGAACCATGTTCTTCTAAATATCACTAATTTTCCAACTTCAGGAGCAAGGTGTGAATACACCTTTGTGAACATCGACAGTATTTTATATTTTATTTATTTTTACTTTTTAGAATGTGTTAAGAGCTATTTCCCAGCTGTAGCCATTCACAAACCGAAACATTTCCAAACACCTTCCCCATTGCATCTGTCCAACAGCCTATTCCTTCTCCAGTCGCTCTCTTCAGTCAGTTTTTCCTCTTCACCTATTTGTTTGTATTTAGCTGCTTCTTCACGTTTATCTACCTTTTCAGGTCCCGTATATTCGCTCAAGATTTCTGTCACATCTCACAGTGTAAATCTACCTACCTTTTAGAATTCGCTTTATTATTCTGCTCTTCACGAAGCACTTTAGGCTACGTTTGTTTGTATTCTACCCACTGTAGTTTTCACTCTGTCTGTAATTATTATTTATGTTATTTATTTTCCATGGTAACCATTAAAACTGTTGTACTAAATGTCGCATAATCAAAGTCCTGGTAAAGTATGAAGAACATCTTGTTAAATTTGAGGGTTTTACAGCTAAGATTTTTATACTAATTAACAATACTAAACAACAATAATAAAAATCAATAACACTCTACTTTTATTACTAACATTTATAATAAATCCTTATTAGACCATTTTCTTTTCCCGTCGGATATGTGCCTGCCGTCACAAATTGTATATTGACTTTCTAAATCCACATGAAGATACAGAAAAAATCCAATTACGAGATCAGAAATCCTATGAACATGAAGATCTGTCGATTCGTTTCAGTTAGCGGAATTTAACTTTGACAATAGTCACTCAGCGATGCTTCGTTCAGTTTATTGATGGGGGACGGTGGCCATGAGCTCGAACCACCAGTAGACTTATTTTTAAGTTTTTCCTGTTTACAAGTTGCAGCTACCGACGGATCGAGCGATCTGTGTATTTTACAGGATTGCACTTCACTTTGGATTGTTTTAAGCACGGTGTATAGATATCATTATGTGTCCGTTCGACAGAGAGTAGAAGAATATACTCGTACATTCTAACCATTTTCATTTAGTACCCCTTTACCAAGTACCCCAAGAACACAGACCTCAGTCTGTTTTCCTCTGAAACACTACAAATTACAACGTTAGCTACCCTCATCGCCAAGCACATTCTTTGCTTTTTCTGAACAAAATCACGAAGAGTGAACGCTCCTGTTCATCACGATCAGTGAAGTATGGCACAGCCTCGTCAAATGTATTAACGTCGCAAGTTCCTTCATATGAGCACGTTACAGGAATTAGTGTGGAAGTAGAAACATTGTACAGAAACAAGTACAAATGAATGAGTTCGCCAAAGACCACTTTATCCCAACATTGTGTAAATATTTATTAGGAACAGTCCATTTTCTACTACATATAGAACAAAGACGTAACAAATGTTTGTACTGGTACTCCAATAAGCAATAAACTTTAACAGCTCTATCACTTGCACATAAAACGAGTAAGACCATCATTGCTAGTTTATTGCAGGAGTGGAATATGCACTGCTGTAAGGGATAGTTCAAAAATGGTTCAAATGGCTCTGAGCACTATGGGACTCAACTGCTGAGGTCATTAGTCCCCTAGAACTTAGAACTAGTTAAACCTAACTAACCTAAGGACATCACAAACATCCATGCCCGAGGCAGGATTCGAACCTGCGACCGTAGCGGTCTTGCGGTTAAGGGATAGTCGAATGAAAACGAGACAGATGGAAAAAAGTATGTTAACTGTTTATTATTTCAAAAGTAATCTGCACGACTGTTGCTACATTGATCCCATAGTGGGACAAGACGGTCAATTCCTTCATTTGCTTCGTATGAAGAGGTGCACACCTGGGTACAATAATGGATCCGTAGGCAACCGAAAACAGTTTTCCATGCAGGCATTGAACGTCTTGTCTTACGCTGGGATATTAACAGTTATGAAGATTACTTTTTAAATAATATGCAGTTTACTTACTGTTTTCCCATTTATCACGTTTTTATTTGACTGCACTTTATACCCGGCCTTTCGTCGGTCACTTCTGCCTCCGACAAAGCACCTGCGGCTAACGGGCAGTCTGTCCCGGTACCGCAGGCGCTTCGCCTCAGGGGACAGCACACGTGTCGAGCAATGCAGATACACTGCCGGAATCAAAATTAGTACACCTGGAAAGACGACGTCGGTTATGATTCGATGACTGCATATGCCACATGGGGGATAGTAGACATACTGACAATAGTTTCAAAACCGTCCGCTGACACACGGCCTAGTGACACAGCTACCAGAGTGCCACCTGTGCCACCTGTGTGTACCCTTTACTAGGGAATGTTCACAGCCAGAATGCTCATTGCGGTGCAAAAGTGCAAAGCAAGCAGACAACCCTGTCACAGAGATGCAATCGTGCTTCCTTCAGCTAACTGGGCGAGTTTGAAAGGGATCAAATTGTGGTCTTCCGAGTGGCGGGATGGTCCTTTCTGAGAATTTCCACACAGGTTGGACGTGCTGCGTCATTTGTGCAACGATGCTGGTATCAGTGGTCACGTGAACATTTTCACACCCGCGGACGAGGTTCTGGTTGTCGATGCAATACAGACGCCCACCAGGATCGTCGTATTGTAAGGGCAGCAATGGCAGATGGTATAACTGCCACAGCAGAGATAAGGAGACTTGTTAGCCGAGACGTGTCAACACGAGCTGTTGAGGACTGGTTCCTAGCAGTGGTACCACAGGCACGCACACCTCTAGCCTGTCTGACACTCACGCCACAGCATCAACATCCACAGCTCGACTGGTGCCGCCAGGGGACCGCTTGGAAGCGTGCAACGTAGACCTGGTGAGCGCTATCTCGTAGAGTGCATTCGCCCAAGTACGGTTGTTCCATCCCTGGTCTTATGGTTTGGTGTACGATAAGCTACAACTCTCGTTCATCTTTCTGGAGGATACTCTAACCAGCGCTTGGTACGAGCAGAATGTTGATAGACACGTTCTTTTTCTGTTTTTTTGCAACTAGGAAGGCGATATGCTGTTCTAACACGATAATGCTCGCTCTGACACTGCCCAGTAAATAGAAGTGTCCTGCAATATATGCAGCAACTTCCATGGCCAGCATGATTTCCAGTCTCGTCTCCAGTTAAGCACGTGTGAGATACGATTGGACGAGAAATGGCTCGTGTGACTGATCAACCAACAACTCTTACTGAACTACATGAACAGTTCGAGCAGGTGTGGAATTATGTATCCCAGGACAGTTCTCGCAATCTATACTTCCACTGGATGCCAGTTTCAGCACCTGCAGTGCCGCCTGAGAATACTACACTGTGTACTAATGTCAAGGCCGCTTGTGCTACTGATCTGTAAACGTATTCCTTTCATACGCCATATAAACTGTTGTAACAACAAATCTTCAGTGAATATGAAACCTCTAAAAGGGTGTACTAATCTTTTTCTGGCGGTGTATTTAAGACAACACTCAACCCCTAGCAGCTAGATTACACTCGCATTCTAAGCTTTACGCCACATCGCGAAGCAGCACATCCATCACAACTCTCGGTGACCATATCCTGGCACTAGCCAGCCGAGCCCAGCATCTAGAACTACACTGCACCGCAACGTCACTCCAGCAGCCACCAGAGAGGATAGTCCACGGCGATCACCCTGCCCTGTAAGCCATCACATTTGGAACATTTGTCTCCTCCACTGGTGTCCTTCCTGGGACTCGGTGTCACTAGACTTGTATTTTTCTGTGGACTTAGACTGTAAACTTGTGCCTATACTGACGGCCCCTACCAACGTCTCGGCGGAACTTGATTTCGTCCTATTTGTATCCAGTCCAGAGGATCCTTTAGTTGTGTCTATTAGAACCCACATCATCTTGAACTTTGGTTTTTATGTGTTGTGCCAGTAAAGTGTTATTACGAGCTTCCTGGAAATTATCAATCAATTGCGTGCATGCCTACCATCAGTAAACAAAAGTTTCTGATGAGAATAAGTCATCACTCCCCAGTGTGATCATTTGGCATCAAAGAAACTGGACTCGACTGCCAGTGGACGTTACCCAGCCTGTCCAAGACTGAAGCTGCCTCCGTTGTTTCCTGGCTCTTTGTGAAGAAGATGCAGCCTTGGTCAGCCTCAAGAGGGCAGTACAGCACTTGCGCCTCCCCTCTTCTGCATGACCTGCGACACTGTGTTGCTTTCACAATTCCTGTTGTGCTTCGCTCACTTCTCATTCACGCGGTTTAGATTCTGTTGTCCTTTAGTGTGTGCCATTCTTTGCCATTTTCAAATGCTGCTACGCATGCCCTGTCCAGTGACAGCCTTCCCACTCTTTCAGGCCTCCCAACAGCCCTTCCTATTTGTGTGCTCTTCCACATGCCACATGTTCTGGGCTGTCAGTCCCATTTCCTGGACAAGCCTATTAGACATTCATTGCAGTTGATAATGCATGGCCTGGCAGCATATGGCGCTTCTGCCACATAGGGCCCACTGACTGCCATCTGGACAAAATGTGTGCTCGCCCACATGCATCATCTTTCTGAACTGTCACTCTGCTGTCTGAACTCTGAGTCATGGTTTCTTATCCCTGTCCTTCTGAACTCTGGTCCATGCATTCTCGTCCTTCACAGCTTGACCGTTCATGCCCAAGGTGCTCCCATCGTCCTGGACTCCATCTGCCACTTTCACACTTTCCTTTAAGTCATCACTCCCACACAGCATTTTTGGCCATTGCCCAGCTACTGCTTGGTCGAGCAATGATTCCTATTGAAAACTAACACCCCACTGGTCCATTGACACCGTTGGGACCCCAGCTGCTACCATTGGTCGAGCGCCATCTCCTGTTAGCCACCGACGCCCCGCTAACGCCCCACACTTTCGTCAACATCATCAAATTGCCAACATCTCGTATGAATTCGTTCATCTTCTTCTATCAGATGCAGCCACTCCCTCTTCAGTGCGCCATGCGAGGTTCACTTCTCATGCATCACTTAACCTTACAGATGGGAATTCTGCCTGCAGCAGCCTAAAGGCCAGAGCACATGTCTGCAACATGTAGACTGGTCTCTTCCACCAACTGGTCGCCAGAATTTTCTCTGTGAATCACCAGTTGGTCTTCCCTGGCCCTGTAGTCGTTCCTTCAGGTACCACTCCACACCACCAGCTGCGATATACCAGATGAGCTTGTGTGGGGTTTGGTCCTACCAAAACACCAATTCTGCATATTTTGTTCGTTTTCAGACTTGCTCCACCCCAGCTTCCTTCGGAGCCACCTCCAGCCCCCTTCAGCAATCGCTCACAACGTTAGGTCCAAGATTACAGGGCACAGAGTCGGAGGAAGCAAGAGCTCCCAATGCACTGATCCAGGAGATGCATCCCTTCACTCCTTCTGTGTAGATGTCCATTGGCTCTCCACTGTTGGGTTGGCGTTGCAGTCTTCTACCGACTGGCGCAGGCATGGAGGATTATTTGGCCAGTTTCAAGGTAGCTCTACCATCTTTTCCTTAAGGATGAAGGGATGTTATATCCAGCCATTTGTCGGCCACTTTCGCTTTTAGCACAACACCTGTGTCCAGTGGGTAGTCATCTCCAGAGCTAGGGTGCTTCTTCTTTATAGATAGTAAATGCACCGAGCAATCCAAGTACACAGCGAGTTTGGTAACCTTATAGCCAATAAACATAAGCATGCCTTCTGACAAGTTAGTTCTAGCAGGTACTACCAGAGGTACAAGCCTCGCCATCCACAATATTGGCGCTGGAATCATAGGGACTATGTTACATCCATGGGTCATGTGCTCGTCAAGCACACAACGGATATCGTTCTGCCAGATAAATATTAGAGGCACTGACTGACCACTAGCGTCCCTCTTACACTCATGCTCCATGCACCCAGCAGTCCATCCATTGGATCTATCGTCGAGCTCAACCCTACTGAACCCATCGTCTCTGGCCAGCCGAGCCCAGCCTCTGGATCTAAAACAACCCGCGACGTCTAGCCACCACCAGTTTGTTACAGTAACTACATATGTACTATTGTAAACGGTAGTCAAATGAAAACGAGATAGATGGGAAAAAAGTAAGTAGACTTTTTATTATTACGAAAGTAATCCCCATAACTATATATACATCTACCCCATTGTGAGACAAGATAGCCACTGCCTTCATGGTAAAATGCTTGATGTTACCTACAGAAACAACATTGCACTCGGGTGTGCTCCTTGGCAAAATGTGAGCGGCACTTGAGGTTCTCACGTTTCGACTATGCTGCAGATGTTCCGCTTTTAAGCTCTTACACACACTCCACACAGTCCCGATGTCTCCCCATGCGATTTCCAGAGACTTGAAGCGCTAAAGAAAGACATTCGTGGACGTCGATTTGTAGTTATCGAGTAGCGTACCTTGGTACAATCATGTATCGTAGGCAACTGCAAACATTTTTCCATGACGTTACTGACCGTCTTATCTCACAGTGGAAGATAACTACGAAGATAACTGCTCAAATACTAAACAGTTAACTTACTTTTTTTCCACTTGTCTTGTTTTCATTTGACTGCTCCTTATATCCGGCCAGTCGCTGGCTACTTCTCCTTTTAGCATAACACCAGGGAGTAAACATCACGGCAGCTACACCAAGCAGTAACCCATCACCGTTGAAGCCTCTTTCTCCGATGCTAGCCTTACCATGAGTTGGTATCACTGAACTTGTATTCTTCACTGTCGCGAGCAGTATCATGATGGACATTGTGTTCCTTACATTCGTATATAATCAGAAGGATACCGTAGTTGTGTCTATCAGAACCTACAATATATTGAACTTCGGTTTCCATGTGTTGTGCTAATCAAGTATCACTTACATGCTACCTGGAAATCTCCGGTCAGTTGCGTACATGCCTACTATCAGGACACAAAATGCACCTTTATCATTTATGAATTGCCCACACCTTGAGTTCAAGCTATTTCGCGCCGCGCACGCATTTACTCGATCAGCGGTACCACATGTCTCCAAACCTAGTATCCTTGCCACGTTATTTCTCACAGATGAAGCTTGTTTCTTTTGAGTAAGGTATGTAACAGCCGAAGATTGAGTAATGGGTTCCCACTAGCAAATTTGTATGGAGCCATCAATACAAGAGTTGCACTGAATATTAGGGAGGGCAGTATGAACGATTATTAAACACACCTCGATGTTCTTCAGCCACTAATAACAGTAGCAGCGCGTACTGTGATTATAAGGGACGAAGTCTCGACTAGAGCACCTGTTCCTGGTGGTTTATCGACTAATCTAGATTCAACGTAATTGGAAGCTACGCCGGCCGAAGTGGCCATGCGGTTCTAGGGGCTGCAGTCTGGAGCCGCGAGACCGCTACGGTCACAGATTCGAATCCTGCCTCGGGCATGGATGTGTGTGATGTCCTTAGGCTAGTTAGGTTTAAGAAGTTCTAAGTTCTAGGGGAGCTATATGGCTATATGGCTGTCTGAGGAGCTATTGTGAAGACAGGGAGGTCTCGCTATCGGCCCCTAGTGGAAGAGTCAGTAAGAAAATCACCAAGGGGTGTCCTCAGGGATCTGTCCTGGGGCCACTCTTTTGGGACATAAATATGGAACCACTCTTGGAAGAGCTAAAGAGTAGTGAAGATGTGCTAGAGGTCATAGCCTACGCAGATGACCTCCTCCTGCTGGTCGGCGGCCATAGCCGCGAAGAATTGGAGCCAAAGGTAGAAAGAGCTATCACAATACTGACCACATGGTGTCATAAAACAAAGATGTCGATAGCACCTAACAAGTCAACCTACTTGCTGCTTAAGGGTCAACTCATAAGAAACCCTACTGTCAGAATAAATGGCCAACCAATCCTCAGGCGCAGAGAAGCTCGGTACCTTGGTGTCATCATCGACGAGAAGTGGAACTATGCATCGCATATAGACACAGTAACACAACGATCACTCACAGTATTACACAACTTAATTGGAATAGGGCACAAAAGATTTCACCTCCCACCTGATCTCATTAAACTGTATCACAACAGTCTTCTCACATCCATAGTAGGCTACGGATCACCGGTCTGGGCACACAGGCTCACGAGGGTCATGCCTGCCGTGGCCGTAAGAAGAGTGCAGCGAAATATGCTCCTACGGTCAGTAGGCGCATACAGAACAACACCAGGGGGTGCACTTTTAGTATTGATGGGGTTATGTCCATTGGACATAAAAATTAGGGAACAGGCCACCTGGTACTGGGTCAAGAAAAATAGGAGGGAGAAGATAGAAGAAATTATGGGGGCATATGTTGGGGATAAACCAAGCATTAAAAGAAGGGGAATGGAATTGTGGCAGGAACTCTGGGATAGTGATGAAACTGGCCGAAGAACGCATCAGCTGTTTCCAAGCATAAAGGAACGCCTTGAACTTACCTATGTCAAACCATCAAGGGGACTGCTGCACTTTCTTACTGGGCACGGACCCTACCCGACATATCTCTGTCGGTTTGGGAAAAGGGCGGCATCAGCGTGTGACTGTGGAGCAGTGCAGGGCACTCCAGACCATGTGGTGTATGAGTGTCCCCTCTTCGACGATGTTGCACACCAACTTAGGGAACAACTGCCGAACAACGACACGTACCACTTGCTAAGGCATGAAAACACCTTTAAAGTTCTGAATCAATTAACCAATGAAGTATCAAGTAAAGTCCTCAATGAAATATCTACGTAACAATCATTAATTAAACACTGGATTTGTCGCGTACGCCCCCCTGTTCCGCCGGAACGTGGAATAGGCCAGCCGCTTCACGGCTGGAATCCGCCAGGTCTTCGGATTAGGTTGGGGGGAAGTACATAACCACCGGATTTGACAAGCACCAATCATGACATTAGATTAAGTTTAGTTATAAGATCAAATTAGGATAAGAGAATTAGTATAAAACTGCAGCGATTAAGTTACGGGCCAGCCCAGTGCCAGGGGCACTCCCACTGGGATTAGCTCAGTGGGAATGGCCAAAAAATCAGGTTTGTATAGTACACTGGCACATTTGTAACGCTGCAGGTAGAGTAGTTAGAAAACAACATAGTAAGCATAGTAAGCATAGTAGCAAAACAGTCCCATAGTGGTGATGGATTGTAGGAAATCCTGTAGTGTTAAACTCAAGCTGCAAATAGAAAATTAGAAATAGTAAAAAATAGGACCTACTAATGTATTAAGGTAGTAGGTTATTTTGTATCATAATAATGATGAAATAAAGAATTTTTTTTTTTTAAAGTTCTAGGGGACTGATGACCTAGATGTTAAGTCCCAAAGTGCTTAGAGCCATTTGAGCCATTTTTGAAAAGTGGTTGGCTTTAATGTTATTATTTTTAATTGGTAGTTTTAATATATTTGATAGTTTTAATATATTTGATTTATGGGTTATCAACTTCATTGTTGATTTATTACTATTTCTTTTCCTATGGCTTTGGCTTGTTCTGCTTCGTGTTTGGCTGAACCTTCAAAAAAAGGCTCTGAGCACTATGAGACTTAACTTCTAAGGTCATCAGTCCCCTAGAACTTAGAACTACTTAAACCAAACTAACCTAAGGACATCACACACATCCATGCCCGAGGCAGGATTGGAACCTGTGACCGTAGCGGTCGCGCGTTCCAGACTGTAGCGCCTAGAACCGCTCGGCCACTCCGGCCGGCCGGCTGAACCTTCCGCCTCCAGAAGATTATCAGGAACTGTCTCAGTTATACATTCTTACTGTAGCGTTTTCAGGTCGACATCCCTTATTTTGGTGAATTTCTGTAGCTTCACAGACGACAAAAGCCTCTTACGAAGACATATGATTCATGGCACACTGATGTTAAACAAACATCTTTTCTAGTCATAGACTTCAAAATTACGACCGCGGCCCTCTCTGTCTCTCTGTATATTACACGTTGCACTGTTCTGGCCATGGGCTTTGAGCTCACAGATATCTAAGGCTGAACAAAAGTTGAAACAAACTCTGCAGCGTGATGTCGAAAACTTGTCTCCATCAGAAAATTCTTAACTCGTTTCTGCACTTTAAAATCTGAAACATTGTCGGCTAGCAAGAAACTGGAATACTGACTGAGGTCTATGAGCCAGTGTATCACTACTTTCTCCTCTTTCAGTATTTTTTCAGTTACTTTTCCATTTGCGAAAATACTGTAAATGTTAGAAGTAAATCCCCAGTCAAACATCCGAGCGGATATGGGCTCTCGACAGCGGGAGTAGAGCGGCAAGTGTTGGGGATAAAGTGTAATTTCGCAGCCAATCAATCAGGAGGAAAGCGTCGGTCCGCGAGTGATAGAGCGCCGTGCGCCGGATTATCGCTACACTGCACCGCGGGGTGGGGACGTGAGGAGGGGGTGGGGTGGGGGGAGGGGCTGCTGTCAGCGAGAAAATGATGCGCCCAATCGTAAAGCCGCCGCCCAGCCCGCAGCCGCGTAGTGTTCCAACGTGCTGGACAGGACGCGGACAGGGCAAGCTCAGTGTGCGGGAGACACCTTTCCGTTTTACGAAATTTACTGTAAATTGTAGAGGGTGCGTAGAATTCCATTAGACCAACGAAAGGTTTCCTGAACAATTCACTGTCTGCTCACACATTTCAGCGCAACGGAAACAAGACTCCCTACAAACTAGTTAATGAGTTTCTATCCAAATTTTCGTAGCCGACCGAAGAGATGGAAATGGAAAAATGGGGTATCATTTTGACTAGCGTGACTTGTATTTTCGCAAAAAAAGGTTAAATTGCTTGAAAGTAATCTGAGTAATTAAGAAAAACATAATTAGTGATGTGAAATAAAACTTTTTCCATGTTTTCAAAGTTAAATGAAGAGAGGGGAGGGGACGAATGTGATACAAAATTAATACACTTGAGACCTAGATTTGAAGAAAAAAAAAAAACGTTTATTTGCTTGAAGAAAGTAGCCGCGATAATTAAAGGAACTTGTGCTTTAATAATGAACACAAACAGTCACTACCGCAAAAACGTTTCTTTCGATGTTAACCGGTTTCGGTCAGTCAACGCAGTTGAGGCTTGGGGAGCTACAACATACGCTCCAATCACCGCCACGGCCCACTATCATGTTATGAGGGTCTGAGGATTGTCAAAAACTAATCGAAACTGCTTGCGGTCGAGTGTGTTTGCTTCCAATTTTAACGCAATTCTTGCTAACAACTGCGCTCCAAGAGATATGTGCTCAAAAATTACTAAAAAATCTGTAGCTGAACAGAGTAAAAAAGGTACGTTCAAATTTTTGTGAAATGAATACTCTGAATGTAAGATATAAAACAGATTAGAGAAACATTTGATCCGCTTCTGAATGCGTTCAAAGTCATGTACAGCAAAAGAGGTGCCGATTGAGAATCTAAAGTTCAATTTTTAACTCAGTTAATATCTTTAAATTTTGAAGTGTGTTAGAGAATATTTGTCTGGTGCATTATCTAGACCATGAAGCCTCTCACTGTGTGGCGTTGATGTGCCACTGACATGTGAAGTAACTCGGTTAAATATTTTACCGAAAGAATTACTGTAGCTATGCCAATCATTGGCCTAAAATAGCTCTTAGCACTATGGGACTTAACTTCTGAGGTCATCAGTCACCTAGAACTTAGAACTACTTGAACCTAACTAAGCTAAGGACATCACACACATCCATGCCCGAGGCAGGATTCAAACCTGCGACCGTAGCGGTCGCGCAGTTCAGGACTTTTCAGCAACATAGATCAAAAGTAAAGCACTGAAAACCTAATATAGTTTTTAACTGGTACTAACTGTCAGCAACCTGACAGAAGCGGAAACTTTAATAGATTTTCGCACTCAGGTTGCCACGTAATCGTGATTTATTTACTTTCATATTAGCAAAAATATGTTTCACACACATATGTGTTGATCGACTGTAGCGCCTAGAACCGCTCGGCCACCATTGCCGGCGCAAATCAATAGACGTAGCAGCTGAGATGCTCATACGCAAGTGACGTTGAGAGACCACTGCATGAAACCCTGCAACTGATTCCAACTGCTATCTGATCGAAGTTAAACGATGAACTTTGAATTCTCACTCGGCCCCACTTTTGCTGCACATGACTTGGAACATTATTCAAAGGCGCGACAAATGTTTCTTAATCTATTTCATATCGAAATTCTAACTAAATTATCCCCAAAAACATCAGACTTCTTTTTCAAAATATTTTATATTACCAAGGGAAGCTAATATGACACTTTCTGACAACACGCTTGCAACCTTGGTAGGTAGGTAACGAAGACAGAGAAAATACAGGGTCCAATTACGTTAATGTGACCACGGCTATGGTCGACGTCAGAGAGTAACAAGCAGCCACAGACGGCATTAAAATCCTTCAGCAGCCAGCTTAAATTGGCGCTTGTTCAAATTTTCGCAACACTGTTTCTCGAAACGGACGTCGCCTTCCCTCCCAGGATTCCCATTTGAGTTCCTAGTGCATCCCTCTAGTCTTAGCGTGTTGTTCGACTCTACCGGTAACAAATATAGCAGCCGGCCTTTGAACTGCTTCGATATCTTCCTTTAATCCGACCTCGTGCGGCATCCAAACACTCGAGCAGTGTCAAGAATACGACCCGTTCGTACTAGTGTCCTGCATGCGGTCTTATTTACTGATGAGCCACACTTACCTAAAATTCTCCCAATAAACCTAAGTCGAAAACTTCCCTTCTTTACTACAATCCTTACATGTGTATTCCATCCCATACTTTTTGCAACGTTACGCCTAGATATTTAATCGATGCAATTCTGCCAAGCAGCACACTACTAATGTTGTATTGGATCAATATGGGTTTTGTTTTTCCTACTCCTCTGCATTAACTTACATTTTTCTACATTAAGAGCTAGCTGCCATTCACTACACCAACAAGAAATTTTGTCTATGAGTCTGATTATACCCTACGATAGTCATTCCGAGACAACACCTTCCCACCGAGCGAGGTAGCGCAGTGGTTAGCACACTGGACTCGCATTCGGGAGGACGACGGTTCAATCACGTCTCCGGCCATCCTGATTTAGGTTTTCCGTGATTTCCCTAAATCGTTTCAGGCAAATGCCGGGATGGGTCCTTTGAAAGGGCACGGTCGATTTCCTTCCCAATCCTTCCCTAACCCGAGCTTGCGCTCCGTCTCTAATGACCTCGTTGTCGACGAGACGTTAAACACTAACCACCACCACCACCACAACACCTTCCCGTACAGCAATGCATCATCAGCAAACAACCGCTGACTGTTTCTCACCATTATCTACAAGTTGAGCCAAAATATCGTTAAATGCACTAAATCACGGAATAATTTAAGTGGAGAGTTAACATTGACACACTTGCCTGAAATGACGTGGGGTTTATTAAAACCAAAAACATGTGCAAGATCTGGCCAACAGATGGCTCTGGATAACAAATCATCTGTGACACCGTAAGAGGATCGTGTATAAAATGACCACTGGTGAGAGAGGAAGTCTGATGCAACAGCAATCGAGACATGTTCACTTTACCAGAAAAGGCACAGCTCGTGAAGCCGTACTATCAGGATGGAAAACTCGCTTACTGCCGCTTTACGATCCATAGTCATAAGGAGGGTAGTCAAACGGGTGAAAGTCCTTCACAAGTGTCGGTGTGAAGAAAATGATCGTGAAGTTCGAAGTCATGACTTGTTTAGATGGTCGGCTTCGTAGTGAGCGACCAGACGACAGCTACTGCTGCTCAGACAGTTCAGGAAGAAATGGAGACTTTGTTGGGTTCATCTCTGCATGGTAAAGTCAGCGCACTTGCATTCCACGCAGTTCTCTTTGAAGAGCACTAAGGCATACACTTTAATGCTATCCTTACGAAATCCAGCCTCATCGTGAAGTGTTTGCCACTGATTTTGTGAGGCGGAGAGCATCTGCGAGTTTGACACTTCAAGAAAGGGGGGAAGATGACGATTGGTTGTCTAATTTGTTGTGGACCAACGAGACCCATTTCGCATTCCGAGGGTCTGTTAACGCTCACAACGGTAGAGTTTGGACTACCTAAAATCCTTGAACTGTCGCGAAAAGCGGATTGTATGACGAGAAAGTCACAGTGTGGTGTGGCTTCACCACATTAATCATGATCGGACTCCTTTTCGAGGAAATGCGGGGTGGCGCTTTTCAAACTCTCAGCGTGATTGGTGCGATCTACACCGATCTCTTACGGAATGGTATCAATCCTAGACTCGCTGATGACACCTGCTGGAATGTACGACTTATATGCAGGCTGGCGCTTCGTCCCATATTGCTACACGTGTGAAAGATCTCCTGCGCACATCATTTGGTGAGGATCGCGTGCTGAGGCAACCGTTTCGTCATGCATGGCCTTCCAGGTTCCCAGATCTCAATCCGTGTGATTATCAGTTGTGGGGTTACCAAAAGTCGCAAGTCTCCCGCGAACGCCCGACTTCATTATGGATGCTAAAAGACAAAATCCGACGGCAATTTCTCACCATAACTGCTCACAATCTGTACAGTGCTGGCCGGCCGCTGGTGGCCGAGCGGTTCTGGCGCTACAGTCTGGAACCGCGCGACCGCTACGGTCGCAGGTTCAAATCCTGCCTCGGGCATGGATGTGTGTGTTGTCCTTAGGTTAGTTAGGTTTAAGTAGTTCTAAGTTCTAGGGGACTTATGACCTCAGAAGTTGAGTCCCATAGTGCTCAGAGCCATTTTGTACAGTGCTGTTCACAATGTTATCCCTCGATTGCAGGCTTTGTTGATGAAAGACGGCAGACATGATGAGCATTTACGAGGCCTATCCAGAAAGTAAGTTCCGATCGTCCACGAAATGGGCACTACCGTAAAAATCATTTTTTTTTATTTGCCGCAAGATTTTAAACATGCAACAGCTAGCCACAATTCCCAGCTAATTATCTAAATAATTGTCGCTCCGACTTAGACATTTTTCGTGGCGTTGTACCAATTTTCAATACCCTTGTCATAGAATATAGCCGCCAGTGCTTTCCACTAATTCTCTACACAGGTCTACAGCTCGTTGTCTATGCCAAAATGTTGTATACATAGCCAGCGGTTCGTACGAGCAGAGATGAAACTCAGGGTGTCAATTGCAGTCTGTATCGTGGGTGATCAAACACTGAGAACGCTATAGGAGGATCTTCATTGCCCCTGCGGAGTGCAGCTGAGAATTGTCATGAATAAGGAACGGCGTGACAGTTGTATTACGTGGCTGCATAGCTTCAGGCGAAATTTCTCACTAGGCCCTCGTACTTGGCGGGAGGCACTATTTTCTAGGTACATTTACGTGTACGCTGTGCGCTGAGAACTGAAAACAGCAATGTGACGCGATCGGCAGGCGTTGTACAGACACTGCCCAACACATCTGTACAAAGTTTCATCGGATTTTCACAGTAGTTTCCATCTCGCGCCCGATCGGAACTTACTTCCTGGATATCCCTGGTACATGAGGGACATCGTATTTACTTAAAATCAGCTGTTATGCTAATTATTGCTTTTGTATCATATGAAGCGCCAACTGTAGGCCATATTGTAGACTTTTTGGTTTCAGTTAAAGCCCATGTCATTTTAAATACGGTCAATTTTTACTTCTCTACCGCGAAGTACTGAATTTTCAAATGTTAACTGGCTCTTGGGTCAACCTGTATGTATAAAATGAAGGCGGTCCTGTCACACTTCCCTGGGGCACTCCTGAGGATACATTTGCCTAACACTCGCTGTCGAGGACAACGCACTGGGTCGTATTACTTAAGAAATTTTCGAACCGCTCAGATATCTGGGAAGCTATTCGGTACACACGTACCTTCGTTAGCAGTCTCCAGGGGGACAATATGTCAAACGCTTTTCGGAAATCTAGGAATATGGAATTTGCCTGTTTCCCTTCATCCATTGTTTGCTTGTATGGCTAGAGGCACTAGGTGATCGTCTCATTTTGTCACACATTCTCCCAAGAAAACTTACTGCGCAAGGATACCTTCGCTTTCTGTGATGGAATCTTCCAGGATTTTTTGAGAACATTCTCCTAGCGCAACGTTGGGCAGTATGGTACATGCGTGATGGGGCACTGGCTCATTTTACACCTGAGTTAGGACGATATATAGCGCGTCAGTATGGTCCAACGTGGATAGGTCAAGCAGTGACTATCCTGGCGTTAAACATCACCTGACCATAAACAGCTGGATTTCACTATCTGGCGCTATCTCAAAAGTGAAGTGTACAGCACTTCCGTTGACATAATTCAAGAACTAGATTGCGAATTGTACTGTATTTGCAAGATTTACGAGATGGTCCTGGGCTGTTAGGGAATAAGGGACTCACTGCACTGGCGGGTACAGTATTGCTTCCAACTGCTAGGACAAACTGAACATGTTCTTTAACACATACTATTGTATAGTAGATTGTAGCACGTGACGTGCTGGACCAGTATTGCTTGGATAAAGTTTGAGGCCTATTAGATGGCATTCAATCGAAAACTAGCGTTTTAAATGCATTTGTACTGACTTGAAGAGTATTTCATGCTGCATTCGCAATTATGTGACAAACGGCTCGTTTGCGAACCCACTTTTAGTGCAATGTATTTTATTCTACGTTTACTCGTGTCAATTTCGGCTCATAGTAATAATGACTGTTACTATTATTTGCGAATAACTCATTAGGTCTGCGCACATTATACTTAGGGGTGTGCATTTGCCTTCCTTAGCTTCCATATTTCTTAAATTCTCTTCCTGTGGGCTTCCTTTCTGTGTACAGACAGCGCTTGTTCGAGTCTTCCTCTTCGGTTTTTCCTCTTGGTCAACTTGTCATTTGCAAGTTGTGGACCTGAAGATTTCCACTTTTCGATATCTCCGGTGTACTCCTGCCAGTTTCAGATCAGTTTTGTAGAATCTTAAACTGCGTTTCTAATGTCTGCGTATTGCTTGACTTTATGTTTGCCCCTAAGTAGGTATTGTTCGCTTACGAGTTTTGCGCTGTTTTTCTTATGATTTTCCGTTCCTATTTCTCGATGTTTTCAATGTCTGTTTTCCAGTTCAAAACTAGTGCTTCCGATCCACTGAAGCATTCTGGTTTAATTACTGTAATGTAATGGCTTAGTTTTGTGTTCTTTGAGATACAGTCCTGTTGTAAATGTTTAGGTAAGTCGGAATGCAATTTCCTTCTTAATTTTGGTAACGTTTGTTCCGATTTTCTGACTGGTTTTACCGTTTAAACTGTGGAACACGTATGATTTTGAAATATTTCAACTTTTTGAATTTTGGTGCTTGTTTTTTGCAGGTCACGTCAGGCAATCTGCCTTTTTCAGAAAATATCTGAAGGTCAATTTTTCTGGAGTTTCTTTCAAGGGTTCAGTCCGATTTTAGAATACTGAAACGTCGCTAGCTAAGATTGCTAAACCATCTGCAAATGCTAGGCAATCTATATACAACTTTCCTCTGCCTAAAGTGATTGGTTGTTCAACTTTGATAAATAATCTCTCTTCGAGTTATTCTTGTATCACTGTCTCAAGTACGCAGTTGAAAAGTAACAGATAAACCCCATCTCCATGTCTTACTCCCACTTTGATTTCGAAGATCTCCGATTTCCTCCGTAAATTTAACCTTTGTGTTTGGGCCTTGTCAGTGTCTGCAATTGTTTTCAAATGTAGACCTTGTCCTTTTAATATTTGGAAGAACTGTTCAACAAATTGACAGACTTGGATTCTTTTTATAACTCCTATGATATCTCAGGATTAGCTTCAGGTTTAAGATTTACTCCTGGTCCAAATCCAGCCTGAGATTCTCCAGTTTTTGGTTCAAGTTGTTTCTGTGCTCTGTCGAGAACACACTCAACAGAATTTTATGTGCAACTGATAATAGCGAGATTCCTTTTAGTCACTTATGTCTATTTCTTCTCCATTCTTGTGCAACGTCTGAATTAACGCATTTTTCCGACCTTCTGGAAATTGTTCTATTCGCAGAATATCTTTCATGATACTGGTAATTTCTTTTGCGGCATTAGAGCTTGGTGATTTGACGGTTTCTACCACGTTTCCACCCTCCCACGATTATTTATTGCTGGTGGAATTTGTCTAGTAAGTTATTCTTCATTTGACGGTAGTGAATTTGGATTAGTAACTAACTATTAATTGTGATGCTATTTAAATTCTTCTCGGGTGATCCACTGGTTGTAGTTTTTGATATTGCACGAAGTGTCTGCAACGAGATTTGATGCCATCTTCAGGTAACTACTGATAACCGATCAGTAATACTACCCGGCTTTACACCCTAGAAGAAAATAAATTAACATACTTTCCGGAAAAATCTCCAATCGTGTAGTCATCATTCACCCTATATTAGCTGTAACAATCACTTCCTTTTATTTTATGGTGGTAATTAAGTATATGCCAAAGTAGGATCACCAATATAGTGGAAACCTGCATAACGAGCATAATTCGTTCCACAATATTACTTGTATTGCGAAACAGTCGTTAAGCGAAACAATTTATCTAAAATGCGATAATGCGATCCCTGCAGAAAATGTACTAAATACTTATTCCTGCCATTTATTCAAATAAAATTATACATACAGTATTATGTACTTTATTATTCACGATACACAGCTAATTATTTTTTACTAGGAAGCTATCTAAACTCATTTGTTTCCACTGACGCTTCAACACTCGTTGAAAATGCTACACAGCGTTATCGTCAAATAAATTTGTAGCATGCGTAGCCAGTGCTTTACTAGGGTGATGATTTCAATGTACAATGCAACCGATTCCCATGTTTTCAGCATTTCCCTTGTTGCGACAAAAGATTGCTGGTTTACTGTTACCGCCTCCTCCTGCACATCCTCTGAAGAACCCCTCTCCACAACTTCCTACTGTGAAACACGCTGCAACTCCATAAGCTCTTTGGTGGTCATTTTTTGGCTGTGATCTTTCACAAGCTCATCGATATCATTCTCTTGGCTGAAGACACAACTTCGTTTACTATAAGCTCCACAGGTACTAGTTAAACTGACTCAGAGTCACATTCGACAACGCACTCCGGCCAAAGCTTCTTCCAAGCAGAAGTGAGAGTTCTCTCGGTAACGCCTTCCCACGCCTTTTCGATTGTCTTAACACAGCCAACGATGTTGAAATGATACTTCCAAAACTCTCTGAGAGTGAGATTGGTAGCCTCTGTCAACTCAAAGCAACACTCGAAGAGTTATTTTGTGTAGAGCTACATAAAGTTAGAAATAATCTGCTGGTCCATAGACTGCAGTAACGGAGTGGTGTTGGGAGGCAGAAATTGGATCTCGATGGACTGAAATTCTTCAACGAGGTGGTATTGTCGGCTTGGAGAATGGGCAGGAACGTTCTCCGTAACAGGCAAGACATGGAGTGGCAGATTCATCTCAACCAAATATTTTTTCACCGAAGGACCAAACACTTCATTGATCCTATCGTAAAAAAGATCACGTGTCACCCAAGCCTTGTTGCTGGACCTCCACATCACGTTTAATATGCTCTTCTGCATTTCACACTTCTTGAAGGCTCGTGGAATTTCTGAGTGGTAAACAAGCAGCGATCTAATCTTCAAATCGTCGCTTATATTGGCACAGAATAGCAATGTGAGACGGTCTTTCATTGCCTTGTGGCCGGACAATGCATTCTCCTCTGCCGCTATAAAGATACGCTTTGCCATCTTTTCCTGAATAGACCCGCCTCGTTACAATTAAAAACCTCTTGCGGCAGATACCCTCAGAATCTACGAGCATCTTGAAGTTCTTGATGAAGTTCTCTGCTGCCTGTGTGTTGGAGCTGGCTGCTTCTCCGTGCCTCACAACGGTACCGGTTCTTCTCTTAAACTTCTCGAACCAACCACGGCTTCCCTCAAACGTTTTTTTTTTTTTTTTTTTTTTTTTTTTTTTTTTTTTTTTTTTTTTTTGGCCACTGATGATCCTGGCGTCTTCTTAAAGAAGTTGGGGTAAATCACTCTCGCCTTCTCACAAATGATGTTCTCGTTAGTAGTGTCGCCTTGCAATTACGTTTTATTTATCTGTATGAGGAGCAACCTTTCGACATCGCCCAGAATACGATAGCGTTGTTTAGATACTCTATTCACTCGCTTTGAAGCACCTCTCTCCTTCATCTTGTCCTCGTTCTTGAGGGTACTACAAATACTTGACGTAAACCGTTTGCAAGCGAGTGCTAGATCAGCAACGCTCACACCACGATCGCGTTTTTCAGTGATTTTACATTGCTATGGCCATTTTCTTTCTCTTACGGTCGTCTCCTTGCGACTTTATCTTCGGTGACATTTCTATGAAGGTTATTGAAATTTCCACACAAAGAAACACTGTGTGAACACAAGTTTAGAAAAATATGTGATCAGATGCTGCTCTAAGATGGTAGCAGAAACAGCGCTAAAGCCCGACTGCAGTAAATACTAAAGACATTGTTCATATGCCGCTGCCGACAATGAATGTCTTTACATTGGTGAAGGTTTACCCCGCCACGTGCCAATGGCTGCTGACGTTACACTAAAATGCCGTCGCTTGTTATGCGAAAGAGCCCTTGTAAAGCATGTCAATTTTTTACAATTTGCTTTGCGCGTTATGCGAATTGCGAGTTATGTGAGATGCTCGTTAAGCGAGGTTCCACTGTACTTTCTCGTTCTGTAGTTTCACTTTCGTGCTTTCCCTCAATATTAGTGGAGCACTAGCACCGGGGTTGTCTAGTCACAGGTGAAGAAGGGGTATAATCTCCGGTGAAGTGAAACTGGAACTCTAGTGATTCAGATTTCACTGAAAACAATGACAGATCTATTTCAGCATTGTTGAGGGATTCAGTTTCACACTCGTGCAGGTAAAGGTTGATGTTTCTAGTGCTGGTTGCAGAATGGAGTCACAGAGCAAGCGGTGCCGACAGCTATTACTTAGACTAAAGTCATCTCCGTATGTGTAGTTTCGGTAGCAGAATATAATGGAATTTTGTTAGACCCGATTCACGGTAATGAAGCAATTTCTCTGCCACCCGCTAAAGTTGAACTGCATCGAAACTCTATAACTTAATGGACAAAGTAAGCTCATCGTTGATTAAAATCGATGGCGTTCTACAAAGAATATCCACGGCGAAAAATCGAAGCTTATTGGAAACCATGCGTCTGAGACCTAATTCGACGAAAAAGGCACGTACAGAGGTATGTGTAAGAGTCTACGTCCTGCTGACTCTCGATATTTTCCGCCCCTTTCCTATAAAATAACTGCTTCAGTATGCAACGGTACTCAAAGTTGTGTCCCAGTTAAACATTGCTATCTTTTATCGAATGGAAGTATTAGCCGGGAACAAGTAAGAGCGACCGGGATGTATTGGACAATCTTTTAAACCGCCACTGTTGCAATGCATGCAAATGTTGCCATCGTGTGCTGATGTTATCGGAAAATCGAAGCAAATGCTGTTGCTGCATGGAGGAAAAGGAGATGCGGAAATACTGCAGTGGCACACAATTCCATCAGAAGAAGAATTGATGCAGAAAGTGTTAGCAGATATACAGCTTATAGCAAAATCTAATTTCGTACCCTTAATAGAACGCATGAACGTATCTCTGCAATATAGAGCAATTGCTGCAAGGCAATAAAATCGTTGTGTCTGTCCGGTTTCTTAGATAACGTACGAACAGGTGCAAAAATAAACGTAAGTTATGTCGCTCTTAAAGTTCAGGGAGTGTTACCAGCAATAATTCGTACCCTTAATAGAACGCATGAACGTATCTCTGCAATATAGAGCAATTGCTGCAAGGCAATAAAATCGTTGTGTCTGTCCGGTTTCTTAGATAACGTACGAACAGGTGCAAAAATAAACGTAAGTTATGTCGCTCTTAAAGTTCAGGGAGTGTTACCAGCAATAATTCAAGATTAAGGTTGCAGGTGATCTGGTTGTGTAGATCGCTACTCGCAAACTATTAATCCTACAGGAAAAATGAACATAATCTTTTTGTAGGAAAACTAAAGTAGTTAAAATCTGTACTGGGATACGTTTTCGGCGGAGGCCGAGGTTTTCGAGTCATTCAAGAAAAACATACGAGAGTGACCAGCCCCACACTCATCCCTAGCCGGTCAAGATTTCTGGTACGTTCTTCGTGGCACTCCCTCCGACCATTGTACAAAAATTTCCTACGACACGAACTATCCCCGTTATGCGACTTTGTTGGTCTTTATTAACTGGGCTATAACGCCACCATCATAGTAGATTATTTCGTTAACAATATTGATTTAAACGCGACCGTGAGGGTAATGGAAGAGGAACTACTTTTGTAAAACTTCCTGGCAGATTAAAACTGTGTGCCGGACCGAGACTCGAACTCGGGACCTTTGCCTTTCGCGGGCAACTGCTCTACCAACTGAGCTACCCAAGCACGACTCACGACCCCGCCTCACAGCTTTAATTCTGCCAGTACCTCGTCTCCTACCTTCCAAACTTCGCAGAAGCTCTCTTGCATACCTTACAGAACTAGAACATCTGTAAGAAAGGATATTGCGGAGACATGGCTTAGCCACATCCTAGGGAATGTTTCCAGAATGAAATTTTCACTCTGTAGTGGAGAGTGCGCTGAAATGAAACTTCCTGGCAAATTAAAACTGTGAGGCGGACGAGACTCGAACTCGGGACCTTTGCCTTTCGCGGGAAAGAAGACGAGGTACTGGCAGAGTTAAAGCTATGAGGACGGGTTGTCAGTCGTGCCTGGGTAGCTCAGTTTGTAGAGCAGTTGTCCGCGAAAGGCAAAGGTCCCGAGTTCGAGTCTCGGCCCGTCACACAGTTTTAATCTGCCAGGAAGTTTCATATCTGCGCACACCTCGCTGCAGAGTGGAAATTTAATTTTGGACTTTTGTAAAACTTACAACAGAACTAATTACGTTGACAGTTCGATCCATACTTTACCGTTATAAGCTCAATAGTTTATTAGTAGGGAGACCTGACGAATACAAATTTGCAATTTTTCTACTTCATGCTGTTAAAATTCACAAAATTGTTAGATAAAATTCAAACAAACATCGGTTTCCCAATTTTTAAGTGCTGGACCAAGAAGGTTGCGTAGTAAGACCACTCAATAGAACAAAAAAGAAAGTCGGATATGGGGATAATTCGTAAAACCGCTTTTTTTTTTGTATGTGTGTAGGAGTAAGTGCCACGAACAACATACTAAAAATCCTGACCAGCAGGAGCTGACTATTAGAATGGTGGCTTGATTGAAGGTCAGTTTTGTACGTCTTTCTTGAATAACTACTCGAAAACTGCGGCCTCTATCGGGAACATATTCCAGTACACAATTTAACTACATTAAATTTCCTACGAAAAGGTCCTGTTCATTTTTTTCTGTAGACGTTTTTGAACGTCCGATGTAACATTGCGGGTTGCATAAAACGACCCTGATAGGGGCGCTGAATCACCACTATATACCAGATTTCAAAAATCGTAGCTGCTGGTGACTGGTGGCCGGTCAATCTCTCGGTAACCGACGCTAAGATACACTCAAAGACCAAAAATACGTCGCGCTTTCAAGGGATTATCTGAATTGAACGGAAATCGGTAGATGTGATGTGGACAGACAAATGTTTACAATTTCAGAAAATTGAATGAGACATTTAAGGAAATGGGCTTCACAAACGTAGCAAGTCAATAATATGTTCGTTCACCTCTGGTCTTTATGCAGGCCGCTTGGCATTGGTTGATAGAGTTGTTGCATGTCCTCCTGAGGGATACCGTGCCAAGTTATGTCAAACTGGCACTTTCGATTGTCAAAATACGGATCTGATTGGAGGACCCTGCCCATAATCCTCCAAACATTCTCAACTGGGGAGAGATCCAGCGGCCTTGTGGCCAAGGCAGGGTTTGACAAGAGACGAGGACAAGCAGCAAAAACTCTCATCGTGTGCAGGAGAACATTGTTCTTGTTGTTGTTGTGCTCTTCAGTCCTGAGACTGGTTTGATGCAGCTCTCCATGCTACTCTATCCTGAGCAAGCTTCTTCATCTCCCAGTACTTATGTTGTTGTTGTTGTTGTTGTGGTCTTCAGTCCTGAGACTGGTTTGATGCAGCTCTCCATGCTACTCTATCCTGTGCAAGCTTCTTCATCTCCCAGTACCTACTGCAACCTACATCCTTCTGAATCTGCTTAGTGTATTGATCTCTTGGTCTCCCTCTACGATTTTTACCCTCCACGCTGCCCTCCAATGCTAAATTTGTGATTCCTTGATGCCTCAAAACATGTCCTACCAACCGATCCCTTCTTCTAGTCAAGTTGTGCCACAAACTTCTCTTCTCCCCAATCCTATTCAATACCTCCTCATTAGTTACGTGATCTACCCACCTTATCTTCAGCATTCTTCTGTAGCACCACATTTCGAAAGCTTCTATTCTCTTCTTGTCCAAACTGGTTATCGTCCATGTTTCACTTCCATACATGGCTACACTCCATACAAATACTTTCAGAAACGACATCCTGACACTTAAATCTATACTCGATGTTAACAAATTTCTCTTCTTCAGAAACGCTTTCCTTGCCATTGCCAGTCTACATTTTATATCCTCTCTACTTCGACCATCATCAGTTATTTTACTCCCTAAATAGCAAAACTCCTTTACTACTTTAAGTGTCTCATTTCCTAATCTAATCCCCTCAGCATCACCCGATTTAATTTGACTACATTCCATTATCCTCGTTTTGCTTTTGTTGATGTTCATCTTATATACTCCTTTCAAGACACTGTCCATTCCGTTCAACTGCTCTTCCAAGTCCTTTGCTGTCTCTGACAGAATTACAATGTCATCGGCAAACCTCAAAGTTTTTACTTCTTCTCCATGAATTTTAATACCTACTCCGAATTTTTCTTTTGTTTCCTATACTGCTTGCTCAATATACAGATTGAATAACATCGGGGAGAGGCTACAACCCTGTCTCACTCCTTTCCCAACCACTGCTTCCCTTTCATGCCCCTCGACTCTTATAACTGCCATCTGGTTTCTGTACAAATTGTAAATAGCCTTTCGCTCTCTGTATTTTACCCCTGCCACCTTCAGAATTTGAAAGAGAGTATTCCAGTTAACGTTGTCAAAAGCTTTCTCTAAGCCTACAAATGCTAGAAACGTAGGTTTGCCTTTTCTCAATCTTTCTTCTAAGATAAGTCGTAAGGTTAGTATTGCCTCACGTGTTCCAACATTACTACGGAATCCAAACTGATCTTCCCCGAGGTCCGCTTCTACCAGTTTTTCCATTCGTCTGTAAAGAATTCGCGTTAGTATTTTGCAGCTGTGACTTATTAAACTGATAGTTCGGTAATTTTCACATCTGTCAACACCTGCTTTCTTTGGGATTGGAATTATTATATTCTTCTTGAAGTCTGTGGGTATTTCGCCTATCTCATACATCTTGCTTACCAGATGGTAGAGTTTTGTCATGACTGGCTCTCCCAAGGCCATCAGTAATTCTAATGGAATGTTGTCTACTCCTGGGGCCTTGTTTCGACTCAGGTCTTTCAGTGCTCTGTCAAACTCTTCACGCAGTATCTTATCTCCCATTTCATCTTCATCTACATCCCCTTCCATTTCCATAATACTGTCCTCAAGTACATCGCCCTTGTATAAACCCTCTATATACTCCTTCCACCTTTCTGCCTTCCCTTCTTTGCTTAGAACTGGGTTGACATCTGAGCTCTCGATATTCATACAAGTGGTTCTCTTCTCTCCAAAGTTCTCTTTAATTTTCCTGTAGGCAGTATCTATCTTACCCCTAGTGAGACAAGCCTCTACATCCTTACATTTGTCCTCTAGCCATCCCTGCTTAGCCATTTTGCACTTCCTGTCGATCTCATTTTTGAGACGTTTGTATTCCCTTTTGCCTGCTTCATTTACTGCATTTTTATATTTTCTCCTTTCATCAATTAAATTCAATATATCTTCTGTTATCCAAGGACTTCTATTAGCCCTCGTCTTTTTACCTACTTGATCGTCTGCTGCCTTCACTACTTCATCCCTCAGAGCTACCCATTCTTCTTCTACTGTATTTCTTTCCCCCATTCCTGTCAATTGTTCCCTTATGCTATCCCTGAAACTCTCTACAACCTCTAGTTCTTTCAGTTTATCCAGGTCCCATCTCCTTAAATTCCCACCTTTTTGCAGTTTCTTCAGTTTCAATCTGCAGCTCATAACCAATTGATTGTGGTCAGAATCCACATCTGCCCCTGGAAATGTCTTACAATTTAAAACCTGGTTCCTAAATCTCTGTCTTACCATTATATAATCTATTTGATACCTATTAGTATCTCCAGGATTCTTCCAGGTATACAACCTTCTTTTATGATTCTTGAACCAAGTGTTAGCTATGATTAAGTTATGCTCTGTGCAAAATTCTACAAGGCGGCTTCCTCTTTCATTTCTTCCCCCCAATCCATATTCACCTACTATGTTTCCTTCTCTCCCTTTTCCTACTGACGAATTCCAGTCACCCATGACTATTAAATTTTCGTCTCCCTTCACTACCTGAATAATTTCTTTTATCTCGTCATACATTTCATCAATTTCTTCATCATCTGCAGAGCTAGTTGGCATATAAACTTGTACTACTGTAGTAGGCATGGGCTTTGTGTCTATCTTGGCCACAATAATGCGTTCACTATGCTGTTTGTAGTAGCTAACCCGCACTCCTATTTGTTTATTCATTATTAAACCTACTCCTACATTACCCCTATTTGATTTTGTATTTATAACCCTGTAATCACCTGACCAAAAGTCTTGTTCCTCCTGCCACCGAACTTCACTAATTCCCACTATATCTAACTTTAACCTATCCATTTCCCTTTTTAAATTTTCTAACCTACCTGCCCGATTAAGGGATCTGACATTCCACGCTCCGATCCGTAGAATGCCAGTTTTCTTTCTCCTGATAACGACGTCCTCTTGAGTAGTCCCCGCCCGGAGATCCGAATGGGAGACTATTTTACCTCCGTAATATTTTACCCAAGAGGACGCCATCATCATTTAATCATACAGTAAAGCTGCATGTCCTCGGGAAAAATTACGGCTGTAGTTTCCCCTTGCTTTCAGCCGTTCGCAGTACCAGCACAGCAAGGCCGTTTTGGTTAACGTTACAAGGCCAGATCAGTCAATCATCCAGACTGTTGCTCCTGCAACTACTGAAAAGGCTGCTGCCCCTCTTCAGGAACCACATGTTTGTCTGGCCCCTCAACAGATACCCCTCCGTTGTGGTTGCACTTACGGTACGGCCATCTGTATCGCTGAGGCACGCAAGCCTCCCCACCAACGGCAAGGTCCATGGTTCATGGGGGAAGCCCAGTACATACTGCAACCTAAATCCTTCTGAATCTGCTTAGTGTATTGATCTCTTGGTCTCCCTCTACGATTTTTACCCTCCACGCTGCCCTCCAATGCTAAATTTGTGATTCCTTGATGCCTCAAAACATGTCCTACCAACCGATCCCTTCTTCTAGTCTAGTTGTGCCACAAACTTCTCTTCTCCCCAATCATATTCAATACCTCCTCATTAGTTACGTAATCTACCCACCTTATCTTCAGCATTCTTCTGTAGCACCACATTTCGAAAGCTTCTATTCTCTTCTTGTCCAAACTAGTTATCGTCCATGTTTCACTTCCATACATGGCTACACTCCATACAAATACTTTCAGAAACGACTTCCTGACACTTAAATCTATACTCGATGTTAACAAATTTCTCTTCTTCAGAAACGCTTTCCTTGCCATTGCCAGTCTACATTTTATATCCTCTCTACTTCGACCATCATCAGTTATTTTACTCCCTAAATAGCAAAACTCCTTTACTACTTTAAGTGTCTCATTTCCTAATCTTACTCCTTCAGTATCGCCCGATTTATTTTGACTACATTCCATTATCCTCGTTTTGCTTTTGTTGATGTTCATCTTATACCCTCCTTTCAAGACACTGTCCATTCCGTTCTTCCAAGTCCTTTGCTGTCTCTGACAGAATTACAATGTCATCGGCGAACCTCAAAGTTTTTACTTCTTCTCCATGAATTTTAATACCTACTCCGAATTTTTCTTTTGTTTCCTTTACTGCTTGCTCAATATACAGATTGAATAACATTGGGGAGAGGCTACAACCCTGTCTCACTCCTTTCCCAACCACTGCTTCCCTATCATGCCCCTCGTCTCTTATAACTGCCATCTGGTTTCTGTACAAATTGTAAATAGCCTTTCGCTCCCTGTATTTTACCCCTGCCACCTTCAGAATTTGAAAGAGAGTATTCCAATTAACATTGCCAAAAGCTTTCTCTAAGTCTACAAATGCTAGAAACGTAGGTTTGCCTTTCCTTATTCTTTCTTCTAAGATAAGTCTTAAGGTCAGTATTGCCTCACGTGTTCCAATATTTCTACGGAATCCAAACTGATCTTCCCCAAGGTTGGCTTCTACTAGTTTTTCCATTCGTCTGTAAAGAATTCGCGTTAGTATTTTGCAGCTGTGACTTATTAAACTGATAGTTCGGTAATTTTCACATCTGTCAACACCTGCTTTCTTTGGAATTATTATATTCTTCTTGAAGTCTGAGGGTATTTTGCCTGTCTGATACATCTTGCTCACCAGATGGTAGAGTTTTGTCATGACTGGCTCTCCCAAGGCCATCAGTAGTTCTAATGGAATGTTGTCTACTCCCCGTGCCTTGTTTCGACTCAGGTCTTTCAATGCTCTGTCAAACTCTTCACGCAGTATCTTATCTCCCATTTCGTCTTCATCTACATCCTCTTCCATTTCCATAATATTGTCCTCAAGTACATCGCCCTTGTATAAACCCTCTATATACTCCTTCCACCTTTCTGCCTTCCCTTCTTTGCTTAGAACTGGGTTTACATCTGAGCTCTTGATATTCATGCAAGTGGTTCTCTTCTCTCCAAAGGTCTCGTTAATTTTCCTGTAGGCAGTATCTATCTTACCCTAGTGAGACAAGCCTCTACATCCTTACATTTGTCCTCTAGCCATCCCTGCTTAGCCATTTTGCACTTCCTGTCGATCTCATTTTTGAGACGTTTGTATTCCTTTTTGCCTGCTTCATTTACTGCATTTTTATATTTTCTCCTTTCATCAATTAAATTCAGTACTTCTTCTGTCACCCAATTATTTCTACTAGCCCTCGTCTTTTTACCTACTTGATCGTCTGCTGCCTTCACTACTTCATCCCTCAGAGCTACCCATTCTTCTTCTACTGTATTTCTTTCCCCAATTCTATTGTTCCCTTATGCTCTCCCTGAAACTCTCTACAACCTTTGGTTCTTTCAGATTATCCAGGTCCCATCTCCTTAAATTCCCACCTTTTTGCAGTTTCTTCAGTTTCAATCTGCAGTTCATAACCAATTGATTGTGGTCAGAATCCACATCTGCCCCTGGAAATGTCTTACAATTTAAAACCTGGTTCCTAAATCTCTGTCTTACCATTATATAATCTATCTGATACCTTTTAGTATCTCCAGCATTCTTCCAGGTATACAACCTTCTTTTATGATTCTTGAACCAAGTGTTAGTTATGATTAAGTTATGCTCTGTGCAAAATTCTACAAGGCGGCTTCCTCTTTCATTTCTTAACCCCAATCCATATTCACCTATTATATTTCCTTCTCTCCCTTTCCCTACTGACGAATTCCAGTCACCCATTACTATTAAATTTTCGTCTCCCTTCACTACCTGAATAATTTCTTTTATCTCGTCATACATTTCATCAATTTCTTCATCATCTGCAGAGCTAGTTGGCATATAAACTTGTACTACTGTAGTAGGCATGGGCTTTGTGTCTATCTTGGCCACAATAATGCGTTCACTATGCTGTTTGTAGTAGCTAACCCGCACTCCTATTTGTTTATTCATTATTAAACCTACTCCTGCATTACCCCTATTTGATTTTGTATTTATAACCCTGTAATCACCTGACCAAAAGTCTTGTTCCTCCTGCCACCGAACTTCGCTAATTCCCACTATAACTTTAACCTATCCATTTCCCTTTTTAAATTTTCTAACCTACCTGCCCGATTAAGGGATCTGACATTACACGCTTCGATCCGTAGAACGTCAGTTTTCTTTCTCCTGATAACGACGTCCTCTTGAGTAGTCCCCGCCCGGAGATCCGAATGGGGGACTATTTTACCTCCGGAATATTTTACCCAAGAGGACGCCATCATCATTTAATCATACAGTAAAGCTGCATGTCCTCGGGAAAAAAATTATCTAGTTGAAATGTAAGACCAGGATGGCTTTGTATGAAGGGCAACAAAACTGGGCATAGAAGATCGTCGACGTGCTGTTGTGCTGTAAGGACACCGCGGATGACAACCGAAGGTGTCCTGCTATGTAATGAAATGGCTGACCAGACCAACTCACTTGGCTGTGAGGCCATAAGGCGGGCGACAATCAGGTCTATACCCCGCCGCTGTCCGGGGTGCCTCCAGACCCGTCGTCGCTGGTCATTGAGGCTCAATTCGAAGCGGGGCTCTTCTATAAAGACAGTCAATGTGAGTCCAGCCCCCTTTTTTTCGTTATTAACAGGCCCTACCTTGGCCAGAAATGGTGCTGGATAGATCCCCACTAGGAAAGACTTGGAGTATTATTGGCAGAGCCCTCCAACAAGATCGGGAGTTTGAAAATCTAACGCCTCAATTCGACAGAATTTTTCAGGATATCCGTCAGAAGGATATCGAGCAACTCTGTCAAAATCAATGCTCAGTCGAATAACTGCTTGCATAATTCTCCAAGTCCATTAGTGTTTGTTAGGTGGACTCATAATGAAATAACGTTAATTACCGAGCACAGCATGGTTGTATACAAAATGTTGATTGTTGAAATGAATTCGTGTATTAAAACTTACCGCGGCGTGGCAACGGCAGTGCGTAGCCACTGCAGAAATGGGAATTATGGTATGGCATTGTTGGCCTGGAGGCCCCATGCGGGGTAGTTCGGCCGCCGTATTGCAAGTCCTTTACAGGTGACGCCACATTGGCGACTTGCGAGTCAATGATAAGCACGGGCAACACCCAGTCTCCTGCCCGGAATCGAGCCCGGGCACCCTGCGTGGTAAGCGGTAACGCTACCGCAACGCTACGGAGGCAGACAACCTCTACACAGATCAGGAGGGACTCCTGAGTGTCCAAGTACGACCGGCCACCTAAATTGATAGCACAGGCAGAGTTCAGATGTCTCAGGTGTGGAGAGAAAAAAAGACAGTTCCATTCACACAACTCATACCTACCCTTGCCTGTACCGCAACAATGGAAAATAGTACTTAAAGAAGTATTCTGACCGCTTCTGCTGCATAAGATAACTGCGAACTTAAGATTACAAACTAAACTTCTTTACTGTGTAAATATTTTTAATCCTTCAATTGTAAATTAACGGCTATCTGACATTTAGTTAATTCGAATACCTTTGATCGAGTAAAATCACTGAAGCTCCATTTTATGGTCAGTTCTGCTCATTCGTAATGCATTCATTGCATTATGCCTGAAATATCAGTCATGTTCAGTGTAAAGTAAAGGTGCACAATACTGCTTAAGAAATTCAGGGTTTGGAACAGCATGACAGCAACCTCCAAGGCAAATTGTTGCGTCAAAATGGATTTTAAATTGAAACGTACTGACTTTCTTTCCTTCACGTAAAATTGTGTGTGATTTCTCCACGCAGTTCTGACGTATTCTTCGGCAACAGCATCATCACCTCATTGTAAAGACCACATTAAACAAAGTTTACTAGCATGTTCGAAATTATTGTATACACTCACTCTGAACAGATAGCCTACTGTACTTGATAACGTAAAATACGCATTCTAGTACCTGTTTTACCTGAACTTGTTAACACTCATTTTACCTGAAACAGTTTCTGTACCTCCTGTAACACGCACCTTTAATGTTGGCTGTAGTTCACTCCATTTAGAAGGACCTGAAAACATTACAAGGTTGTATCCTGAGCAGAACTCTTCTGGTTAGTGTAGGCAGATAACATGGTCAACTCACTATCAGTTGCAAAATAATAGGGAATGTAGTCACTTAGCACACTTGATTTATTGGATTAAAAGTAATATCTATGAAACGTTGTGACGCTGCTTAAACTACTCTGATATGACATTACTAGCCTTCCCCTTTTTGTACAAGGAAATTACTCTATTAACTACAAGTAAGCAGGCAGCTGCGTCATCCTACAAATCCGTTGCTTAAATACATTAAATCCTAAACGAGACACAGAGTGAAACTTTCTTTGGCGTAATTTGTCGATTGAGAAGAGAACTGCTTGATGTTTGGCATTCTACCAAAAATTACCACGTGCTGCTGAAGTTAACACAAGAAATTTGTAACAAAGTTTTGCTTATTAGCTCCAGCGCGCTTTCAAAGTTTTGACAGCTTCCTGAGCTAACTGTTCAATCGATGTTCATTACGCACGCATATTAACTGTCAAAGGCGAGCCTATACAACACTGTTCCGCGCTACTTAGAGAGACGTGACATTTCCCGTAATACTGGCTGATTCTCGTCGACTTAGAAGCACGTGCTGTTAATTATCGCGAGACTTTCATGCCTATTTTGTGAGAAAACTACAACTGGCTGTCTTCGAAATTCGATTTGCAAGCTTCTCGAGTGCAGTTTCTGATGACAGTATCATTGACTAAGACAAAGGATCTGCATTCGACACGAAAACGTCCAGCTATCCAAACCTACATTTTCCGTGGTTTCCCTAAATACACTACTGGCCATAAAAATTGCTACACCACGAAGATGACGTGCTACAGACGTGAAATTTAACCGACAGGAAGAAGATGCTGTGATATGCAAATGATTAGCTTTTTAGAGCATTCACACAAGGTTTGCGCAGGTGGCGACACCCACAACGTGCTGACATGCGTAAAGTTTCTAATCGATTTCTTACACACAAACAGCAGTTGACCAGCGTTGCCTGGTGAAACGTTGTTGTGATGCCTCGTATAAGGAGGAGGAATGCGTATCATCACATTTCCGACTTCGATAAAGGTCGGATTTTGGCCTATCGCGATTGCGGTTTATCGTATCACGTTGGTCGAGATCCAATGACTGTTAGCAGAATATGGAATCGGTGGGTTTAGGAGGGTAATAAGGAGCGCCGTGCTGGATCCCAACGGCGTCGTATCACTAGCAGTCGAGATAACAGGCATCTTATCCGCATGGCTGTAACGGATCGTACAGCCACGTCTCGATCCCTGAGTCAACAGATGGGGACGTTTGCAAGACAACAAACATCTGCACGGACAGTTCGATGACATTTGCAGCAGCATGGACTGTCAGCTCGTAGACCGTGGCTACGGTTACCCTTGAGGCTGCATCACAGACAGGAGCACATGCGATGGTGTACTCAACGACGAACCTGGGTGCACGAATGGCAAAACGTCATTTCTTCGGACGAATCCAGGCTCTGTTTACAGCATCATGATGGTCGCATCCGTGACTGGCGACATCGCGGTGAACGCACATTGGTAGCGTGTATTCGTCATCGCCATACTGGCGTATCACCCGGCGTGATGGTGTGGGGTGCCATTGGTTACACGCCTCGGTCACCTCTTGTTTGCATTGACGGCACTTTGAACAGTGGACGTTACATTTCAGATGTGTTACAACCCGTGGCTCTACCCTTAATTCGATCCCTGCGAAACCCTACATTTCAGCAGGATAATACACGACCGAATGTTGCAGGTCCCATACGGGCCTTTCTGGATACAGAAAATGTTCGACTGCTACCCTGGCCAGCACATTCTCCAGGTCTCTCACCAATTGAAAACGTCTGGTCAATGGTGGCCGAGCAACTGGCTCCTCACAATACGCTTGATGAACTGTGGTATCGTGTTGAAGCTGCATGGGCAGCTGTACCTGTACACGCCATCCAAGCTCTGTTTGACTCAATGTCCAGGCGTATCAAGGCCGTTATTACGGCCAGAGGTGGATGTTCTGGGTACTGATTTCTCAGAATCTATGCACCCAATTTGCGTGAAAATGTAATTACATGTCAGTTCTACGTGGTATAATATATTTGTCCAATGAATACCCGTTTATCATCCGCATTTCTTCTTGGTGTAGCAATTTTAATGTCCAGTAGGGTAATACTTGGACGCAGCAGATTTCTATCTCCATCTTTCTCCAATACTCTCGTCGTCAACGGAATGTTAAATCACAATCTTCCACCTCCTTAGTAACAAAATACTTTTTTTATGTAAACGTCCGCTGAACTGAACTGTATAACACATTTATAGAATAAAAATCCGCTGCAGTTGCCACTAATTTCTTAATTGATTTCACGACCTATTTGGAAGCTTAAAGCTTCACCTCAGATGCCACCAAATATGAATTGAAACATAAATGTGTGGCGGTCGGTCCAGTCAGTTATTGTGGGTGGAGGGGGGGGGGGGGGGTGTCACACACAGTCAAACTAACGGGTGGGAGCGTAGGACCAGCAACCACAATGCGCTCCTGGACAGCACGAAATGACTGACTAGCCCGATTGCCACACATTTATGTTCTCGTAATTATTTGGTGCACTTGAAGATGAAGCTTTAAGCTTCGAAATCGGTCTCGAATCAATTAAGAAACTACTGGCAATTGAAGCGCATTTTTATTCTATAAACTCTTTAATGAAATTTAAGGTAGGCGTAGGAAGTTCAAATGTTGGGATGTATAGAACACGTGTATGGAATGATTGCTGTCTGAATTATGACTTTACGACACGTTTTATATCCTCTGACGTAGATGTTCAAAAATTTTTTGCTACATCTTACGAATGGTTTACAACGCTCAGGACAAACGGTCACAAAGTGCTCACATACCGCCTCCTAGCAATCAGTTTGAGTCTCGGATTCTCGAATAGACCTTGCGTAGTTTGTCCATGCTGTCTTACATGCTTCCATAACTGGCAACAGAAGAAACACATTGACAGGTGTTACGTAACAGACTGTTTGTTGTAACCTCGTTAGAAACATGCTTTGAAGTCAGGTCAGTATATAGGAGAATGTACTGTTAACCTAATTGGTGTGCTGGACATCAATTACATTCTCTGTCATGCAACTACCTCTTATAATAGGTTATGAGAAACAAAGAGGCTATTCAGACTGTAACCTCCCCGGAGAATTTTGAAAATGGATATCTTAGTTTAATTTCGCTGGAGAATTTTGAAAAAGGGGCAATAATATAATGTTAATGTAATTTCTTTGGAGAATATTGAAAAGAAAATAATTAAATGTTAATGGGAGTAGAACCGAGTGTAATCTTCCCACAAAAATGAAAGAAACTATTTGAAATGCGAATGGACATCGTGCTATGTGTAACCTGCCCGGAATTATTTTTAAATAATATGAATTGAATAAAAATGCAAATAGGAGCCAAATGTCATCTTCCCACAGTAACAAAACTCAATGATAACAAAAATGTGCAAAAATGCTAAGTCCCCACAAAATTAACGTTATGATCAACCTGATAAATTTTATAAGGTCATCTGCGCTGACCTTAGGCCCTGTGCAAATCTGATAAATTGATTCTGGCAGGAAAAGCATAGGAAGTATTGTTTCAATTGTAATGATTATTTTCTTAAAAAATTGCTTTCAGAACAAAATTATTATTGGGGCGATTCTTGAACAAATTAATTACTGTTAAGATACATTACATTATCAGATGAGCGCAATGCTGCTTCATTACCTTATTTAAAAAATACACCTCGTCCTGAACCTTGACCAGAGCCCCATGTCGACGCCCGCCGACTCCTCACACATAACTGCGACTGTCTCTCGCGCGCTACTACGTGCTCTCGCGACTCGCTACGTACAACAACTGAACTGTCGTGCGGTCAAGCGCAGACTAGCAACGATAAATAATTCTCTGGTCAGAGATTCTGTCATGCCTCGTCATCGCTGCTACCGAGTACATACGCGTTTCATAACCCTCTACCGGGGGGGGGGGGGGGGGGGAATTTGGCAGCGATGGTGAGTCATTTGGACTTTCCATGAGCAACAAATTTTTTGTAACTAATTAACTTTTACAATTCACAGAATATTCAGATGTAGAACATGAATTAAATGTGGTGCACATGCACCAAGTACAAAACATTTCAGACAATGACAATGAGTACAGAACATATGACATAAGTTGCCACACTGAAAAACTCTTTAGCATCTTCACAACAAAAAAAGTCATGTTGACAAGTGACATAAGTGCTTATGCACTGCAGTTCAGAACATATCAGCAAATCAAGATGTATACGTAATGAGTACAAATGACATAAAGTGCACATGCACTGTAAAACTCTCTAATATTTTTACGACAAATAAACCTAATGAGTACAAATCATATTGACAAATGACAAAAGTGCACACGCACTGAAGTAGTGAACATATCAGGAAATCATAAATGTATATGTAATGAGTACAAATGGCATGAAGTGTACACTCACTGAAGTTAAGTACAAAACATATTAACAAATGGCAAAAGTGCACACACTGTAATACTCTCTAGTATTTTTCTACAACAAACAAACAAATCAAGGAGTGTAATAAAGTCCACATGCACTATAGAAGTCTTTAGTAATTTCAGGAAAACTGATTAACAAATGAAAGGAAATGCACACGCACTGTATATGACTTTTTCATTTTACAAGAATTAGGAAAGGAATAGGAAGGATTGCGTCATGGTTGTAGCACTTAGGTTGCACGCAGCTGCACTGAAAGTCCATATCTTTCCACAGAAGTACAACACCAAGTGAGACAATCTGAAGTTCTTTTCCCAGAAGTGTTTATCAGCGTAGCCAAGACACTGAAATGTCGTAGTAATATTCCATGTTATCATTTTGGCAGTACATCAGATACACCAAACAGTGGGACCATAATAACGTCTCCATCGCTCACGGTGGTGGACAGCATGTCGTGTCAACACCACGCTCTTACAAGGCACACCAACGTGGAATTAGTGCAAAAACCAAATATAGTGCTCCATGATCATGAGGATATACAGGACAAATGGATATTGCAGTAATTCAGGGTAGTTAGGCCAGAAGGTGAAGGACATTAAGTCACATACTAGTCTTCACTGAAAATTACATTAGTAGTTTGCGGCATTCATTGTACATTTCTGTACCATGTATGTAGTATTACAGAATAATGTTCATTGCTTGGCGTTTTACTGACAACATTGGCACTCAGTGCCTAATTATAAATCATTCGTTTTGCAGATAACATTGAAATTCGTTGCTTAATTACAAATCATCTGAAGTCATTAGTTTTACATTGAAATTCGTTGCCTAATTACAAATCATCAGAAGTCATTCGTTTTACAGATAACATTGAAATTGATTGCTTAATTACAAATCATCAGAAGTCATTCGTTTTACATTGAAATTCGTTGCCTAATTACAAATCATCAGAAGTCATTCGTTTTACAGATAACATTGAAATTCGTTGCTTAATTACAAATCATCAGAAGTCATTCGTTTTACAGATAACATTTTACAGAGAACAGTAGAATAAAAGTATTATTCACTGAAATTATGCGCATAGTATTTATGTATTCAATTGACATACTATTCAGAGCTGATCAGTATTATTAAGAACTCTCTTAAACGGGTAGCATTATTTGGGACTGGTAATACATTTTTTTTTGTTAGCATTACATTGCTTTGGGTAATTATAGGGGAAAGCAAGAAAAAGAAAAAAGAAATTGCTTCTGGGTTGTTCCTGTAAATGAAAATGTGTAACGTCATTTGTCATGAGTCAGCTGTAGCAACGTTATGAAACAAGTAGAGTATATGTAATCACATTCATAAATGACATAGATTTAATGAACAACTGCTTATAGTACATTAATTTCATAAATAATTTCTCCTGCAAAAATATATAAGAAAAATGGATTATTAAGCTGAAAGAAGAAACGCATTTTATGCTGAAAAGTAGTGAACTTCGAATTAACAGGTAGTGAAATGTGTATAAAAATATTTGTTCTCTAGCTGTCCTTTCCAAAACCTTCAGTCATCATACCATACGATATAAAACATACAGTCAAAACAAACTACAACACATACTTAAATAACTACATAGCATAAATACATAAACTTCAACATCATCCTCATCTGTAAAGAAAAAAAAATTCATTATCCATCACTTCATTATCCATATTATCATAACTCCATTATTATCATCACCTGTAAAGAAAAACTTCATTATTCATAGTAGCATATTCTTCATCATTATTCATCAGCATTCATTATCATCTGCAAAAAAGTCACTTCATTACTCATTACACAACTATTCCTTATCTCTAGCATATTCCATCACTAAACCTAAGATGTGTAGTTCTGTCTGACAGCCTGCATCAATCGCTTCGTATTCTGAAAGAAAAAATTAGTTAAGACTGCTATTCTACGATGTGTATAGTATATTCTTGTTAATGCTTGTTAATTCTGATCCATTTACTCTTCCTCATAAGGTTTTTGTATCTTCTTTCGTCTATTCCGTAGGTGAAATTCCCATTTCTGTTTAATTTATTTCCTTTACACGTTATTTCTTTCTGAAAATGATGAACAAAGATTAATGTCTTGCATTTACATCATATACTCACTAAATAATGATTGGTTTATGGTAACATAATTAAGCATACAGCATAACATTAGAGAAACCGTAATATGTCAAAAACATAGACAGTGTTCAAAGGCAAAAATGTACACAGAATATCACAATGCAGCAGCAAAAAAAAAAAAAAAAAAAAGTAAAACAGTCACGATGTTGAGGTATCATACGGCAAAAAAAATGTCAAAGTCAACTGGTGTTTGCTATATCTTAACCATTTCATAGTGTATACCAACAAACATGAAACAATCGTACATACATAAAAAAAATGACGACAAGAAATATGACCTTCTTTGTGTTCAGCTTGCATGTTGTGTAGTTAATAGAGGCGAGAATTAAAGACTTTAATGGAGAGAGAATTTAATAAAATTAATATGTCACTAGGCAAAATTGCATAATTATTCATAAGATACGTCAGTTTATCTGAAAAAAATATGCACGGTCTGATGTGTAACGACAAGAAGAGCGACCTGCTAACCTTACCTTGCCGGGCACTTGCCAAGAAAAAATACGATAATCATCAGTAGGTAGTCATGTGAATATAATTGCAGAAATAGTCATAAAATGTGTAAATGGCATCCTAGCATATTAAATCATAAAGTGTCTTCACTCAATAAAAGGTTTAATGTTAGAGACATGGTGGTTGCCTTTACTTTTTTTTGCTTCTCAGAGTTTTGACGTGTACAACATTGGGGTGAGGAATGCTGCGAATCCGATATCGACCTGCGTATAGAAGTTCAAATTTACTGCACTTACGTTTTATTCTGCTGGATAAATAGTGTGTACGTACTAATATCTTCTGTCCAATGTGAAAGTCTCGGCGTGTACAAACCTGTTTTTGCTGTCTTCTCCGGCGCTCTGCGGCACGTTTGATGTTGTTCAGTGCAATGTCAATTGTTTCATGGTGTCGTAGTCGACGAGATGTAGGAAAGTTTACTAATTCTGTAATTTTGTTAGCTGGTTCAACGTTTTTCAGTATAACCGACGGAGATAGCATAGTGGATTCATTTGGTATGGAATTAATTACATCTTGGAATGAGAATATGTGTGTGTTCCAATCAATATGTCTTGTGTGGCAGTATATTCTACACAGTTTACCAATTTCTTTCATTAATCGTTCACAGGGGTTCGAAGAAGCATGGTACTTGGATACATCGATCGGAGAAATGTTTCTAACTCGTAACATGCGTGTCCATATAGCAGAACGAAATTGTGATCCATTATCGGAAATTACTCTCATCACATGCCCTACATGAAATAGAAAATGTTTTACAAATGCTTTCGAAACAGTTTTAGCAGTAGCTTTGCGTAACGGAGTGAAAGTAACAAATTTTGAAGTGAGTTCAACAGCGACAAAGATGTAGCAAAAACCTCTGTTAGTTCTCGGAATCGGACCAAAAATGTCTACAGCGGCCATATGTCTTAATTTAACAGGTACAATGGGATATAATGGAGGAATATGTGAAGTGGTGTTTGACTTAGCTTTCTGGCAAATTTTACATGACGCTAAAACTCGTCGTATATGTTTCTCCATGTTGACAAAATAACAGTTCTGTCTCAGTATAAGAAAACATTTTCTAGCTCCGTAATGTGCGTAACTTAAATGAGTGTACCAGATTAATTTGTTAACCAGTTCGTCAGGAATGCATAATAACCAATTATTGCTGTCAGGATGAGAGTGGCGAAATAGAATGTCATTGCGTACAGTGTAATGGTTTCTAATCGTAACATTATTCTTATTTTGCCAAAGGTGTTTAATTTCTTTCCACATATTGTCTTTACTTTGCTCTTTTGCTATGTCCTGTAATGACGACGAAATAAAATTTTCAAATGCAACTTGCTGAATGTACATGACGCTGAAATTTGCTTTGCAGAAGTTGGTTGCGATGTCTTGCTGATTATTGCTGAGAGAACGAGATAGTGCGTCTGCTACAACATTTTGTGTGCCGGGAATGTGAACAATTGTGAAATTAAATTCCTGTAAATAAAGCTTCCATCTGCTTAATCTGTCGTGAGTGAATTTAGCCGAATGTAAAAATTGTATCGCTCTGTGATCTGTGTAGACGGTGGTATGTCTGCCATAAAGAAAGTGCCGAAATCTCGTAAAAGCCCATACAGCACATAACGTTTCCAGTTCTGTAACAGAATAATTTCGTTCAGCAGGTGATAGAATGCGACTTGCAAATGCGATGTTTTTTAATTACTGTATAACCATCTTCTTCAATTTCCTGAAAAATATGTACGCCTAAAGCTGTGTTGGAACTGTCGGTGGCAATGGAAAAATTGCTGGTAAGATCTGGGTGCGATAAAAGTGGAGCATTCAACAAGGCTTCTTTCAGGTTCACAAATTCAGAGTGTGCTTGCTTATCCCAAGACCAAATAGTGTTTTTACCTGTCAATTGGCATAATCTAGGTGTGTCTAAAGCAGAATGATGAATAAATTTACGAAAAAAGTTAATTAAGCCCAAAAAACTGCGTAGTTGCTTCTTCGTCGTAGGAACAGTAATGTCACGTAGAGCGTGAAGCTTTTCTGGATCAGGCGCAATGCCTTCTGCTGAAATTACGTGTCCAAGAAATTTTATAGAAGTTTTACCAAAATGCGATTTACTGAGATTAACTGTGAGTCCTTGTGCATGAAAAGTTTGCAACAGTTGTTCTAGAATCATATTGTGTTCAGACCAGTTAGCTTCTGCGATAAGAATGTCGTCTACGTACGTCGTGATAATGTCTTTCATGCAACGTGTGTCGGATGGCGTCAAAATTAATAACATTTTCGTGAACAAGATTCTGCGTGTCAAAATTATGGCTTACGTTACTGGAATATGCAACCTGTACTGTATCTGGTCAAATTCTATCTGACGTGTTATTATTTTCTGGAGGATGTTGCGGCATTTCAACTATTTGAACAGTTCTGTTATTTCTTCCTGACGTTTTACGCTATGAGTGACACCTATTGTCTGCTTCATTCATGATAATATGTTGTTGCTGATGTTCTTGCTGCTGAAAAAATCGACTGTTATTAAATGGACGCTGAAAAATTGTGCTCATTATTTTTACGTTTATCATGATAGTCATTTCTATACGGTGCAGTGCGATAGGAGTTGAAATAGTGTGTTTTCTGTACGTACTCATTTCTTTGCTGGTGTGCGTTACTATTTGTTGTAGCTGAGACTATACGTGCACGCGGCGAAACATTAAAGTTTGGTTGACCTTGTAGGCTGCATTGTTGGTTACGTATGCTAAGCGGCTGACTTTCATGCTATTGTGGTGAAAAACATCTATTGTTACAAAAATGTGGTTGCGACTGCTCAAAATTTTGTACATACTGATGATTACGATTTTATCTGTAATTAAAGTTACGGCGATAGTTGTCAATTCCGGTAAAAAATTTTCTTATCGGGTTTTCTTTACTACGTTTCTTAATTCTACATAGAGCAATAGTTAAAGAGCTGTTTTGATAGATATAAAGGATAGTAGAAGAGAAGGCAGCAGTGCAGAAAACTAAAGATGAAACAGCACTACTACAGCTCGGGGCCCTATGCACGCTACGGCACATATTCATTAAAGCGTAATGAATCCCCTGAGGTCAATTACGCGCTGCAAATAAACTTCAGCTTTTGTTTTACAGGCAATGGCGTTAAAAATTCAGAAATAAATTGCTGTATCCATACTAATGCCAGTTTCTGCATTATAGGCAATGCTATTGAAAACACAAAAACAAATTGTCGTCTACGGTTCAAAGCGTATACCTGTGCTCTGTCATTGTCAAATACCTTAAATATTCTTACAGATAAAAATTGCTCGTAATCAACGTTATCGTCTCTGAATTTGAGAACACGTTCAGGTTTGTGTGAGAATCTGATTGTCTGTGTCATTTCTGAATCTAAGTCCCGTACTCTCTGTAAATTACTCAAATTATACGCGCTGCGTGAGTCTGACAATTGTTCGCAAAGTGGCATCTGCTGTGATGTGTTATTAACTGAAATATTTTTCATCTCTGTTACTTCTTGCTGTAAACTTGACAATTTTCTACGCAATGAGTTATTAGATAAATCTATCTCATTGATTGTCTGTTGAAGATTTTGAAATTCAGGTGTTTGATTAAATGAAACCGGTGAGGTATCGTCTGATTTATTGTCATTAGTACTTTCGATAACGTCAATACGACTGGCCAATTCATCATATTTTTCAGTCAGTATTTTTACCTGATCATCGTTTTTAGTGTCAGAAGTATTAATCTGTTTTTGTAATTTACGTGTGGTTTCGTTCAATTTTTTAACGTCAGCTTTGATGACATCGCAATCCTGTGTTAGTTCTAATTGTTCAAATCTGTCTGTCACTGTCTGAATATCCGCTGTGTGTGTATCTGTTTTTGATTTAAGATCGGAAATTTCATCACGTAATTCTGTGTTCAACTGTTTTATGGTATTAATTTCGTCGGACACTGTAGCAATATTGTTGTCTACGTATATCTTGGCTTTCGCGAACAATTTACGTTTGTCTTCCTGTCTCTGTGCAGTGATTGTTTCCATGACTTGACGTTTTACTTTATTTTGATCCTGAATAAATTTGCGGAAACGCGTATCACTGTTTTGTATGTGAAGACTAAAACGTTCGTCAATTTGAGTGTTCTGTTGGTCGAATTTCGCGTCAATCTTTTCATCTATTGTGCGCGAAAGTTCTGCTGTCATTCGTTTAAACTCGTCACGTAATTGTGTAGCTTTTTCAGAGCATTGTTTAGCGACTCCGCTAATTTCGTTTCTAAGTGTTGCTGTTGCAGCTGTTTGCATTTCCCTTAATTCCTGAGCAACAGACCTAATTTCTTCGCTATTTTTTCTTGAACAAGCCTCAATTTCCTCGCGTAATTGTTCCTTAGTATCATGGCACTGCGCGGCAACGGCTCTAATTTGTTCACTAAGCTGCCTAGAATTGTTGTCTAATTTTTCATTTAACTGTTCGTTCTGTTCACTAAGTTGTTGTTTGAGATCTTCTTTAAGACTGTCTTGTTTTTCATTATTATTGTCTAATTTTTTATCTAATTGTTTAAAAAATGCCATAATTTGATCCAACCCAAAATTAGCATTTCTATTCTCTGTGCTGTTTAATGATGGATCTGGAATTATCTCGCTTTCTGTAACTATTTGGTTATTCTGAGATTTACAAAAAGGTTTGCCAGTCAAATGTACACTGTCAGTCACTATTTCGGAATTAAATAAATCCGTACTACTTTGTGTATCCTGTTCATTTTCATTAGACAAATTTGTCTGTTCGTCACGTGAATTTAGTAAACCGGTTGTGTTAAGCTGGGCAGCGCTCATTACAATAGGGCGCCTCGCGTCATCAATTGTCGTCAAATCAACAGAGGACATAACCGTGTTCGTTTGTTCATCATTAAGACAAAAATCATCATGAGTGGTTGGAACGCACTGATTGTCAGTGAACGCAGGATTGTCATCATTACACTGCGTGTTACAAGTATTATTGGTGAAGTTGTTTAAGTCGGTAATTTCATTCATTATACTTCGCGATACACTCACTATTCACAGTCTTTCGCGGCATTTTTACAATAGACACAGTTATTCACTTAATGAAATAAGCACAATGCAAAAAGCAACAAACACAAATACAACAGAACAATGAATTGCCGACGATCTAAGGAAAGAAAGTCATAAAATTAGTAAAAGCGTTGCGCCAAATGCTAATTATATTTTAGTTAATAAGAGCAGATATCTAACTACTTCTCAGAAGATTCTCAACGAAATACGATCCTGGACCGGATGTCGCCAAGTGTAACCTCCCCGGAGAATTTTGAAAATGGATATCTTAGTTTAATTTCGCTGGAGAATTTTGAAAAAGGGGCAATAATATAATGTTAATGTAATTTCTTTGGAGAATTTTGAAAAGACAATTATTAAATGTTAATGGGAATAGAACCGAGTGTAATCTTCCCGCAAAAATGAAAGAAACTATTTTAAATGTGAATGGACATCGTGCTAAGTGTAACCTCCCCGGAATTATTTTTAAATAATATGAATTGAATAAAAATGCAAATAGGAGCCAAATGTCATCTTCCCACAGTAACCAAACTCAGTGATAACAAAAATGTGCAAAAATGCTAAGTCCCCACAAAATTAACGTTATGATCAACCTGATAAATTTTATAAGGTCATCTGCGCTGACCTTAGGCCCTGTGCAAATCTGATAAATTGATTCTGGCAGGAAAAGCATAGGAAGTATTGTTTCAATTGTAATGATTATTTTCTTAAAAAATTGCTTTCAGAACAAAATTATTATTGGGGCGATTCTTGAACAAATTAATTACTGTTAAGATACATTACATTATCAGATGAGCGCAATGCTGCTTCATTACCTTATTTAAAAATACACCTCGTCCTGAACCTTGACCAGAGCCCCATGTCGACGCCCGCCGACTCCTCACACACAACTGCGACTGTCTCTCGCGCGCTACTACGTGCTCTCGCGACTCGCTACGTACAACAACCGAACTGTCGCGCGGTCAAGCGCAGACTAGCAACGATAAATAATTCTCTGGTCAGAGATTCTGTCATGCCTCGCCATCGCTGCTACCGAGTACATACGCGTTTCAAGACTCACAGGTAAATTCGACAGTAGCCCAACTGTCTCCAGATTAGAACCAAGTATTTTCGGTGACATGTTGGCTCAAACTTCTTATTTTTACCTGATAAAAATGTGTAGTCTACTATTTTAGATACACTGTAAGCATATACTCGATGTATTTCATGCGCTACTACAATGCATTCGACACATTCGTACTGTTTTTGCAGTAGTATTTGGCATTATATCTCACATAACACAAAAGCTTTTGCTGCAATTTTTAGCAGGCCTGTTTCACCGGAACGCTCTCTTCCTCGCGGTATACATGTTGTACGCGTTTTTATATGCTGTGTACACTATGCTGAGCGGATGACTCATCTACATGATTTTTATTCTTATTTTCTGTCGTGTTGTGGTAACTAACGAATGAAGTTTCATCAGATGCATTTTTACATAATCTGGTGATGCCACACAAGGGTGCAACGCGCAATTTGTGTAAATAAAACTCCTGTCTTTATTTAAAAATGTCATAACCAGTTGCTGTGCCAGATTGCCAATGATGAAATGGGACCAGTATTTTTCCAAATTTTTCCTATCAGACTAATTACTTGTTTCACTAAATACTTTTCTAACATTGTGTGACACTGTTCTGCCTGATATCTCGTCTACATTCTGTGGTACATAAATGCTGTTGTAAGTTAGTGTCGAATACAAACCATTGCAAGAAAATGGTATTGCAGTTGTTAAATTTCGTATAAAAAGATCTTTATGCCAATAGAATAATTCCATTCAAGCATTATTGTTGTACATGAGATCCGATCAGAATGTCATTACAGACTGCAGGTAAACGAAAAATCTAATCTTTTTAGTACTTCGTTAGTAAATCTTTGAAAGTGGGGGGGGGGGGGGGGGGGGTCCTTAATCCAAAAGATATCAAATTAAATTCACATAGACGGCATAAGGCAATAACTGACGATTTTTGTGTGTCTTCCTCCGCAGATGGGATTTGCTAACAAGCTTTTTAGGGGTCTATCTTCGACTTAAGTTCTTGTCATAAAGTAATAAGTCGCTATCTTTCCCTGAAATTGGATAAAATTGTGCTTGAAGTCTTGTGCTGGAATTCTTGCTTCGCAGTATGCAGTTCGTGTGTGTTTAATCTCAATGTTCCCACGTCGCCCCTGTCCCTTAAAGTGGGTTTCACTCAATGCCATCTGCAACTTTGGCAGGGAATTTTACCTCACGTCTTGGTTCTTTATCTTTCTGAGACACTTGGGAACTCTTCGTATCGTAGTTCATTGACAGGTTTTAGGTCCTCATGTGCACTGTCATCAGGAAGAAAATAAAGATGATTTTAGTCGACTAACAGAAGTATTGGTTAACTTAAGTTTCACTCTAACAAAGTAGCCGAAGTTCCCCTGGCATTTATTTATTCCTGTCATCTCTTAGTCACTCTCCTTCTTCTCTCTTTCTCTGTACATCTCCTCCTGCCCCTCTCACTGTCCACCTCTTCCTACCCTCTCTTTGTCCATCTCCCCTCCCCCCTTCTCACTGCCCACCTCTTCTACCCACCGGTCTCCGTGCGTCTCTTCCTGCTCCTCTCTCTGTCCATCTCTTCCTCCCCCTCTCACTGGCCATGCCCTGCTCCCACTCTCACTGTTCATCTCCTCCTTTCTCCACTCTCCCTCCATCTCCTCCTTCTCCCTATTTCTGTCCATTTCCTCCTCACTCCTACTTTTCTCCAACTCCTCTCCCCTATTCCTCTGTCCATCTCCTTCTCCTCCTACTCGAGTGCGCGAGTGTGTCAGCACTACCAACAAAGACGTCCAGTTGAGCAGCGTGGTGTTTTGAGTGTGATTCGTCCATCACCTCGAATGAGACTGTCAACACGCTCCAATACTGCAGGAGTCACAACTGCGTGCGGCTGGCAGGCACGCGGGACATCGTACAGGCCAGCGCGACCTTATTGCGTTGACGACAGATGCCTCTCTCAACGACTCATCGTGCTTTTGTTTACTGACAATCCTCCGTAGACATTATTCAAGCGCCCATGAATATCAGCGATGCTCCGGCTTTCCGCCAAAAGAAACTGAATGAGAGCAACTCCGTTACAGATGCCATTTTGAAGGCCTCGTACAGCGCCACCACATAAAGGAACTGAAGTAGGAACATTCCACAGTTTTCCACAACAAATTCATCATTTTTAACCGAAACTGAGTCCACTCGTTACCTTAACTTATAAATTCACACGATTGCCTGACTGGTACTTTTAATGCCCTTGTGGACGCGATGTTCTATTTTGACCTTGTGGTGCTACTCTGCAGGTTTCAGGCGATTAACAATTCTCTTCGATTCGATGACGAAGGTTGGAATGTCACGTCCATCATGAGATGCATGGAAGAAGTATTTGGTAACTGAAGTATAGTTCCATACAATATTTCAGTCAATGAAGACTTGCTTTCACTTGGGAAGGAGCATTGGAAGCCTTACAGAATTGTGGGTTATACACACAGATGAGTCAAAAAATTGTAATTGCTTGCCCCCAGATTGAATGCCGCCTGTAGACGTTGCCAGCACGTGACGTGACAAGGAAAGTATACAAGCGGAGAAGAACAAATGGATCATCATTCTAGCCACGATACGGGCCGCAAATATACAAATCCACTGACAGAGCGACATTGACAAGAGGCAAACTGTTATGACATGGGGCCTAGGAAGTAGCACATCGTAAACTGGGAAGCTACTCGGCTGTTCGTGTGCTTCTGTCGAGAGTATCTATGGAAAGTACCTGAGAAGTTGTAGGCGACGAGCTGTTAGACGTCCACGCCTCATCTGACAGAACAGGTCGTCGGTGGCCTATCCGCTCTGTATATTGGTCAGCTGGAGATCTGTGGCATACGTGGTAATAGTGTGCAGCACTGGTGCAGGCGCTGAAGTCTGATTTACAAGCAAATGGTGCCTCGCACAGATCGAGACGCGGACGGTTCCAAGCGACAGTTGCGGTACCCGAAAACACGTGCTTTGCCCTTCAAGAAATCGTGTACCTAGTAAATTTCGTCTCTTGTTTGCTTAAGCAGAATTTGTGGCTTACCGCAACCGTCAACGATGACAACTCGCAACAAATAAACTGAAAATTCCCTAAATAACTCGCTACAGTCACGTTCAACGCTCGCATTGGTTACGACATTCACAGCAAGGCGCTCAGAATACTACTGATCACTCATTGGCGGTTGGGGATTGCACACTCGACCGCCATGCTTTCTAACTCCGGCTATAGTGTTCCGTTGCAAACCGTTCAGCGCACAGTGTTGAACACGTGGCTCCACAGTACATGAGCCTTACTTGTTCCCACGTTACTGAACGATATCGTCAATTACAGTTGCAGTGGACACGAAATCATTGAGACTGAATTGGATCAATGGAAACGTGTCGCCAAGACGGACAAAAGACAGTTATCGCCACACCAGCTCGGTGGTCGTGTGCGAGCAGGCAGTGATTCAGACGAGCGGATACTCGGAACATGCAACTCGTACGCAGTGCGGGCAGCATTTTGCTCTGGGGAACATTCACGTGAATTTCTGTGGGATCTTTCTCTAATCTTCGTGCTCCTTACACGCCATGTATGTTAAAGGCAACAGAATCGTTCTGCAGTCAGCTTCAAAAACCGGTTCTCCAAATCTTCTCAACAGTATTCCTAGAAAAGAACATCGCCTTCCCTCCAGGGATTCCTTTTGAGTCCCTGTACAATTTCCGTACCACTTGCGTGTCGTTCGAAACTACCAGTAACAAATCTAGCAGCCCGCTTCTGAATTGTTTCGATGTCTTCCTTTAATTCGAAATGGTACGGATCCCAAACACTCCAGCGGTACTCAAGAATAGATCGCACCAGCATCCTATATAGGGTCTCCGTTACAGATGAACCACATCTTCCCAATAAACCAATGTCGCGTTTCCTACCACAATCACCACATGCTCGTTCTATTTCATACCGCTTTGCAACATTACGCCCAGATATTTAAACGACATACACTACTAATGCTGTACCCGAAAATTACGGGTTCGTTTTTCCTATTCATGCGCATTAACTAACATTTTTCTACACTAACTAGCTGACATTGAACACACCAGCTAGAAATTTTCCGTAAGTTATACTGTATTCTCCTACAGCCACTCAACTTCGACACCTTATCAAACATCACAGCATCATCAGCAAACCACAGAAGATGGCTGCTCACCCTGTCCGCCAAATCATTTATGTACACTACTGGCCATTAAAATTGCTACACCACGAAGATGACGTGCTACAGACGTGAAATTTAACCGACAGGAAGAAGATGCTGTGAGATGCAAATGATTAGCATTTCAGAGCATTCCACAATGTTGGCGCCGGTCGCGACACCTACAACGTGCTGACATGAGGAAAGTTTCCAACCGATTTCTCATACACAAACAGCAGTCCGGCGTTGCCTGGTGAAACGTTGTTGTGATGCCCCGTGTACGGAGGAGAAATGCGTACCAACACATTTCCGACTTTGATAAAGGTCGGATTGTAGCCTATCGCGACTGCGGTTTATCGTATCGCGACGTTGCTGCTCGCATTGGTCGAGATCCAATGACTGTTAGCAGAATATGGAATCGGTGGATTCAGGATGGTAATACGGAACGCCGTGCTGGATCCCAACGGCGTCGTATCACTAGCAGTCGAGATGACAGGCATCTTATCCGCTTGGCTGTAACGGATCGTGCAGCCACGTCTCAATCTCCGAGTCAACCGATGGGGACGTTTGCAAGACAGCAACCGTCTGCATGAACAGTTCGACGACGTTTGCAGCAGCATGGAGTATCAGCTCGGAGGCCATGGCTGCGGTTACCCTTGACGCTGCATCACAGACAGGAACGCCTGCGATGGTGTACTCAACGACGAATCTGGTTGCACGAATGGCAAAACGTCATTTTTTTGGATGAATCCAGGTTCTGTTTACAGCATCATGATGGTCGCATCCGTGTTTGTCGACATCGCGGTGGGTCTTCCACCACAATGTTTCTTAAATCATTATTATTACCAAGATGTGTCTTATTTCCAAGAGAGTGAAAGTAACAAAAGGTTGTTTTTAAAATATTTATGCGTCCCTCTAGAACATATTCTAGTTCCATGAAATTAATGATAGTCAAAGTCAATATCTTTTCAACACCTAAATTTTTTGGTCAGCAAACATCAAAGATAACGAACTAATATTTAACATATCTCAGAGTTGTTTATAAACTTCTAGGACGAACTGAAACAGTGAAATGCTCCTTCGGCATAGCTCTTCAGTTAAATCGTTCGATTTCTTTCTTTTTTATGGCGTGGTGTGATTCCTAATACGCGCCATTCCATTACAGACCCATTCCTTTTACAAAATGACTATGAAAAGTGCACCAGTAACAGACATCGTATCAGTTTTTTCCCCATTCTGTAGCCACTGCTGAATTAAGATAGATATTGCAGCTGATGAATATCCCCAACTTCATCATTCGGCGGCATGTTTTGCTTGTGATATCTCCAATATCCGACATGTAACTATAGGTATCACGTTTACCTCTAAGTGGCAAAAGACCGTTATTTTTCGGTGTGGTGTATTAGATTTTTCTTTATGTTTACTACTTGATGCAAAGTGACTTATAAATGCAGTTTCGAGATGACGATGCAAGAGTTTCGGGTAAAACAATCTTCTTTCCTGAAGTGTCCGTCACTTTTTCCGACAACAATTGCATCTCGAATTGTTACTATGGATCCATCAAAGATCCGCGTCCATAAATTTTCTGCATATTTTACCACTGTGTGTACACTATTCCCTTCACTGCTATTAAGATACCCTCATATCTGGCCTTGTCATGCATGCATACTCATCCAGTTTCATCTACGTAACATTTTAGTTGCCGTGAACCGTCTTTGAGCTCCCTTTGACGTCCTAAAGGGCTTTACGTCATCATATAATTTCTCAGAAGCTACAGCTTTTTCTTGAGCTCCAGTTATCTTTGTCCCCTCCCCCCTCTCCCGCTCCCCCTCCCCCGTTGCTGTTTCTGGCTTCCTTAGCCCTACTAAGTTTCTGTTACAAATCGCATCCATGATCACTGCCCGTGTTTTTCCCAGCGTCTTATGGCTACAAACTTTGTTCGGTGTCGGTTTTCCTGCATCACTTACGTAATTAATTGGTAGTTTTTCAATGACTGTAACGCTTTTAGTTTCATTTCTTTTCTTCACTTCGCTTCCAGTCAAATCACTAATTGTGGAACGTGACAAAACTTGTATGGAATGTAGTACCTACTTTATTTAACATGGTAAATAAGCCACCGAAACTGTAGCTGAAGGGAAAACTACACATACGTGATAATCAAACTCCAAAATCAGTAAAATTATTTCCCATCACGGAAGAAACCAATTCAACAATTGTTGCTACATCTGAGCCACAAACGGCAAGAATCTTAAACATATTCGCTTTTGAAGCAAAAGTACTTAGATTTACAAAAAATATTTGTGTATTAGAAATTCGTGTGAAGTGCAAATCAATAGACTACAAGCAGAATTGTTACGTGTGAAGGAAAATGCCTATCGTAATAAGAAAAGACAACAACATAAATATATACTACTCATGCATGATAAATATCTTTATATTCTCCTATTTTTAGCGGAGTACTTCCAAAGTATTTCTTCAGGAATAAGCTGTAGGTTATGTCACTGAACCAGTGAGATGTGACTACTTTAATTGTACTTTAAGATCACTTACAGCTCTTGATTATTTATTGGTGCTTGGAACAAAAAATACCGGGTGATCAAAAAGTCAGTATAAATTTGAAAATTGAATAAATCACGTAATAATGTAGATAGAGAGGTACAAATTGACACACATGCTTGGAATGACATGGGGTTTTATTAGAAAACCAAAAAAATACAAAAGTTCAAAAAATGTCCGACAGATGGCGCTTCATCTGATCAGAATAGCAATACTTAGCTTAACAAAGTAAGACAAAGCAAAGATTATGCTCTTTACAGGAAATGCTCAATATGTCCACCATCATTCCCCAACAATAGCTGTAGTCTCGGAATAATGTTGTGAACAGCTCTGTAAAGCATGTCCGGAGTTATGGTGAGGCATTGGCGTCGGATGTTGGCTTTCAGCATCCCTAGGGATGTCGGTCGATGACGATACACTTGCGACTTCAGGTAACCCCAAAGCCAATAATCGCACGGACCGAGGTCTGGAGACCTGGGAGGCCAAGCGTGAAGAAAGTGGCGGCTGAGCATACGATCATCACCAAACGACGCGCGCAAGAGATCTTTCACGCGTATAGCAAGATGGGGTGGAGCGCCATCCTGCATAAACATCGTACGTTCCAGCAGGTGTTTATCAGCCAGGCTGGGGATGATGTGATTCTGTAACATATCGGTGTACCTCTCAGCCGTCACGGTAGCAGTTACAAAACCAGAATCACGCATTTCCTCGAAGAAAAAAGGCCCGATAACGGTAGATGTGGTAAATCCAACCCAAACCGTGACTTTCTCGTCGTGCAATGGAGTTTCCACGACAGTTCTAGGATTGTCGGTAGCCCAAATTCTGCAGCTGTGGGCGTTGACAGACCCTCGGAGCGTGATATGAGCTTTGTCGGTCCACAACACGTTACTCAACCAATCGTCATCTTCCGCCATCTTTTGAAACGCCCACAGCGCAAATGCCCTCCGCTTCACTAAATCGCCAGGTAACAGTTCATGATGCCGATGGATTTTGTACGGATAGCATCGGAGGGTACGCCTAAGTGCCAACCAAACAGTAGTGTATGGAATTCCGGTGAGACGTGCGACTGCACGAGCGCTGACTTCCCCGTGCATAGACGAACCCGGTACAGTTTCCATTTCTTCCTGAACTGTCTCTGCAGCATTACGCCTTGTGCTCGGTCGGCCACTACGGGGTCTATCGTCTGAACAATCCATGGCTTCGAACTTCGAAATCATTCTCGCCACAGCTGCATTTGTCAACGGACCTTTACCCGTTCGAATCCCCTTCCTATGGCGATAGGATCGTAACGCTGGCCTAGCACATTCCCCATTCTGATAATACAGCTTCATTAAAAGCGCCTTTTCAGGTAACGTCAACATGCTGCGACTGCTCGCGCATCTGATTCTCTCTCTCATTACAGCTCCTTTTATACACGATTTTCATGCGCAGTCACTGACGTTTTACTGTCCAGCGCCATCTGTCGGACATTTTGTGAACTTTTTTTGTTCTAATAAAACCCCATGTCATTCCAAGCATGTGTGTCAATTTTTACCTCTCTATCTACATTATTCCGTGCTTTATTAAGTTTTCAAATTTATACTGACTTTTTGATCACCGGTATAATAATTATTTCGTTTATTACGTAGAAAAATAACTAAAAACAAACATTAACTTTATCGCTGGCTTTCTCACAGTGGAGGCGCTACAGTAGTTCCAACTGTCAGACGATAACGTCTTTCATAGCAGTGTGTGAGCTAAAACAGGAACATAGACTCGTGCCTTTGGGTAAAGTAGACTTCTAAATTCAACATGCAGAGTTATACGTAATTGTTAAAGATTACAGGAAGGAGGAGGCCTACGCGTTCAGCATTACATTAAGTAGTTATGTGATCGATAAACTAACCGAAGTTTTCACTTTGAATTCTTGGTACCAGTTAATATGCTACTTGACTTCACTGGTAAAATTATTTTCAAATCCAGCTGTTTAGTTTGTGAAATCTGCGTAGGAAAACCACTTGTGTAATTCGTCGGATTAAAATAACTGTAAGTAGTAAAGTCACTGAGCTGTGGAAATTACTTTTACGTTGGTTTGTGTTCTGTTATTCATGCTGAAGCTAAGAACTGTCACTGCAAGCATATCTCACGTATCATAGTGAATCAACAATCTATTGCACGAATTTTAATTATACCAGAACATTTAACATTCCATGTATTATATTCAAATCTTCACTTGTATATGATATACCTTTTGTGTTCTAAGCCACGGCGCTGCGTTGAAAAATAATGTAATTCAGTCTGAAGCCCGTGTAACATTGCGATTAAATATCTAAGGGAAATTATAGTCTTGCAAACACTATAGAGAAAGCGTTTAGTTCCAGCTGGCACTCTGCAAATCTGTAAAGCTATTACACGCATTTCTGAAGGAAGCTCGGCAGCAATATTTCCGTTAAAGGGTACAGAATTTGAAATTAGTATCCCTGTGTACAGTGAACGGAAGGTCGCACAGACAGCATTACGTGCAAACACTGCAGTGCAGAAATCATTGTCTTTATGTGAATGAAGCGAGAAAGACCTTAGGGCATATGTTCTGGTTTGCATTAACTGAAGTTCATGAGCACCTCAAAGGTTGAAGACCACAGTTAGTTTTACCTAAGGTTCGAGCCAGATAAGAAGTTTAATTCCTAAAACGCACCATAAATGGCGGACGCTGACACCGCCAGCGGAGCAAACAGTAGTCGTTGGGAATCAAGGTGTGGGAAAACCGCCAGAAGTGAGCTTCCACTTTCATTTTTGTTAATGATTTCGCTCTGCCAACGATAGTCCCTTCAGCTACTCGTCGTCTGATGACAACATGTAGAAATTTTAATCTTTCAACGCCGTGGAGCACTCCGTGTTACCATCACTTGATGAATATCTGATGTTTCTCTTGTCGTCAGAGGGAAATAGCTGGTAAAAAAGCAAATAATACGTGATTTGGTGGATTTTCTCTGCATACATACAACAACTGTTTCGACAATGTTCCAGTGTCACCTTTTATTTTGTCCTATATGAGTCTGAGAGAATTTTACTCACTGTCCGTTCGTTGGACGGGCAGGTATTCCACCAGGTAGATTTGCTCTGAAATTAGTTATTTCTGAGGGCTTAAATACTATTTGAACTAATTTACAACAAATTAAAGAACTCTGAGATACGTCAATATGTTGTATTATCATTATCTATTCCCAGCCCCTGCAGTTCCCTGAAGGTAATTCTGTCAATTGCAAGATGGCCACTCGAAACTATTCCCTTACCTGTATCGGGCGTAGGTTCAATTTACACAATCGAAATTCATATTCAACACAGAACTGTTCTATCTCTGGTCGAATAATTCTACTTAGCCTTCGTGATTTAAATATGTTTCCTCCCCACAAAAACCACTATCGTCTTGGAAGTATTAAGTTGACCTACTAACATATTACCTGATTTCCACTTGTTGGTCCCTTGCCATCCACTCAACTCCGTCTCTATTCTTCTGATAATCCTCTCGTCACCGTTCTACCACAGGAAACCTGTAGCTGATTTGTTACAAAGGAACTGGTAGTCAAATTTCAGATGCTGTTGCAAAATGGTTCAAATGGCTCTGAGCACTATGGGACTCAACTGCTGTGGTTATCAGTCCCCTAGAACTTAGAACTACTTAAACCTAACTAACCTAAGGACATCACACACATCCATGCCCGAGGCAGGATTCGAACCTGCGACCGTAGCAGTCGCACGGCTCCGGACTGCGCGCCTAGAACCGCGAGACCACCGCGGCCGGCGATGCTGTTGCATATGATCTTCCTTTTTCAACCGTTGTATCGCAGATTCCTTAGCAACAATCCGAACAAATGGCGAGCAATGTAGTCACATCCAACGAAAAGCCTGGCACCTATTGTCTTTGGGTTTTAGAGCTTCCGATTCCAGAAGTGCATCAAAATGTCTTTCACTCGCATAGCACTGTCTCAAGTTACCAACGCTTGGAGTCAACATATGCGTAATACAAACCAAAAAGGTAGACAACACAGATAGACTGTGACAAGTTGTTCAGCGCTGCCTGCGGTCCCACGCCATACTGTTAGACGCCATATTTTATGTGGTCATTCCACAGCTGTTCTGAAGGAGCTCGTGTATGGTTTTAATAGTACGCATTTGTAGAAAAAAGGTCATATTTTTCCATATAGTCTGTAACTAAACTTATTTTGTGTACGTTGATGCATCTGCTTATTTGTGTAATAACGCTTGTTTTCCTCTGAGCCTCATGTTGTGCCTAGAATTTTGTGACGATAGCTAATCTCGTCAAAGACTTGCATCATAATTTGAGAAAATCCCTAAACGTCAAGAAAATAAGATCGTAATTTTTTTGTGATTGAAAACATAGTTTCTCAATGGAAGGTATCATGAATTACTTTTTTTTGGTATGAGTATTATAAAAAATCGATTCATTTTCTGCTAGTTGCAATAGGCATTACTCCAACATTTTTTTAAATTTAAATTAAGTGTGCTTTCAAATTATAAATTACGGGTTTCAGACAGAATGGCCTGTCATTTCCTGTAAGCATGTACTTCTCTTAAACGGCGATCAGGGAGCTTGCAGATCACGCACCGACCTTACAAACTGCCTCCAACAGATCCTGTCCTGTACAGCTTCCATCCAGTTTCCGGTGAACCCTCGTCGTTTCAGGTATTTCTGTAATTAGTTTTCCTTTCTTGTAGTTTTCACCGTGCGTGCTATTCTTCTCGCCTCCTTATAAGCAATACTTTTCGAACAATTATTTGTCATCCTCGTAACATGTGCAGCTGATTGTAGTCGCTTAACATTTGCTAGTTGTACGATACTCTGCCGCTGCATTGTAGAGTGTATTTCTTCATTTTTCAGTCTCCTCCACACTTTTTCTTCCTACAGTGACCCAAAAATTTTTTTCGTGAATTTTTCTCTCAAACACAGTCAGTGTTTCTCCACCGTTCTAGCTGATAGTAAATGTTTCAACGCTACGTATACGCTCTGGGGAAATTATTGTCTTAATTTTAACATTCGTTGAGATTATCCTACATTTCATGTATATAGTTACGAGTTTTATATTACAACTTCGAATTATAGTGGGCAAAATAAAAAATGCGAAGTTTCAATTATTGTATAAAACAAGTTCTGGATCCTTTTGTACGTGAGTAGCCACTTTGTAAAATTTGGATTTATGGAATGCGCAGATGATAAAACGATTGAAGAGGAAGACGCTTCAGCTACGTAGGCTTTAGAAATTCCTTTCGTAGACTTACGCTCAACCAACAACTTGGTTACGTGTTCATCTGATCAGCTAGGTTGGATCATATTGTATTTGATCCGTGAGTCAGAGTTTCTCTATTTGACCTATCTCATACAAAGTTTATTTCAAACTGAAATAACATTTAATTTCATGCTACACACAGTTTATATAAAAGCAACGTTTTACTTTGAACTCTGTATCCTCCGCAACCTGTGGATTACACATGTATCTACTACTAATTGCATAAATTTTCTTTACTGGGTATATCTTATGTATAGTAAATTGGATATTTAACCACACGAAGACAGATGGCTAAACTCTAAAAACCGTTTCTTTGCCTTAGAACTATCTCGAAGTCGATCGTCGGGAGCTAGAGTACTTGTATGTATGCATTAATATCGCTGCAGGTGTTGGTTATGGTGAGTGTTGCTTCAAGCGATTTCTTAATGAGCTAGATCTCGAACAGTTCGGTCCAATCGTAGGAGTGGAGCATGAAAGGAGTAAAAGAAAAATTCACAGCAAGGTTGATCATATAAATCAAGTGTTCGTTTGCTGTAATCAGGAGTACTTCCGTTTGTCACACTCATGAAAGGAGTAAAAGAAAAATTCACAGCAAGGTTGATCATGTAAATCAAGTGTTCGTTTGCTATAATCAGGAGTACTTCCGTTTGTCACACTCATTTATGAACTGCTGCTATTTCTTAGCTACTTGAAACATTATCCATCACTGTACTATGCTTCGCCCATTTGCTTTGACAACATAAACCACGGCAAAGAAGTATTCACTTCGTCTCATTGTAGTCGCAATTTCATCTCTTTATAATATTCTACAAACTGCAAGCAGTTTCGTTTTCGATATCCTGGATTCGAGCGTTTAGGATGGATTTATGCTAAAGGCAAGGACGCGAACGAGAGAGTGTTGACCTGACCCACGTGGAATCGTTCCAGGGATTGACCACGCTGCAGCATCGCACTGGGACTGGCAGTATCAATCTGTGTAGAGGCGCAACTCACTGCCACGCCAGGCCGGTTTATGCTGGCGGGTCGAGGGCCTGCGATGGGCCATGAGTTTTATGAGCCGTGCAGCAGACTACGAGCGCAACACCGACATCGTGTCTGAGGCCGCCTCCCCTATCCCTCCCTCTCCACCATCCCTCACACCCGCCACTTCACTCCCACGCCCTCGCAGGAATTTTAATCCCGAGCCAGCCGATCGCGTGCAGCCCGTTTAATCGACTATCGTCTGCCTCCTCGGTTGGTTTCCTGCGTGTGGCTTGTCAGCTAGTTTGGGTAGTGCACACCGCCTCCACTGCGCAGGGCTATGGCCAGAGCACAACGCCACGCAGCTGGCGACGTTCCTCGCATCACCCATTCTGGTAGTCTACTTTAAGTGGCTGCTTTTGTTTGTCAAATTAGATGGCTCAAATGGCTCTGAGCACTATGGGACTCAACTGCTGAGGTCATTAGTCCCCTAGAACTTAGAACTACTTAAACCTAACTAACCTAAGGACATCACAAACATCCATGCCCGAGGCAGGATTCGAACCTGCGACCGTAGCGGTCTTGCGGTTCCAGACTGCAGCGCCTTTAACCGCACGGCCACTTCGGCCGGCAAATTAGAAACTGGTGCCATGTTGTTGTTGTTGTGGTCTTCAGTCCGAAGAGTGGCTTAATGCAGCTCTCCATGCTACTGTATCCTGTGCAAGTACCTTCATCTCCGAATAATTACTGCAACTTTCATCCTTCTGAATCTGCTTATTGTCTTCATCTCGGTCTCCCTCTACAATTGTTACCCTCCCCCCCCCCCCCCCACACACACACACATTCCCTCCAATACTAAACTGGTGGTCTTCTAATGTCTCAGAATGTGTCCTGTCCACCGATCCCTTCTTCTGGTCAGGTTTTGCTATAAAATTTCATTTCTCCCCAATTCTACTCAGTACCTCCTCATTAGTTATGTGAGCTACGAACCTAATTTTCTGCATTCTGCTCTAGCACCGTATTTCAAATGCTTCTATTCTCTGTTTATCATGCATATTTCACTTCCATACAGATACTCCCAAAGAAGACCTTCTAACACTTAAATCTCTACTCGATGTTAACAAATTTTTCTTCTTCAGAAACTCTTTTCTTGATATTGCCAGTCTACATTTTATATCCTCCCTACTTCGCCTATCATCAGTTATTGTGCTTCTACTACATTAAGTGTCTCATTTCCTAAGCCGATTCCCTCAGTATCACCTTAATTAATTAGGTTACATTCCATTATCTTTGTTTTGCTTTTGTCGATCTTGATCTTATATCCTTCTTCCAAGACACTGTCCATTCCGTTCAACTGCTTTTCCAAGTCATTTGCTGTCTCTGACAAAATTACAGTGTCATCAGCAAACCTCAAAGTTTTTGTTTCCTCTCCTGCGTTCTCACATTACTCCAGAACCCAAACTGATCTCCCCGCGGTCGGCTTGTACCTTTGGTGACATATAAATAATGATATTTCATTTAATTCGTGTACTTCAAAGGCGTGATGGAAGCCTTTCAATTGGATGCAACTTCGGTGACTCTCGTGTCCTCAGTAACATTACGAGGTCAAGGGGAAGTACACACTAACATGGAGTTCCAGCCGCTTCTCCTGCAGAAACCAGAACTTCACCATTCCTTCTACCGCCACAGAGGTTAAATTTTGCTGTTCCTCGGCCATATCACATTCTACCTCAAATTAAAAATAGTTGTACATGACTTCAGAAAGTAAGTTACACACGTCGCCCCACGAGAAGGCCGTTGCATAACAAGACTGGAACCTTGTCAGAAGAAAGTACGTGTTCCATGTTTCCAGCAGACGAAGTTTTGATGCTGTACGGTGAGTGGTGCGTCACAGTGTGGGCGTGAAATGGCGCGGCAACTGGAACGTACTTCAAAGATGAGCATGCGGCACATTGCGATTCGTGTTGGCAAAAGATCTGAATCGCACATACGTTCACAGTGATTTTTTGGAGGTATATGGAATAAATGCAATATTATTTCCAGACGTAGTGAAATTGTGCTAACAATTTAACAAAGGCCGCCCAGTCGAGTATAATGCTGATCGACAAGTCCAGATCTTGCAATAGGGAGTTCCTTTCATTCGGAAAGCCGTAAAGGGTGAATGAGATATTGCAACGATGAGAACGTTCACACAGCGCTTGTCGAATGGTTTTGTCTCCAGTACGTGGATTTCTGTGGTCGAGGAACTGAGCGGCTGGCCATTGTTTACAGAATCTTGTTGATTACAGCGAGGAATATTGTCACGTTTCTGTGTCATTTCAAAGTATAGTGCAGCATTCTATAAAAGTTACTTGGCCTTTATAATGCGTAACCCCTGTTATGAGAATAGTAAACATTTACGTTCCGGGATATGAAGCTTTCACTTTTGAAATCCAACTGGAAGAGGCCAAAGCCAAGAACTTTTCTGCCCTCCGCCTCCTCGCCCCTTCCCCCATCCCCCGCCACACACAAACACATGACCACGTAAACTGTGAATGCGAACCCGAGTTATTCTAGTGTTGTCGTGAATTAAATATAGCCCAGTGTGGCAGCGTCCTGGTGCGCAAGGATTTCCTCCACGCAAGCGGCAGCAGACGCAGTACATCACTGGCTGGCAGCGGCGCCGCCAGGGGACGTCCGCCCATCGAGACATACGACCCCGTCGGATTTCGGCGCCCTTTCCGCGAACCACAACTGTTTGCTGCCCTGGCGGACAATTCCCACGACAACCATTTCCATGTATTCGTATATTCGAATTCTACGAGGCCCTCTTCAGACGATACAGCCGCTTACATAACTAAAGGGCTTCCACGCCCGCACGCTGTATGCAACGTACAGCTAAATCTCGACAACTAATGAGTGTTGGACTGTAATTGACACTATTTGTTTCGTTCTAAGGACGTGTTCTCCAAACGTTTTTTAGTTAGAATTTCACTAGAAATAACAAAACGTTCTACAAGGGTGATTTTCTGAGTATTTTGGTATCAGCGATCCATGTCTTCTGTTACTCGTTACAAAGTAATACTATTTAATTTGATTTCTTACTCTCTTGTTCGCGTCTGTATTGCACTGAAACTATGTGTACGACAGTGCAGATGTCTACGGTACGCAGGGTGTGTCTTGTGCGGGAAAAAAACTTGTTCCATTCACCCTTCATATTTTCTGTTGGCAACAGTAATCCCCACTTCAGACTTCGCCCTCAAACCTGTATTCAGTACTGCTGGGTTGTGTGCCGAGTTTGCTTTTAGGGCCGTTCTAATTGTGCGTTAACAGTGAAACACAACTGGGCATACTTTTTTACTCATGAAAAGTAGGCCGATGTGCACCAGGTGTATGAGGTCACTGAATGCAGTGGAAGAGCGACACCGTGGCATCATGCTGAATGTTGCTGCAGCGACGACGACAACATTCTAAAATTTCTTCACCTGTATGTAGCCGCCTACGAGAAACCGGATCCATCCATACTAGAATGACTGTGTGCTGCAGTCAGTTTCATTGTTGCGAACATAGTTGCTGTAAGGCAAGCAGGTAGTTGGCCCAAAATAATTACTGGTGGAGTCGATTGATCCAGTATATAATTTAAGGTCAAATTCATTCAACAAATTACACAATAGTGATCCGAGTATAAACTGAATATCTAGTAGAGTGTCATGTCTGCAAGTTAATATAGGAATGACTAATAGGATAAAGGTACTAAAAGATGAATTGCTGCAGCAAAGTCTTATTAAAAAGAAAAAAAAAGAAAAACACATTGTCCAACCTTTAACTTCCATAACATACTGTCTGATAATCAAAGAGTTAATAGAATATTATTAAGACTAGAATCTTTAAAAACAACAAATCCAAAATTATTACTTTTGTATCCCAGAATAAAATAATCTTGAGTTATCCCCTTTCTCGAACAAACCATAATCATGGAACCTACTGGTCTTTCGATCCAGGCTTGAAACCAGTAGATGACCACCCTGAACAGCAACATTCACAGAAGTACAGAAACTTGTACTTAATAAAAAATAATGCTCTCCTTTTTATTGCAGCACGCCCCAACCGCTACCAGCATCCTGTCCAGTTATTCAGCAGCATAGGACTTGTATATTGCATCTTTTCCATTTACAAAAGAACAATACCTGGAGTTCATCGGCGCAGGGGTGCCCTCATATACATAGCACTTAGACATTTGTTTTATTAATATACAAGCGGCATATGTTACACATTGGAAACAATAACACTGCATCAGCTTAACAAATAATATGCAAGCACCAGTAACGGCAAACTGCTACAAAACTATTAGAGAAACATCAGCCTATTTCTCTGGCGCCCATAGTGTCCCTCTTAAAATATCTTTGACGCATTTCAAGGGACTGACCATTATTAAACTCAGCGCTTCTTCTCCGGACCTCAAACAGTACTCGGTATTTCACATGAGACATGAGATACACCGTGGCAACAGTAGTGAACAGTTCCAGGAGGCTTCTTCAGTAATTTCTCAGTCGGTGCGCGGTATAATCATAAGTTAGTTCAAACGTCGGCTTCGTATGTCCTTACATCGCCACAAATGCAATTATGACGTTGTACGATTAAGCACTCATACTTCTACGTCAACACTGCTTCAGCATTGCACTGAACATACCCCTTGTTCTAATTAATTCAGACCACCAGCCATGCTGTCCCCGTCACGCTTCCGACTAACGCCAGTCCAGTCAACAACCACTTCACTCGCGGCCGACCACCACTTCAAGGAACCTCCAGTCGCTTTCCAGCCCGAAGAGCGGTCACTGCCCTTTGGTGCGATTATCGATAAGTGCCGCATTGTTCACTGCACTGAAACAGAGAATAAATAATAATCACCCTATTACTCTATAAAGAATAACTGGAGGCCATCCTTACACTAAAATACTCACAAAATATCCATGAAAAAATCCGAAGTTTCGTCTATTTGGTTCCGACACACCGTATATACACTCGAGTTTCAAGTTTGTTGTTGTTGTGGTCTTCAGTCCTGAGACTGGTTTGATGCAGCTCTCCATGCTACTCTCTCCTGTGCAAGCTTCTTCATCTCCCAGTACGTACTGCAGCCTACATCCTTCTGAATCTGTTTAGTGTATTCATCTCTTGGTCTCCCTCTACGATTTTTACCCTCCACACTGCCCTCCAATACTAAATGGGTGATCCCTTGATGCCTCACAATGTGTCCTACCAACCGATCCCTTCTTCTAGTCAAGTTGTGCCACAAACTCCTCTTCTCCCCAATCCTATTCAATACCTCCTCATTAGTTATGTGATCTACCCATCTAATCTTCAGCATTCTTCTGTAGCATCACATTTTAAAGCTTCTATTCTCTTCTTGTCCAAACTGTTAATCGTCCATGTTTCACTTCCATACATGGCTACACTCCATACAAATACTTTCAGAAACGACTTCCTGACACATAAATCTATATTCGATGTTAACAAATTTCTCTTCTTCAGAAACGCTTTCTTTGCCATTACCAGTCTACATTTTATATCCTCTCTACTTCGACCATCATCAGTTATTTTGCTCCCCAAATAGCAAAACTCCTTTCCTACTTTAAGTGTCTCATTTCCGACTTAATTCGACTACATTCCATTATCCTCGTTTTGCTTTTGTTGATGTTCATCTTATACCCTCCTTTCAAGACACTGTCCATTTCGTTCAACTGTTCTTCCAAGTCCTTTGCTGTCTCTGACAGAATTACAATGTCATCGGCGAACCTCAAAGTTTTTATTTCTTCTCCATGGATTTTAATACCTAATCCGAATGTTTCTTTTGTTTCCTTTACTTCTTGCTCAATATACAGATTGAAAAACATCGGGGAGAGGCTACAACCCTGTCTCACTCCCTTCCCAACCACTGCTTCCCTTTCATGCCCCTCGACTCTTATAACTGCCATCTGGTTTCTGTACAAATTGTAAATAGCCTTTCGCTCCCTGTATTGTACCCCAGCCACCTTCAGAATTTGAAAGAGAGTATTCCAGTGAACATTGTCAAAAGCTTTCTCTAAGTCTACAAATTCTAGAAACGTAGGTTTGCCTTTCATTAATCTAGCTTCTAAGTTAAGTCGTAGGGTCAGTATTGCCTCACTTGTTCCAATATTTCTACGGAATCCAAACTGATTTTCCCCGAGGTCAGCTTCTACCAGTTTTTCCATTCGTCTGTAAAGAATTCGCGTTAGTATTTTGCAGCTGTGACTTATTAAACTGATAGTTCGGTAATTTTCACATCTGTCAACGCCTGCTTTCTTTGGAATTGGAATTATTATAGTCTTCTTCAATTCTGAGGGTATTTCGCCTGTCTCACACATTTTGCTCACCAGATGGTAGAGTTTTGTCATGACTGGCTCTCCCAAGGCTGTCAGTAGTTCTAATGGAATGTTGTCTACTCCCGGGGCCTTGTTTCGACTCGGGTCTTTCAGTGCTCTATCAAACTCTTCACGCAGTATCATATCTCCCATTTCATCTTCATCTACATCCTCTTCCCTTTCTATAACATTACCCTCAAGTATATCACCCTTGTATAAACCCTCTATATACCCCTTCCACCTTTCTGCTTTCCCTTCTTTGCTTGGAACTGGGTTTCCATCAGAGCTCTTGATATTCATGCAAGTGGTTCTCTTTTCTCCAAAGGTCTCTTTAATTTTCCTGTAGGCAGTATCTATCTTACCCCTACTGAGACAAGCCTCTACATCCTTACATTTGTCCTCTAGCCATGCCTGCTTAGCCATTTTGCACTTCGTGTCGATCTTATTTTTGATACGTTTGTATTCCTTTTTGCCTGCTTCATTTACTGCATTTTTATATTTTCTCCTTTCACCAATTAAATTCAGTATTTCTTCTGTCACCCAATTATTTCTACTAGCCCTCGTCTTTTTACCTACTTGATCCTCTGCTACCTCCGCTAATTCATCCCTCATAGCTACCCATTCTTCTTCTACTGTATTTCTTTCCCCCATTCTATTGTTCCCTTATGCTCTCACTGAAACTCTGTACAACCTCTGGTTTAGTCAGTTTATCCAGGTCCCATCTCCTTAAATTCCCACCTCTTTGCAGTTTCTTCAGTTTTAATCTACAGTTCATAACCAATAGATTGTGGTCAGAATCCACATCTGCCCCTGGTAATGTCCTACAATTTAAAACCTGGTTCCTAAATATCTTTCTTACCATTATATAATCTATCTGAAACCTGTCAGTATCTCCAGGCTTCTTCCAGGTATACAATCTTCTTTTATGATTCTTGAACCAAGTGATAGCTATGATTAAGTTGTGCTCTGTGCAAAATTCTACCAGGCGGCTTCCTCTTTCATTTCTTACCCCCAATCGATATTCACCTACTACGTTTCTTTCTCTTCCTTTCCTACTATCGAATTCCAGTCACCCATGACTACTAAATTTTCGTCTCCCTTCACTACCTGAATAATTTCTTTTATCTCATCATATATTTCTTCAATTTCTTCGTCATCTGCAGAGCTAGTTGGAATATAGACTTGTACTACTGTCGTAGGCGTGGGCTTCGTGTCTATCTTGGCCACAATAATGCGTTCACTATGTTGTTTGTAGCAGCTTACCAGAACTCCTATTTTTTTATTCATTATTAAACCTACTCCTGCATTACCCCTATTTGATTTTGTATTTATAACCCTGTATTCACCCGACCAAAACTCTTGTTCCTCCTGCCACCGAAATTCGCTAATTCCCACTATATCTGACTTTAACCTATCCATTTCCCTTTTTAAATTTTCTAACCTGACTGCCCGATTAAGGGATCTGACTTTCCACGCGCCGGTCCGTAGAAAGCCAATTTTCTTTCTCCTGATAACGACGTCCTCTTGATTAGTCTCTGCCCGGAGATCCGAATGGGGTACTATTTTACCTCCGGAATATTTTACCCAAGAGGACGCCATCGTCATTTATCCATACAAAAAAGCTGCATACCCTCGGGAAAAATTACGGCCGTAGTTTCCCCTTGCTTTCAGCCGTTCGCAGTAGCGGCACAGCAAGGCCGTTTTGGTTAGCGTTACAAGGCCAGATCAGTCAATCATCCAGACTGTTGCCCCTGCAACTACATAAAAGGCTGCTGCCCCTCTTCAGGAACCATACGTTTGGGTGGCCTCTCAACAGATACCCCTCCGTTGTGGTTGCACCTACGGTACGGCCATCTGTCTCACTGAGGCACACAAGCCTCCCCACCAACGGCAAGGTCTATAGTTCATGGGGGGGAGGGGGGGCGGAGTTTCAAGTAAGACCCGTATAATCATCGATTTGACTCGACGTCCAGCATCTTTTAATCACATTTATCCCAAATATGAAGGAAACCTCAAGGCTTTTGTTTTATACTGCGAGTTTATTTGATGTGAACACCGCTGAGGTTTCACAAAAATTTCAAAACACTGAAACAATATTTTCACGCACAGACAATATCCAACCAATTAAACATGCTCTTTGATTAAACTCGCACTTTATTACCTTCCGACGTACTGAAGCTTAAGCTGAAGTTTCCGTCCACACTTGTGTGTTTTTCCTCAGTTGCATTCGAGAATGCTTGTGAAAGTTTGTAGTGAATGTTTTGGAATAAAATTGTTGGTATACGTGCGAATGTACGAACAACACTGGCGACATTGCATAACTCTACAACTTTTTTCTCCTCGCCGTCGCACGACGGTGCTTTAACAAAATAATGTTCACGCGGTATCTCATCAGTGAATTATTGGCCTCAGTAGTTAACTATATTAATAAGTAAAACCTATTAGTTACTGATCGCTAAAGTGACACAAATGTAAGTATTCTATCAAACGAGATTGGCTTTATACAGGGACGATATCTTTGTAACGGTTTTGTTTCAGATTCACTGCGCTGCATATTACTTTACTTCTTTCAGATCACACTCATTTCAGAACAGTGCTGTTATTAATTTTATCGGACCTTTATTTGACTTACGCATGACGCAGTATGTCGTTAAATGTAATGATAGCGTAGCACTGCATTTCAGTGGAAGGAATATCCTGAAAAGTTTAATTGCATGGGCATGCTGAAAACTAACGCCTCCTAATTTTTCATCTGAAAATTCTTAAAGATTTTTAAATAAAACAATAGTTATTAAAATGGTTCAAATGGCTCTAAGCACTATGGGACTCAACTGCTGAGGTCATTAGTCCCCTAGAACTTAGAACTAGTTAAACCTAACTAACCTAAGGACATCACAAACATCCATGCCCGAGGCAGGATTCGAACCTGCGACCGTAGCGGTCTTGCGGTTCCAGACTGCAGCGCCTTTAACCGCACGGCCACTTCGGCCGGCTAATAGTTATTAACAAACGCCTTTGTCGTTCACGTCTCATGTTTGCAGCCCTCTGGCATTCGAGCGCTCCGAATTGTAGCGTGTAACATAGACGTGTGCAACCTAACTAGAAATATATCGGTTGTGAGGAGCAGCGAGCTGTAACCGAGTTCCTGAAAGCTTCAATTCGAGGAGCGCGACGATACATGGAACACCCTCTCGTTTAGCATAGCAATGTCTGACCACTCACCGGCGCTGCAACATACGCAGTAATCCGACGCCTTGAGTTCACGATCATGGATGATCCTCCATACAGTCCCGACTTCGCGGTGCAGGCAGAGGTGAAATTGTGACTCTGTGAACAAAATCAAACATTGTACAGTGACAGTATCAATAAAGGGGTTGCGTAGACAAGAGTTTCAAATGCCCCCATAAATGAAAGTCAAGAGGGTTGAGGTCAGGAGAGCGTGGAGGCCGTGGAATTGGTCCGCCTCTACCAATTCATCGGTCACCGAATCTGTTGTTGAGAAGCGTACGGACACTTCGACTGAAATGTGCAGGAGCTCCATCGTGCATGAACCACATGTTGTGTCGTACTTGTAAAGGCACATGTTCTAGCAGCACAGGTAGAGTATCCCGTATGAAATCATGATAACGTGCTCCATTGAGCGAAGGTGGAATAACATGGGGCCCAATCAAGACATCACCAACAATGCCTGCCCAAACGTTCACAGAAAATTTGTGTTGATGACGTGATTGCACAACTGCGTGCGGATTCTCGTCAGCCCACACATGTTGATTGTGAAAATTTACAATTTGATCACGTTGGAATGAAGCCTCATCCGTAAAGAGAATATTTGCACTGAAATGAGGATTGACACATTGTTGATCAACCATTCGCAGAAGTGTACCCGTGGAGGCCAATCACCTGCTGATAGTGCCTGCACACGCTGTACATGGTACGGAAACAACTGCTTCTCCCGTAGCACTCTCCATACAGTGACGTGGTCAACGTTACCTTGTACAGCAGCAACTTCTCTGACGCTGACAATAGGGTTATCGTCAACTGCACGAAGAATTGCCTCGTCCATTGCAGGTGTCCTCGTCGTTCTAGGTCTTCCCCAGTCGCGAGTCATAGGCTGGAATGTTCCGTGCTCCCTAAGACGCCGATCAATTGCTTCGAACGTCTTCCTGTCGGGACACCTTCGTTCTGGAAATCTGTCTCGATACAAACGTACCGCGCCACGGCTATTGCCCCGTGCTAATCCATACATCAAATGGGCATCTGGCAACTCCTCATTTGTAAACATTGCACTGACTGCAAAACCACGTCCGTGATGAACACTAACCTGTTGATGCTACGTACTGATGTGCTTCATGCTAGTACAGTAGAGCAATGAGTCGCATGTCAACACAAGCACCGAAGTCAACATTACCGTCCTTCAATTGGTCCAACTGGCGGTGAATCGAGGAAGTACAGTACATACTGACGAAACTAAAATGAGCTCTGACATGGAAATTAAGCGTTTCCGGACACATGTCCACATAACATGTTTTCTTTATTTGTGTCTGAGGAATGTTTCCTGAAAGTTTGGCCGTACCTTTTTGTAACACCCTGTATTCCTTGGATGATTATTTTATATTTAATGCACTTGTAGTAACCAATTCATACAACATATGAATGGTACTGTCACTCAATTCGAGTGTATGTGTTACGCTATAAACTCTCACTCGAAAGACGTTTATATCGAAGTTGTGTCCTATCAAAAATTAGCCACTACTAAAGGTTTGAAAGTATTTTCCCCAGTCTTTGCGATATCTTCAACACTACTAAAGATAGTAGCGGGCGACACATTTCTAGAATATGGAGAATAGGGGTGTTTGTCAACTGCTCCTCTTCAGCAGCATTGTTTCTATAGTCAACAGAATTTTTACATCTTTTAAGGTTGGGAAACGTAGCTGGATATATTTTCTTTCGTTCTGAACAAAATCGCCGTCGTTGTCCCTACGTTGCTATTGCCTTGCGAGCCTCGGGACGACTGCGCTGGCCGGCTATAATTCACGTGGACAGCAGGCTGACAGAGGCGCCGCGTCATACATCACCCGGCGTCCACCCCCGCGTCGCCTTTCCCTCAAGACTTACAGCAAGGCGACTGACCGACCACTGTCCTCCTTCAGTAGTCTTTGACCAATAAGGTCTCAGCTGGCATCGCACAAAGTTTCTACTTTTCGTAATAGTTTCATTCATCAATACGCGCACTTTTCAGGAAAAAAAAAACACACACAAAGATGTGTTACGAATGACCACATTCGCCCGATAAAACGGTCCTTCATGTTTGAAAAAAAAGAACATTTTCTGGAGAGAGCAAGTTACTAGTTACTTTTATGCCATCGACGACACTACATCGGACAGATGGCAACGTTCAAGTAATCTGGCGTAACGAGTTGCTGTCCAGTCAAAATTTGAGCACTAAGCCACTCCAGTTCCATCTCCCCTGCAGATCACGAATGACACAGCCTCCACTCACACGACCAAACTCCACTTCGCTGGGTTTGAGAACCCGAGTTGTTATAAGAGCATCCAAAAGTTGCTTCAAAGGCACTGCTCCTATGATGTACGGGGTGTTTATAAATGAATATCGGGATTTTAACGCTTTATAATATTTATTACAATAAACTTAACAGTTATAAACGATATGTCAAATGAAAGAGCTTCAAAAATGGTTCAAATGGCTCTGAGCACTATGGGACTTAACTTCTGAGGTCATCAGTCCCCTATAACTTAGACCTACTAAAACCTAATTAACCTAAGGACATCACACACATCCATTCCCGAGGCAGGATTCGAACCTGCGACCGTAGAGGTCGTGCGGTTCCAGACTGTAGCGCCTAGAACCGCTCGGCCACATTGGCCAGCCAATGAAAGAGAAACTCAGACAGTTGTCAGAATGAGATTTTCACAGCGGAGTGTGCTCTGATATGAAACTTCCTGGTAGATTAAAACTGTGTGCTGAACCGAGACTCGAACTCGGGACCTTTGCCTTTCGCAGGCAAGTGCTCTACCAACTGAGCTACCCAAGCGCGACTCACGCCCCGTCCTCACAGCTTTATTTCTGCCAGTACCTCGTCTCCTGCCTTCCAAACTTCACAGAAGCTCTTCTGCGAACCTTGCACAACTAGCACTCCTGGAAGAAAGAAAGTTTCATATCAGCGCACTCTCCACTCCAGAGTGAAAATCTCATTCTGGAATCATCCCCCAGGCTGTGGCTAATCCATGTCTCCGCAGTATCCTTTCTTCCAGGAGTGCTAGTTCTGCAAGGTTCGCAGAAGAGCTTCTGTGGAGTTTGGAAGGTAGGAGACGAGATACTGACAGAACTAAAGCTGTGAGGACGGGGCGTGACTCGTGCTTGGGTAGCTCAGATTGTAGAGCACTTGCGCGCGAAAGGCAAAGGTCCCAAGTTCGAGTCTCGGTTCGACACACAATTTTAATCCGCCAGGAAGTTTCGAACAGTTGTGTTTGGCACCAGAGCACGTGCGCAGCGCGCAATGTTTCCGCCGCAATCCGCTAGACAGTAGTAGTAGCGAAGGTGGCGACTAGTGAACAGAAAGCGTTTTGTGTTTTGCAGTTTGCAAAGACCGAATATGTAGTTACTGTGCAACGTGCGTTCCAGCTGAAGTTCGGTTGTGATCCTCCAAGTGATAATAACATTCGTAGAAGGTATCATCAATTTGAAGATACCGGCTGCCTTGCAGAACTAGCACTCCTGGAAGAAAGAAAGTTTAATATTAGCACAGGACGAGCACAGGAAGGGAAGAGCACAGGACGACCAAGAGTTAGGCAAGAGACTGCTGAGCGAGTGCCTTCACTCGTAGCCCAAAGAAATCAGTCCGGAAGGCTAGTCGTGAATTACGAGTTCTCGTGTCGACTGTTTGGAAAGTTTTAAGAAAACGTGTACAACTACGTCCTTACCGTTTACAGTTATTACAGGCTCTAAAGCCGGCAGACCATGGATTACGTGCCAACTTCGCAAAGAAATGTTGTTTCATGAGGATGAAGATTTTCTGGATCATGTTGTCTTCAGTGATGAATCGACCTATCACCTTATAGGACATGTTAACACTCACAATGTGCGCATCTCGGGCTCAGAAAATCCTCACGAGGTGGTACAAATGCACGAGATTCCACTAAAGTGACTGTTTTTTGTGCCGTATCCTGGAGGAAAGTTTATTGGCCTTTCTTTTTTGGTGAACCTACTGTAACTGGCACTTCTTACATCGATACACCAGAGCAATGGGTCTTCCCTCAGTTGGAAGAAGATGAGCCAGAGAATTTCATTTTCCAGCAAGATTGTGCGCCAGCTCACTGGCATAGCGAAGTATGCGATTGGTTGAACTTCACTGTACCCAAGCACTGGATACGCCGCAAGGGCCCAATGACAGGGCTTGCTTTGCATGGCCTCCACGCTCACTCGACCTAACACCATGCGATTTTTTCCTGTGGGGCTTCATCAAGGATCGTGTGTACGTGCCTCCGCTACCAGCAGACCTCCCTGGATTAAGAAACCGGATTGAAGCAGGTGTTGCTACTATCACTGAAGACACTTATAACGTTTGGGAAGAACTCGGCTTTAGATTTGATTTGTGCCATGTATCAAATGGTGCTCACATTGAACATTTATAAGGTTCTTCGTAAAACTGTTTGAGTTGCTCTTTCATTTGACATATCATATATAACTGTTAAGTTTGATATAATAAATATTATAAAGCGTTAAAACCCCGATACTGATTCATAAACACCCTGTATTATAATTAAAAATCGCTGCCAGTTTAGATTCTACTGTTACAATACAGGGATTTTTACACTTACGTGCCAACACATATGCTCTTTAATGGCACTTGTGGTTAATAACAAGAGTGAATTTAGGACAAACTCCGCAATTCAGTACCAGAATGCCAGAATAAGAATAATTTGCATGTAGAGTATGACCTATTCTATGGTCTTTACAGAATTTTATTGTTGATATCGAAGAGGGGAAGAAATTCATAGAATTAGCTGCCGTAGCTGTTACCACTCTGCAGATAAAAGAAAGCTTACTTACAGATCGTCTGTCCCCTCACCATGGCAGCATCAGAGGTCGAACACACAGCAATTGTATGAGCCAGAATAAGAGACAGTTTGAAGGCCACAAACAAGTAACACACAAGAAGTGTATTAATGGAGAAATTATATACTGATCATTCAAAAACAAATTTAAATCTGGGGAAGCCTGGTCACAGCATAGGACAACATCAGTCCACAGTTCTGGGTTACTCCTCGGATAGTCGATCCTCCGCAGGAAATAAAAGCGACACAAGAAGTACAATCGAACAACAAATAAATATCCATTCAACATCTGGAGAGTCGTGGCTAGTGAAACGTGGGAACCCATGTTAAGAAACGTACAGGAAATGTTACTCTTGACCATGATAATTGACAAATACGAATACGAAGGGCGGCAAGCTCGGCAACTCTCAACCCCTTCCCCCGCTTCTCGCCCCCACCACCATCGGTGAGGGGCGTGCAGGCAGCTCTCAACCAAAGCCGTGAGCATACGTGACTCCATCTGTCGAAGTAAGCGCTCACATACTCTCGCGACGCGGTAAGAACTCTACCTATATGATTTTATGCGAGACCGATTCCAAAGTAACGCAAGGAAGTTCATGTTCACTAAGGATGGCAACTACTTCCGCACTAAACGACATAACAACATAGTCGTAAAACTGATAGCGAATGGGCTCCGGCTTAAGTATCAGTAAGACTGCTCTTTATAGAGCATGCCCCGATGGCTTCATTGTCTTGTAGGGAGGGAAAACAGCGGAGTGAATACTCCGGGAAAAAATTGTTCCCATAGCAAACCTTTAGGGGACGGTGGGTGGGTGGAGTGCGAGAGCTGAGGCACTGACTGTCGAAGCAGCTTTTGAAGAGAGACGCGGGTGGAGATTTCCTGGTGCTCAAGTTGATCATCTTGCCATGGTGTAAGGTGGGTAGCTACCGTGATAAAAGCATCTCCTTCCATGCTGTTATGTGTGCATCGCCAATTTGATGTAACGACTCCTTTTACCTATTTACGCTCTCTTGTAACTTCCTGAAACTAATTGTTTAGCTGATACCAAATGTGGTTCGGCCCTACCATCCGATGGTCCTGCATCTATGCAACATATCAGTGGGTTCAGAAAGTTGATAAAAAATTATATTATTACTTGTAATTGCATTTTAAGATTTACAACTTGCTGAATATTCATGTAACTGGCACCTGTATATGTGACTTTACTATCTGTGTGGATTAATTAAGAACTCCTCCTCAGTAGGAGAGAGGGTGATACAGCCGTTAACGCCTTTCCAAGTGTGGGTGATACATTGTGGAAAAGTCTCAGGCTTACAACTCTCTAGAGTTCGAGATGAGGTTTTATACTCTGGTGTGCAAGCGTATAACAGGTTGCCATTGGCCGTCAGACAGGAAATTGAAAAGTCCCAGAAATTCGAAATCAATATGAAAAATATGTCTTCAGTTGTTCCTCCTAAATTAAGAGCATAATTGGGCTGATGTATATAAATTCCTGTAGCTCGTAGTGATGTGTGCTAAGATACATAAATGCTATTGTTGAACATTTAGATAAAAACAACAGCTCAGTATGGTTGAGGACGTAGTAGTGGCTTTTTTTTCAGAGTGTTTGTGGTTCTCCTAACATTGCATATATATACAGAAGTAATTATCATAGTTTTCAGTGTGAGTGCATCAGCACTGCTCACAATTTGTTATTCGTATGTGTTACATCAGTGCCAGTAGTGGGGACTGCTGACTGTAGATGTTAAGTCCCATAGTGCTCAGAGCCATTTTTTTTGCCAGTAGTGGTTGTTTCTGCACGTTAATGTATAACTTCATCTTTCCAACACCTCTAATCACTTCCTTTGACGACGGGATTAAAAAATAACAATGTGTGAGTGAGATGTGCGTCAATAGGCCAGCGAATGTATATCACAATTTCAGGCACGTTTCAGTTGTACGTTTTCCGAATTTTTGCCCTGTGACGTCCACGCGCCCAAACACTATGCATACCAGAACGAAATATTGAAAATTTAAAAATAACTGATCTCTACGTTTGCTGTAAGATAAACTTGTTGTAAACATTAACCTCTTTTAATAAGCGAATTTTTTCTTTTGTATGACGTGAAATGTTTCACTTATTGTTGTTACTAATTTTCAAATATTACTTCTGATACGAAATCGGTCAATTGTCATCTACCAAAGAGACCGACGACAATCGAATTTGTGTATTTTTTATGGTTAGTGAAATTCAGAACTCAGGTATCAATCGGCCGAAGCAGTTCGTAGCAACTCTCAAAATTTCTAGAGAAAATCGACAGTAAAGTTTTCCTATCGTGTTTAATATGCTAAAGTGAGATAGACTTGCGACGAGCAGCATGGTTCTATGGTAGAGTCCTCGACTACCACAGGAGGCCGGGGAGGGAGCGAGGCGGGGGGGGGGGGGGGGGGGGAATTTGGCTGCCACGGAGGAGATTGGGGTAAGCAACATCGTTTGAACAAAATAAGGTAGGTACACTGACTATTTTCTTGGCTAAGCGTGGGCCAACGCCATTCATTCTCATTAAGTCATGATTTCGTAGTGTCAGGTACTTTTCACCCTGACCAAGAAGACTCTATGTGCGGTGTCTAATGGGGGCAACTGTATAATGGGCAATGCTTTCACGGTTGCTCCCATCAGCCACCGAGACATGTGTCAGCTTGGTATGAAGAATGTGTGCCCGAATTGTTTGTAATTTTCAATAATGTTGCTTCGAACTAATTCAATATATTTTCCGTTGATATTGAAGTTGATCCGAATAAAAATATTTATATAAAGGAAAGTGGTATACCGACAGTTAGGGTTTTTCAGGTATTCAAATCTCGAAAAATTTCGTTCTTTTCTTTTGTTACTTTGAAAGACAATTACTACGAATAATAAACACTTTCAGCTCTCATCATTTTCAAACGGTTTGTATTAACATTAAAGATGTTTGTGAAATCATGAACCCTTATTTTTTGTACCTGTGTATACTTTACTTTTACTTTTAAGACTTACATCGTTAGGAAACGCACTACAAAAATGGAGGAGAATTCCTGTGTTTCGTTAAATATGTAGTGAGGTGTAACAGTCAGTTTATACCTGAATCTGTACTGGAATTAGCGTCAGCTAATAAAGAAGCATTACAGACTGTGGACAAAAAGTTGTGGGATACGTAATGTTAATTATTTCTGTGTTTATACGTTAAAAGTATGATGTTAATTGTATCTATGTGTAACCTCTATGCCATTATATATATTCATTATTCAACATCAATTGTTTGGGTCAGTTATTATCAGCCATCGATGAAGAACTCGAAATCAGTATCTTTGATTTGCCAACGTCTCCCACTCTAGATAGAACGCTTCTCAATAACTAAATTATTAACTCGACTTCGAGATGAAAATAAAGCTAAGGTTCGCAACCGTATATCTTTACGATAGACTAGTTTGCGTCTGGAACAGGAAAAGAAAGGTAAATTGTACTCAAACTATTATCATGCTACAATGCTTTAATTAACCAGTTTGACACTCACCGTTTCCTGACTAATCTCATTATTGAGTAAGTGTGATGCAAACGAACGGGATTTTGACTGCGCTTGGAAGCCAATATCACGTTCGGATAGAACGTTGAGGCTCCGATAAAAAAAGGCGTGCTCTAACTTTTTACATATGCAGACGATGATTCTATTAGTTTTTATGAATGTTTTGGAGACTTCGTCAGACGTTGTTAATACCAATTACGAAACATTTCATCCACAGTTATTAACGACGAATCTTTGGAACTCGCAGCAATATGTCAAGACTGGACGTTGCATGTCAGAATTCAGTCACGTAAATAACACCCCTGCATGTTCCTCGTGTTGATAAAAACGTTCAGCCACGAAATATTACAATTTTCAGAAGAAACATGCGATATGAAGATCTAATACGTAAATTTCCAAGGCGGAATCAGTTACATTTACTTACCTGCATCCAGACAAACAGTAAGTTAGTGGGCGTTTCGTTTCGCTGGAAGTTGACTCGCGGTCCTTTAATGTACTGTGCTGTGACACAAACTGCCTGACCTAATTACTGGATCTTGTAACGGATAAACAGGCGAAATACAGTTTGTCGCTTGTTGTAATAAGCAAAGCAGGACGAAACTTCGTTGCTTGCAACAAGGTACGGTTTTAATTAATTATGCGGTAGCAAAGTTGTCGCGATAAAAGACTCCTGAGTTGTCTCTCAAGTAAAATGTATACAGAGTAGCCAACACCTCTACATTAAAATAAAGTAGGGCATCTGTTGAATCCTGCTAACGTGAAAAAAGTGATAGAAACGACTGAAGAAATTCTCTTAATTGACTACAGATGTATTCTTTCTACAAATATTAGCTGAGAAACCCGACAGTGTCCAGGTTTTCATTTTTCCAATTTCATATCGGAAACGAAAACAATAAATGAACTGTTTTTGTAGCGAAGTATCTGAAAAATTCAATTTCCATGTATTTGTAAAAACACCTTTGAAGTTATGAAACAGGAGTAGAAAGAATAATATATAACTTACAAATATATAAGTACAGTATCCAAATTAAGAGACATGATACCGAACAGTTTCTGTACGGTGGGCACAGCTGCTTCGCATGACTACAACGCGATGTTATAAACGTCTCAATGGCCACGCCTCTTCATAGCTCTATAGACAGCTATCGTTTTTGCCTATAGCCGTCTGCGCTTCGCAATTGAAAGCTGTCAAAAGCTCTGCAAGGTGTCAAAAGCGCTGCAAGGTGGCAGCGATTTCCTTTAACTGTCTCGACTCTGGGAATGCGTTAGTAGTAAAGAATAAATGCATCAATGCTTCATGCGTGATGCAGCACTTTTTCGCACATCTCAGTGTGTATAATGTCACATCTCCTAAACTATTTGTGGTGCCAGCTATGGACCGCAAACAACTTAAGACTTATGGTGTTTCTTTTTCTTCCTTTCTTCCCAGTACTTCTTCATTATCTCTCCACTTGTTCGTCTCTTCTCATCTGTCCACACTGTCTTGGGTCGAAGTTTTGGCTCATCTTCTTCATGTTTTTACTATTTTATCTAAAGCCAAGTTAAAAGAGAATTGGGGACAGTCCATCTCCTTGTCGAACTCCTGTTTTGATTTTGAATGGTATATATATATATATATATATATATATATATATATATATATATATATGATTTAACTCACTTTTACTTTTATATGCTCACAACCATAGCAATTATTCTAACATTATACAAGAAGGTTCTATTTAGTTTGTGAGCTGCTTAAAGGAATACTTGCAGCTTCGGACACAGTTACCATAGAGGACGCACAAACGAGCTTGATAATAACGTCAGTACAGAATAAGGGACGTAGAATCAATCAATTTTTGCCACGTAACCACAGGTTGGAAACGCATCGCTGTGGAGCTACATCCATAAAACGAAATTTTTGGAAATTTGTGGTAAGGTGTTATAGGACCAAACTGCTGAGTTTTACACACTAATCTTACACACTATTTAATCTAACTTAAACTAACTTACGCTAAGGACGACACACACACCCATGCCACAAAACGAAAGCTGACCAGCGGCAGACTGCTGGAAGTGTGTATAATATATTTACAGGGCAACGTAAGATAATTCTGCAGTATTTTGTTATAAGCTTGCTGTGATGAACCCGTCCAGTATACTGTTTCCTATTTATGTCTTCTGTAGTTGCGTTACATCTGCGCTCTCTCGCGGTCAGTGAAATGCACTGACAAAGGAAGTTACTGTTGTGTGATGCATCTCATTTTGAAAGCAGCGTGGTTTGTTTCTTCGCAGTTGTAAATTAATTTTAGAGACACAAGAAGCGAGTAATATAAGTTTTTTTATACACAGTATGTATAATGAGATCAATAGTGTTATGTAAACAATTTAGTTTATTTGTTTGGTGAAAAATGTGAAGACAAAGAACTTTAGGAAGTCAGTGCTTGGTGTTGCGATAGTCACAATCAATCTTGAGTCACTCAGCTGGACGACTGTTGACGTTACATTAGTTCTACTGGTTTCATTAGATATTAAATGCGAATATACTGGAGGCAAGTATTTCACACGCCTAACTATAAACAAACTTTTTAAATTCAAATTGTTGCCAAATTGCCTAATGTCTATTGCAAGTATTACTGGCGGCAAATACGTATTTCAGACACTTAATTCACACCATTGCCAAATTACCTAACCCACCTTCCCTGATTTACCTTACCTTACAACAGAAGAATTATTTATTAAATAAACGACCATTTGCAACCTATTTTAAGCGTTTTTGCTCATTTTTTTTATTTCGAACTATACGGGATTTCGTTTAACATGGCCCCTAAGAAGAAAGCTACTAATAATCAAGGGACGCATGTGAAACTAAAACCTAAAGAAACGAATAAAGTGAAACGTGGAAAAGTGTACAGAAATTACGAAACTTCGGATCTCTTGGCTGTAACTAGACGAGTGATACATGAAAATAAGACTACACATAAAGCAGTGAAACTTAATTGTTTCCCCTTCAACACTATTATTAAAAAATTTTGTCAGACAATGAAGACACTCAACATCCATAAATGGAAAAACTGGGCACGCCATTTGCATTACCATTTGGAAGAGATAATCGTGCTGTCCAATACATTGTTGAGCTACAGAAGCTGGGTTCTGCATTAAACGTGATACAAATCAGAAAACTTGCGTAGGATTTAGCTGCAGCCCAAGGAAAAGAGTTTATGTTTAACCCTGCAAAACAGTTACCTTGCAAATGGTGGTGGTCAAAACTCGAAGACGTTATGGTTTGTATTTTAGGGTCCCAGAAATTCCAGTAAACGCTGAGCTCTGTAGAAGATTCCTAATGAACCTATGGAGTAAACACAGCAGCAGAACAGGAGGAAGAAGTTTCATTGGCTGTATGTCTCAATGGACGCAACCAAGATTTCAGTCTACCACCATCGAACTCGACAATAGTAAGCAATGCACTAAAGATTGTAACTATTTCATTCAAACAACAACGTCTACAGGAAAGATGGCGAATGGATTTATACTATCTTCTTGAAGACTTACTAATCTGAGGTGCAAAAAGAAACAGGTGCATCATGGACAAGGCTTTTTTTGCTTAACAACCTACCACGACAACTGTGAAAATCCACAGGCAAAGGAAGCTGTCGACATGTGTGACAACTAGAATGAAATTTTCACTCTACAGCGGATAGTGCGCTGATATGAAACTTCCTGGCAGATTAAAACTGTGTGCCGGACCGAGACTCGAACTCAGGACATTTGCCTTTCGCAGGAGAGCTTCTGTGAAGTTTGGAAGGTAGGAGTCGAGGTACTGGCGGAATTAAAGCTGTGAGAACGGGCGTGAGTCGTGCTTGGGTAGCTCAGTGGTAGAGCACTTGCCCGCGCAAGGCAAAGGTCCCGAGTTCGAGTCTCGGTCCGGCACACAGTTTTAATCTGCCAGGAAGTTTCATGTGTGACAACTGTTGCGAACTTTCCGCTTCTGCAGATGCGGTCTGACGATTGTGAATGAATCTCTGTATTGCAGAGTTGCTTTACCACTACTGCAGAATTACCTTACGTGTTGATAAATTACCTTCCTCTTTACAATTCAAGTTTATTTACAATTACGAACAGTGCCTATAATAATAAAAATGTTATGCTTTTATAACATGTGGCTCAATAAAATTAAATGAAACAATTTTTGTTATTTTGCTCAAATAAAGCAATACATATTGAAAAGACTGTAAAATTACCTTACGTTACCCTAGACGCTATACTAAGAATCGCAGTTACTGGATAAATCAGTTCAGTGTAATTTTAAGAGGCTGCAGTCGAAACAAGACAAAATTTGAAACACTGTTCACAAATAGTTGCTCTACAGCCAGTTTTCCGTGAAATTAATTCCCATCAATTCGGATTGCTAGAACTGCGGTAAGTTCATTAATTTGTTAATGTAGGAGGTTGCACTAAATAGACAGCACTGCAGTAAGATAGTCGATAGGTACTACTGTGAAGTACAGTACATTTGATAATTAAATCCAATTCCATTTTTGTTAATGTGTGCAGAACTCTAAAAACACTCATGAAACTGTAAGTATTTATTTTCCTTCCGTATATAATTGGAAACATGAAATCCAATCGTGATCGTACACTAAAGCGCCAAAGGAAGTGGTATACCCATGCGTTTTCAAATACAGAAATATGTAAACAGGCAGAATAGGGCACTGCGGTCGGCAACTCCTATATAAGACAACAAGTGTCTGACGCAGTTGTTAGGTCGGTTACTGCCCCCCCCCCCTTCGCTACAGTCGCAGGTTCGAATCCTGCCTCGGGCATGGATGTGTGTGTTGTCCTTAGGTTAGTTAGGTTTAAGTAGTTCTAAGTTCTAGGGGACTGATGACCACAGAAGTTAAGTCCCATAGTGCTCAGAGCCATTTGAACCATTTTTTTGTTACTGCCCCTACAGTGGCAAGTTGTCAAGGTTGAAGTGAGTTTGAACATGGAGTTATGGTCGGCTCACTAGCGATGGAACACAGCATCTCCGAGAGAGTAATGAAGTGGAGATTTTCCCATACGACCATTTCACGAGTGTACTATGAATATCGGGAATCCCGTAAAACATAAAATCTCCGACACCGCTGCAAGAACGGGAGCAGCGACAACTGAAGAGACTCTTCCAACGTGACAGGAGTGCAACCCTTCCGCAAATTGCTGCGGGTTTCAATGCAGGGCCATCATCGAGTGTCAGCGTGCGAACCATTCAACGAAACATCATCGATACGGGCTTTCGGAGCCGAAGGTCCTCTCTTGCACCCTATATGACTGCACGACACAAAGCTTTACGCATAGCCTTGACCCGTCAACACCGACATTGTACTGTTGACGACTGGAAGCATGTTGCCTGGTCAGACGAGTCACGTTTCAACCGATATCGAGCGGATGGACGTGTACGGGTATGGAGACAACCATGGACCCCACACGTCGGCATGGGGCTGTTCAAGCTGGTAGAGGCTCTGTAATTATGTGAGGCGTGTGCAGTTGGAGTGATATTGGACCCGTGATACGCCTAGATACGACGCTGGTAGGTGACACGTAGGTAAGCATCCTCTCTGACCACCTGCTTCCATTCATGTCCATTGTGCATTCCGACGGACTTGGGCAATTCCAGCAGAACATGTGTCACCCTATACATCCATAATTGCTACAGATTAGCTCCAGGAACATACCTCCGCTGGCCACCAAACTCCCTAGACATGAAAATTATTGTATATATCTGGGATGCCTTGCAACTTGCTGTTCAGAAAAGATCTCCACCCCCTCGTACTCTTACGGATTAATGGATAGCCCTGCAGAATTCATGTTGTTAATTCTCTCCAGCGTAGTGAGACATTAGTCGAGTCCGAGTCCATGTTAAGGCACTTCTGCGTGCTCGTGGGGGCCCTACACGATATTAGGCAGGTGTATCACTTTTTTATGGCTCATCAGTGTATATGTTAACACATGCTCACTGTTAACGGCCAATGGTAACTACGGATGTGAGCACACTACTAGTCAATCAGTCCGATGCCTAAATATTAACAGACAGTAACAGCTAAAACGGATAGGGAGTTGACGCTGTGTGTTACGTTATAGAGCTGTGGTGCACTGTGATTGACCAGAAATGCAGGCTAAAAACCTTTTATGAAATCCTAATATGTCCAATCGCGTGGATAGCTGAGCGTTTAACATGCATCACTAGCACAACGTAGACGCGGTTACCGCTCCAAGTAGTGACAAGGATCTTTCTTCGGAGGATGGACTGGGATGGGCTCAATCTGATCCTATGGTCGGCTAAGACGTCTTGGAGAATTAGTGACTCCGGTTTCATATCGGTCAGGAAATCCGGATGCTTATAAAACTCCCATTAGAAATGGTCTGAAGGATTCCGTCCAGTCTGCCGAGCAGCGTGGAAAAATTCATTGCTTTAGTCCTATCAATCTCTTTCGATGGGCTCATATTTAAAATTCTGAGTATGCGGCGAAAACATTCAGAAAGAATTTTATTACTGGAATACTGGAACAGAGAACAAAAATAGAAATCTCTAAATTAGGAATCACCCGTACACACAGGTAAAAATAATTTCCGAGGAAATTAGGAAAGGAAGAGTAATGTTTTAGCAGATTGACAATAGAAAAACTGTGCACTTTGAAACTGATAAAAGGTGAACCTAAATGGTCGAGAAAAGTGTACAAAGCGCTACAAGCAATTGGTATAAATAAGTGAGAAACTAAATACAGAAAAAATGAGAAACAACATTAACAGATAGGAAGGTTTTAAACAAAAAACAGTTCCAAGAAGGCAAGCACATAAGAGTACAGAAATAGATGAACAAATAAAAGAGCATTGGAGAAATCGTAATGTTAACATAGGAACTTAAACGAAACACGAAGAACACGATTAGTATTGGGAGCCTATCAACATAGCATGTCATTTGTGGAATAAATTACATATTGGGCAATAGGATCGTGAGAATGAGATATGTTTTCGTAGCTGAAACTGATAAACGTGTTATTATAACTACCGTCTCATTTGTTATTTCCAGCTATTTAATTGCTTCCAAGATAGCCGAGCGTCCATTGATAGTCTTAGCTATCTAGGGCAGAATGTTTCTATCCCTTGAGGAGCAAAGGTCAGTCTGACGCGCATACAAAAGCTCTGAAAGGTTAGCACGGGTATCCTTACATGGCTCTGTTTGAATGGCAGCGGGCTGTGAAATCTGTCTTTCGAGAGAGAGATATAAAAAGTGGGCCATCACAGAGCATGAAAACGCCATCCGATCTTTCGGAGTTAGGGATGGGGGCAGACGCCGCTATTGTCCGTCCATTATTAACGTCTCCATTAAACCGATCGTGGTTCTTCCATTCCCATTCAGCTCTCTACTTTTTACTTCCGTCTCTTGCTTATCGATCAACAGCTTCTAGCATCCACTTCTTATTTTGCTGTGACGGATGCATATAATCACGAGTTGCCTGACAGGGAATATTCATGCTTAAAAAGTGCTACGAAAACGGATTACCCACTATTACGAAATGATCAAGTTCTTAACTGCGGTGCGGCATTTGAAATGCATCTTTATTAAGCTGAGTGACGTAATACAGGTAAATGATCTGGGTCCGCAGATGTGATGAATTGTTGAAACTATTTAATGCCACTTGCAGCTGACTTTTTTTATTAATTGCTTGTACGATTGCACAATTTCAGTCATAGGCCATTATCAACCACCTTTACCAAAAATTCATTGATGGCACATTATGCCAGATCAGTCTTTGCAGCTCTGTATACTTACGTAGCGTTCACGGCCATCGTGGCTATCGGTACACATGTCGTAATTCTCGTAAAGCCGAAATCACTAATAACGTTTTTAAAAGCTGTGACATGTAGCAGTACGAACGGAGCCAGTGATTTCAAAGTTATGACTGTTTCGACACCTACACTCATAGACACGCTGATGGTGGATGATGTTTAAGTATGCAAAGATGTAGAGGCTTGTATTGCATAACGTGCCATAGATGAATATATTTTGTGAGGGTACCTGGTGATGGCCTAAGACTAATATCGTGCAATTGTGTAACCAATACAGAAAAAAATGACAGCTGCAAGCAACATTAAATCGTTTAAGGTACTACAGTAAATCTGTTATGATGCAGCGGACTTTCGGACAACACATGGTCAGAATTTTTCGAGCGTGAACTAAATAAACAGGAAGGAAAATTAGAATTTAACGTCCTACCGACGGCGAGATAATAAGGGACGGAGCACGGACGAGGTGGAAATTGTCGGGACTCTTCTGAAAGCAATTATCCCAGAATTTGTCGTAATCGGTTGGGAAAAATCATGGAAAACAATGGTCTGGATAATAACACGGAGATTTTAAGCTCGCTCCTCCCGAGTTCAAGTCAACTGCCTTAACCAATGCAACCCATCTCTCTCTAGAATGGTAACCGTATTTGTAAGACAATATAAGCTTTATTATTTTCTAGGGACCATTACGGTAATTTTACATTTCTGTCATGTGACTGCAAATGTTTTGAATATTCAGATAAATTTTTAAAATCGTATATTTAATGCAAATGTGCTACCGATTGTTAATATTTATTGCTAGCAACATTCAGCCGCGGTTATATACAAACGTATGAGTGTTACAGAGAGCTTTGTGTATTTTCCTTATAATACGAGGGCAACTCGGAAAGTAAGGTTCTATCGATAGAGAATGGAAATCGCAGTGAAAATCCAATAAAGCTTTGCATAGCTATGTTGGACAGTGTCCCTAGTATGACCATCGAGTGCATAACGTCGCTTGTTTCAGTTCTGAGCACACAGTGAGCACCTACAGGTGTCTAGAAAATAGTGTCTCCCGCCAAGTACGAGTGCAAAAAAATGGTCAAATGTGTGTGAAATCTTATGGGACTTAACTGCTAAGCTCATCAGTCCCTAAGCTTACACACTACTTAACCTAAATCATCCTAAGGACAAACACATACACCCATGCCCGAGGGAGGACTCGAACCTCCGCCGGGATCAGCTGCACAGTCCATGACTGCAGCACCCAAGACCAATCGGCTAAGCCCGCGAGGCAGTACGAGTGCCTGTAAGAAATTTCGCCTTATTTTGCACAGTCCGCACAATATAACTCCCATGCATTTCTTTCTTTATGACAAATCTCTGTCGCACAGCACACTACAGGAGCAATGGGGACACCCTTACAGCGTTTTCGACAGAAGTGTTTGGTCACCTACCATACGGTCGAATTTCGTTCCCTCTGATTTTCATCTCTGCTCACATGGCGAGGAGGGCAACATTTTGACACGGAAAACAAGCTGCAAATCAACTTAGAGAAATGGCAAAAAGCACAGGCAGCTGCATTCTATGACGAGGGTATCGGAAAGTTGGAACAATGCCACGATAAATATCTCAGGAGGAGCGGCGACTATGTGGAAAAGTAGCTGGTAGGTGTAATTAACTGTTGCAAATAAAACGTTGTTGATTTTAGCTGTGCTTTCCATTTCGCAACTAGTTTTACCTTACTTTCCGAACAGCCCTCGTATTTTCACAGGTTCCCATCGTCAGCGTCATAATCCTAAACCACGTTTAACAGTGAATATCTCAGTCTTCGACTGACACCTTGCCATTACCTAAATACGCAGGTTACATCATCTCACAAACATTGATCAGCGCAAACATTATGACCACCCCTATTTATAACGTATTGGTCCACCTTTGGAATGCAACGTATGGCATGAATTCGAGAAGTCCTAGATAGGTTCCCGGAGCGACATGGCAACAGAAATCTACGCATATATAACACACTTTCTGTGGCCGGTGGTTTATACGAGCGTAGGTGGCGCCCGATTACGTCTCAGTTGTGTTTTATCGGGATCGTATTCAGTGAATTTGGTGACCAACACATTAATGTGAATTCACTGTCATGTCCCACAAACCATTGTAGCATGGCTTTGATCTAGTCTCACGAACAGTTCTCCTCCTGAAAGATGCCATTAAGGTTGGGGTAGACGTCAAATATGAAGGGATCCAGATGGCCCACAGCAACTTTTACGCACTCCACAACCGTCATGGTGCCTTCGATTACTTTCACAGGTCCCATGAAAGGTCAGCTGAATTTCCTCCATAGCATCATACTGCACCCACCCGACTGTGTCCGTGGAGCAGTGCATAACCAAGTAGCCGTTAGTCTGGATGACGGGGTATCCGGATATGACTATCGACATGGTGTAACAAGAAATGTGATTCAAACGAACACTTGACACATTTTCTTTGATCTGCGGTCGATCTCGATGATTCACTGCCCACTTACAATAGTAATCGACGATACTGTTGTGTCAACATAGGCAGAAGTCGTCTGCTGAGGTTCCCCGTGCTCAACATAGTCTGCTAAACTATGTGGTCCGGACATTTGCACCTGTACCAACACTGAACTCCTGTCAGATCCGCCTATCCTTAATTGCAAAACAGAATAGCTTCCTACTTTCACAGTCTGTGGTGAGGCGTAGATGTGGAACACCTTGTCGCCTACTCGTGGTTTCAGAACCGCTTTCCACCACATGTTTACGACAGTAGAACGCAAACAGACCATCTTCGTTGTTTCGAGCTACTCGCTCCCAGGTGCCGGGTCAAAACGACCTCCCCTTTGCCGAAGAATCTCTTGTGGTTCTTACATTGATTCACTGATAAACCAAAACATTATGACTACTGTCTAGTGACGTAGCGGGCACGTCTACATCTACGTCAGTACTCCCCAAGGCACCTGATGGCGTGTGGCGGAGGGTACTTGTGGTACCGTTCAGTGATCCTCCCCTTCCCTGTTCCACTCGCGACTGGCGTGTGGGAAGAACGATTATCAGTAACCCCCTGTATTACTTCTCATTCCTCGAATTTTTTCGTTGTGGTCGTTTCGATAACTGCATGTGGGAGAAAAGTCCGACTCTTCCCGGAAAGAACTCTCTCGAAATTTGAATAGTAAACCTTTCCGTGATGCACAACGCCTCTTTTGTATCGTCTGTCACTGTGGTTTGTTCAGCATCTCTGTAAAGCTCTCTCACCGATGACGAAAGCGATGCTCTTCTTTGGATCTTCTCCTCTCTCTCTTTCATCATTCGTACCTGGTAAGGATCACAGTTACATGAAAAATACTCAAGAATGGATCGAAGAAGCGCCTTGTAAGCCACTTTAATCGTGAATGAATCACATTTCCTTATTCCTATGAATCTCAGTCCAGTGTCTGTTTTCCCTACTATTTCTTTCGTGTGGTCATTCTACTTAAGGTCGCTCTGGATAGTTACCCTTAGATATTTTTTGATATATACTGTTTCCAGCGATTTGTCATCAATAGTGTAGTTGTACAATAGTGTCTTTCTTTTCTTATGTATGCGCAGTTTGTTACATATGTTTACGTTCAAGTCATCTGCCAAAGACTGCACTAATCATCAAACTTATGTAGGTTATTTAGCAGATATGTCTTCTGACACTGTCGCTTTGTTATAGACAACCACATCATCTGGGAACAGTCTTAAAGAGCTTCCGACGTATTCTGTTAGAATAATTACGTAGACTGCAAACAGTAATGAGCCTATCACACTTCCTTAGGGTACTCCGGAAATTACCTAGAAATCTGTAGATTTTTTTTCCGTTAAGAGCGACATGTTGACTTCTATCTGCAAGGTAACTCTTCAATTCAGCCGCAAATCTGGTACTATATTCGGTAAGCTTTTTTTCCCACTAGAATGCAGTGCAGGACGGTGTTAAACGCAACCCTGGTATCTGCTTGAGCGTCGTTGTCTACAACGGTATGATCTGATGGAGGAACAGAACGAGCTGTTTGGCAAGATCTCTGTTTGCAGAACCCATGTTGATTTTTATGGAGGAGATTTTCTTTCTACAAAACGTCATATTTCTTGAGCATAAAACATCTTCCGTAACTACTGAAACGTCCCCTTAGAAAAATTATACATAACTGTCCTTAAACTGACACACAATATTTTTAGCGCAACGCAATCTGACTTTCAAAAATCCCTACAAAAGAATGGCCCTGACTAACATTATCCTATACCTTTCACAAATCACTTCCCTCACAAAAATCTTCGTTACTCAAGCTACTGCAATACAGCGAGCGCCACTACTGCCAGCTAAATAAAAGATTCAAACTACTGAAGGCACTAACTACTGATGGGCATAGTTAGCAAATGAAAGATTTTATTAGAGAACAAACAATGTATTTACCTTAATAGTCATAATATATATAGCAGTTCATGACATCCAGTCTTACAAATTTCAAAACTACGCCATTTCTCTCCCCACAACCACCACTGCTGGCGGCTCACCTCCAACTGTGCAACGCTACGCGCTGTTCGCATCCAGCTGCCCAACACTACAATGGCAGACAACAATGCAAACTAGCCACAGACTGCACACAACACAGCCAGTGATTTTCATACAGAGCGCTACGTGGCGTTACCAATAAGAAAACCTAAACAGCCTACTTACATAGCCCCCATGCTCCCCACAAAAAATTTTACAAATTGTTTTGGGCAGTGGGAATACAGATTTGAAAAAAATTTTTCATAATTACAATAACAAAGAAATCAAATGCACACACTTATGGATACAATGTTTTTCAAAGTCCATAAAGACAGTCCTGATCGTTCATCACAGTAAAATTGCAGTTTTTCTTAAATGTTTTAAATTTACGTGTAGTAATGAACAGCTTATAGTCAAAATCATCATGTCGGCGAGTCGCATATCGGTCATTGTTACGTCGGTTCGGCGGTTCCATTTCAAAATTCGGTTCACCTTGCCAATTTCTTTCATAATTTCCGAAATGCGCTGTGTTATTATTTTGTGGCTGTTCCGTATTTCTATGTCCCTCTTCCTGTGTCGGAGCGCGAGTGTCCTCTGAAATATGAAATTTTTGTATTACTTGTGCCAACTGATCTTGTACTTCCCGGATTTCTCTTTTGTGTTGCATATTAATTTGATTCTGATTTTGTTTGAATTTCTTAATTTGTTCATACTCTTCTGTGTCAGTGACGGCTACAGGTCTTGTGTCATTCAGATCATCATCTACCTTTGTAGATAAGTTAGTGAACTGATCCGAAAGTTCGGCTACTTTCTCCGATAGTGTACTTATTTCCTCAGTGTGTTTTCTGAACCACGTTTCAGAGTATCTACTGTGTCCTTTAAGTTTTCCTGAGTTTTTGCAAGTTGCGTAACCGAATCGGTAGAAGCAACTGAGTCAATTTTAGCTTGCAAGGTGTCTTGATTTTCATGAACAATGGTTTGCAGTTCTTTTATGGCTGCTTTGTGATTCTGTAATGCATTTTCATGCCGCGAAAAAATAGGTTGAAAATGCTCACAAATTTGTGTTTTTACGTCATTACAGACTTTTTGACATTTCGATTCAATGTTATGTAACTCAGTAGTTAAATCTTCACGTGTTTGTTCCAGTGTGGTGTCTAACGTTTGAAGCTTTTGCTGTGTTTGTCTCTGGTTTTGTTCCATTGTGTCTAACTTTTGAAGCTTTTACTGTGTTTGTCTCTGATTTTGTTCCATTGTGTCTAACTGTTGCTGTGTTTGTCTCTGGTGTTGTTCCATTGTGTCTAACTTTTGAAGATTTTGTTCCATTGTGTCTAACTTTTGAAGATTTTGTTCTATTGTGTCTAACTGTTGCTGTGTTTGTCTCTGATTTTGTTTCATTTGCTGCATTAATTGCAATAATAATGTATTAGTGTCTGGAATCTGTTCCTCTATGCTTTTTGGCAGTGCATTTGCACCGGCAACATTTACATTTTGACGAGCAGAAAATGTGTCTTGACTTATTTGAGAAAACGGTGAGGACCCAAAACCTGAGTCTACAGTATTTGCAATATTGTGTTCTGTCATTTCGGATTCCTGAGGCGAGCTGTTGCCGACCGATCGATCGATAATTATTCCCTGTTCACTACTTGTTTCACTGTCTACACCATTATTTGCCGCCCGCTCCATTTCCCTATGCACTATTACCAAATTACTACTTTGAATGTCTGTTACTTCATTACACAGTGGTGCTGATAAGCTACGCTCGTCGTCACTATTATTTCTCAGTTTACTTTGGAGCCTAGTGTTACGTTTTTCACACGCCATTTTTGTCACAATATTTCACACGATAACACAGAAAAGCACAATTTGAAGAGCAAAAATAAGAGATCACATTAACATAGCACTGAAAATAATATCTAGTTAATTGCAGCTGCGAAATACTTGGTGAAAATCTACATGCATGCCACAACTGTTTTACTGTACAACAATGGAAGACTGCAACTACAAAGGAGATTTTCTCTACAATTACGCGCTAGCAATAACAAAAGCTACACTAATTACACAAACTACAAGAAAAAATCAGAAGATTCCAGTGAGGTATCCTCGGCTAAGGGTCGACATATGAAACGTCACCTTAGAACAATTATACGTGACTGTGCAACGCAACGCAATCTGACTTTCAAAAATCCCTACAAAAGAATGGCCCTGACTAACATTATCCTATACCTTTCACAAATCACTTACCTCACAAAAATCTTCGTTACTCAAGCTACTGCAATACAGCGAGCGCCACTACTGCGAGCTAAATAAAAGATTCAAACTGCTGAAGGCACTAACTACTGATAGGCATATTTAGCAAATGAAAGATTTTATTAGAGAACAAACAATGTATTTACCTTAATAGTCATAATATATATAGCAGTTCATGACATCCAGTCTTACAAATTTCAAAACTCCGCCATCTCTCTCCCCACATCCACCACTGCTGGCGGCTCACCTCCAACTGCGCAACGCTACGCGCTGTTCGCATCCAGCTGCCCAACACTACAATGGCAGACAACAATGCAAACTAGCCACAGACTGCACACAGCACAACCAGTGATTTTCATACAGAGCGCTACGTGGCGTTACCAATAAGAAAACCTAAACAGCCTACTTACACTACCCGGTAAGGAAACTGGAGGGTGAGCATAAAGTTGTTAGCCTTATTATCTGCTACCTACAGCTAAGCGGTTTGCTGCATATGGCAGCTTAACTTACAAAGTTTTACACGAACATACACTCACTTTCTGTCGGTTTTTCCCAAATAGTAGCTTAACACATGAAGTTTTTATGCATACACTTCCAAATGTTATCTGACCCGTCAATTACAATAATTTCAACAATGGCTAATGTTTCACCAAGATGGTGTACAGCCACACACATATCTGTTCGCCAGTTCTTCGATGAAATCTTTCTATGTCTACATGCATACTCCTCAGGCCATCGCATGGTGCATGGTGCAATGTACCTTGTCCCACAACTAGTCATTTCCTTTCCTGATCCACTCGCAAATGCAGCGAGGGAAAATCGACTATCTATAGGCCGCCGTAAAAGCCCTAATTTTTCTTATCTTCATGATCCTTACGCGAAAGATTCAAATGCTATTTCTCAAAATTTTCTCAGTAGTGTTTCCCGAAAGAAACGACGTCTTCTTTCCCGATATTCCCATTTGATTTCACGGAGCATCTCCGTAATACTTGCCTGTTGACCTAACCTACGGGTAACAAATCTTGCAGCTTGATTTTCAAATTGTTCGTTGTCTTCTCTTGATGGGGATTGCAAACACTGGACCAGCAGCCAACAATGGGTCACACTAGTGCTCCATACGCGAACTCCTCTAAAGGTGAACAACATTTCAAACTTTTAAATATAATTCTATTATTGTAACTGAATGAAACTGATGAAACTATTACGTTTCACTAGGAAACTGTTTGACTTTAAATTCCGATTACAGTGTCGCCCTTGCTACCCTAATTTTAACATGAACATTAAGTACGCTAAGTACGTAAATTACTTTCAATGTGTTTGCAGCCAACCAATCAAAGCAGAATCTGACTACCTGTGAATAAAACTGAATACAAAGAATTGTTGTCAATAAAACTCATAATGGCTTCTTCATCACTCACGCACAGTGGTTAACTGTTACATATTGAAACCGTGCGCTGTTAGGAAAACGCATCTTCTGAACTACATAAAAATTTTACAAATGAATACCGTTTCTAATTTCATCTCAGAAAGTTCGTTTAGGACCCGTGATCGTTTCTCACCTGCCAACGCAAAACTCAACTCTGCTCTATCTGCATGCTATGAAAATGAGAAGTGCTGAACTGCATGTACCTGTAGTAAATTACTGCGCGGCAGACTAGCTTATCTTGTTTTATTTTAAGCTAGTTTCATAAATTAAACTTCGTTATCTTTTTTAAAAAACGCAGGTCACTGTGCGCGCAATGGTGCGAAGTGGGTAGTGCAACTTTTACCTGATTTATTTTTCATTCAACAGCGAAGATTAGCTTCGGTGAAATATTATTAAACGAATAAATTGTTTTTTTTTTTAATTTAATTAAAGTCCTTTTAATAATATATAAATGATTCGTACTAACATGACCACTTTCCCTTGGCATGTTTATAAACCATAAAAATTAATTTTACACATAGAATTTACTCTTTGCTTTTTAATGAAACACTTTCAACTAATTAAAGACAATTATAATATTAACTCATGACTGATAATTCACCCTTGATACCATGGGGGTGAAACTCATTTAGGGAGTTACAATAACAAGACGTTGGTTCTCTGCCAGGTCACTTGGAGCGCTGTCGTTTACCAGTCCATGATCTCTCTTTCTTATTGGCTCAGTTTTAGCCTTGCTTGCCTGTTTTTGTTTTATTGTTAACAGAAGCTTGTTTCACCACACAGTGCTTCTTGCTTCTCGTGTGTATTGCGCCTTTTGTATTGAGTTGTAAATATGTTTCTCGTATTATGATTGAGTTCTGTCTGTATCCGTAATATTGGATGGAGTAAATGAAACCGTACTTACTTTTATTTCATACAATACAGAAGCTCGTTTCGTCGATGGTGTTTTGTGGACTTTTATGAATCTGTTACTAGCTTACAAATCCGTGTGTCAACTGCTCGATTTAAAAGCATGTTAAGTATGTTGATTTCAATCTTCTTTATTTTTGTTTGCATCCGTTTTTCGTATTTTCTCGCATTTAAAGGTGAACTCCATGTTCGCAGGTTTTGAGAGTATTGGTCTCCAACTTTACGACACCTTGACACGGAAAGAGTATGTAATTCTACTTTGAATGATTTTTCCCTGCCATTGAGTGCCATGCATTTTACAGTGGCCTGCAGAGAATGCGTGGAGATGTAGATGAGCATTCACTGTATTCTTGGTGATTATAGCATTCTCCCTTGCAAATGCTAGACGTGTGACAGTACTTACGCAGATTTTATCGGGTACTGCAAACAGTACATTGTATCTGAAGTCAATGAAAATTTCGGTGGCACTCATTAAAAACAGTTGGAACAAAAACAAGTTTGAATTCTAGCAGTATACTTACAATGCATTTAAATCGAGCAGCTCACACACGGGTGCGTAGTCAGTAAGAAATAGACTTGAGTCCACAGAATAACATGCGATGAAACCAGCTTCTGTTTCATAAGAAACAATTGGAATCATTTACCCCGTCCGATATGACGGACGAGAACGAAAATTAAACAGAAGAACAGAAAATATTTACAATTAAATTCAAAGAGTGCACTGCACAAAAGAAGGTCATAATCAGGAACATAATTTCCACTTGATAACAGCCACACTGTCACAACTGCAGTAGCGGATATTACAAATAAATACTCTTTTCCACCAGACTACCAGACCCAACCACAAAGAATAAGTGAAAAATATTATAATCTAGCACCCGTATTCTCAAACTAAGTATAGAGATTAAAGTTTCATAGTTTCCCGTATTTCAGGTAGGCTTCCAGGCCGCTCTCAGCGCCACTGTCGGTGTCTGTCTCCGTATCGTAACATGGATCGTCCGCTTCTGACATTTTGTTGTTCCGTGCTGGATACCAAAAAGTAGACATTGTTAAACACAATGAAATCTTTATTCTGCAATATTTATTCACCTGATCACCCACTTCCAATTCCTCGTTTTCTTTATCCCTCTCTCACTAGCACTATCTCCTTCACTCTTTTTCTAGGCGCTCAGTCCGGAGCCGCGCGACGGCTACGGTCGCAGGTTCGAATCCTGCCTCGGGCATGGATGTGTGTGATGTCCTTAGGTTAGTTAGGTTTAAGTTCAGTTCTACAAACTCGGGTTCCCAAAACCGTTCTGATGGTAACGGAGACACTTTATAGCATATTTCTCGCTACTACGCTACTTTATAAACTACGTTTTCGCCTCGCACCGAATTTTACGTGCATATTTTTCGTGTGCAAGCGATATAACTTTGAGTCTCTGTACCTCAGAAACTCACAACAATATCAAGAAAATTTTAAAGACCGCTCGAGATGGGAATCATAGGAATACATCGTAAAAAATTCTGCTATTTGCTGCGCATAGCTGCCTTGGAAACCGTGGCTCGGTTTTCGTAGCCAAAACCCATGTTTGTGGGGTACTTCTCGGTAACGGATAAAGAGTTTTGAAAACGGGAGGATGACACTTCTGGATAAATTCTCAGAGAACGCGCCATCAAAATTTGAGGAATCTGCTGATTTTCATTGTTTATATATCCGCTGCTGACGGCGCAAAATTGGTGAAAAACGCTTTTCCGTGTTTTCTCAGGATCTTAATGCTGTCTCCATAAGCCGCTTAAGGTACACCATAGATCACATCTAATGCAAAAGGATGCAGACGATATGCTCCATATGCCCAGGCTAGAAGAAATGTGTAATATTCCAGCTTTGAACCTGTACTGTTGGTTATACAAATGGTCCGTAGCCTAATGGCTATCCAACAGAACCCAAGTTGTGAGTTCCGGAATAATCCCGTTTTTATGCGTAGTGTTCTGGTACATATTGGTAACGCATGCTGTCGTATAGAAACTGACAGCCGAGTACTGTCATTTGATTTAAAAAAAGAAAAAAAACCAGCACACATAGAATAAAGTTGTCTAGTCATGATCACCGGCAAAGAGACTCTTACCTCAGAGCTTATGTTTTATTCGAGGGTGTACATCCCTGATACAGTCACCACGAAAGAGCCTCAGATGTGTTGTCTGCGAAGAGAGCGCCCCTGTTATCTCATGTAAATCGATTTTTTTAGAGTATGATGTGGTTTTGTAATATCATCTTATGGTGCATACTTTGGGCAAAACAGCTGACTGCCATTTGCCTTCATAACGATACCTGCAATCAGAAAAAATAAAATCAACTTCTCGACGGAGCTGCTAGAGTAGCTTTTATAGCGCAACACGACTCTGCTTTTAGCCCATTGCTTACTGGATGGCAGTTTATTTCCACCTATGAAACCAAAACGCGAAACGTTAACGACACCCTTATGACACGCAGTTTTATTCTAAAACCGGAACTGCAAACTTAACGAGAAGAAATGCTGTATGAAACTGTTGAGGCTTTCGTGTTCTTTTGGTTGACTTATTGCGTTTCTCCCGAGACAGAAGCCAAAAGCCAATACGTCTGGTATGCAGTGTTCACGCAGATGTCAGGCAGAGATCTGTTATAAGAATACGTTTAATAAGCAATTACCACATCATTTCCCATTCGAAATTCGTATGGCTGTTTCGGCTTGATGACATCTTTCGTTTCCTTGTCTCTCTTATTAGACAGACTCTCCACCGATACTCACAGTCACTCTCATAATATAATCTCTGCTGCATGATCTTCTCTTGCAATTCCTCAGGAACTGTCACCTTCTACTGGTCGCTCGATCATCACATTTCTTCATTCTTAATACATTAAGAGACGCTGCACTCACGTATTCATTGTTCTAATAATATTGTACCTGGAATAATATTATTCCAATATTGTTATTAGTTTTTATCTGTTCGGTTTTACACTTCTTCTCGTTGTGTTCTTTCTGTCAAATTGCTTCTAAATATTTTTCCTCGGTAGCAAACTGAAATAACTTACACGCACCTCTCTTAAAAAGCTTTCGCGATGTTTTAGTTGCATTTTAGCTTCGAATGCTCCAGAAATTTAATTATAGCTGTCAATTTAATATTTATCTAGATAGACTCAAATCTTGCTAGTAACTGGAATTGATCCTATCCAAGCCAAAGGATGCAAAGCGTCATGCTACGAAACCCAGTATAGAGAACACATGTAGAGAACAAATCAGCAATTTAAAAAGGGGAATAATCGGTTAAGATATGCTACAGCAATCGATGTTGGTTCCACTCTTGTTCTCGTTATTAATAGATGATCTGCCATAGTATATCTCAGAATCATTAAGTTCTCTCTGGTGACGATGCACGTATGACAGTTAATCCTAACGGAGACACTTCGACTCAGGAAAAAGTAAATGAAGTTTACTTGATAATTAATAGCTGGTTCTCGGCAAATGAACTTACATAAACAAAAGCATAAAACTCTGTATTGCACAAGGCCCCATCAAACCATCAGAAAGATTGCGTGTGGGTACATCAGTAAATGAAAAACAATATTCTAAATTATTATGTGTTTATATTGATAAGACACCGAACTGGAGCCCACATATTACAGATATTCTTAAAGGTTTAAACTAAGCATTTTTTTGCGTTACGGATAACATCGTATTTAAGAGAAGAAGTTGATTTGTTTTCCCTAAATTCATTCATTAATGGCCTATAGCATCACATTCTGGAGTAACTCGTCACTGAGGAAAAATGTGTTTGTTGCACAGAATCGTGTAATTAGGTCAGTGTGTCGTGTCCTCTCTAGAATTTCTTGTAGACAGTTGTTAAATTGTACGTTCTTACACCAGACTCACACTACGTTTTCCCCTTGTTATTTGTCTGTTACCGATAACGGTTTGTAAATGGCAGTAACATTCGAAAATATAATACTAGAAGAAGAAATTACTTACAGTTTCCGCCACTCAGCCTAAATGTGTCACAGAAAAGAGTAAGGGATTGGGTCAAGCAACTTTTTAAAGACTGGGTACTGATGATGTGAAGGATTTAATAGATGGTAAAAGTAACTTCAAACACAAACTAAAGTCATATCTGCTTGACAGTTCCGTCTGCTCCATAGAAGAATCTCTGCGCAGATGATAATGCATGCGTGTGTGTGTATGTGTGTGTGTGTGTGTGTGTGTGTGTGTGTGTGCTTGAGAAGAAAGAGAATTGAACATAATTGGGTATAAACGACAGTATGCAAAAAGAACGGCTTAAATCAATCGTGCAAGTAGTCAGCATTTTCATGTATTGTTCACGGAGACAGTCCACTCTGTTACACTGACCTGTACCACAGTCGCAGTTATGATCCACAGAATACGCATATAACTTATTAATTAATGGCCTACAATTGATATCATCAGATTTTTTACTTCATTAATTTCATTTGTCTCTTGGCTTAATTTTTCCATTTATTTGAGCGTCTGTGTCAACTGAATGACTTGACACAGCGCTTAAGAGGAGCGACAGATGTCAAAGAATTAGTGGCAAATTATGTGTTTCCTGTATTCCGTGTTTACAAACTGCAATTGAAACCTGCGCTCCAATTTCTGACCTTTAATAATGACAGAAGGGTCCTTCAGTTAACTTTTTGACTCCTTATTGTATTCAGTTATATTTTCTGTTTCCGTTGTATTCAGTTATATTTTCAGTTTCCGTTGTACAAACAGCATTATTGAATGGCCAGCGACCCTTATACACACACGATTTCGTCTATCGAGCTGTCCAAGAATTTCACAGAAATCTACTATCGATTAAGAATTCATCCAGATTCGTCGCTGGCAGTTTTGGGTTTCCAGGAACATCTGTTATGAACGGTGTCCTTAAACAGGCAGTTGCTTAGATACGAAATCGGAAGTGTGTTACTAACACACGGCATATGTCGAACAAGCAGGAGACTTTACAACTTGTACCCACAAACTTTCACGTACACTAAGATTTCAGTTTTTTGGCAGGATCATATTACTTCAGGATTAACTTAAAAATCCACGGCATCCACATGAAGCCTCCTGACTTCCAAATGCAATTAAAAATAAAACTATGAGGCATAAATACTCGTGGTTTGCGGTATCGTCTAAAGTAACTCAAACAGTTTTCTGCAAATAATTAACACATTTCTACATCAATTATTCTTGCAGCGCTAAATTGTCTAAGAGATACTCTCTCTCTCAACCGACGTGTGCTCAAGCATGTCTGCGTTGAAAGAGGCTATTGCAGTCACAATTCTACTGCGGACATCGCCAAGACAGTAAAGAAATCCAATAGGGCTATGTCCGGAGACAGCGGTGGGCACTTGGTTGGTACAGAAGATCTTATCCATAGCTATGAAAATGTTCGGTCCGGGAAATCACCAACACGTAAACTCCAGTGGGTTGTTGCACCTTACTGCTGGAAGTTCACATTTGGCTGAAGAGAAAGAAGTTGAGGGACAGTAAATTGCTCAAGCACATCCGGATAAACTGTATCCTGTTACTGTTTGTTCGACGAAGGAACATGTTTTAACTATGCTGTCAGGGAACACCACACATTCACCTTTTCGCCGTTTCTGACTTGTTCCTGAAAACTTTGGGTGTGTTTCGAACACCATATACCATCGTTCTACCGATTAACATCCACACTTGTGGAAGGTTGCTTCGTCGCAGAAAAAGATGTTTCCTAGATAGTTGGCCTTTATCCCGACTCTGTCCAACATCACAATAGCAACTTCGTAGCGAAGCTGCAAGTCGTTTCGCTTCAATATTTCCACAATAAGAACTTTTTAAGCATGGAAGCGAAGTCGTTTCTGCAGCACCTTCGAACTGTTCAGCGAGCCGCACGGGGAAGTGACTTCGTTGGGCTACTGTGAAACGTCTCCCTCATCTTCTCAACCATTCCATGAGATGTGTGTTTTCTGCCAGAACCTGAATGTGTGTTTGCACTCCCGCTGGCTAGAAATTTGACTTACCAAGCCATAATTGGCGTTACGTCTGGTGGCTGCCTTTGAAATTCACGTTGGAAATGTCTTTGGACAGCAATGGGTGGCTTCCTTCCGCAGACCACAACACGCATTGTATTCTCTACTGAGGTGTCCCATTTCTGGAAATTATTTAGCACCTGAACAAAAGGAATTGTTTAGGAAAAAAATCTGCATATTGCATTTTGAGTTGCTGTACTTGATGCCACTAACCGCAAGTTCACTCGTAGGCTTCTTTTCTTTAAATTCGTTTGGACATCAGGGAGGTTACAAGTGTTGACTTGTGGGCACATGAGGGTAGTTGGCGTACCCCTCGTTCTGAGCAAAGTTCTTGTGAGGTATCCTTTGGTTTTCAGGCAAATACCGGAACTGGAAATTCCATTACTAATATCTCCAAATATTCCCAATGACGACCATCTCCGGCCTGCTACCAGTTCGCATGGTCTTTGGCTGAGTATTGCTGCTTGAGCCTACAAAGGATCATTATTCGAACATGCCGCTCTGCCGAGAGAATGAATAGCATACAGAAAGAAATTACCGTCGCTGCTAACGTTTTCTGTGGTTTCATAATTTACGGAAAATTCAGGGCACCTCAGCAGCCGATCTCTTCGCTTTTATATGGCGATAAAATATGTAGGCAGAAAAAGTTTTTACCAGAGATTTATTCGAAATTGCAAATACGATAAGACTCCAGCAGTGCAGTTGTTGGTGACATATGAAAATTTGTGCGGGACCGGGATCCGAACCCGGATTTCCAGCTTCACGCGAGTGGTCCCCTTACCACTTCGGATATCCGAGCACGCTTCCAGGACCGACTCACACTCCTTACGTCACAATATATCTACGTCCTGCACTCGCACAATAGCTGTCATTTACTTAGTATTGTTGCGTCCTTTGCCTAGGCATGTAGATACGGTTTGCAGTGTCAGTGTTTAATGGTCTACTATGCAACGTCCTTCAGACATGCACCGCTCTATGAAACACGAGAAGTGTATTTACATGCCTGGGCTAAGACCACGACAGTAATAAGTAAGTCTCTTCCTGTGGGAGAATCACAGTGAATATGCGGGTGCAGGACGTGGACACACAGTGCTATGATTTCCTTATACAAAAGTTAAAATATTATGGGATAACAGGAGTAGCACGCTCATGGGTCTCATCCTATCTTTTTAATAGAAAACAGTGTGTGTTTGTACCAGGCCTACCAAATAACAATAGTCATTTAAAATATGAAACCATCAGACAATGGGTGCCCCAGGGCTCTATTTTAGGTCCGTTGTTGTTCCTATTATATATTAATGACCTTTCATATGCAGTGTCACAAAATGCTAATTTTGTCTTATTTGCAGATGATACAAGTATTGGTATAAAAAACAGTACCCGTGATCTCACTGTGTAACCAGCTAATAAAATATTTGTATCAATGGGTGGTTCACAGTAAATGGATTGTCACAGAATTTTCACAAGACCCAGTACATGCAGTTTAGTACCTCACAAAGAATACCTGACCCTTTAATTATAATCTATTCAAACAATGAAATTAAAGCTGTAGCCAGTGTCAAATTTATAGGGCTACAAGCTGACCACAACCTAAATTGGAAAACACACTCTAGACTTAATGAAGCGCTGTAGTTCAGCTACATTTACAGTTCGCATGATAGCAGAAATAGGTGATTTTAAAATGACGAAGTTAGTTTATTCGGCCTATTTCCATTCACTAATAAGTTACGGAATTATCTTTTGGGGAAACTCCTCTCACAAAGAGAACATTTTCAAAATTCAGAACCGGGTTATTAGAATTACATATGGTGTCAGTCCTAGATCATCATGCAGAGACCTCTTTTTAGAAACTTGGTATTCTACTACTTCGCAGTACATATACTCATCGATGTCCTTTGTCATTTCCAGGATGTCTCTTTTTACACAAAATAGTGCAAAACATTATTATAATATCAGAACCAAAAACAATCTGTATAAGGACTATTAAAGCTTAATATTAGTACAAAAACGCGTCAAATACATGAGTACTCATATATTCAATAACTTATCAGAGTATATCAAAGGTCTTGTAAGTGATAAAGATCGGTTTCAGAGTGAATTAAAGAATTTCGTTGGCCAACTCCTTCTACTCCATCGATGTATATCTTCACGAGGGTTATAGCTCATAACTCTGTCTGCATTTGAATTGTACTATATCCATGTATCTGAGTAAAAAAAGTATCTAAAAAAAACTTTGACGCTTTCCACATCCCAGAAGCTTCTCTCCACGGGATCGATGGAAAACGATAAATGAAATGTAATGTAAATATTGAGGTTTGGGTCTGTCTTGGAAGCGTTCTCAGATAGCCGCAACTGTTAAGGCGACCGTTCACGTTTAGCTGGAAATCCGTGTTTGGCACCCAGTCCGGCAAAAATTTTCTGGGTCACCAATACATTGTACAGCTAGAGTCTAATCGTTCAAACAGATGTAGATCACAGCAATGTCTGTTGCTGCAGACATGCATACATCTCTGATGGACATTGCATAGTAGACCAATAAACACAGACATTGCAAATAGCAAACTTTTTATCGTTTCTTGATGCTTAAGATTAAGTATTTATTACATTTATTTGTTCCCCATTCTGAACATATATACTCGGAATATACGACGTATCATGAATCATGAATAGTGCAGCTATTTCTGCCATTGTCTAATATGACTTGGAATAAAAATATGACATTGTATCAAAATAGACGACAACCAGTTGTATAAAGGATATTTAATTTCTTAACTGGTTTCAGGCACTTTGTATCCTTCTTCAGAAGATTGTAACTATCGCATTATATGCGAGTGTCAACATTGAAATGCATGCAGTATATTGCTGTTGTCATGTTGTTCATAATGCCTGCACAAAAATGGTATGAAGAAGCCAAACAACAAGTGCAGACACTACATGTATTTTGACATGCATACAAGATGAGCGCAGTGCAATAAGGGCCAACAAATAATTCACACTGCTTCAAATCTCATTCAAATCACAATCTGTTAAAGCGTCAGAAATCTGTCCGAATTAATGAAATGTCTATCTACCACCTCCTATAAAAGTTTGATCCAATATCTTTTTAACATGTATTTATTTTCTCTTTCTTCGTCTTCTGCTACTACTACTACTACTACTACTACTACTACTACTACTTATAAACAACGAGTACATCACGAATCTGTTATTTATATTCCAAAGCAGCTGTAGCGAATAAGTTTTTCATTGTATTTTTTCTCTGCTGAAAGTTCTAAAAGTATTCTCTTTTTAGGTTATTGTCGCAGAATTTGCGTGATATGAGTGTACGGCGAAATGTGAAGGATGCAAAGCCCACAGACAGAACTCGTTTGTCTCAAGACGTCCGAATCAAGGGAAAATAAATCATTGGGAGGAACAGTAAAACTGTCTAAAGGAATCATTATATTTTAAGTTCAAACCATTTAACTTAAAAGCCTGTTCAGTCGATTTCGTGTCCAAGCAGTTATGAGATTCGGAAGTAGCTTGGAGATAGTTATCATTCCAGTAATACTGTTTCCAACAATTTTATGGCAACAAGTCACGCAATTACTTATTCGTAAGTAAATCTGTTCATTTCAAACGAGAAGAAAAACATACGGGCGCTACTTCGTCCCACTTTCTCTGCTGTTGCTTTTGTCGCAAGAAACTCAGCATTCTATCAATTTGTGTAGAATGGTCGTCATGATTCATATGTGTATTGATAAATACCTACACTTCAAATGGACGCTGACATCGATAGAGAAGAGTATGCCGAATCATACCAGACTGAGTTATACCTTACAGAAGTTTTACAAGAATTTTAACAGTACATGTAGATTGTGTTACACGTTTATACGTATTTGCTTCCTATTTCCTCTAATATCTTACAAGTCTATCTCTCTCTCTCTCTGCCGGCCGGAGTCGACGTGCGGTTCTAGGCGCTACAATCTGGAACCGCATGACCGCTACGGTCGCAGGTTCGAATCCTGCCTCGGGCATGGATGTGTGTGATGTCCTTAGGTTAGTTAGGTTTAAGTAGTTCTAAGTTCTAGGGGACTGACGACCACAGCAGTTAAGTCCCATAGTGCTCAGAGCCATTTGAACCATTTCTCTCTCTCTCTCTCTCTCTTTTTCACACTATACACACCCACATTCACACACACATACACACACACACACACGCAACAGTCACACATGTACACGTCCGCACGACGTAAATAAATACTTCATTCCAGTTAAGGGCGCTATACATTTGCTCTTTGCAACACACGCAAACAGTGCAGCAGTATCTATTCAAACTTGCTCCATGACCTCAATTGACTGAGGGATATACTCGAAATATACAATGTTCATAATAACGAATAGTGCAGTTATTTCTGCTGTTGTCAGAGGTGATTCGCAAATGATTTACGTGCAGAACAATGAAACGACTAAAACAGCAGTGAGGCGACGAGAAGCAGATTCACATTTCAGCAACTTCATGTAGCTGGCGTTCGGAGGACTTTTTTGTTAGTAGAAAGTAGATTTATGTTTTCGCCTGCGCTAACCTCTTCATTTTAGAGTAGCAATTGCACCCTACGTCCTAAATAATTTATTTGTTTAATATATTCCAGTTTATGTCTTCCTCTACAGTTTTTATCCTCTACACTTCCCTCTAATACTGTGGAGGCTAGTCCCTGATGCCCTGACACAAGAAGCATAACATGTTGTAATTAATATGTTTTTGTTTCAGTTGAATGACAGTTTTGGGGCCTAAGCCCCTGACGACATTTTCTTCTTGAGGATTCTTAATGTACTGCTACGTGATGTTTTTTACATTTTTGTTGACCAAATCTTTGATCTTTTGGCGAAATATATATCACAAACATAGAAAAAATCATCGTACACATGTGGCAGTGTAAGATCTGGGATACAAAATTTACAGTAAGTTTCGACGCACTCGAAGTGTTTGAGACTGGCGATTTAATAGATAATTTTCATGTCAATTATATACGATATTGTGTAATCAGAATTATAGGTTTCTCTTGTATTAGACATAATTTTTGTGAACTGCTTTTCCTTGTATACAGTATTTTCAGAAATAACAGTGTGCTGTTTCTTAGACTTGACTGTCAACTCTGTAAATCTTTCCTCTAAAAAGTTATTTCATGCATCATTGCCATATTTAGTGCATTGAATATTTATACATCAAAGCTCAGCCTCCATGAACAGCCTATGCATTTATTAGGTTACAGTCTCGCAGCTTTACTGTATGACTAAATGATGATGGCGTCCTCTTGGGAAAAATATTCCGGAGGTAAAATAGTCCCCCATTCGGATCTCCGGGCGGGGACTACTCAAGAGGACGTCGTTATCAGGAGAAAGAAAACTGGCATTCTACGGATCGGAGCGTGGAATGTCAGATCCCTTAATCGGGCAGGTAGGTTAGAAAATTTAAAAAGGGAAATGGATAGGTTAAAGTTAGATATAGTGGGAATTAGTGAATTTCGGTGGCAGGAGGAACAAGACTTTTGGTCAGGTGATTACAGGGTTATAAATACAAAATCAAATAGGGGTATTGCAGGAGTAGGTTTAATAATGAATAAAAAAATAGGAGTGCGGGTTAGCTACTACAAACAGCATAGTGAACGCATTATTGTGGCCAAGATAGACACAAAGCCCATGCCTACTACAGTAGTACAAGTTTATATGCCAACTAGCTCTGCAGATGATGAAGAAATTGATGAAATGTATGACGAGATAAAAGAAATTATTCAGGTAGTGAAGGGAGACGAAAATTTAATAGTCATGGGTGACTGGAATTCGTCAGTAGGAAAAGGGAGAGAAGGAAACATAGTAGGTGAATATGCATTGGGGGGGAAGAAATGAAAGAGGAAGCCGCCTTGTAGAATTTTGCACAGAGCATAACTTAATCATAGCTAACACTTGGTTCAAGAATCATAAAATAGGGTTGTATACCTGGAAGTATCCTGGAGATACTAAAAGGTATCAGATAGATTATATAATGGTAAGACAGAGATTTAGGAACCAGGTTTTAAATTGTAGGACATTTCCAGGGGCAGATGTGGATTCTGACCACAATCTATTCGTTATGAACTGCAGATTGAAACTGAAGAAACTGCAAAAGGGTGGTAATTTAGGGAGATGGGACCTGGATAAACTGAAAGAACCAGAGGTTGTAGAGGTTGTAGAGAGTTTCAGGGAGAGAATAAGGGAACAATTGACAGGAATGGGGGAAAGAAATACTGTAGAAGAAGAATGGGTAGCTCTGAGGGATGAAGTAGTGAAGGCAGCAGAGGATCAAGTAGGTAAAAAGACGAGGGCTAATAGAAATCCTTGGGTAACAGAAGAAATATTGGATTTAATTGATGAAAGGAGAAAATATAAAAATGCAGTAAATGATCAGGCAAAAAGGAATACAAACGTCTCAAAAATGAGATCGACAGGAAGTGCAAAATGGCTATGCAGGGATGGCTAGAGGACAAATGTAAGGATGTAGAGGCTTATCTCACTAGGGGTAAGATAGATACTGCCTACAGGAAAATTAAAGAGACCTTTGGAGAGAAGAGAACCACTTGTATGAATATCAAGAGCTCAGATGGCAACCCAGTTCTAAGCAAAGAAGGGAAGGCAGAAAGGTGGAAGGAGTATATAGAGGGTTTATACAAGGGCAATGTACTTGAGGATAATATTATGGAAATGGAAGAGGATGTAGATGAAGATGAAATGGGAGATAAGATACTGCGTGAAGAGTTTGACAGAGCACTGAAAGACCTGAGTCGAAACAAGGCCCCAGGAGTAGACAACATTCCATTAGAACTACTGACACCCTTGGGAGAGCCAGTCCTGACAAAACTCTACCATCTGGTGAGCAAGATGTATGAGACAGGCGAAATACCCACAGACTTCAAGAAGAATATAATAATTCCAATGCCAAAGAAAGCAGGTGTTGACAGATGTGAAAATTACCGAACTATCAGTTTAATAAGTCACAGCTGCAAAATACTAACGCGAATTCTTTACAGACGAATAGAAAAACTGGTAGAAGCGGACCTCGGGGAAGATCAGTTTGGATTCCGTAGGAATGTTGGAACACGTGAGGCAATACTAACCTTACGACTTATCTTAGAAGAAAGATTAAGAGAAGGCAAACCTACATTTCTAGCATTTGTAGACTTAGAGAAAGCTTTTGACAACGTTAACTGGAATACTCTCTTTCAAATTCTGAAGGTGGCAGGGGTAAAATACAGGGAGCGAAAGCCTATTTACAATTTGTACAGAAACCAGATGGCAGTTATAAGAGTCGAGGGGTATGAAAGGGAAGCAGTGGTTGGGAAAGGAGTGAGACAGGGTTGTAGCCTCTCCCCGATGTTATTCAATCTGTATATTGAGCAAGCAGTAAAGGAAACAAAATTACATTGTAATTCTGTCAGAGACAGCAAAGGACTTGGAAGAGCAGTTGAACGGAATGGACAGTGTCTTGAAAGGAGGATATAAGATGAACATCAACAAAAGCAAAACGAGGATAATGGAATGTAGTCAAATTAAATCGGGTGGTGCTAAGGGAATTAGATAAGGAAATGAGACACTTAAAGTAGTAAAGGAGTTTTGCTATTTGGGGAGCAAAATAACTGATGATGGTCGAAGTAGAGAGGATATAAAATGTAGACTGGCAATGGCAAAGAAAGCGTTTCTGAAGAAGAGAAATTTGTTAACATCGAATATAGATTTATGTGTCGGAAGTCGTTTCTGAAAGTATTTGTATGGAGTGTAGCCATGTATGGAAGTGAAACATGGACGATTAACAATTTGGACAAGAAGAGAATAGAAGCTTTCGAAATGTGGTGCTACAGAAGAATTCTGAAGAAAAGGTGGGTAGATCACATAACTAATGAGGAGGTATTGAATAGGATTGGGGAGAAGAGGAGTTTGTGGCACAACTTGACTAGAAGAAGGGATCGGTTGGTAGGACATGTTTTGAGGCATCAAGGGATCACAAATTTAGCACTGGAGGGCAGCGGGGACGGTAAAAATCGTAGAGGGAGACAAAGAGATGAATACACTAAGCAGATTCAGAAGGATGTAGGTTGCAGTAGGTACTGGGAGATGAAGAAGCTTGCACAGGATAGAGTAGCATGGAGAGCTGCATCAAACCAGTCTCAGGACTGAAGACCACAACAACAGTCTCGCACAGTCGTTAACTTCGTTTGAAACGATTGTGAAATCTTACAATGTCTACGTCACATCCGACGGATGACAAGAAGGATGTCTTCATGTTTATTTCTTTCGTTGAGGCGCCCCCCTTTGCTCAGCACTGCATGTTACTCTGTACCCAATACGTTCTGCTGGCTATGTGTATACCATGACAGTCAGTGAAGTGAAACATGGTACTTCTCGAAATCCAGTACCTGCATTTGAACCTTTTACTGACCGATTAAGAATTTTAACTCAGTACACCGGTACATTTCTACCACTTTGTGTTATTTACGAAGATTGTTGGTGACTTCAGTATGTTATTTGTATACCGTATAATGTGATATGTGCATGTTTTAACGCATTTCAGTGCCGATCACCCGAGGACGTTTGTATGGAATGAAACCAGTCGTGCTTAACAAATGCACCTAAAATAACATCAGTAGTGGTGTTCTAAGCACTTACGTTAATAGTTGTGGAGGCACAACATGGTCCAGCTTACGTTCTGACAGGCTGCATGCAAACTGCAATACTGTATCAGAGAGATAATTTGAGTGTATCCCAAGGAAGAGGAGAGAACCATTCCTGCTCCTATTATGCAGGATATCTCGAACCTCCAGGTTCAGAATTAGATGAGAGATGGTGTTGAACTGAATATTTTAAGTTAAGGGGAATAAAGGCCAGGAAATGCCAATTTCAGGCGGTACTACATTTTCAGAAAACAGTGGGTGTGAAGCCTTTGTTTGTAAACTGTTCATGTTTCCTAATAAAATATTGCTTTCATATCGACCTTGTTGGCTCTAGCTTGAGAAATAATACACAATACCCTCTGACGTGTATGTTTAGTTTCCAAGTTAGAGTCCTAACGAAGATTTCCATGTACGAGGGGCGTTCAGAAAGTAAGCTCCGATCGGTCGCGAAATGGAAACGACTATGAAAATCCGATAAAGCTTTGCACAGATGTGTTGGGTAGTGTCTCTAGTATAACCCCAGTTAGCATCACGTCGCTCTTCTCATTTCTGAGCTCGCAGTGAGTGCGTAAATATGTCTAGAAAATAGTGTCTGCCACCAAGTACGAGGGCCTGGTGAGAAATTTCGCCTGAAGCTATGCAGCTAACATTACATAACTGTCGTGCTGTTTCTTCTTCAAGACAATTCTCAGCCGCATTCTGCAGGGGCAATGAAGATGCTCCTGCATCGTTTTCAAATGGAAATATGAGATTACCCACAATAGAGTCCGCAATTGTCTCCCCCTGAGTTTCATCTCTGGTCACATGAACCGCTGTCTTTGAAGACAACATTTTGACACAGACAACGAGGTGTAGGCCAGCGTGGAGAATTGGCGGAAAGCACTGGCGGCTGCCTTCTATGATGAGGCTATTGAAAAGTTGGTACAACGCTATGACAAAAGTCTAAGTCAGAACGGCGACTACGTAGAGAAGTAGCTGAAAGGTGTAGCTAATTGTTACAAGTAAAACATTTCTGATGTTCACTGTGGTTTTAATTTGGCAATCAATCGGAGCTTACTTTCTGAACAGGCCTCGTATATAACTCAATGATTTTTTTTTTTAGATTCACAAACGAGGAAACCTCGCAGCAGAAGCTTCAAATCTCAGCAACATTACCGATGTTTCCTGTTTATTAATAGTCGTCGAAGCACAACGGTTGTCATTACACGAACTTCAGACATACTTTTAATGTGTGGCACAGCAGGTTGTAGTGCCCTGAAAGCCAAACGAGCACAGAAGGAAAAGTCTCACGATGGCAGTCATCCTAAGTGGCAGGTATTTTTCGCAGTCCGTAAGAACTTACAAGAAACTCGGTCGTTCAAGCCTCAGAAACCACAGCAGAATTCGAGGAGATGCTTGAGGATCGAGTGGGAGGAAATCTGTCAGTGAGCAACTTGCGAGTGAAATTGAGTTCTCGAAGAAGCATTGTGAACAGTGTTGGAGTAGACGTAAATACTGCCATGTCATGAAAAATGCGTGGGATCAATTTCGAACCCGAAGCTCAGTTCTGTCATCGGATTGTATGATAATACTAGTACTGGGAAGGGCAATCGTCACTTTGAATAGCTTCTAGCAGTTGTTTGACGGGTAGCGTTCGTGTGTGATCTGGAATTGTCCTGCTGAAGGAAAGGGTGCCCCATGTGTGGACTCACTCTTCGAATTAGTTCTTTCAGAAACTAGATTACAGCACGCTGTTTCTCACGCACCCACATAATTACACTACTGGCCATTAAAATTGCTACACCACGAAGATCACGTGCTACAGACGTGAAATTTAACCGACAGGAAGAAGATGCTGTGATATGCAAATGATCAGCTTTTCAGAGCGTTCACGCAAGGTTGGCGCCTGTGGCAACACCTACAACGTGTTGACATGAGGAAAGTTTCCAACCGATTTCTCATACACAAACAGCAGTTGACCAGTGTTGCCTGGTGAAACGTTGTTGTGATGCCTCGTGTAAGGAAGAGAAATGCGTGCCATCACGTTTCCGAATTTGATAAAGTTCGGAATGTAGCCTATTACGATTGCGGTTTATCGTATCGCGACATTGCTGCTCGCGTTGATCGAGATCCAATAACTGTTAGCAGAATATGGAACTGGTGGGTTCAGGAGGGTAATACGGAACGCCGTGCTGGATCCCAACGGCCTCGTATCACTTGCAGCCGAGATGACAGGCATCTTATCCGTATGGCTGTAAAGCATCGTGCAGCCACGTCTCCATCCCTGAGTCAACAGATGGGGACGTTTGCAAGACAACAACCATTTGCACGAACAATTCGACAACATTTGCAGCAGCATGGACTATCAGCTCGGAGACCATGGCTGCGGTTACCCTTGACGCTGCATCACAAACAGGAGCGCCTGAGATGGTGTACTCAACGACGAACCTGGGTGTACGAATGGCAAAACGTCATTTTTTCGAATGAATCGAGGTTCTGTTTACAGCATCATGATGGCCGCATCCGTGTTTGGCGACATCGCGGTGAACGCACATTGGAAGCGTGTGTTCGTCATCGCCATACTGGCGTATCACCCGGCGTGATGGTATGGTGTGCCATTGGTTACACGACTAGGTCACCTCTTGTTCCCACTGGCGGCACTTTGAACAGTGGATGTTACATTTCAGATGTGTTACGACCCGTGGCTCTACCCTTCGTTCGATCCCTGCGAAACCCTACATTTCAGCAGCATATTGCACGACCGCATGTTGCAGGTCCTGTACGGGCCTTTCTGGATACAGAAAATGTTCGACTGCTGCCCTGGCCAGCACATTCTCCAGATCTCTCACCAATTGAAAACGTCTGGTTAATGGTGGCTGAGCAACTGGCTCGTCACAAGACGCCAGTCACTACTCTTGATGAACCGTTGTATCGTGTTGAAGCTGCATGGGCATCTGTACGTGTGCATGCCATCCAAGCTCTGTTTGACTCAATGCCCAGGCGTATCAAGGCCGTTATTACGTCCAGAGGTGGTCGTTCTGGATACTGATTTCTCAGGATCTATGCACCCAAATTGCTTGAAAATGTAATCACATGTCAGTTCTAGTATAATACATTTGTCCAATGAATACCCGTTTATCATCTGCATTTCTTCTTGGTGTAGCAATTTTAATGGCCAGTAGTGTATATCACAGACTGCAGTTCCGAGCCCTCCAGCGGCAGAGGGCTGCAACTTTCGTCGCAGACTGTGAAAGTCGACTCAGAGAAGTATGCATGATATGTAATACGTCAACCGATACTGATAATATAGTGACAAATTCGGGGGCGTTACATTTTAGCACGCCCTCGCAATTAACTAATTAGGATGAGCATAGTGCGAATTGTTTCTTTGTGAATTGGTGCATGTGGAGGCCTATGTTGAGTAATTCGTGAGAAAAATGGATAGGTGGTATGATACCAATTTTAATACTTATCTTTTAATTTTCATTTTTTGAATGTTTATTTTAATTATATTATTTTTATAGTAACTAAATATCAGCATTTTACCCAAATCGTCTCCTGTCATGAGTTGAGAGCGGCTTGCTTCTTTACCTCGTATCTTGTACAGCTATCTCGTTGTTCCTACAGGTTTTTTTTTTCTCTGTTGGCCGCAGGTTCTAACTCGCTTGCATCTGAAGTTCGGCGAGTTCGGCGATACGCGCTGAATATGAGTCATCTAAATGAGTACAAACAGCCTTTAACTGGAATTATGACATTCCTTTTCGATAGTTTATTTTAATAATCATTACCTATACGAGTTACAAATGAATACGTTAGAAAAGACTTCCGCCGCACCTTTTGTTTCTGTTAACGTGGTCCTCTGAATAATACCAGATAGGATTTGAAGTCATTAGGGTTCCATGCCTCAATCTGTGAAAACGGAATCGTATAAGGACTGGCTCTCTGTCTGTCTGTCTGACTGTTAAGAATTATTTTTCTCAGGAACCAGTAGAGGTATCAAATTTATATCACATATTAAGATCTATAGTCTCTTGGCACCGCAAAAATTTTAAGCTTCAAAGTCAATTTATGAAAGGATACGTCCATTTATGTCACAAATTTTTATCCTCGAGAACTGACTCATGAAAACCTATAGGGTACTTCCCGTTAACTCAGAATCAGGAAATTTGGCAAGAAGCAAGGTTTCACAGTACACGCAGAAGGATAGATCCGAAATTGTTAATTCGTAATTACATCAGACGAAAAAGATATTACTTTTGCCATTCTCGAAAGCCTTGTAATCCCTAGGACGAAAACCTTGCCAGCATCAATGTCGACAATAGACAAAGTCGTCAGTATCCTCGATTCCCGAAATGGATAAACTGTCTATACACATAATTAAGCTTGTCCGGAACCATCAGCACGCGAGGCGTACTTGAATCTGGCCAATTTTTTTTTTTTCTGTTCCATTGACAATGACAGTGGAAAAGTAATAAATACAAATACCACAGTATAACTACCAAATGCATTGTCGATCTAATTGAAATATAAATGCCAGTTCAATGTCGATGTAACCTGTACAGAACAAACACGAGATTCGATCTAATTTAACAGCTTATATGGGTGCTACACTATTAATCAACACATCAAATCGTTGCAAAAGTAGTAGAAAGCTATGTCTCTCAGCCTGTCTCTTTTATTACTGACTGAAGTGCTCAGAAGTAAATGTATTCGGCCGACTGCGCCCGGTGATTACTCTTGCTGTATCCGAAGCAGCAGAACACCCTAGCGGCCCCAAAAATTTGCCGCCCCCCTCCCCCCCCAACTCACTCCTCCTCCTTCTCAGCCCTTGGCGAGTGGTTCTGACTGACATGCAGTCGATAAGCTCCAGTGCCGCCTTGAGAACGGCACGTCTCAGCCACTATTGCGTTTCCCTCCCCTCCGAATTCGCTTTCAATAGCTGTACCGTTTTTACGGATCGTGTTTCGGGAAACGGGTACTTGTCGTGATTCCTGCCTTTACGAGGGCGTTCTGAGAGCGGCCGCCCCTCACTGTTCGCTCCCGTTTGGAGAGCATTACTTCTGCGAGTTTGCCTCAGATTTGAATCAAAGTAAATAACGTCTCGCTCCAAGGAAAAGCAGGGAGTATTCGGGGCAGCTCTCCGTCGTAAATACGTTACTAGCATTATTTAGTACTCCATACTGTATCACAAAAGCGGCTCGTAGTGAAACTGCGTGCTTATGGAATATCGTCTCAGTTATGCGAGTGGATCTGTGATTTCCGTCAGACAGGTCACAGTTTATAGTAACTGACGGAAAGTCATCGAGTAAAACAGAAGTGATTTCAGGCGTTCCCCAAGGTAGTGTTGTAAGCCCTTTGCTGTTCCTTATTTATATAAACGATTTGGGAGACAATCTGAGCAGCCGTCTTCGGTTGTTTGCAGATGACACTGTCGTTTATCGACTAATAAGGTCATAAGAAGATCAAAACAAACTGCGAAACTATTTAGAAGAACTATCGAAATGGTGCGTAAAGTGGCAGTTGACGTTAAATAAAGAAAAGTGTGAGGTCATCCACATGAGTGCTAAAAAGAAGGCGCTAAACTTAGGTTACACGATAAATCAGTCTAATCTAAAAGCCGTAAATTCAACTAAATACCTTGGAATTACAATTACGAACAATTTAAATGGGAAGGATCACATAGAAAATGTTGAGGGGAAGGATAACCAAAGACTGTGTTTCATTGGTAGGACACTTAGAAAATGTAACATACCTACTAAGGATACTGCCTACACTACGCTTGTCCGTCCTCTTTTAGAATACAGTTGCGCGATGTGGGATCCTTACCAGATAGGACTGATGGAGTACAACGAAAAAGTTCAAAGAAAGGCAACACGTTATGTATTATCGCGAAATATGGGAGAGAGTGTCGCAGAAATGATGCAAGATGTGGGATGGACACCATTAAAAGAAAGGCGTTTTTCGTTGCCACGGAATCTTCTCACGAAATTCCAATCACCAACTTTCTCCTCCGAATGCGAAAATATTTTGTTGACACCGATTTACATAGGGAGGAATGATCACAAAGATAAAATACGGGAAATCAGAGCTCGTACGGAAAGATATAGGTGTTCATTCTTCCCGCGCGCTATACGAGATTGGAATAATAGAGAATTGTGAAGGTGGTTCGATGAACCCTCTACCAGGCACTTAAATATGATTTTCAGAGTATCCATGTAGATCTAGATGTAGATATGCAAGCGCCTGTGTTCAGTCGTTAAACGAAACGTACAGATGGTTTGTTGTTTATGTTTTAGTACGGGAGGTTACCGATGCACTTTTGTGCAGTTTCACTGGCCTCATGCAGCAGTTCGAGAGGGCTATGGTGGCATTGCATTTCACGCTTAACCGTATTTCGTCAATATCAGAAACGTACTGCTAACCCTACTTCTAATCATCAGCAGGAAACTGCTACCCTCTGTATAGAGCACTTTTAACCTCCCTTCCGCTATATTTTTGTCGATTAACAATAGAAACAGTTTACTTTATGGCGATCGGACACGGGTAATAGATGGTTTACAGAGAGAACGCTTTTCGTATGTAACCTGTCCATGTTGCCTAAATGAGAACAAGAGACTTTAATTTGCGAATATTAAAGCCAATAGTTCAAGAACTTAAATGAAAAGGTCGCTTTGAAAGGCGAATAGTTCATAACATTTTCTCCGTTTATTGTCGGTTGCTCACTTTCTAACAGTGACTAAACCCAATCATCCTCATATTAACAGTTAAATTATGTTCCACGTTCACACTGAAGTTTGCCATTGTTCATAACAGTGACTAAACCCAATCATCCTCATATTACCAGTGAAATTTTGTTCCACGTTCACACTCAAGTTTGCCACTGTTATATTTCTTTTACCACGTTATAAAAGGTCACGGTTGTCATAATGAGTGTTCAAGTAAAATATAAGTCGCCAACAGATGCTAGTGGCTAACAACGGCGATACTGATTTGGTGTGTAACTACGCCCACACTTCGAGAAAAAAAATAAAAAAATTAATCACTCACTGTTGCCCTAGCGTCTAACAGAAAACTTCCAAATATCTGGAAAGTATCTTTTTTTGTGCAACTTGATTGCATGAAACTGTTCCAGGGGAAATATGAACGATTATTCTCCCCTCACATTAGGCATTACGGATCCCCAAAGGTTGCGATTAAGCATTTTTCAACGATAAGGCAGTATCTGTTACTGAAAAAGGTACGGTCGGTTCCGAATGGTCCAGAGAACCAGCCGTATGTATAATCCCCCATAAAAGATCAAACTCGTTTGTCAAATTCACTGTTTCCTATACACGGATTTGTCAAAAGAGGTCGCAAACGTAGCAACGAAATTGGTCAAATTTACCTCACTTCTGAAGGATTGGTCGCAATTTTTCTTCCACTAGTTGAGATGGCTATCAATGTAGGTAAAGCATTTTTTGTATTTTCAGAAGTATGTATAAAGGAGAAAAAGAAAACAAGTGGCTGATCCAGTGAATGGCTGAAAATGAGAGAGAAATAAGGCTATGTGAGTCTAGCGAATGTTCATCAAAATACCACAATGTGGGAAAATATACATCTGCCATGAAGAGCCGAAAGCTATTTTTCGTTGCGTCGTCCTCTATGGTAAACGATGTCCAGCTTACTGAAAAACGCAATGCAGTACTTCAGCATGGAAAGTCACAGAAAGGATGTTTGAGTATATTCGTGGTTTCTGTGTCGGTGCAATGCCTCCGCCACTTTCTGCTGTGCCGGGCTTTATTAAGGTTGGTGGCGTGAGCCTTACAAGTGCTATAAAGGTGGGGACTCTCATTTAAGCGCAATTTCATGTAACCAGATCTTACGACGCCAATGTTGGGTTCGCGGAGGCAAGTGCGGCCACCGCGGACTTCTGTTGAGCTTCGCCACGACCACCGCGTCGACAGCAATTTCGCAGCGTAGGACGGTCTCTCTGTCCCGTATAGTTTACGAAGAGCACCCGTAGTCTTCTGTATGCGCCGTGGCCGCAATGGAGTGAATTCCACCTCCCAACAAAGAGCAGGCGTGCGCTGTCTTATTTTGATAATGGCTCCGTCTGGCAAACGCTATGCCACGCGTTCGGTGTGCTTTCTTACTGGTGCGCTTCTCTGCAGAACGGACCTACTTCCTACACTTCTGCCTTCTTTTCACCTCACTGTCTCTTTCTGCTGGTGTTGCGGTATATCTACATCAACATTTATACTCTGCAACCCACATATGAAAGACGCGGAGGGGGGGGGGCGGCAGGGGGGATGGCGAAGGACACCTCAGGGACAATTATCATTTTGCCCCTTCTCTGCTGACACTCGCAAATGGCGCGTGGCGCAAATGGTGCGTGAGCTGCAATTTCTCTCATTTTTTCGTCGCGCTCGTTTCACAAGTGATATGTAGGAGATGGAAATACGCTGTCCAATTTCTTTTCGAACGTACGCTCCCGGAATTTTAGTAGTAAATTTCTCCATGATGCATGTCGTTGTATCTTATCTACGAGGGGCGTTCAGAAAGTAAGCTCCGATCGGTCGCGAAATGGAAACGACTATGAAAATCCGATAAAGCTTTGCACAGATGTGTTGGGTAGTGTCTCTAGTATAACCCCAGTTAGCATCACGTCACTCTTCTCATTTCTGAGCTCGCAGTGAGTGCGTAAAGATGTCTAGAAAATAGTGTCTGCCGCCAAGTACGAGGGCCTGGTGAGAAATTTCGCCTGAAGCTATGCAGCTAACATTACATAACTGTCGTGCTGTTTCTTCTTCAAGACAATTCTCAGCCGCATTCTGCAGGGGCAATGAAGATGCTCCTGCATCGTTTTCAAATGGAAATGTGAGATTACCCACAATACACTCCGCAATTGTCTCCTCCTGAGTTTCATCTCTGGTCACATGAACCGCTGTCTTTGAAGACAACATTTTGACACAGACAACGAGGTGTAGGCCAGCGTGGAGAATTGGCGGAAAGCACTGGCGGCTGCCTTCAATGATGAGGCTATTGAAAAGTTGGTACAACGCTATGACAAAAGTCTAAGTCAGAACGGCGACTACGTAGAGAAGTAGCTGAAAGGTGTAGCTAATTGTTACAAGTAAATCATTTCTGAAGTTCACTGTGGTTTCAAGTTGGCAATCAATCGGAGCTTACTTTCTGAACAGGCCTCGTATCTTTTCTGTTAATGCTGTTAGGTAAGGGTCCTAGGCTGATGAACACTACACAAGGATCCATGGAACATTTGTTTGTAACTCACTGCTGTCGACGATGAATTACATTTCCTTAATAGAGGTTAAACAATTTATTTATCAATCTCAGTTGCTCTGATATCAAATTTTTGCAGCAGAGGTTACCAGCTTCGGGTTTAGACGTCCATTCTCAAGCCACACACTTTGTTATTAACCGTAACAAGTCAAGGCACTAATAACTGCTTCTGTACATAAAGGTACACTATTGGCAACAATTACCCTCATTGATACTAGCCGATGCGAGTGTTGCATCTGACTGACACAGGCACGTAGGCTAATATCTGTGAGATCGCTTGTTCTCAACAGTATACACCGTACAGAACCGTATTGTATGACTAGCTACGGTTAATAACAAGATGTGTGGCTTGAGAATGGTGGTGTCAGCCCGAAACTGGCAACCTCTGCAGCAAAAATTTGATATCAGTACAAATGAGACAGACGTAAGAAATTACCAAACCTCCTCAGTACGGAACAGTTAGAGAGCTACCTCCACGTGGCAGCATGCCTCATATAAGCAACATTTCGTTAAGATCCTTGCAATGATAGCGTGGCATCTGCTTTTCCTCCAACTCCTTTTATGTGGTCATTTCAATGTAGGTCTTTCTAGACCAGTGGTGGCCATCCCACAGAAGTAAAATGTAGTTTTCTAAGGTGTAAATACAACAGTTCGTTTGTATTTCGATCACGAAATAAATTCTTTTTAAAAGATCATTTCTATTGCCACTATTTCATAAGACTGTACGTAGGTTACGAATAATTATATTCGTTTGCAAATAAAAATATTAAAGCGTGACGAGCTTGTGAAACGAGTGCATGAACATCTTCCTCACATAGTCCACCCACCTACACAAATAATCTGTACTTCGTACCGTACATCTATAACTTTAACCATTAGACATATCATCATATATGCTTAATTATCTCATGAAAATGCCTTCTCGAGTTGTACGTGTTTCCTGTAATAGACCAGAAATTTCTTCAGTAATCACTTCACAACAGTAAACAAACGAATTGACAATACAACACAGCAGTAACATTGTAATACATATTACGCTGTTGTAGAGCCCGTGCTGTATTTTTTCAAACATATTGTCTAGCCCTATGCAGAATTCACGACGCATGGCTGCACTAACGCCAGTGACTAATCTATCTTAAAATCCAGCAACGTTTCTTCTCAATACTTCTCAGGTAGAATTATCTTCTACTTTGCGAAATTAAACACTTTTAGAAATTCTGTCATACGTTTATTAATTTCTAAGCGTTATTTATATATGGACCACATTGAATAAAGTGTCATGGAATCTGCTCTTACTAAAAATCAATTTTTCGTAGAGGCATTTTTAATGTCACTCAAACACCAACTTATCTACTGTAATGAGTAGCTTCATGAAAGAGAAATAGTAAGTCGGAAATTTATGTTTTGATTTGCCACGGTTGCTGACAGTAGATGCTGGAAAAAGTGAAAACTGCCTACACTCGTTGCGCAGAATTCGTGGAATTTGTGTTCGCATTTGGAGAGCTCACAAGAAACAACAGATGACAATGTTCGATGTTTAGAGCACTGTGCGAGTGCACCCAGCTTAGATAGGCTACTTTACTACTAACTCTTTTCGCAACACATTTTGCAGTCAGTATCCACATATACCACTAAATGTAACTTCAAAATTATGTCGTTGTACAACACATAGATAGAAAAGAGATATGACGTCTTCAAGCATAAAGGTTTCACGTGTTAAAGGTCTAATGTTCAACACATTAATTCGTTTGTAAACTAATCAGGTATCTGAAGTTGCTTTATACATCGGAGTGCGGTCCGCTAAGGGGGCCGTTCATGAAAACACACACTAATTAAAAGATGCACCAAATACACAATTCTGAAGACACAACAATGGAAGTTTGTATCGTGCTTTACATGAAATTAAAAAATTTACTTTCAAGTTTCGTGGATCATGTACATTTAACTTTTTATGTAATTTAATAGCTTTATTTTCAAAAATAATATTTGTACCTATTTCTCAGAAACTATTCAAGATATTTCTACAGAATGTCCCTGCTTAATCTCTTTGCGCGTAATAAGCTTCTTTCATGAAGTTTTTGAATATATCGAGCACAAGAATTTTGATGATTTTTAAATTATAATTATAAAGGTATATTACAAAATTCATGCAAAATTCCAAGCACTTTGCCCCATATCTGAGCTTACACTCAGAATTTCAAAATTTACCTTTGAGGCAATTTTTATTGGATTTACAATAACAAAATTTTATAATTCTAGCCTTCATATATTCCGCTAAAAATGTATACAAACTTTAAAAACACAATTTTCAGAAAATGTGATTTAAAGTGGAACCCAACGCTATTTTCTTACGCCACCTCTTCAGAAAGCACCAGATTTTTATTCAGGGTCCTCTTTCCCTTTATGGCTTCTCTTCTGGTTTCTTGTTTTCTGTCTTCTCCCCAGGTCTTCAACTGACTTTGCAGCTCCAGAAAGGAACTGTAAAGCTATTTTGTTTTCAAGATGTCTGTCTTAAAGCCCATTCTCTCTAATACATTGTTCTTTCCTATGTTCCTATCATTAAATACAAGGACTGCACCATAAGCTGCAATTCTGACAAATTCAGTAGATGAAAATGTGGTTGTAGGGCTTCGTTTCCAAATAAGTGAATTTAGAGACTCGTCTGGATTCTGGGTTTTGACATGAATATGCCAGAAACCTGTAAATGGGCTTGACAACATCCGCGATAGAATTTGGAAGCCTATCCTTGTGAACGTAGGGTTTGTTATCCCTCTGACCCTGCAGATACTTACAACAGCTTTAAGTGCCACATATCATGAATGCTGATTTCTTACTGTTTCTCACGTCTTGCATTCACTAACATCTGCAGACACAGTTTATCCAGTTCTCTAGACTCTCTTTGTGATTTTGGCAGTATCACAGATGACCTATAAAACAAAAAGTGTATACATCATAGCCTTCTAGGTGTAACCCGTGCAAGGTTGCTGGAAATTAATCCACAGAATCGTTGTTCACCGAGCTAGTTTTGAAGTGTTGCTTCAAACATTGAGCGTGGCGGGAAGGTAGTGTCACAAATTTAGTTATTTTTCAGGCACATCGGATGTGATTTCATCATTGAAACTTTTGGAACTTATTGCCCATGAGACCTAAAAATGGTTCTGAGCACTATGGGACTTACCATCATCAGTCCCCTAGAACTTAGAACTACTTAAATCTAACTAACCTAAGGACAACACACACATCCATGCCCGAGGCAGGATTGGAACCTGCGACCGTAGCGGTCGCGCGGTTCCAGACTGAAGCGCCTAGAACCGCCCATGATATCTACTATTAAATAAAAATAAATTGAAAATTGAGATTTTTCGGTATATTTCATGCACGTCCTCCCTTAAAGAATCGGGGAATTTTGGGGCGGGGGAAGATTGCTGGTTTCCTCTAATGCCCCACCTCAGTCTAAACAGGGGATAGCCTAAAGTGTTACTTATCTGTGCAATCAAATTATGCTTCTCCTCCCCCTCACCGTTCTGTCCCCCTCTTCCCTCATTCTCCTCACACGGCACCCAGCAGCGACTTTTTCCTCTTTCCTAGCAAGAGAAAGCCATTGAGGAACTGATACTTCCAGAATGACGTCGAAGTGATTTGGTAGTTGTAAAGTTTCTTGAACAGCTGAAATCCAGACTTCTGCAACCAAGGTCTCCGGAATCATCCATCCTTGGGATAAACGTGACGCTTTAAAGCATGAGTATTTAGAGAAGGACGAAAACCATCATCAATATTCCTTATCGTAACTTCATTTCTTGAGGTGACTCATAAAAAAGGCTTCAGTCCCAAAGGGTGCAGGTCGAACACAGGGAGAACGTAGATCTAGGGACTACGGGTATAATACTTGTAAATTGTCGTAGTTGTGATAGGAAAGTACCAGAGCTCCAAGCGCTAATAGAAAGAGCTGATGCTCAAATCGTTATAGGCATTGAAAGCTGACTAAACCCAGAGATAATTTCAGCCGAAATTTTTTCGGAGGACTTAAAGGTGCTCAGAAAGGATAGGCTAAATACAGCAGGCGGTGGCGATTTTGTTGCTGTTAGAAGTAGTTTATCTTGTAGCGAAATTATGTTACATAGCTCCTGTTAGTATGAGTAGAGGTCATTCCTGGCAACCGGAATAAAGTAATAACTATATCCTTTTGCCGATCTCCCAACTCAGTGATACACTTGCTGAAAGGTTCAAAGATAACTTCAGCCGAATTTCAAACACATAGCTGACTCATACAATTAGAATTGGTGGTAACTTCAATTTATCTTCGATATGTTGACGAAAATACATGTTTAAATCCAAAGGCATGCATAAAACATCATCCGAAGTTGTGCTAAATGCATTCCCTGAACTTATTTCGAGCAGTTACTTCATGAGCCCACTCGAATAGTAAACAGCTGTGAAAACACACTTGACCGCTCAGCAATAAATAATCCTGAGCTAATAACGAAGATCAAAACGGATACAGACGTTAGTGAAAACAGGCTTGTCATGGCGAGACTGCATGTTGTAACTCCAAAATCCTCAAAAACAATCAAAATATACTTATCCAAAAATATGCAGAAAAATTCGCTTGACGTCTTCCTAAGGGACAATCTCCACTCCTTCCAAATTAACAATGTAAGTTTCGACCAGATGTGACTGAATTCAAAGAAACAGTATCAACAGCAACTGACAAATGCCACATAAATTTACAAATGACGGAACTGATCCCCCTTCCCCTTGAAACACAAAACAGGTCAGAACACCGAAGCAGAAACAACGAAAAAAACATGCCAAATTCAAACGAACGCAAAATCCCCAAGATCGGCGATCATATACATAAGTTTGAAATTTAGCACGGAATTCAGTGTCAGATGCTTATAACAGTTTCCAAAATGAAACTTGGTCTCGAAACCTGGTAGAAAATCCAAAGAAATTCTCGTCGTATGTTAGGTACGCTAGCGGCAAGACACAATCATTGCTTTCATTGCGCAATAGCAATGGAAATACTACCGATGACAATGCTGCTAAAGCAGAGTTGCTTAACACGATCTTTCGAAATTCCTTCACCAAAGAAAACGAATTAAATACTCCAGAATTCGAATCAAGAACAGCTGCCAACATGAGTAATATAGAAGTAAATATCCTCGGAGTAGTGAACCAACTTAAATCAGTTAACAAGATCAAGTCTTCCGGTCCAGACTGTATACCAGTTAGGTTCCTTTCAGAGTATCCTGACGCAGTAGTTCCGTACTTAACGATCATATACAGCGGAACCCTGGACGGAAGGTCCGTACCTAAAGACTGGAAACCTGCACAGTTCAAAAATGGTTCAAATAGCTCTAAGCACTATTGGACTTAACATCTGAGGTCATCGGTCCCCCAGTATTAGAACTACGTAAACCTAACTAACCTAAGGACATCACACTCCATCCATGCCCGAGGCAGGATTCGAACCTGCGACTGTAGCAGCCGTGTGGTTCCGGACCGCCTAGAACCGCTCAGCCACAGCCGCCGGCTGCACAGTTCACACCAAAATTCAAGAATGGTAGTAAGAATAATCCATTAAATTACAGCCCCATATCATTAACGTCGATAAGAAGCAAGATTTTGGAACATATATTATGTTCGACCATTAACAATTACGACAAAGAGAACGGTCTATTGGCACACAGTCTACATGGATCTAGAAAACATCGTTCTTGTAAACATAACTAGTTCTTTACGCACACGAAGTGTTGCGAGCTATTGACACGGGATTTCAAACTGATTCCATATTTCTAAATTTCCAGAAGACTTTTGACCCTGTACATCATAAATGGCTTGTAATAAAATGACGTGCTTATGGAATATCGTCTCGTTACGTAAAACGAGAGTGATGTGTGGCGTAGTGATATAGGCCCTCTACTGTTTCTTAGCTTCATAAATGATTTAGGAGACAATCTGAGGAGCCATCTTAGGTTATTTGCAGATGATGCTGTAGTTTATCGTCTAGTACAGTCATTATAATATCAAAACAAACTGCAATACGATTTAGAAAAGATAAATGTATGGTGCGAAATTTGGCAATTGACCCTCAATAATGAAAAGTGTGGGGCTACCCACACAAGTGTCCAAAGGAATCCGTTAAACTACGGTTACACGATATATCAACCAAATCTAAAAGCCGTAAATTCAACTAAATTCATAGGAATTACAGTGATGAACTATTTAAATTGGAAAGAACACATAGAAAGTGTTATGGGGAAGGCGAACCAAAGACTGCGATTTATTGGCAGAACACTTAGAAGATGTCTCTACCAACGAGACTCCTACGCTACGCATGTCCGTCCTCTTTTGGAATACTGCTACGCGGTCTGGAATCCTTACCACATAGGATTAACAGAGTACATCGAGAAACTTTAAAGAAAAGCAGCACGTTTTCTATTAAAGAGAAATAGTGGAAAAAGCGTCACGGATATCATACAGGATTTGGGGTGGACGACATTAAAATAAAGCCTTTCTTGTTGTGGCGAGATCTTCTCACGAAATTTCAGTCACCAATTTTCTCCACTGAATGCAAAAAATTTCTGTTAACGACGACCTACATAGGGAGAAACGATCAACATAATAAAATAAGGGAAGTCACAGCTCGTACGGAAAGACATATGTGTTCGTTTTTTTCCGCGCGCTGTTCGAGAGTGGAATAATAGAGAATTATTGTGAAGGTGGTTCCACGATCTCTCTGCCAGACACTTAAGTGTGATTTGCAGAGTATCCATGTAGATGTAGATGTAGATGTGGATTTAGATAACTGTGTAGTCCCCCATTCAGATCTCCGGAAGGGGACTGCTAACATAAAGGTGACCATGGTGAAAAAAATTCAATAACTAACAAAAAGATAACGTTCTAAGAGTCGGGGCGTGGAATGGCAGACGTCTGAACGTGGTAGAGAAGCTATAAAATCTGAAAACGGAAATGCTAGGGCTCAGTCTAGATATAGTGGGGTCAGCAAGTGAAATGGCAAGAAGACAGGGATTTTTGGTCAGATGAGTATATAATAATATCAACAGCGGTAGAAAATGTTATAAAGCGAGTAGGTTTGGTTATGAATAGGAAGGTAGGGCAGAAAGTGAGTTAAAGTGGCAGTTCAGTGAGATGGTAGTTCTCATCAGAATCGACAGCAAACAAACATCGACAACGTTAGTTCAGGTATATATGCCGACGTCGCAAGCGGAACACGAAGAGGTAGAGAAAATATATGAGGATATGAAACGGGTAATTCAATACGTAAAGGTAGATGAAAACCTAATATTCTTACGGGATTGGAATGTGGTTGTAGTCGAAAGAGTAGAAGAAAGGGTTGTCAGAGAATATGGTCTGGATGCTAAGAATGAGAGAGGAGGAAGACTGATCGAGTTCTGTATTAAATTTCAGCTAGTAATAGCGAATACTCTGTTCAAGAAGCACAAGAGGAGGAGATATACTTGGAAAAGGCCGAGAGATATGAGAAGATAACAGTTAGATTGCATATTGATCAAGCAGATGTTCCGAAATCAGGTACTGGATTGTAAGGCGTTCCCAGGAGCAAATACAGAGTGTGATCCCAACTTAGTAGTGATGAAGAGTGGGCTGAAGTTTAAGAGACCAGCCAGGAAGAATCAGTGCGCAAAGAAGTGGGATACGGAAGTACTAAGGAAAGGAGAGGTACGCTTGAATTTCTGTGAGTCTATAGATACTGCGACAACGACGGGCTCAGTAGGCAGCTCAGTTGAAGAGGTACGGACATCTCTGAAAAGGGCCATCACAGAATCTGGAAAGAAAACTGTCGGTTCAAAGAAGGAAACTGCGAAGAAACAATTCGTAACAGAAGAAATACTTCACGTGATCGATGAAAGAAGGCATTTCAAAAATGTTCAAGGAAATTCAGGAATACGAAAAAAAAACAAGAATGTTAGGAATGAAATAAATAGGAAGTGCAGGGAAACTAAGGCGAAATGGCTGTATGAAAAATGTGAAGAAATCTAAAACGAAATGATTGTCAGAAGGACTGACTCGGGATATAGGAAAGTCTAAATAGCCTTTGTGGAAACTAAAAGGAAGTTATTGACCTTTGGAAAAACTTCATGCACATAATTCCGTAGATTGCGAGAGCTGAAAAGTGCGAGAATTATCGTACAATCAGCTCAACAGCTCATGCATCCAAGTTTCCGACAAGAATAATATACGGAAGAATGGAAAAGAGAATTGAGGATGTGTTAGATGACCATCAGTTTTGCTTTAGGAAAGATAAAGGCACCAGAGAGGCAATTCTGATGTTTCGGTTAATAACGGAAGCAAGACTAAAGAAAAACCAAGATACGCTTGTAGGATTTGTTGGCTTAGAAAAAGAGTTCGACGATATCAAATGGTGCACTACGTTTGAAACTCTGAGAAAAATAAGGGTAAGATATAGGAAAAGATGGATAATATACAATGTGTACAAGAAACAAGACAGAATAATAAGAGTGGAAGACCAGGTACGAAGTACGAAGGGTGTAAGACAGGGATGTAGTCCTTCGCCCATACTGTTCAATCATGCATCGAAGAAGCAATGGCGGAATGAAAGAAAGTTTCAAGAGTGAAATTAAAATTCAAGGTCAATGGATATTAGTAACAAGATTCGCTGATGACGGTGCTATCCTCAGAAAAGTGAAAGAGAATTACAGGATCCACTGAATGGAACGAACAGTCTAACGAGTAAAGAATATGGATTGAGAGTGAATTGAAGAAAGACTGTAGTAATGAGAAATAGCAGAAATAAGGAGAAAGTAAATATCAGGGTTGGTGATCACGAAGCAGATGAGATTAAGGAATTCTGCTACCTAGGCAGCAAAATAACATATGATAGACGGAGCAAGGAAGACGCAAAAAGCATGCTATACAGAAGAACGCTGAAATTAAGTGGACTAATAAAGTATAGAATGTGGAGGTTCTTCGCAAAAGAAGTGAGGAAAGGAATATAGGGAAAACACTGACAAGAAAAAGGGGCAAGATGGGAGGACATCAGTTAAGACATCAGGGAATGACTTCCATGATACTGGAGGGAGCTGTAGAGAGTAAAAATTGTAAAGGAAGGCATCCAACAAATAATTGAGGACGTGGGTTGCAAGTGTTGCTCCAAGACGAACAGGTTTCCACAGTAGAGGAATTCGTGGCGGGACACATCAAACCATTCAGAAGACTGATGACTCAAAAAAAGTTGAAACTACGTAGTGCAGTACCGACGCTGGCGCTTCTTTACGCGGGCAGTGTTATTGTAGGAGTTACATGGCCGGCTCCAGAGACCGGAGCGGTTAAGAATGGGGCAGGGTGAAGGGAGTTGCAGCATTCGCGTGACATAGAGGCGCGTTAGAGCGGACGACGGTAGACAAAGAAGAGCCGCCGCGGGACACGGGCTGGCTGCCGCTAATGGATGAGAGAGCGCCGCCGCCGCGACGGACGCCGCCCCCGCACGGCCTCCAGTTGGGTTGCGGGTGCGGCGGCGCCGCGCCGGGCCGCATGCTGCGTCTTCCTCCGCCGTCGCTGGCGCACAAGACGGACGAGAGGCTAGGCCGCGGATGGGGGCTACCCCATACCAAATAAGATTAACGAAAAATGTACTCGGAACCTCGACGTTTTGCCATTGATGTTGTGCTAAACGTGTGGACGGAAGTAGCGTGACGTGTCACTGCCAAGCAACATAGCTCCATGTAACTTGCAGCGTACATACAAGATGTCTTACGCCTTTTGGGAAAGTTGATATAGGTGACAATGAGTCTATAGCCGATTATATTGAGATAGGGAACCAATGGTTGAGAAATGCTTATTTATAGTGTTATGGACATAAATAGCGTAAACCGCATAAAAACAACTTAGCTCGTAGTAACTGTTCAAAGCGACGTCCGCCACTGTCAGTACCTGTATTGCAACCGTGCATGCAGTCCTGCCGCACTCTCGCAATCCTGCTAGTCTATTGTACACGGGAACAGGCAGCAGGTGATAAACAGCGTACACCGCCGACCACCGAACAGGAGTACTGTACACAACTTCGCTCATGACATGTGTGTCATGTGATGACAGCATGCACCGCACCTGCGCAGTAATCTGTGCAGACGCACACCACTATCCGTGGGGTCAGTTGTCCATTGCAGCAGACAGTTTGTGATGTGCGCATGGTCAGGTGTGTTACTGTGTACGGTGTTTAACACGTAATCAAAGATGGCACATTACTCGTCACGGAAGTTGGCAGACAAAGATTTAATGTACGGTGCTGCAAGATATACTGCCCGTAAAGCTGCATGAATGTACAGAGAACGTTTCCCCAAAGGCCTCGTCCTCAGTCTAACAAGTTTGTCCCCAGGAATACCAACTTGCGAGAACCGGAGTCGTTCACGCCCCAAAGAGCCGGCCAAGGTTCCAGCCAAAGACATTTCTGGAAACGAGACTTCGATGAGGAGGTGTTGTATCGTGTGGCCGACCACCCAGCAATAAGAACCGTCAACGTGCAAGTCAAACGCACATTTTGAAGGATACGGTACGGAGAATATTGGTGAAACAGCTATACCCTACCATAAAGACCTTATGCAAGCAATGGGACCAACGGGCCTTTAGCCAATGGACCAATGGATTTTTAGCCAATGGATTATTCACTGCTGTGCTGTGATGCCGAACTTCGTACAGGTTTTATTCTTCGCGGATGAGGCCTCATTCATCAGTGATGGTGTTTTCAACAGACGCAATAGCCATATTTGGAGTGGGGACAATCTCCGCGTCAACGACATCGTTCGCCATCAGAGATGATTCTCTGCCAGCGTATGGGCTCGCATTGTCCAAGGTAACCTAACCAGACCTTATTTGCTACATCCCCGTTTTACTGGTTCACATTACCTGGTGTTGCTGCGACTTGTATTTCCACAGTTCTTGGAGACAAAAAAAAATGGCTCTGAGCACTATGGGACTCAACTGCTGTGGTCATAAGTCCCCTAGAACTTAGAACTACTTAAACCTAACTAACCTAAGGACAGCACACAACACCCAGCCATCACGAGGCAGAGAAAATCCCTGACCCCGCCGGGAATCGAACCCGGGAACCCGGGCGTGGGAAGCGAGAACGCTACCGCACGACCACGAGATGCGGGCTCTTGGAGACAGTACTACTTGTTATCGGTGAAAGCATGTGGTTTCAGCACGGTGGTGAACCAGCCCACTTAGATGCTATGCCCGCGAGCACCTGAACAACACCTTTTCTCATCGTTAGACTGGGGGCGGGGGTGGGGGGGGGGGGGGGGGAGGTCCTGTCCCACGTCCAGCGCGATAGCTGGATCTCACAAGACTTTTGCCTCTACGTCAAGGCGTCGGTGTATGAAACCCCCTTAGAAAGGTATGAAGACCTGCTCGATAGGTCCCAAGCTGCCTGTCTTCTGGTAGAACAGCCTCAAGTTGTCTTTGCGAGTGTGCAGCAAAACATCATGCGCTGTTGTCATGCATGCATTGAGACTGGCGGTCGTCACTTTGAACAATTACTATGAGCCACGTTCTTGTTACGCCGTGCGCGCTGTACATGTCCGTAACTCAATAAATATGCGTTTACGACCATTGGTTCCTTGTGTAAGTATGCTGTTTAGGTTCTTGGTTCAAATGGCTCTGAGCACTATGGGACTCAACTGCTGTGGTCATCAGTCCCCTAGAACTTAGAACTACTTAAACCTAACTAACCTAAGGACATCACACACATCCATGCCCGAGGCAGGATTCGAACCTGCGACCGTAGCAGTCGCACGGTTCCGGACTGCGCGCCTAGAACCGCGAGACCACCGCGGCCGGCGTTTAGGTTCTTATATTGTTATATTCTTATATTGGTAACGCCACCGCCACGTAGCGCTCTGTATGAAAATCACTGGCTGTGCTGCTTGCAGTCTGTGGCTGGTTTGCATTGTTGTTGGTTATTGTAGTGTTGGGCAGCTGGATGTTAACAGCGCGTAGCGTTGCGCAGTTGGAGGTGAGCCGCCAGCAGTGGAGGTTGTGGGGAGAGAGATGGCGGAATTTTGAGAACGGATGATCTGGACAGAGACAGTAAATTTGCAAGACTGTATGTCATGAACTGCTATATATATTATGACTTTTGAACGCTATTAACGTAAATACATTGTTCTCTATCAAAATCTTTCATTTGCTAACTATGCCTATCAGTAGTTAGTGCCTTCAGTAGTTAGAATCTTTTATTTAGCTGGCAGTAGTGGCGCTCGCTGTAATGCAGTAGTTCATGCAATACAGATTTTTGTGAGGTAAGTGATTTGTGAAACGTATAGGTTAATGTTAGTCAGGGCCATTCTCTTGTAGGGATTATTGAAAGTCAGATTGCGTTGCGCTAAAAATATTGTGCGTCAGTTTAAGCACAGTCACTTATAATTTTTCTAAGGGGACGTTTCGACGTTTCACTTGTCTCAATATAATCGATTGAGGACTCACTATCACCTGTTTCAATTTGATCCAGAACATTTGAGCCACCCTGTAGAAAGAACTGCTACAGCATAGTACACAATTTAACTGAAAGAAATTTGCAGTGAGACGAACAGAAATGACTTTTCTATCCAAGGTCTATATTTACACCAAAGTCATCGCAATGGTGCTCTCCTGGACGTTACAAAACATGTGACTTGCTTCCTAATAGGGTGTTTGATCAGTACGGACGACGATCGATACTCCCATGCTAGCCACAAGGTTGTTAAGGAGTTCTCGTGGCAGGGAGTTTCATTCGTCCAGCAGCTTGGCAGACAACTGCTGGATGGTCATTGGTGGTTGTGGACGTGATGTAACACGTCCCCCAACGCAATCCACACGTGCTTCATGGGATTTAAGTCGGGGGATCGGACAGTACAGTCCATTTGTCGAACATGCTCTCCTTCCAAGAGTTCCTCCACTTGCACCTTTCGATGCGGTCGCACACTGTCGTCCATAAAGATGAAGACAAGGTCGAATTCACCCCTCAGAAGACGCACATGCCGAAGGAGTATATCACGATAAAGTTGGCCAATGAGGTCTGTACATACGTGCAATATTATGCCTCGCCATACGAGATAACCTGGACCACCAAAGCGACCATTTTCGACAATGCTCCTGAGTGCATAACGTGTTCACACCTCTCGGAATATGAGGGTACCTCCAGCACTGTCCAAGAGTTCTGGTGTGGGGAGACACAACGTTGCATGATTGTACTGACCTTCAAATCTTTGAACACGGTACACTCACCGGCGAACGTTATTGTCACAGTGTATTCCTTCCCCATACACGTCTTTTCAGGACTGCATCCGACCCTGACTTCATGTTTATGGATGAAATACGCGACTGCATCGAACTGCACATGTAGAGGAGCTCTCGGAACGGGACGATATTCGGCGAATGGACGTGCCTGCCCATTTCCTCGATTTAAATCCCATCCAACACGAGCGGGATACGTTGGGGGATCGTAATACAGCACATCCACATGCACCAACGACCATCCAGCAATTGTCAGCCGCGCTGCTGGAGGAGCCGCGCGGGATTAGCCGAGCGGTCCAGGGGCTGCAGTCATGGATTGTGCGGCTGGTCCCGGCGGAGGTTCGAGCCCTCTCTCGGGCATGGGTGTGTGTTTTTGTCCTTAGGATAATTCAGGTTAAGCAGTGTGTAAGCTTAGGAACTGATGACCTTAGCAGTTAAGTCCCATAAGATTTCACACACATTTGAATATTTTTTTTTCTTGTGGAGGAATGGAACGCCCTATCACAAGAACTCCTTACCTGCCTCGTGGCCGGCATGGGAGCACGCTCCATGCACCGCTGTTCGCACAGATCACACACCCTACTGAGAACTAAGTCCCACGTTTTGTAATGGCCAGGGCACCACCATAAATCGTCTGAATTCGGTGAATTTATGGTGTTCGAACTATGGTGTCATTTCTGTTCGTCACACTGCGTATTTCTTTCAGTTACCATCTGTAGTATACTGTAGCAGTTACTTCTGTGTATGCTCCAAGTTTCATCGAGCTACATTATTGGTCAGTGGCAGATCATGTGAAACTTGTTTTCATCCTACTACCATTCGTCTCCCCTCCCCCAATCCCTCTTCTGTTCCGTTCTCGAATGGTGCGTAGGAAGAACGACTGTCGATAAACTTACGTGAGAGCTCTGATTTGGCGACACATATCTGGGAGGAAATAATATGTTGCCCAACTTGTTATATCCACCTAGTTTGGCGGACAATAAACGATAAAGTAGATTTAATAGAAAATGTTTATTTAACAAAAGAGGATACGTCTTCTTGAATAAGAATATTGAGTAGTGAAATAACAAAAACATTAAAATAAAAATACAGTTTCCGGATACTTTTTCAGGTCTCAAACATCTATGATGTATATATGCAGAGTGAAGCGACGAATAAAAAATTGTACCAAGGCAAGGATTCGGGCCCGGGCCTCCAGCTCACTACCCAGATGCGCTAACGCCTACGCTGCGCTGGCGCAGTGGTTCTGTACAACTGCACGGACTATTCCAGCACTCCTATCTCCTCAGTCCCAACTCCCATCCATATATACAACAACAATGCTATTAGGAAGGCGAAAGACCAGAGCCAAAACAGTCCCTCCTTATGAGAAAATGATTAAACATAAATAATATCTAAGGTTTGGGCCTTTGGGACAAACACCGATGGAAATGTCTCTGACTAATAAATTCAAAATGCACAATATTACCCCAAGTTCAGTTCGCGACGGGACAGTGCAAAGTTGAAGTTTTGCACATTTAGACTCCATATGACTTGTAGTAACAGAAGGATTGTCGAGTTTCAGTTTTCCAATATGATGAAGCACAGTTAAATTCACGGTAGAATCAAAAACATTAAATCTTACAAGTCCACTAACTTATTACTCACACGAAAACAGCTTCGTCGTTGCAGGGGCTCCAAAGTGAGTTCCTGATTGATGGAATGCGAGTGGCCCAGAAAGCCCACTTGGTGTGAACTACTCGTCGCGGTTCGAGCGCCGGCCTAAAGAAAGCCCGGGCGTCGGCATAATGTGAGCGCTACGTTCAGAATTCAAGAAGAATATAATAATTCCAATCCCAAAGAAAGCAGGTGTTGACAGATGTGAGAATTACCGAACAATCAGTTTAATAAGCCACAGCTGCAAAATACTAACACGAATTCTTTACAGACGAATGGAAAAACTAGTAGAAGCCAACCTCGGGGAAGATCAGTTTGGATTCCGTAGAAATACTGGAACACGTGAGGCAATACTGACCTTACGACTTATCTTAGAAGAAAGATTAAGGAAAGGCAAACCTACGTTTCTAGCATTTGTATACTTAGAGAAAGCTTTTGACAATGTTGACTGGAATACTCTCTTTCAAATTCTAAAGGTGGCAGGGGTAAAATACAGGGAGCGAAAGGCTATTTACAATTTGTACAGAAACCAGATGGCAGTTATAAGAGTCGAGGGACATGAAAGGGAAGTAGTGGTTGGGAAGGGAGTAAGACAGGGTTGTAGCCTCTCCCCGATGTTATTCAATCTGTATATTGAGCAAGCAGTAAAGGAAACAAAAGAAAAATTCGGAGTAGGTATTAAAATCCATGGAGAAGAAATAAAAACTTTGAGGTTCGCCGATGACATTGTAATTCTGTCAGAGAGAACAAAGGACTTGGAAGAGCAGTTGAACGGAATGGATGGTGTCTTGAAGGGAGGATATAAGATGAACATCAACAAAAGCAAAACGAGGATAATGGAATGTAGTCGAATTAAGTCGGGTGATGTTGAGGGTATTAGATTACGAAATGAGACACTTAAAGTAGTAAAGGAGTTTTGCTATTTGGGGAGCAAAATAACTGATGATGGTCGAAGTAGAGAGGATATAAAATGTAGACTGGCAATGGCAAGGAAAGCGTTTCTGAAGAAGAGAAATTTGTTAACATCGAGTATAGATTTAAGTGTCAGGAAGTCATTTCTGAAAGTATTTGTATGGAGTGTAGCCATGTATGGAAGTGAAACATGGACGGTAAATAGTTTGGACAAGAAGAGAATAGAAGCTTTCTAAATGTGGTGCTACAGAAGAATGCTGAAGATTAGATGGGTAGATCACATAACTAATGAGGAGGTACTGAATAGGATTGGGGAGGAGTTTGTGGCACGACCAGAAGAAGGGATCGGTTGGTAGGACATGTTCTGAGGCATCAAGGGATCACCAATTTAGTACTGGAGGGCAGCGTGGAGGGTAAAAATCGTAGAGGGAGACCAAGAGATGAATACACTAAGCAGATTCAGAAGGATGTAGGTTGCAGTAGGTACTGGGAGATGAAGAAGCTTGCACAGGATAGAGTAGCATGGAGAGCTGCATCAAACCAGTCTCAGGACTGAAGACTACAACAACAACAACAACGTTCAGTCATGTGGCTCGCGGGGCCAGTGTCCTCAGTCTGCGCCTGAGATGCCGTCTATGACTGGAAAGACCATGGCCAAGCTGCGTCTGTCTGTAGGAAGGCTGACCCATAAGAGCTATGTACAGCTTCCCTCGGATGTACTGTTGGCTGCTAGCTGGATAGGCGCTTACCCACGGTACAGCTCTTTTTGGAACGTACGCTCTAGGAATTTCAATAATGACCTTCTCAGTGATACACAACGTCTCTCTCGTAGCAACTGTCGTTTGAGTCTGTCGGTTATCTTCGTAAAACTCTCGTTCTTAGTAAACGACCCTGTAACCAGAAATACCGCTTGTCATTGTATCTCTTCGGTTAATCCTACTTGGAGTGTTGTATTCACCTACACACGTCTGATGCTCAACATCCACGATAGCAGGAAACTACCCCTCTACTGCAGAAAAATTAATGCTGTACGAGGTAGCTGGCTTCCACCCTAGCAACAGATGTGGTCACAGCCCGTTATAACTAAAGCAAGTAATGTGGGCAGCGAAAATAAAACCAATAATGAACATTTATTAAAATAAGTAACATAGAGTACCACGCTTCAGTGGCGCATAATTCATGGCTTCATAAACTCCTGGCGTTACTCTAACCTGCAAGAAGAATTACAACTGGCCAGGTGTATGCGGTATCTCTCCATTTATCCGCGACTGACGCGCTTTGGTCCATCAGCGCCCTGCTTTGCGGAAGAGAAAAGTAGTTCCAGGTGTCAGCGCCCTATTTCGCAGCTGACATTACATTAGGTGACTGGAGCTGAGTATTTGAAGGTATCGTGGCGGAAGCATAAATTGGCTCCATTTCGTGAGTGCCATTTGTGTGGTGACTGTTCGGAACTTTGAGATCCTTGCGTGAAAAGTACTCGAATGGTGGCGCCCTCTAGCATTATCATGTACGACAGTGTACACATCAGTAACGACCCCAAACTGGTAAACAGCACTATCGTTATACGACAGTCTCTGGTTGATGAATTTAATTTCCTTTCGATTATTCCAGTAAATCTCAGCCTGGCATCTGCTTTCCGTGCAATTTATTTTATGTGGTCGTATGACTTCAGGTCACTCCGGAAGGTTGTCTTAGGTACTCTACTGTTGTTAAAGTCTCCAGTGACTTCTCAGCAATGTCGATATTGAACAGTAACGGATATCTTCGACTATTTACGGTCATGGTGTTATATTTATTTACGTGCAGGGCCAACTGCCAGTTTGTGCACCATTCATCGATCCTCTGGAGTTATTTCGACATTTCACTATAATCTTTGGTGCTGTACCCTTCCTACAGTCAACAGCATCATCTGGAAATAGCTTCGTATTGCTTCCGACGTTATTCACTAGATCATTTACGTGTATTGTGAACAATAATGGCCCTACAACATTCCCCTCGGGTACTCCATGAATTACTTTTACATGCATCGATTTCATCCGGTTAAGAGTAGCTTATTGAGTTCCATCTCTCATAAAATACTGAATCCAGTCACAAATCTGGTCAGCTACTCGGTATCCTCGTATTTTACTCACTAAACGACAGTGTATAACCGTATGTAATGCCTTCCGTATGTCAAGGTACTTTTCAAAGCTAGAAGCTTTGCTACTCATTGATTGCAACAACCACATCGTATTCCACCTATGGCTTTAACCCAGGCTGCAGATATTTTCAAGGAGGCTTTAGAAAGAAATGCACTCGAAAGAAAGGATATGAAACAGTTTCATAGGCTCCGTTACGTGGGAGCAACAGGGTCTTCAACTTCACCTACCTGCAGTCTGCTTTTCCTAGATGTCATAATTTACAGACAAACCCATACATAATTTGGTCACAAAGTAAACTTGAACCCACAGATACCGGAAGATACCTGCACGCGGGTTCTCACCATCGCCTTGTTTAGAAGCAGGCAGTTTTCAGCACGCCGAGAGCAACAGAATTTCGCATTTGCAACGAAGCCAATTTAAAACAAGAATTAAGTAATCTAAGAAAAACAGTGATATCAAATGGCTATGCAGCAGTCAATAGAGGAAATTCTGAAGGGTGAAAGAGCAACAGACAATAAATATGACGAATACCTCAACAAATGGTGTTTCTGTCTTTAATAAAGAGCGTGATAAATTACATCGGGAACATCTCCGACATCAAAGTCTAAAACCAATTTTTTCAAGCAGCCATAAAAGAAAAGGTATGTTAAGATCGACGAAAAAACCGACCATGTTCTACGTAGACTGTTGGAGTATAAGGAATTAGGTGCAAGTGCGATACCGCATACATAGGAGAGACAGGTCCTGCTTGACAGACAGTCCCTGCTTAATAGATCTTGGATTTAAAGAATTTGACACAAGTGTGCAATTATTAATTCAAGAATTAATATTTATTTTTCAGTTCGCATTATTGTGCCTTCAAAATGTGTTTTTCGTTTTCGTGTAAATTATGGTAAAGCATGTCTTGGAGTACTGGAGACGCTAAATTTCTTACTGTTGAAAGTGAAACATAATCTTGTTCTAACAACGCATTCTTCGCGTTTCTCAACGTTACTAAATCTGTTTAACCGTTCCCTAACCAACGACCAACACGCCTTTTTTAGATTATAGCAAGTATCATTCCTTCGCAGTGATTGATTGTTCCGTCATTTTTTGATAGAGTCTTGTACACATTGGAAATGAAAGCATACAAGACATTAGCGTAATATTCAGTAATATTTATTACTTTATTTTTCACACAGATTTTCGGCTGTTAAGACATCATCAGGTACAAATATGAATATTATGGCTGTGAAATTTTGTCGAATCGTTAATTTTAAACTAGTACATCCACAAAGCACCTCAGTCGGTTCCAAAAGATGACAGTTCAGAGCAATTATTCTTTAGTTTCTAAGAACGTCGCCGCTTCTCAATAAGCACAAGATGTCATTATGCAGTTTTAAAGTCGTTGCAGGTATGGTAGTGACGAAACATTCCAATGATCTGGATAAATTCCCAGGCCTTTACCAGCGAAGAAGACTCGTCGAGAAGATGCGACCTACTATAAGCCTTCGTAGTTGATGTCTGTGGGTTGTAGAATTCATGCGAATGCATTAGGAACTTTATGGAGGCCGGGAATCTCCTTTATAGGAATCAAGATGAGTCCCGCAAACAACGACCGTGTGAGACCCATTTAGCTGTTCTCGTCCACGAGACCCAGAAGGTAGCAGACACCCGCGGCCCGGTTGATGCCGTGTTCCTCGACTTCCTGAAGGCGTTCAATACAGCTGTGCTCTGTCATCTACTGAACAAAACACGATCTCACGGAATATCAGACAAGCTGTGTGACTGGATTGAAGGCTTCCTATCAGACAGAACAAAGCACGTCTTTCTTAACATAGACAAGTCTTCAGACGTAAAAGTAACTTCTGGCGTAACCTCAGGGAGAATTATAGGTTAAAGTTTTAATTAGCTACTTGTGCCACTGATCAAATGCGCGATAAAAATTACTATGTGGACCATGTTGACAGGAAAAACATAGAACACGTATACAGAGTGTGCATTTTCAACTTCTCGCGGCGTAATGAATAATCCATTAAATTTCGGGCATGCAGCCGCGCAAACGTATACAGAGTGTTGTAAAAAAAAAGAGTCAAATACATTTAAATGTGGTAGTACTCATAAAAACAAACAAAAAAATATATCCAATGACATGGGTCCAGAAATTCAAACTTTCCGAGATAAACAAGTGTTTATAGGAACGGCTGCGCACGCTTGGTTGTGGATATTTGCACAGTCGTTGCATTGGAGCTCCGTCAAACGTGTCGGCATGGTACTATGATGTCTTATTCGAAGTACTCTACCTACCATTAGGTGGTCTGCAGTCATTGCGTGGTTCGAGTCGTGTTGTAGGCTACGTTAGTTTTCGTCGTGTTTGTGTGCCTTATTGAACAATACTTTCAACCCTGGGAGCGTATCATGACGTTTTACCTTTTTCCAAACGCGGATTCACTTATTGCGCTGTTTGTACATACAAATAGTGTAGTACATTTACATTTTTTTCTATTCCACCACTTGTTAGCAATGGAAGCCTACTACTCGACAGGTGAAATGGCGGATATGATATTGTGCTACGGTTTAGCAAATGGACGTAACCTGCCAGCCCGTGCCCTCTACGCTGAAAAATATCCATAGCGCACAGTGCCCTCAGATAAGCTGTTCGGCAACTTCTTCAGCGTCTGAGCAATACAGATGCCCTGGCACCTCAGAAGACTGACAGTGGAAGGCCCCGTACAGTCCCTACGCCTGATATGGAGGAGCGTGTACTACATTCGGTGTAAGAAATCCCTGGGACCAGTGTGCGAAGATTAGCAGCAGCAAAAGGCGAGTCTCACTCTCTTATCTGGGCGGAGAGGGGATGCTGTACCCACATAATCTATGCGTTTTCGGACCCAAGTATAATGGACTTATTTGTCTTGTTTCGATGGGTGTTGCCACCTCTCATAGTATTCGACACTTTTTTTGAATACCCTGAATTAAATAAAAAGTTAAAAACAATATTTGTACGCTGCTTGCTGGCCATTTGTAAGCTCTTTTTTTCTTTTCTTTTGATGATTACTTATCTCTACTCAAGAATTCCTCTATTATACGGAAGGAGTTGTTGAAGAAAAACGTCCTTAATTTAAGTTTGAAAAAACTTCACCTCTGTTTCTTGTTTCATTGGGTAGATTGTCAAAGGAGTTTATAGTTTCATATTTTCATTTGTGCCAGGTGTGACGTATAAAAATTTGAGGTGCCTACAGTGTCACGTCTTTCAGTGTCACACAAATTTTTATTTTTATAGGGGATCACTTAAGGCTATTTCCATGGGTTCGCCCCTCAAATTCCTCCCTCATATCACAAAATTGTGGTCTGATTTAGTACAAACTGAAAAAATAAATCCCTTTTAAAGCACAGTTTCGTATATAATTTATAGTCAAAACGTTACATCTGTGTGACAGAACAAATTCTACATCGAGAATACTTCACACAAGTTTAAGGGAAGAAATGCTTCCGATAATTATTACAGTATTTAAAGAACATCAAAATATGAACAGGCTGAAATAAACAAACAATACATGAGACTTTGTTAATCAATTTAACTGTAAAAAGCTAAGGTGCATATTATTAACAAAATGAGAAATATGCAAAAGTGAAATGCCAAAATGAGCACTTCTCAATTGCGAGTAAATCAAAACAATCAGAATGGCTGAAAGAGAGCACAATAAAGTGAGCCATAAACGAATAAGAGCTAAGCATCTAAGCAAATAAGAGAATAGGCAAAAATGAGATGCCAACAAAATAAGAGCTTATATACGGTTGCGCTCGTGGCGGCACCTCGCGGCCCGTACGCAACACGCGCGCCTGCGACCGCAATGCACTCGCAGCGCTCGCGGCGGCGTCCAGCGCCCCTTACGCAAGTTGTGCGGTTGCTGTCGCAGGTCGACCCTTAATTACTGGCATATTAAAACTGTGTGCCGGGCCGAGACTCGAACTCGGGACCTTTGCCTTTCGCGGGCAAGTGCTCTACCAACTGAGCTACCCAAGCACGACTCACGCCCCGTCCTCACAGCTTTACTTCTGCCAGTACCTCGTCTCCTACCTTCCAAACTTTACAGAAGCTCACCTGCGACCCTTGCTGAACTAGCACTCCTGAAAGAAAGGATATTACGGAGACATGGCTTAGCCACAGCATGTGGTAGGAGACGAGGTACTGCCAGAAGTAAAGCTGTGAGGACGGGGCGTGAGTCGTGCTTGGGTAGGTCAGTTTGTAGAACAATTGCCCGCGAAAGGCAAAGGTCCCGAGTTCGAGTCTCGGCCCGGCACACAGTTTTAATCTGCCAGGAAGTTTCAAGAAAGAAAAAGTTAAGCGTGTAACGATACGTACAAATTAATTTGCGACGTAAATGTAAAATGACTCTCCACACCATTACGATTTATCGTGCAAAATGATCCATGGAACATTAAGCTAACTAACTAGCAGCTCGTACATAAATGTCCCAGTGGATAACGTCGGAATCTCAGATCCACATCAGAGAGAATTGACAGAGTAAATAAATAAGACCAGTATACAAGCAGAACGTTTCATCACAGGTTTGTTTAGTAATTCCGAGAGTCTCACGGTGAGGTTAGCCAACTTCCGCGGACAGACGCTATAAGATAGGCGTTGTGCATCATAGTGTGGTTTATTGATAAAATTCCAAGAGCGTACTTACCTAGAAGACTTAACCAATATTTTAAATCCATTTGCCTTTCGAAAAGCCCATGAAAGTAAAATTATATACGCTGGATTTAATGTTTATGGGAAAAATCTTGATCAAACATTACGAACTATCACCGATGCAATAATCTCAGAAGAGCAGTCAGGATTCGGAAAGAAACATTCGTCTAATGATAATATGTTTATAATAACACAAATTATTGAAAAACGTCGGCAATTTGGTTTAGAGGCTCGTTTAATATTTATTGATTATGAGAAACCATTTTATAAGATCAAAAGACCTCTTTTGTGAAAAATTTTGGAAATAAAAGGCGTTCATAACCACCTTGTTAATACCACAAAGGCACTATGTGTAAATACAAAAATAGTCCAACTTCGACAACGTCAGATGAAATTTTAATGAGCCACCGTGTTGAACAATGGTACAATCTAACACCCAGTTTATTTAATTCTTATAGTAACGACTATTTTATGGAGTGAAAAGGTGAAATACACTTAGAAATTAAAATAGGGCCTAGCGTACTATTAAATACTCTTAATTTTTGACAACATTACTGGGGAACAGTGATCTATCAGTAATTTCATTAAATACTCTGTTACATGCCGGTGTCCAGATAATTATACAGGAAACTGAAGATAATTTACATAGAACAGGCTATCGACTAAACCAAAACGCGATATAGTGCTACTTAAATATAACTGCAAATAAGACAGAAATAATGGCTTCTTTCAAAGGAAAGAATCCAGTCAGATCGAAAGCAGTAAGTAACAAAATTCTAAAACAAGTATCCCGCTTCAGTATCTACGTTGTGGTACTAGTTTCAACTAAGACAAAGACATCTGCCTCGGGCATGGATGTGTGTGATTTTCCTAGGTTAGTTAGGTTTAAGTAGTTCTAAGTTCTAGGGGACTGATGACCTCAGATGTTAAGTCCCATAGTGCTCAGAGCCATTTGAACCATTTGAAGAAAAAGACATTGAGAAAAAGGTTAAAAAACACCAAGCTATTTACGGGAAAATTGGAAGAACTTTGGGAAGGAAAACAAGAAAGGAAAAACGAATGAATTTCTACAAAATTATGGCTGCACCCACTCTTGTATATGGTTCCAAACTTGTTGACAGTAACCAAAAAAAGTTCTCGTATATAGGCAGCAAAGATGAAGTTCATGAGATATGTAAGAGGCTGAAACAAAATGGATTAAATAAGGAATGCGACAATAAGATCAGATTTAAAAATCTTTTCTGTTAGTGCCAAGGTGGAGGAGAACAGAATGAAACGGAAGGATCATGTTGACAGAAAACAGATTGCCAATGAAAACATAACGAATTATTTGTCGACTGGAAAGAGAGAACTATGTAGACTTAGTAAGAGATGGATGGATGGATGGATGGATGGATGGATGGATGAAGAGGCCGGAATAGGTGACCACAACACCAGTCCTTGTAAGGAGATGATGATGATGATGATGTTGATGATGTTGATGATGATGATGATAATTCGTTCGGTTGCTTACGAACACTCGTTCATTCCGCCCAAAATTCGCACCGGGAACAGGATATGGCGGAACACGATATGGCGGAAATGTACCCTCTGGCACAACAGAACCCTCTGGTACAACGATAAGGTGACTTTTTGAGTGTGAATGTGCGCGTGGAGGGTTGCATCTTGGCTAACTAACCCAGATTTGATGGTTTATTCTCAAGAGGAGCCAACAGTCATATCACTGAGACGAATTAGGTGCCTGTTCTTGGGGGTTTATGACGTACACACTGCTATCGCACTGTTTTTGTGATATAATGCGGCCAGAAACTAATATGGTAGACTCGACAGTCGGAACTTGGAGAGCCGATAAACGCAATTAGAGAGCGCGGAGCGGCTGGCGGAAGCTGCAGCTTGCGGGGGAGGGAGCGAGGGCGAGGCGTCTGCTCCAGTTACACCGCTCGATCACCCTCTGAGACGCCGCGGGAGTTGATAGCCTCCCCACCGCTAATGAGCAGTATTATATTTTAATAGCAGCCATAGAACAGCGCATCACGGGCCGCCTTAGGCGCACAACGCGCTGCGGCTTGGAGGAGGTTCCACTCGCTTTGTACGTTAGCCGCGCCACCGACTTAAGCACCCTCTTCACCATTTGCGGAGCCACGCACCAGTGCGGCATTTCAGCCATTTGGCGAAGTGTAGAAGAAATACGAATCATAACTTCTTTTGTCGTCAAATCCGCTGTCAAAACCCGCGGTGTTATTAAAAGTAAAAGAACCACTTCGGGGAGACTGGAGCTGCTTCTACCAATTTATGATTTTCAGTTACTGAAGTGGAAATGTCTCCAGTTTCCCTACCTGTTATTAGTGTGTGATTTGTAACCTTGGTTATATTCTCCCACAAATTTGAGACCCTAGATGAATCTGGCTTTTCATTAAAAAAAGAAAAAGATTTGGCGGAATAAATTTTTGTGACAATATGCCGGTTCCTAGTTGGTTGTCAAAGACATCGGACTTGGCTGGCATGGGTTATTTAGATTAAAAAAATTTTTTTTAAGAATTGTATTAAGAATATAAAAAACAAAAAATGATATTGATAAAATAGCAGAGCGTTTTTAAGACCAAGTTAGACACTTTAATAGTAATTCAGACAAACATTTAAGAACATTAGACTTGTCAGTTTCGGTTACGCTCTCAGAAGTTTGGCATGCATAATACTTATTTGACTCAGGGGTAGGTAGCTCATGAGTCTACATTTTATATTCTACGCACTGGATCCATGATTCGTTAGACGTAACCTAAAAATTGGTCACAATAAACTACATAACAAGTCAGCATCGTCCTCTGTTTCACTAACTGTGGTTTTCTGTTTCTTCTTCTTTTTACTTCCTTTGTTTTTTGCATCCATGCTATTATCAGTTGCTATTCCAAACAGATATTTCATTGATTTTTATCCTTGCATTTTTACTTATTCTTCAAGCCTTAACTCGTGGCTCTGTTAAAAGTGCTCTGTCTCCTTTTCGTGGGTTATTTCTGCCTACATATGTCGTAATGTCAGCCTTTGGTAGAGTTCTTTAGACAAGTGGTCACCAAACTGCGGCCCGCGGGACGCATGCAGCCCGAATCAACTATTCATGCCGCGCGCTGTTCTCAGCCGTATTTTACAGGGTGCGTCTGGGAAGTACGGTAAATGGTCTCAGAAAATAAAGGAAAAAAGAGTTACAAGCAAAATACCTTTACTGGTTTTCAAAGTACTCACCTTTAGCTGCAACTCACTTCTGACATCGCTTGTAAAGCTGTTCGAAACTGCCAGCATACGCTTCTTGTGGAACCTCTCGAAGCACGGTGGTCCGCGAAGCGTAAGCGTTTCGACAACTAATTTAAGGGGGAGAAACAAAAAAGAGGTACTAAATATGGGTAATAAAGATTGTGTTAATGAAGTCACTTTGCTTGGAGGAAGAAAGTTGAACACGCAGATGTCGCGGATAACGAACAACGCATGACCATGGTGCTTCGGGCGACTCCGCAAGAAGCGTTTCCTGGCAGTTTCCAACACTTTACAACGGATGTCACAAGTATCTTCTGGCTAATGGTGATAACTTTGAGGGCTAGTAAAGATGTATTGTTCGTAATTCTTGTTTATTTTACTTTCTGATATCATTCATCGAATTTTTCAGATATCCCTTGTATAATGGTGCGCATACAGCAACTAACGGCCGAATTCAAATGCGTCAACAAACTTTAATAGAATCTTAAGAGCAGTTTTCCTGCTCAGTAACAAAAATACAGGGACGGTAATATTGTAACATGTGCATAATTTTAACTGACGTTGATGACTTCGGCCGTTAGCTAACCAAAACTGATCGCTTATCCCAAGGGCAAGAGGGGTAAATTGCGCGCCCATTGCGGGGTTAGAGGGTGTAAAAAATGGCTCTGAGCACTATGGGACTTAACATCTGAGGTCATCAGTCCCCTAGAACTTAGAACTACTTAAACCTAACTAACCTAAGGACATCACACACATCCATGCCCGATGCAGGATTCGAACCTGCGACCGTAGTGGTCGCACGGTTCCAGACTGAAGCGCCTAGAACCGCTCGGTCACACGGGCCGGCTTAGAGGGTGTAAGACGGGGCGTGTTTTATTGTTCGTTTTCCAGTACTGACAACTCATGGGCATACCTGACTTGTACCGATCAGATGCTGTGGTATAAATTTTGACACGGGAGTAACATGGATTCGTCAGTATACGTTATAGCGACGACCATTTTAAAACGCATACATATTTGTCGCAAGGAATATGAAACTAAATTAGGATACTTTCATGAAACTGATCGAAAATTTCAATTTTCAACTTAGTTTTTATTTATTAGGAGAACCCATGGGCGATGTTTCAATGATGACAATGCGTTCGAAGTGTCTGAAAAATAATCAAATGTATGAAGCAACCTTCCCGCCACGCCTTCTTGAAGAGACGCTTCAATACAAGCTCGGTGAACAACAATTCCGTGGATTACTTTCAAGCAAACTTGCTCGGAATACATGTAGAAAGCTGTGATAAATGCTCTTTGGTTTTATACATCACCTGTGACTCTGTTTTCGTGTCTTAGAAACAGTAACAAACTATCTGCTTTGCTTAAGAAAAAGCAATTCTTGTTTTTCTTTTGCGACTGACGGAGATTTACGCAAGTGTTCGATTATTGTATCTAGTGACGGGAACGTAGGCAGGATGAAGGTATTAGCGAGAATTGGATTTAAGACAGGAAGTTTCACTCAAGACATCTTGAGAAAAATAGATTTACAGAGCCTCTCTGCAGCTGAAAAGTCAGTTGAAGACTTAAGAAGGCAGAAAACAAGAACTACAAGAGAAGTCTTGAAGGGAAAGAGGACCATAAGTGCAAATCTGGGGCCCTCTGAAGAGGTGACACAAGAAAAAAAAATGTTAAGTTAGACTTAAAATTGCATTTTCTAAATTTTTTGTTTCTTAAACTTATATACCTTTTTCTCAGCATCTACGAAGGCTAAATTATGAAATGATGTACACTTATTTCTGCAAATCCAGCATTTATTGTCTGAATAGGAAAATTTTGTAATGCTGGATGTAAGCTGAGATTTGGGTCAAATTGCTTGCAATTTAGGTTACAGAATTATAATTAAAGATTTCTAAAATTCTCCTATCCCATATAATCCAAAAACGAAAAACGGTATTAGAGAAACTTATTATATGCAAAGAGAATAAACATAGAACATTTTGTAGAAATCTCTTGAATAATTTCTGAGACAAAAGCGAATATATTATTGTTTGAAAATAAAATTTTTGAATTCCGTAAAAATGTTAACTATATATAATCCCAGAAACTTAACAGTCAATGTGTTAATTTCGTGTGAAGTATGGTACAAATTTTCATTTTTCTACCTTCAAAATTGTCGGTTTGGTGCACCTTTTAAATAGTGTATCTTTCTCATGATCGTTCTACTTTAGGGCCGTTGAATAAAACGCAATGAGTAGAAGAAAAATGGCAGTCAGAACATTTAGTAAACGTTTGCTATCGCGTCTCATTTTGCAAAATGTATTTGTATACAAGTATAATCATTGTTATTAATCAATCATCCGCTCACACAAAAATCACAAGAACACTTCATCAGGTCACAGCTTTGGTGTCGCCTAGGGTGGTAGCAATCTGAAACAAGAAACAGTCGACAGGAAGTGCTCAGAATGGTGACGGCATTTAACCATCAGTACTTTAGGTCAGGCGGCTGACTTTTGGAGCCGTCCTATACCTATTTGTTGGAAGTTCATATCATTCCAATTTATGTACGTTACGAATTAATAACAACTTCAGCATCGGCACATATGTGGCCCTAGGTGCCTTTCCCCCCCTCCCTCCAACCCCCCCCCCCCCCCCCCTCGGTCACCAACAAAACAATGTTAGTATTGGCTACTGAGCAAATGATTAGCGACTACTGCTTTAGACGGAAAACCGTAGTGAACGTTAGAAGCTAGAGGAACATATTATTTAAATCTCTTCTCGTCTTCATCAGCAAATACTTTCCATTTGGAAAATAAGCAACAGTGGTAAACACCAAACTATGTTTTCATCGTCAGTTTCAGCTTGGAAATTCATTTCACATCTTGCTAAAATATAATAACTGATTTTACAGTCTCTTGTACATTTAAGACATGGTAATCCTTCCTTTTTTACTTTCCTAACTGTTGCAAGCATGAAGTTTGGCTCTTTTTATCCTCACCATCTTAACCTCAATACAGCGAGTTAAAGAACTAAAAGAACCTTCCGGTATACACTGTCACGTCTGATAACAATCACTGAAACGTTCATGACAACCAAGTCACCATTGTGATATTACAGACAATGACGGAGCTGAAAAAAAAGGAAAATAAACACCACAACTTGTACCCGACCTCCGTGCTGACACGACTAACATTTTGCAACGGTTACAAAATAATAGGTAATACGAGGGGCGTTTCATAAGCAATGCAACACTTTTTTTCTGAAATCGGGTTGGTTTCATTCAGTGTCGAATACACCATATTATTCCCCATTCTTTTGGCTACATAATCTCCTCCCTACACCCCCTTACGGGGAGGGCCTGTCTGCCCGCATGGAACCACTCTACTGTTCGACGTCGCAACCGACGTTTTGCTGCATCAGTAACCTCCCAATCATGCACTTACTGCTTCCCGTTGAGAGCATTCTTCATTGCACCAAACAGATGGAAGTCTGAAAGTGCGAGACCCGGATTGTACGGCAGATGAGGAGGAACAGTACAATGAAGTTTTGTGAGCTCCTCTCGGGTGCGTAGACGTTTATGAGGCCTTGCGTTGTCATGGAGATGGAGAAGTTCGTTTGCATTTTCGTCGCGACGAATACGCTGAAGTCGCTTCTTCAATTTCCTGAGGGTAGCACAGCACACTTCCAGGTTGACTGTTGTTCAATGAGGGACGACATGTAACAGAATAGCCCCTTCAGAGTTCCAAATACCCACGCCATGACTTTATCGGCCGAGGGTGTGGCTCTGTGATTTTTCTTCGGAGGAGGGATGGTGTGGCACCACCCCGCGCATTGCCGTTTTGTGTTCTGTTCGATGTGATGAATTCATGTTTCATCCCCTGTGACGATGCTCGTTAAAAAATTATCACTATCAGCCTTGTAACTCGCAAGCAGTTCCGCACAGATGGTCCTTCGTCACTCTTTATGGTCTTCTGTTAGGCGGAGAGGAAGCCAGCGAGCGCACACCTTGGGGTAGCGGTATCCCAGCTGGTGGGCGAGTGGGCCAGCACTACTAACAGGGCCCTCCAGTTGAGCAGCGACGTGTCTCTTTACCATCCGTCGATCAGCTCAAATGAGAGTGTCTACACGTTCCAAAATTGCAGCAGTCACAGCAGGACAGTTTTTTGCGACCTAGTTGCGAGGACAGATCACTAGCCCAACTTTCTTTTGTTCATTGCCATGTCCCTGCAGAAATTCTGCAACAGCCTATGCATATCTGCGATGTTCTGTTTCCCGCTAAAGAAGCTCAATGACAGCTCTCCGCTTGAAACACACTTACGTTACAGATGTCGTTTCGAACGGTACGTATAGCAGCGCCACCTGTCGTAACTTCATGGAACTACAAGGGCATAAGTACGAATATTTCATGACGTCCCACAATAAATTTCGCATTTTTAAGCGAAATTGGTCGGGGAAAAAATGTGTTGCATTACTTACTGGACGCCCTTCGTACTTGGGTATCGACTTCACTGAAAAAATAGTGAAATGTAAAAGCAAATTGTATAAATAAATGAACATTAACAGCGGTAAAAACAAAAGGACACCTATAAAATCCAGAAAACTGTCGCCAGGAATTAGAAGCTGCGTATACGCTATTCAGTATATTTCCATCGCACTGTGGTTTGAATTTCGTTGGCTGGGAAAGAGCCACGACTGAGAACTGAGACTCGTATCAAGCAAACCGTGTGACAAACTTCCTCCCATCACTTCTACACCGTACACATGGTGTCCCTCTTAGCACTTTCAGCTCAGATATATATAAAGATAATAGTAATCTGTTTTAACCTTGATAAATAACCATCGTATATTCCTAAAATGATAGCCTACACAACGAAAGATAGGAGTAAGATAAGAATTTAGCGTCCTATGATGGACGAAGACATTAGATACAGGGCATAAGCTCAGATTTAGGAAAGAAACAGTAGTGCTGTTTCAAAGGTACCATCCCTGCATTTGCCTTAGTTTTTGGGAAATCGAAATCGTAAATCTGGAACCCCGGACGAGAGATTGAAATGCAGCTCTTTCCAAAGGAGTCCATTGTTTTACCACTGCGCCTCCTCGTCCGGTCAACAATCTGACGAGCCGTTAGTGAGTGATAAAACAATGATATTAATTTCTTTACTTAAGTATGGTGCTTTGCTTCCAGAATGTGCATCCTGCCAACAACTTACGGAGTAAAAACCTGTTTAACAGTGGGTTAGTTTTGCAGTGGGACGAGTAACGCGCCAAATGGAGTACTGTGCCTACGGTAAATTACTTCACCAAGTAAGGCAACACTGGAAACGTTGTGTAATGTTCCACAGAGTATCTGAACTAAGTGCTGCTAACGTTCACGGAAATCAGAATCGTTGGGAAACTGGAATTCGTACACCTAATGTTAAGCGTCAAACAATTATGTTTGCATTTAAGACAGGGCTTACAAGCGGCGCACTGTACCAGTGGCAGCAACAAGGAACAGCTGTTGATGGCAGCTAACGTTCTGTAGGCATTCGCAAGATTCAAGTCCTTTCATTGGGTTGCCACATGGTATAGTGTGGTTCATCACTCGAAATTACTCATTTCCAATCATCCATTCTTCAGTGGTGCAGCTCTCTGCATCATCTCAAGCGCGCTTAACACTGACCATAAAAATTTGTGGCTTACGAGGAGCCGTTCGACCGTTGTATCCAATGATGATGGTCGAAGTAGAGAGGATATAAAATGTAGACTGGCAATGGCAAGGAAAGCGTTTCTGAAGAAGAGAAATTTGTTAACATCGAGTATAGATTTAAGTGTCAGTAAGTCATTTCTGAAAGTATTTGTATGGAGTGTAGCCATGTATGGAAGTGAAACATGGACGGTAAATAGTTTGGACAAGAAGAGAATAGAAGCTTTCGAAATGTGGTGCTACAGAAGAATGCTGAAGATTAGATGGGTAGATCACATAACAAATGAGGAGGTACTGAATAGGATTGGGGAGAAGAGGAGTTTGTGGCACAACTTGACCAGAAGAAGGGATCGGTTGGTAGGACATGTTCTGAGGCATCAAGGGATCACCAATTTAGTATTGGAGGGCAGCGTGGAGGGTAAAAATCGTAGGGGGAGACCAAGAGATGAATACACTAAGCAGATTCAGAAGGATGTAGGTTGCAGTAGGTACTGGGAGATGAAGAAGCTTGCACAGGATAGAGTAGCATGGAGAGCTGCATCAAACCAGTCTCAGGACTGAAGACCATAACAACAACAACAATCCAATTCTTTTTACTTCCCCACTCACAGACATTGCTCTGGCTGAACTGCTGATAACACTTTGGAACTCACCAGTGACTCCTTTCCTTTGCTTTCATGCGAATTTTTTACAACCCCCCCCCCCCCATCACCCTGTCGATCACAACAAGAGGGTTGCCTGCTCTTGGCACAGCTGTGATTATTTCTTCGCGTTTTTACTTCACAGTAACACCATCAGCAGTCGACGATGGCACCTATAGAGGGATTGTAATGTCCCTAACGGATCTGTTATTCAGATTATTTCCAATGCCTAGTGCACGTTCGAAGTCACTGATATCTCCCGGGTAATGCGTTCCGCTGTTACTGGTTCTCCACTGACAACGCAATGCTCCTCCCTTATTTTATATGGGGGACAAGGGATGGCGCTTCTCGTGACATGTAGTGGACAATGACGCACTGCGAGGGGTGTCAGGATACTTCTGATCAAATAGTGTATTCGTTACTCAGTAAAGAATACATACGATATCCAGCAGTTGCTGCTGTCACTCTTGGATACATTTCAACAAGCTCGTAAGACTCCGAACCTTAATTTCTCCGAAACACATTGTTCTAGAGCAATATTTATCACCTCTAAGTATGTTCTGCAATCAGTGACACGGTAGGCGTTCGCACCCCTTAATGAGGTGGTCAGTATCATAAATGGTTGCTCTGGTGCAGGTTTCCCCTTGCCAGAGAGTGATCATCATCAGGGATACCAGAGATTTCGCTCAACCTCCCTTCAAGTCCACCCTATGTGTTCACTATCCAGCTCCACCACTCCCAATGAGACCGTCTCGGAAGAACTAACCCCTGTGTGGTGGAAAGACCTTCTATTGAGGAGTACCTTTACCCATCCTCTAGGACGCCCATGGTGAACAACATGGAGGAGACGTCATCACTGGTGACGGCGAACGCTTCACCCGCACTGTAGCATCCGCTTACAGCCTGTTCGTTTTCCCGTGAGACTACCTAAGGGGATATCCTGTGTTCTCCAGGCTGACCTGGCCCACATACTGTCGGTGACCAGTTTCCCAGGATCTTGGCTGTCCATAGGACTGATTTTCTCTTTTCCTGACATACCCTCTTTTCTAATGATGTCCCAGGATCCATGCAGAGTCATCATGGGTGGTTCTGAGAGGTAGTTCGTAATCCCTCCACGCTCAGGCAGTGTCCTCCAAATGCGCAAGAATTTATGGTTGTTTCGAACCCATCCAGTCAATAACATTTTGGTTGCTTGTAGTTTGTTCTGGTCGCTCTCTTCAGCCACGATCGTAGATCTTTTCCACGCTATTTCATGTAGTATTCTTGCTACTTCCCTGCTTTCAAAAGATTCCTCAGCAAATCCCTTTACTGTTGACAATCTGGCTATTGTTTGGAGGAGAGTTTCCTTTTTCTGGAAGTATTCAGGTCGCACTGCCTCTATGCGCTGATCTCTACACTCAGTGAACTATATGAAGGTTTAGAGTAGATTGAAATCCTCTACCCCATCTCATGTACATCTCGCAGTTTCTTCAATGCCCAGGTCACAGATCTTTTTTCCTCAGACTATGGTCTGTCAGCAGGCGTGTTAGGCAGTACGGTGGAATTGACGCCTTTCGCCAACCTGTCAACCACAGGCCCACATATGCTACCCAGCTGTGTGTTTCCCTACATTCTGTGCCTGGTTCCATGTATTCTGCCATTCTTGTGTTCACGAGCATTACATCTAGGGTTTTGCCCAGTAGTGGCTCCTGGTGCCTGGAGCCCACCAGCCGCACCATATCTGGTATGGTACAACAAGGCTGCCTTCACTATGTTCAGGTCAAGCGACATTCATCCTGTAAAATTTGAAATTTTCCCGCAGAATCAACTGTTCAGAAAAATTTCGGGCTTGCAGCCGGTCGTCGTAAACTTCATTGCATGATATTTCGGCTGGACAACTGCCAGCCATCTTCAGGTGAGCCGAACGAGGACTGACGAAGACGTTTTTTTTTTTTTTACTTTATTGTTATTTTAACACCTGAACAATCAGGTAGGCTGGCAGCGGCATGCTACGCCGCTCTTCAGCCATAGAGTTGACAATCACAGTACAAGAACGGAGAATGAAAATGAACATAGTGACGGGCAAAAAATAGTGGTCACAGTCACACAAAAAACACGGAGCCGTACACACTCGACGAGAAAGACACTGAAAACACGTTGACACAGCGCACATAACACTGATGAATCCGATGGCACAAGTGAACGGAGAAGCGTGACGGTGGACACTAAAAACACTAAACGACGTCACACACACGAGACACAGATGGCGATGATCTCCGGCGCGCGAAAGTCCACGTAGCGTGTGCGAGTCTGGGGACCTGCCAAGAGGGGAAGAAGGGTGAGGTTGGGTGGAGAGGGTGGAGAGAGGAGAACAGAGATGCCAATGGCTGAGGAGAGGGGAGGAGGAGTAGAAGGACAGGGGAGGGGAGGCCCGGGGTAGAAGTGGGGAGAAGGGGGGGGAGGGATGGAGGGTGCCCAAAGGAACAGATACAGGAAGAGGGGGTAGATGGAGGGGAGGAGGACATCATCAGGGAGGGGGAGCTGGCGGAAGCCACCTTGGGAGAGGGTAAGGAGGGTGGAGAGATGGAGACCTGGTGGGACGTGGGAATATAGGCGCGGCAGCGGGCGGGGGTGGGAGAGGACCGGGGAGACGAGCGGGTGAGGAGGATCGAGTTTACGGGAGGCGTACAGGATCCGTATCCTTTCAAGGAAAAGGAGGAGGTGGGGGAAGGGGAGGAGATCGTACAGGATCCGCGTAGGGGAGGGGAGACGGATGCGATAGGCGAGGCGGAGAGCATAGCGTTCAAGGATTTGGAGGGATTTATAAAAGGTAGGGGTTATAAAAGGTAGGGGACGAAGACGTTCTCCGCTCCAGCTTATATAGTGCGCAGATAGTACTGCCGCGCATGCGTTGCAATTGCGGAGACAGAAGGGGCACCCCGCCCAGCGGGAGCGCCCTCGCTGGTGGAACTACAGTACTCAGCTGCCGTCGGTATTGTCGCTGTCCGCAGCTATCGAAGTCTTCTGGCGTCTTCGTCTCGAGCAAATTTTGGAGATGACGGGATTCCATTGGTAACCACTGTCACGGTTCATCAGATTTCCCGCAATGAGTATTTCAACTGATTCTTTGATAATGGAGTCCCAAAAAGTAGTTGCAGTGACAAAAACCGAAGTTTTGTCGTACTCCATTGAATGTCCGTTAGAAATACAATGTTCCGCAACTGCAGACTTACTGGGTTGCATCAGTAACCACTTCCGGGCTAAGTTGCCGTGGTCGATCTGTAGAACTTCTTCTCCCTGACGTTTCGTTCTCAACTACGGAGAACATCTTCCGAGGTGAGTCGTTGACTTAGCCCTGAAGTGTTTACTGATGAATACGCTGGCCGTGAAAGCCTACATGAAATGATTACTGGGTTGCAGTAGGCGAGATTTGTATTTGCATTCTTCAAGTGGCCATCACCCATCCCAGACAATGAGTGTACTTAAAACCCTTGTACACAGGGCACACACTGTGTCGGATGCAGAGAATTTGCCTAAGGAACTGGCAAATTTGCCGACGGTTTTCAGGGACAATGGGTACTCGACCCGGCAAATTAACAGGGCCTTCACAACTAGAGCCAGGAACCGGGAAGTGGATAAAGAGGAGGACGCGCCAGCCAAGTCCCTAGCTTTTCTTCGCTTTGTCGGAAATATCTCCTTCAAGATAGCAAGGATTCTTAATCATTTTAATGTGAAAGTGGTGTTTCGTCCGCCTTCTAAGATTTAGGATTTGCTGGGATCAGTGAAGGATGATTTATTACTGCGGAAGGCAGGAATTCACAAAATACTGTGTCAATGTGGTATGGCCTATATAGGACATACAACGCGTACAGTGGAAGAGCGTTGTACAGAACATCAACGTTGCACACGCCTACTGCAACCCAGTAAGTCTAGGTTGCGGAACATTGTATTTCTAGCGGACATTCAATGGAGTACGACAAAACTTCGATTTTGGCCACTGCAACAACTTTTTGGGACTCCATTATCAAAGAATCAGTTGAAATACTCATTGCGGGAAATCTAATGAACCGTAACAGTGGTTACCAATTGAATAACGCATGGAATCCCGTCATCTCCGAAATTTGCTCGAGACGAAGACGCCAGGACACTTAGATAGCTGCGGCCAGCGACAATGCCGACGGCAGCTGATTACTGCAGTTCCACCAGCGAGGGCGCTGCCGCTGGTCGGTGTGACCCTTCTGTCTCCGCAATTGCAACGCATGCGCGTCAGTACTATCTGCGCACTATATAAGCTGGAGCGGAGAACGTCTTCGTCAGTCCTCGTTCGGCTCACCTGAAGATGGCTGGCAGTTGTCCAGCCGAAATATCGTGCAATGAAGTTTACGACGGCCGACATTCATCCTGTTAACACTCGCAAGGCTTCAGTTGATTACAGAGCTACAAGCTGTAGTTACCTGTAACAGAAATGGCCTTTGGCTTGCAACTATTATTCATTTTACATAACGGTGCTTCGTGAGGTGGACAGAGAGAAGAGGCAGGGCTCGCGGGTCTGCCTTCGCCACAGGTGCCGCAGGCGACGCTGCGGTGTGGCGCGGCGGCGCCAGCAAGTGGATGCGCATTTGTCTCGAGGCGTCGCGGCGCGCATTACGTCGCCACGGGCCGGCCGGCGCGCTTAATGGCTTTTCCGAAATTGCTTTGCGGCTGGGCGCGGCGCGCGGACACCCGCCGTGGTGCAAACGGACGCGTACCACCTGCCCGTCAGCTCGCCAATAAATCGCGACCGGCGGGCGCGCCGTAGAGGGCCGGGCTCGTCGGCTCACAATAACCTCCGGCCCGTTTCAAATTTACGTCACCGCACACTGAGTAATTGTCGCACCGTTAATATTTGTGACACAACAGCGTGATCGCCGGGGATCGTATGAACATTAGCAATACTTCAAGACGACGCGACCAGGCTGCTTGAAAGGACAATGAACGAGTTTATGTACGACCATGTGATTACTCGGCGCTACCCGAATACTTACGTATTCTTTACACATTCCTGACGTATTGCCGTTGGAATAGCGACCAATATATTACTGAAAAGGTATATGTTTCTGTTCAAATTCAAAATGACTCTAAGCACTATGGGACTTAACATCTGAGGTCATCAGTCCCCTAGTCGTAGAACTACTTAAACCTAACTAACCTAAGGACATCACACACATCCATGCCCGAGGCAGGATTCGAACCTGCGATCGTAGAAACAGCGCGGTACCAGACTGAAGGGCCTAGAACCGCTCGGCCACAGCGGTAGGCCTATGTTTATGTTTAGAGTCGCAGTTTGGTTGGTTGATTCATTTGGGGTAGGGGACCAAACACCCATGTCATCGTTCCCATCGGATTACGGAAGGATGGAGAAGGAAGGCGGCCTTTCCCTTTCAAACGAACCATCGCATCGCAGTTTATTTATTTTGCCTACTGGTTACTGGTTGCGGTACAGAGTACCATTCTCAGGCCAACCTATGATCAACAAATATAATTACACACTTAGAACAGTAGAACAAGAACAATTTACAAAAATATTATCCCTTATGACAGAAAACTAATGTTATATAAGTAACACAGGCTAGGAGTGGTCACGCTTGCTTCCCAAGTACATGCATTAAATACTAAGTAGATGTGAATTGGGACTAGCGGTGATAAGAGTTCACCCTATGTTTAGAGTTTGTTTTGTTTATTATTATTACTATTATTTTTGTTTCTACCTCTTAAAAGCTGTAAATTCAACTAAATACCTAGGTATTGCAATAACGAACAACTTAAATTGGAAGGAACACACAGAAAATGTTGTGGGGAAGGCTAACCAAAGACTGCGTTTTATTGGCAAGACACTTAGAAAATGTAACAGACCTACTAAGGAGACTGCCTACACTACGCTTGTCCGTTCTCTTTTAGAATACTGCTCCGCGGTGTGGGATCCTTACCAGATAGGACTGGCGGAGTACATCGAAAAAGTTCACAGAAAGGCAGCACGTTTTGTATCATCGCGAAATATGGGAGAGAGTGTCACAGAAATGATACAGGATTTGGGCTCGACATCATTAAAAGAAAGGTAGTTTTCGTTGCGACGGAATCTTCTCACGAAATTCCAATCACCAACTTTCTCCTCCGAATGCGAAAATATTTTGTTGATACCGACCCACATAGGGAGGAACGATCACCACGATAAAATAGGGGAAATCAGAGCTCGTACGGAAAGATATAGGTGTTCGTTCTTTCCGCGCGCTATACTAGATCGGATTAACAGAGAATTGTGAAGGTGGTTTGATGAATCCTCTGCCAGGCACTTAAATTTGCTTTGCGGAGTATCCATGTAGATGTAGATGTAGATGTAGACTTCTAAAAACAACATTTTTTTTTCAATTTGTGAGATTACATAACAAAATTGTCCCAAATGTATTAAGAAATTAGAAGCAAATTCGCAAATAGCGTTTAGCGAAGTTTATGCCACTATAAAATATCGATCTGACCATGAATCTTTAAATTAAGCAAGTAGCGTCGAAATAGTCGTGTTAAATAATAGAATACAAATTTAATTCTTACTGAAAAGAAATTCAGCGTCCAGAGGGAGCAGTGACATACTTCGACTATGTGTTACTCTGCAACTGTTAGTTGACGATCTTTGGCCGCATCTCCAGTTTAATGTTTGCCCATACCGTGTCCAGGTGTACACTACGGCTCTCAGCGGCGCTACAACGCGCCTTTTCCACGCCGTGTCGCAGCTCATTGACCAGTCACGGTCGTGGTAGCGTGCAGTTGTGAGAGGCTGCATCGACGGACTTTGACGATGGAGAAGGCGCGTTGCAGCTCCGCTGAGAGTCCCGGCGAACACACGGACATTGCTTGGGCAAACATGAAATTGGATATGCGACCAAAGATCGTCAACCAATGGTTGCAAAGTAATGCATAGCCACACTATGTCGCTATTCCCTATGGACGCTGGAGTTCTTTTCAACAAAAATTAATTTTATATTTCTGTTGTGTAACGCTAGTTTTACGACGCCACAAGATTCATAGTCAGATCGAATTTTTGTAGTAGTATAAACTGTATATTACGGTAAAACGAAAACTTGACTAAACGCATTTGCAATTTTGCTTCAATTTTCTATTGTAGTTGAGACTATTTTGTTATGTAATTTCTTAATTTCAAATCCTATGCCGTTTTTAGATTTTTGTGATTTTTAAGAAGTAAAAAAGAAAAATAATAGTAGCAATAATAACTAAAATGAACTCTAAACACTAAACATTTTAAGGTTCACTATATAACATTTGTTTGCTGTCATAAAGGATAGTACTTTTGTAAACTGTTCTTGCACTGTTGTTCTAAGAATATAATTGTATTTTTTATCACTTGATGACGTCAAGATGATCCAAATGTATACTATTGTTTATTAGTATTTATTTCCTCACTTTGTACCGACTTCTGCTAAGTGGCCACGTGACAATGCAATCTCTCAAAAAGCACCATCTGTGAGCCAATGATTGGCGGACAGTAACATTCCTGAAATCCAAAAGTACATCCCCACCAATTCTTCCTCAAATCAAGGCCTTTGTTTGATACTGCTAGATTCCTCTTGAATTTTGTCAGTGCTAGTTTGCTTTTTACGTCCTCCTTTTTTCATCTATCATGGGTTATTTTGCTTCCGAGATAAAAGAATTCTTTAACTTTATCTACATCGCGATCCCCAATTCTGATGTCAAATTTCTCGCTGTTCTCATTTCTTGTACTTCTCACTACTTTGAGCTTTCTTCGATTTACTCTCAATCCATATTCTGTGCTTATTCGACTGTTCATTTCGTTCAACAGATAACGTAACGCTTCTTTACTTTCACTGAGGATAACAATGTCATCAGCGAATCTTATCATCGATTCTTTCCACCTTGAATTTTAATCCCACTCTTGCACCTTCCTTTTATTTCCGATATTGCATCTTCGATTAATAGATTGAGCATTACGAGCGAAAGACTACATCCCAGTCTTACTTCATTTTTATTCCGGTTTCCCAGTCATTTTGTTCCCTCTTCGTTCTTGCACGTTAAAAGAAGTGCGAATTTGTTTACATGCCAAAATTTTTGAGAAAACTTTTAAAGGTGCTGAATGAGGTAGAATGTGGTAGCTGGATCCCACTTTTTTTTTGGAAACTTCGGAAATTTGTGGTAAGGTCTTATGGGACCAAACTGCTGAGGTCATCGGTCCCTACGCTTACGCACTACTTAATCTAACTTAGACTCAGGACAATACACACACCCATGGCCGAGGGAGGACTCGAACCTCCGACGGAGACAGCCACTCGCACCGTGACAAGCCCGCACGGCTACCCCGCGCGGCTACCCCACTTTTCAGTCAGACTCTTTTAAATAAGCAGGAACATAGTGGCAGTTTTCTACGCTGCGAGAGGAGCATTCTTCCGATGGTTTCTTCCTTCTTTTCCCTACTGAAGCAGGGCGTGTAACTTGTATGAAAAGAAATCTATTGGTCAGCATAATTTAGAGTCCGCAGCTCGTAATCGTGCGGTAACGTTCTCGCTTCCCACGATGGGTTCCCAGGTTAGATTCCCGGCGGGGTCAGGGATTTTCTCTGCCTCGTGATGACTGGGTGTTGTGTGATGTTCTTAGGTTAGTTAGGTTTAAGTAATTCTAAGTTCTAGGGGACGGATGACCATAGATGTTAAGTCCCATAGTGCTCAGAGCCATTTGAACCATTTTTGATTTGATAATTTAGACAATTTACATATGTGAAACTGAAATAACACGAACTAATTTTACACTTGAGACCGGATCTTACGTGCAAAAAGATTTTGCATGCAAACAGATTTTGCATGTGCTTTAGTACTACAACACGGTGTTCCAAAATGATAACGGAGACGTTTTACATCATATTTCTCCCTGCTACGTCACTTTATGAACTACGTTTTCGCCTCACACTGGTTTTTACGTGCATATTTTACGTGTACAAGTAGGGTAACTTTGGATCTCTGTATCTCGGAAACGGATAAGGATACAAAGAAAATTTTGTATGTTGATCGAGATTTTGGGAATACATCGCAAAAATTACACCCATTTGCTGTGCACAGCCTCTCGGAATCCACGTCTGCATTTCGGCGAAAATATTTTAAAAAATCCACTTCGGGTTTGACGAGGAATGACCCACGAACTAATGGTGCCTCTCTAAGTGCCATGAAATGTACCGTAAAGAACATGACAACAAAGAAAAAAAAGAAAACCAACCTACTTCCTCCATTTGCCTAAGCAGGAAGGATGTGTAATATTCACACTTTGAACCTGTACTGTAGGTTAATGACACTAAGACGACCCTTTTCTTGGGTATACGACTAGTCCCTAGCCCAAGGGCTATCCAAGGCGTTTGACAATACCTTTTTAACATGAATAGAACCCAATGTATGAGCACCGGAAAATCCTGTTTTTATGCGTGGCTTTTTGGAATGTATTAGGCACGCATGCTGTCACATACATACCGATTACCTATCTTTCGCTATAGCTCACTCTGCGATACCGTGTGATACCGTGTCCCCAAACAGAACACACTTCCTGCTTGAAGCAGGTAATCTGCAGAGGAGGGTGCGCGCCGCACGTCTAGGCAACCGTGTCTGCGTCTCGCACGGGCGGGGCGGCGTCGTTCCGCCGCCGCCCCTGATATCATCAGGCAGCACACAGAGCGCTCAGTCGCTGGCTCCGCAGCTGGCGGCCTTGTCTCCAGATCTGGCGCTCAGTACACCTCCAGCCGGCGCCGAGTGTAAATGAAGAGCAGCCGTTCCCGGCTAACTGGCCCACCGGAAGGCCTCGCCGCTGCGTATCGCAGTCCTCATCTCTATTTTACGTCACACGGCCCCCCGGCTTTGACCTACTTCCCCACGTTAAGTCCGCAGCGTTAAGAGAAAATGTCGGATGTCACATTTTTCCTTGCTACTGCTGGCATGCACATACCCTGAAGTACCACGTGTCACGTGTGGGCAGCTCCCGAACCGTGTCCGCGTGTCATGAACGCTGAAATTACATATACGTATGTAGCCGGCTAACGTATTCGTTCTCCGCTTGACCAAGACAGTACTTTAGCACGGTAATAAGAAATAAAGCGTCGAAGTATTACTAAATTTCTTGTTTTTTCTAATCTTCGGTACGAAGACTGTATTGATGCACCTTTACACGTAGTCTATCCTTTGCACGTCTCTTCAGATCTCAATAACTGCTGCAGCCTACAGCCTATATCCATTTGAACCTGTTTGCTGTATTCATCCCTTACTCCTTTCTGCAAATCCCCCCCCCCCTCCGCTCTTTCCCTGGATTATCAAATTCGCATTTAGTTAATGCCTATTAACAGTTCCTCCTGTAAGTCAGCTTACGCTGTAAGTTTCTTTTCTCCCTATTCGATTTAGTGCTTCCTCATTAGTTACTCGATCTACCTATCTAATATTTCGCATTATTCTGTAAAACCACGTTTCAAACGCTTCCGCCTCTTCTCGTCTGAAATGCTTAGCTTTCACGTTTCACTCCCGCACGGTGCCACGCTTCACACAAATACTTTTACAAAGGACTTCCTAACGGTTAAATTTATAAGATCACCGAAAAAAAGTCACTCCTAGGAGAAATCAATACAGGTATCTTTTAACATCGTGCAGTTCCGCCTCTGGACTGCTAGATTTGTTATTGGTAGGTCCGAACAATACGAAAGTGTTATGGAGATGGTTCGTGAAGTCGAATGGGAATCGCTGGAGGGAAGGCGAATAGGCGAATTTCTTTTCGATGAACACTATTGAGAAAACTTAGAGAACCGGCATTTGAGGCGTACTGCAAAACGATTCTGTTGCATTCAACATAAATTTTGCGTAAGGTCCAAGAAAAAATACGAGAAATTAGGGCCCATACGGAGGAATATAGACAGGCGCTATTCCAACAGGTCGCAGCTGAGAAGAGTGCTCCACCTACCATCTTCGAAGGATGTCATGGGCCTGATGATGGTCATGTGATATGACCGAAACCGGTCACCTATGTTCTTGTAACATACGTAGTGTGATCAAGACTGAATTTAGAAAGAAAAATTTTAAAAATTTTTGATCACTGTTCCGAAACATGTTTATTAAAAAAGCTTCTTCTACAACTACTTGACTGTTCTGCAGTTGAAACTTAAGTGTTTGGCAGAGTGTTCAACTAACCACCTTCAAGGTATTTCTGTACCGTTCCAGTCTCTAAAAGAGCACAGGAAGAGCCCCTCTCCGATTTCTCTTACTTTATTACGGTGAAAATTTCTCCCGTTGTAGGTGGGTGTCAACAAAATACACTCCTGCAAATGTAAAAAAGAACACATTGACACCGGTGTGTCAGACCCACCATTCTTGCTCCGGACACTGCGAGAGGGCTGTACAAGCAATGATCACACGCACGGCACAGTGGACACACCAGGAACCGCGGTGTTGGCCGTCGAATGGCGCTAGCTGCGCAGCATTTGTGCACCGCCGCCGTCAGTGTCAGCCAGTTTGCCGTGGCATACGGAGCTCCATCGCAGTCTTTAACACCGGTAGCATGCCGCGACAGCGTGGACGTGAACCGTATGTGCAGTTGACGGACTTTGAGCGAGGGCGTATAGTGGGCATGCGGGAGGCCGGGTGGACGTACCGCCGAATTGCTCAACACGTGGGGCGTGAGGTCTCCACAGTACATCGATGTTGTCGCCAGTGGTCGGCGGAAGGTGCACGTGCCCGTCGACCTGGGACCGGACCGCAGCGACGCACGGATGCACGCCAAGACCGTAGGATCCTACGCAGTGCCGTAGGGGACCGCACCGCCACTTCCCAGCAAATTAGGGACACTGTTGCTCCTGGGGTATCGGCGAGGACCATTCGCAACCGTCTCCATGAAGCTGGGCTACGGTCCCGCACACCGTTAGGCCGTCTTCCGCTCACGCCCCAACATCGTGCAGCCCGCTTCCAGTGGTGTCGCGACGGGCGTGAATGGAGGGACGAATGGAGACGTGTCGTCTTCAGCGATGAGAGTCGCTTCTGCCTTGGTGCCAATGATGGTCGTATGCGTGTTTGGCGCCGTGCAGGTGAGCGCCACAATCAGGACTGCATACGACCGAGGCACACAGGGCCAACACCCGGCATCATGGTGTGGGGAGCGATCTCCTACACTGGCCGTACACCACTGGTGATCGTCGAGGGGACACTGAATAGTGCACGGTACATCCAAACCGTCATCGAACCCATCGTTCTACCATTCCTAGACCGGCAAGGGAACTTGCTGTTCCAACAGGACAATGCACGTCCGCATGTATCCCGTGCCACCCAACGTGCTCTAGAAGGTGTAAGTCAACTACCCTGGCCAGCAAGATCTCCGGATCTGTCCCCCATTGAGCATGTTTGGGACTGGATGAAGCGTCGTCTCACGCGGTCTGCACGTCCAGCACGAACGCTGGTCCAACTGAGGCGCCAGGTGGAAATGGCATGGCAAGCCGTGCCACAGGACTACATCCAGCATCTCTACGATCGTCTCCATGGGAGAATAGCAGCCTGCATTGCTGCGAAAGGTGGATATACACTGTACTAGTGCCGACATTGTGCATGCTCTGTTGCCTGTGTCTATGTGCCTGTGGTTCTGTCAGTGTGATCATGTGATGTATCTGACCCCAGGAATGTGTCAATAAAGTTTCCCCTTCCCGGGACAATGAATTCACGGTGTTCTTATTTCAATTTCCAGGAGTGTATTTTCGCATTCGGAGGAGGAAGTTAGTTGAAACTTCATGAGAAGATGCTACCTCAACGAAAAACTCCTTTTTTTTAATGACACACAAACGTATTGTTGGCAGTATCTTAAGTAGACCTGTTGCATTTTCTGTTTTGCCAATAAATCGGTGTCTTTAGTTCGCTTTCCCCAGAACATTGTCTATTTAATCAATTCAATTTAAGTTATTCGTAATTGTAATCAATGAGTATTTCACAGGCTTCATATTTGTGTGGTTTATTCTTTTTGAGTACTCGTGTAGACGACTCCAGACTTTTCATAATTTAGAGCCAACTGCCACTTTTTTCACCATACAGATATCTTTTCTATATCATTTTGCAAATAGTTTTGATCATCTGATGAATTTACAAGACACAACATCGTCTGCAAACAATCTAAGAAGGCTGTTCAGACTGCCTCCTGAATCGTTTATGTAAATCAGGAACAGCAGAGGGTCTACAGCATTTCCGTTTTGCTTGATTACTTTCCGTCTGTTAACCGAACTGTGACCTTGGTGACAAGAAATCGGGAATTCAGTCGCACAACTTAGGCGATTCTTCATATGCACGCATTTTTTTATTAGGAATCCCTTGTGTGTCAAAAGCTTTCTGGAAATCTAAAAATACGAAATCAGTTTCACATCCCTTGTCGACAGAACTCATTATTTCGCGAGTACAAAGAGCTAGTTGTGTTTCACGAGAACGATATGAATTAATGATGGCTACTTGTGAATTAATCGTTTTCTTCAAAATAATCCATAATGTTTGAACACAGCATATGTTCCAAAATTCTACTGCAAATCGACGTTAACGATGTGGGTCTGTAATTCAGCGGAGAACTCATATCATATTCCCTTTCTTGTGTAGTTGTTTAGTTGTAGACGATGCTGAATAACATACATCGGACCGACGGCTGGCATGTTACAGTTATTGGCGTAGGCAGTAGTCGAAGACACACAGTGCTGGGACAGCGCGGTGATTTATTATGGCAAATTTTCCCAGCTTTGTTGTGATAGTGCTACGCCTCTGTTCGTGTAGGGGGCTGAAGCGACACGGCATCAGGGCTCGGCATGAGGTAACGTCGCTCGCCGTTGCAACGGGTTGCCGTCTTGCAATGTGCCGCCTCAGCATTTTACCGGCCCTGCCAGTGGAATCCGACAGGCCTTGTGGCCGGGAGCTAAGTCTGCCAGGAGTCCTGTTGACGGAGCACAGACTTGAGCATAGCTCCTGTCCTCCAGAAACAGCTTTCGTTCACAATACCGACCACCACTAGCCCACAGGTCACTGCACGTTAAAAACCATCATATACTTACGTCTGCCCTACCATCGTCGAGAAGACATGACAGATGTTTATCTTCCTTTCTTTTAGCTCCCAGTCCTCCTCCCCTGTGCGTTTGATACCCCAAATGTCAAACACTGGCGCGACTCTGCGCAGCCCTCTCCCTTTCCTCGGCGCTCATGAAAACAATTTCACGAGCGCTGATCTCTGCCGGGCGGCTTTGTTTCGCGGCTCGCGTCTCTCGGCAGGGCTGTTGTCGTGCTTCCCCTCCCGCAGCCCGCTTTTCCATATCAGCTGCGGCCGTCTCTGAAAGCCGCTCTGACAAAGGGGGCAGGCGCCGCCGCGGATAGCGTTCGCCCGGCGGACCCAGCACGCGCCGCTCTTCACAGACTCTCCTCCGAGATATAAGTGCCGCCACCCATTGTCTGCCGCGCATTCCACAAGCGTCGACCGAGCCCCAGCCCTCGCTGACACTGTTCATTCGAGCGTGTTTACGACTTGCGGAGCGTCTGCGCATAATGCTGTCTTGCGATGTCTCAACTTAGAGCCAAGACTGTTGTCGCTTTCACATTCCTCTTTTACCAAACCGCAGTGGCCTACCGCTCAGCAGTGACGTCTAGATGTACGAGGTTGGTTCAAAAAGTAATGCCTCATGAAAAGAACAAAATTTAATAATGAACATTTCGCCCCCACCAAGAACAGTGACACAACTCACAAGGGAACCTCCCCATCGCACCCCCCTCAGATTTAGTTATAAGTTGGCACAGTGGATAGGCCTTGAAAAACTGAACACAGATCAATTGAGAAAACAGGAAGAAGTTGTGGGGAACTGTGAAAAAATAAGCAAAATATACATACTGAGTAGTCCATGGGCAAGATAGGCAACATCATGGATAGCGAGAACTCAGGAGCGCCGTGGTCCTGTGGTAGCATGAGCAGCTGCAGAACGAGAGGTCCTTGGTTCAAGTCTTCCTTCGAGTGAGAAGTTTACTTTCTTTATTTTTGCATAGTTATGATCTGTCCGTTCGTTCATTGACGTCTCTGTTCACTAATAAGTTTAGTGTCTGTGTTTTGCGACCGCATCGCAAAACCGTGCGATTAGTAGACGAAAGACGTGCCTCTCCGATGGGAACCGAAAACATTTGATCGCAAGGTCATAGGTCAAACGATTTCTCCACAGGAAAACACATCTGATATATTCTATACGACACTGGTGGCGGCATGTGCGTCACATGACAGGAATATATTGTCGACCCACCTAACTTGTTCACTTGGCGAATGGGTAAAAAGATTCTTCTACCTTGCCCGATTTAGGTTTTCTTGTGGATGTGATAATCACTCCCAAAAAAGTGATGAAAACATAAGAGTTTGTCACATAAACTAAAAATAAAAAATTAAACTTTTCAGTCGATGGAAGATTTGAACCAAGGACCTCTCATTCCGCAGCTGCTCACGTTACCACGGGACCACGGCGCTCCTGAGCTCTTTGGGTCCTAGATGTTACATATCCTGCCCATGGACTACTCAGTTTGTATATTTTGCTTATTTTTTCACAGTTCCACACAACTTCTTCCTGTTTTCTCGTTTAATCTGTGTTCAGTTTTTCAAGGACTATCCACTGTGCCAACTTATAACTAAATCTGAGGGGGGTGTGATGGGGAGGTTCCCTTGTCAGAAAGGCACTAACTTGAGAGAAATCGGCTTAAAGAATTCTATAAAATTTATATGAAATGGTATAAATGTCCTTGAAATATTTGCCAGTAAATTCTATGAGAGTCTGTAGAACAGTAATATGGACATGTAATTCTGTTCTCATCGAATGTTCGGTGTTGTCTGGTTTTCATTAATTAATTCCTTGAGGTCTGTCATTTTTCTTGAGTTTCCAAAAAAATATTTCGTTTTCGTTATGACCATTTTACCACGTCATATATATGCACGATAAATAGTTTAGACAAGAAGAGAATAGAAGCTTCGAAATGTGGTGCTACAGAAGAATGCTGAAGATTAGATGGGTAGATCACATAACTAATGAGGAGGTTCGAATGTTCGAATGTGTGTGAAATCTTGTGGGACTTAACTGTTAAGGTCATCAGTCCCTAAGCTTACACACTACTTAACCTAAATTATCCTAAGGACAAACACACACACCCATGCCCGAGGGAGGACTCGAACCTCCGCCGGGACCAGCAGCACAGTCCATGGCCGCAGCGCCTTAGACCAATGAGGAGGTATTGATTAGAATTGGATAGAAGAGAAATTTGTGGCACAACTCGACTAGAAGAAGGAATCGGTTTGGTGGGACATATTCTGAGGCATCAAGGGATCACCAATTTAGTATTGGAGGGCAGAATGGAGGGTAAAAATCGTAGAGGGAGACCAAGAGATGAATACACTAAACAGATTCAGAACTTCAGAAGGATGTAGGTTGCAGTAGGTACTGAGAGATGAAGGAGCTTGCACAGGATAGAGTAGCATGGAGAGCTGCATCAAACCAGTCTCTGAACTGAAGACCACAACAAAGTTGTCTAGTTGTAGACGATACTCAGTAACCTACATCGGAGGGTACTAGGAAAGTTTTGCAACGCGACGCAACTATAAATCGCAGGAGGATGACTGTTGCTGTGTTCTGATCATACTTCATACCTGCATTGTAGCCGCTGTGCCAAGTGTGTGTGTGCAGTCGTACACTAGCAGGGTTAGTTTGAAGCGCTTGTTGCTATGGCATCTTGGTCACGGAGTGAGATTCGGGCAGATTTGCGGTACAGCTTCGCGCGTGATTTAAAAACAGACAAGTGTTTTGAAGACTCTTGTTAAACCGTAAGCTAAAGATGTCGTACGTGGCTTCCGTTCGTTATCCTGCACATAGCCCATCGGGAGTCAATTTCTTCCCAAACTCGATGTAGCATTGCAGATGTAACTTGCTCCGTGGCGGCGTTAATATTTGCCTTAAGTTTAGGTACGGAAGCCAGCACAGGAGATAAAAACACGATATCCTTGATGAATCCGCATAAAAAAATTGAGTGATGTCGGGTCTGTGGAACGTGGGGGCCATGTAATTGGCGCATCACGGCCAATCCATTGACCTGGAAAGCGGTCACCGAGAAAATCACGGACGTCAGCGGGGTTGTGGGGTGGTGCACCACCTCGCATTAAGTAAACATTTCGTTCTTGATCTGTAATAGTTGTAACATATCCGGGTACACTATCCCATTGATAGCTCACTTTCTTCTTGAGCAATGCACAAAAAACGTTCACATCACGAACACGTTGCAATATTTGATGTGGATTTCACTGCCCCAAACCCTACAGTCATGTGCGTTAATTTTGCCACCTCAGTGAAAAGTCGACTCGTGAGAAAAGATGATTTTGACCAAGAAGTATTCATCCCCATCTAATCGATTTAAAATACCCGCGAGCAATTTTATCAGTATGTTTTACTGCTTGTACGATCGTCAATCTGTACGGTTTCGAATGCAAACGGTTTCTTAACACACGCCAAACAGTGGTATGTGGGATTTGCTGTTCGCGAGGTGGACGCTGGGTCGATTTCGTAGGCGCTGTTGAAAAGTCTCACTCGCTCAACGACGTCGTCAGATGTGCTTGGACGACCTGATGATTCCCCCTGTGTTACCGGGTACCCTGTTTCTACAAAACATTTATGCCGCTCATAAATTGTAGGCCTGCTAGGAGGATCTTTAGCCTACTTGGTACGGAAATTAAGCTGAACTGTTGTCGCAGACTTCGATTCCTCAAACCAAAACACGCAGCTAGCACACTAGGGTCCAGTGAAGGCAGCCATCTTTAATGCAACTGCCGCTAGCGCTCCTTACGGTGCGATTCGACACTAGCGAAGTACACGAGACAAAACTTGCTGTCTTTCCCTACTAATTGACACTACAATCACCTCTGTAGGTACTATGAGTTAATTTATATGAATTTTCAAAAGTGTAAAGTCCTTTTTGTAACACCCTGTATACTCAGGTGGTACAGAGAATTCCAAAGAGGAAATTTAACTCTGGAGGACGCTGAGAGGACGGAAAGGCCTCGATCATCAGTTACAGAGGAAAACATTGATGCTATGAGGAAAATGATAGAGAATGACAGGAGAGTGACCCATAAGCAGATAGAGGATACTTCAGGACAAAATTCTTCAGCAGTTCGTTTGATTTTGCGTGAACATTTGCAAGTAAAGAAACTGTGTTGTCTCCGGGTGTCGCATGGATTGATGGAACAGCAGATGACATGACGTGTGACTTGGTGCCGGGAGACGTTAAACAACTTTTCTAAGGTACCATCTCAGTAGCTGAATAATATCGTGACAGGTGACGAGACTTATTTGTACTTTTATGACGTGCCGACTAAGACTAAAGATTAGATTAGATTAATACTTGTTCCATAGATCATGAATACGACACTTCGTAATGATGTGGAACGTGTCGGTTAGTAAAAGATGTCTGTACAAGATATTACATTACACAAAATATTGCATGACACTAATGTATTTTTTTTTGCCCCCCTTAATTTATATCTAAAAATTCAGCCAATGAGTAGAAGGAGTTGTCATCTAGAAATTCTTTTAACTTATTTTTAAATGTTAGTTGGCTATCTGTCAGGCTTTTGATGCTGTTTGGTAGGTGACCAAAGACTTTTGTGGCAGCATAATTTACCCCTTTCTGTGCCAAAGTCAGATTTAACCCTGCATAGTGAAGATCCTTTCTCCTGGTGTTATAGCTATGCACACTGCTATTAGTTTTGAACTGGGCTGGATTATTAACAACAAATTTCATAAGTGAATATATATACTGTGAGGTTACTGTGAGGATCCCTAGATCCTTAAATAGATGTCTGCAGGATGAACGTGGGTGGGCTCCAGCAATTATTCTGATTACACGTTTTTGAGCAATGAATACTTTTCTACTCAACGATGAATTACCCCAGAATATGATGCCATACGAAAGCAGTGAATGAAAGTAGGCATAGTAAGCTAATTTACTGAGATTCTTACCACCAAAATTTGCAATAACCCTAATAGCATACGTAGCTGAACTCAGACGTTTCAGCAGACCATCAATGTGTTGCTTCTAGTTTCACCTCTCATCAATGGACACACCTAGAAATTTTGAAAATTCTACCTTAGCTACAGACTTCTGTTCAAAGTCTATATTTATTACTGGAGTTGTGCCATTTACTGTATGGAAGTGTATATACTGTGCTTTATCAAAATTTAAAGAGAGTCCGTTTGCTGAGAACCACTGAATAATTTTGTGAAAAACATCATTTACAATTACATCACTTAGTTCTTGGTTTTTGGATGTTATTACTATACTTGTATCATCAGCAAAAAGAACTAACTTTGCATCTTCATCAATGTGGAATGGTAAGTCATTAATGTACATCAAAACAGTAAAGGACCTAAGACCGAACCCTGTGGGACCCAGTACTTGATAGCCCCCCATTTTGAGGAATCAGCTGTTGTTTTAACATTACATGAACCACTCATTTCAACTTTCTGCATTCTTCCAGTTAAGTATGAATTAAACCATTTGTGCACTGCCCCCCTCAAACCATAATGATTTAGCTTATCTAAAAGAATTCCATGAAAAGTTTGAGTCTTTGAAGGTGACGTCACACCAGTAGCTGTCAGAAAAGCCCTATCAGTAAGGAAGAAAATTATTGTTTTTTTTTCTCAAATCGATGAAACTGTGGAGCGTGTTGTTTTGGACACTCAGAAGACAGTCACAACTAAGTGGTGCACTTAGCAGGGCCTGCCGAAAGTCACCCAAACTTTGAAGAACCTGCGACCGAAGTCAAGAATGGACACTTGGTTCCTCCGTCACTAAATGCTCCAGCTCACCGCGCCCAAGCATGCACTGAATATTTGCGGGTTACAAGACTGAAACTTCTGGAGCACACTCCTTACATTCCAGACCTTGTTCCTTGTGACTTTGCAGTGTACCTGCACGTGAAAATGCAGCTGAAACTAGTACAATTTTCAAGTGATGAGGACCTCCTGAGGGCTTGGGACAACGGGTGTGCCTTATTTCTACAGAAACTTGGGAGAATTGGTTTAGGGATTGGTTTCAGAGGATGAAGAGGTGTATTCAGTGTGACGGAATTAAATAAATAAAGCTGTATTTGCTGCAACGCACGAAATTTCGTAATATCCGGAACAGCTGTAATCACCAAAACAGTATCTGTTCCTTCAGTGTAGAAACGCTTACGTGACACTCTTCTTGCCAGGGCGCGTCGTGAAGTAGATTACGAAAAAAGAAATCGACACCTCTGCCCTGGGGCGCGTCGTGAAGTAGATTACGAAAAAAGAAAACAAATTGACACCTCAGCCCTGAAGTGGACAAACTGCAAGATAGGCATGTTACGTTTCTCGTGTACAGTTGTGCACTCCACAGTTAATTTTTGGTGACAAAAATTATAAATTGCCTTTTTTTTACTAGCGTAATTTTTCTTGTCGGGGTGCGATATGATGGTGGGATTAGTACAGATCGTTGCCTGAACTGTCCCGTACACGATACTGCCGTTCAACACAGTCACTTTGCATTCAATTGTAAAAATACCGTAGGTTGTACAATATTCTTTATTAACGTACGAACTATGCGTTTCGCCCAGGTAGGGCGTTATCAGGTTGTCTGGAAATATAAACGGGGACACATTACAATTAAACCGACGCCATTCTTTCCTGGACTAACAACAGATAAATGATAACGAGAAAACAAGCCGAATGTAATGGCATATATATATATATATATATATATATATATATATATATATATATATATATATATATATATATATATATATATAAGCTTTCACCACCTAATTATATGAATGCTCTAACTTTTCCTAATATCTTAGAGTATCCAGAAGACTGTGTCTCCGACCAAACCACCAGAGCAGTGGATAATCAGCAAGTATTGTCATAATTTCCCGTGGAGTAAGACAGAAGAGTTTCTGCAAGTGGTCGTCAACTGGAACAACACTGTCGGAGCAACTGATGTTAGTGAAAAAGACTGAAGATCATTGTTAAATCAGAAGAGAACGAGGGAGCCGCTACATAGTATTGTTGATAACGATCACAGCAACGCAAGATCATGCACCAAACTATAAATATGGTCCCAGACCAAGAGGCGCCCACATACACACAAATGAATGATAACAGCACGAGCAAGGTATTGGGCTACTAGTAATGACAGGAACTAGGCGGTGCTATAAGCGGGGTTACAATGCAAATAACAGCAAAAAAACTCTAAAACAGTAATGAACAGTTTAACAAAAACATCTAAACCGTATTATAATAAAAATGCAAATATACATATTTCGGGATGTATAAGATCGAAAACAAAGGATTGAGGCAGTAACAGAAAGGCCCATAGGTGCAAGCGCAGTACAGTAAAAGTGAAACTGGTGAAAGAAACAATAGTGAAAAGATTAACAATAAATGACTCAGGGCTTGTTAAAAGGGCTTACGTCCACTGACTCTTCTAATGAGGAAACTAAAAAGAAAAAGAAGAAAAACAACTGTTTGCCATGGGTTTCATTTGTGTGACTTCAGTTCAAACTGCAGTGCTCCTACCGTTATTTTTGGACATGTTTATTAGAACACTTTTCATTTCAAAAGAAATTTAGACGTATTTTAAGGTGTTTATAATGTGTAGACATAAGTGCATTTAACAATTAATTTGGAAACGTATTCCAAAAGTAGTATTTCTTGTTGTTTCTATTACTGATATCCTCAACTAAAATCATTTTTTTCTTCTGAAAGCATTAATTTCTTTAAAACTCAATGGCGGTTTAATACATTTTCTTGAATGACCTCTACATTCATGTAAAACAGTTATCGCCAACATTTTTGCGGGTATATAGCAATATTCCAGAAGCAATATTATTTAATGCTTTTAGAACATCCAAACACATTAGAAACAAAACATAAACTATGGTTTTTAGGTTTCTCACGAAGTTAATGATTTTACAAGTACTGATTTAACAATGATCTTCAGTCTTTTTCACTAACATCAGTTGCTCCGACAGTGTTGTTCCAGTTAACGACCACTTGTAGAAACTCTTCTGTCTTACTCCACGGGAAATATATGACAATACTTGCTGAATATACACTGCTCTCGTGGTTTGGTCGGAGACACTGTCTTCTGGATACGCTAAGATATTAGGAAAAGTTAGAGCATTCATACTATTAGGCGGTGAATGCTTATATATATATGAAGATGGTATCGGACATGTCCGACGAAAGAACAGATACCAACAGTGACTATGCAGCGCAGCTCGTTAGAATGAAATTACAATGAAATGAATACCCCTAGCTGCTTACAGGCGGTGATATAAGTCAACGGGAACAGTTGAAAATGTGTGCCACGACCGGGACTCGAACCCGCAACTTATTGTCCCGCACTATATTCATAGTGCCCCTGCCCATTATAATCATTACTCGCGGCTTTACTGCCGATTCCCGTAAGAGTGTATCTGGTTTTTTTTTTTTTTTTTTTTTTGAACTCTTGCGGGTATCGGCAGTAAAGCCGCGAGTAATGATTATAATGGGCAGGTGCAGTATGAATATAGTGCGGGACAATAAGTTGCGAATGTGGGTCTCACGGGAGGCGTGCCAGAGATAAATCCCTGCAGTCGCACTATTCCTCTGTGTCCTCGGTGGCTCAGACGAATAGAGCGTCTACCATGTAAGGGGGAGATCCCGGGTTCGAGTCCCGGGCGGGGCACACATTTTCACTGTCCCCATTGACTTATATCACCGCCTGTAAGCAGCTAGTAGTATTCATTTCATTGTAAAGCTTAAATGTATGACATACGGCGCTGCATACGTAAGATGAAGTTTCTACACATCGTTTCAGATCTGAAGAGTACTTAAATTCTATAAAGTCACAAGGCTTAAATGACACTTGTTCAGATGGGGTTACAAAATGTTTTATTTGTTTCCATTGGTACTTTTGTGGCTACCAGATATTAAAATTCAATTTTTCACATGATTCGATCATTTTTACAGTTTCTTCTGATTGTTTATGTATGGCTGTCCTTTAACGCGGGCTTGTTTTATTATGTTCCTTGAAAACAAGGTGTTGTTTCTCAGATCCTTTCTCTTTTTATCTTTTTTTGTTGTGTTACTAACAATTTCACCTTAGTCAACCAGCTTAAAACCCTAAAATAATCAGGAGTAATAAGAAACGAGAAACTCGCAGCTTCTTCTCTACTATCTTTGTTGCCAAAGATTAGTCTATTATTTATAGGTGTAGTCGCTTTCATTCTGTTCACACACTCATAATTCGATCTCAAAAGCACTTGAGTCCTGGACTTAAGTCCTACTCACACTATATGAAAAAAACTGAAACCTTTGTGTTTCGTCAAGGATTGGTAGGAGTAAGTCATTTTATCACTAACGTATGTATTTGTGTCAAGATCCCAACAACATACATGACTAAAAAAGGGTAAAAGTGAACTTAAGCCCTTTTAACAAGTCATGATACAAATATAAAGCTAAAATGAAGCAATGAAAGTATACAAGTACAGTAAAATATATATGATAAATAACGCCCTGGACCGTAATGATCAAGGGAAACTAAAAGGTCGTAAATCCTTTAAAAATGGGAGAAACTGAATCATAGAAAACTTGATTTTTACTGGTCAAGTAACATAAACTTCTTAACATAAAGTAACATATACTTCTTTACTAAAGTTTATCAATTTCATTCCCTTCAAGAAAGTTAAGTGTCTTCCCTTTGAGAGCGTGGTGTAAAACCTTTAGGTTTCGAGCGTGGGTGGTTGGTGGCCACTGCATGAGAGGCTCTGGGAAGGCGAAATTATGTTTAACTTGCCCTTTCTTGGTGAGTAGATCTTTTTGAAACAGAGTTTTAAACGCCCTTTCCCTCTGGTCAATGTAAGCTGCTTGACGTTCACATTACTCGAGTTTATACACGCCAGAGGCAGCGTATTTGTTTTTGTGGCGACGCTAATTGTGAACATAATGGTATTGGATTTTGTTAGAGCTGGTAAACACTATTCTTACATTTTGACCCCGAAAAAGTTTAGCTAGACCATAAGACACATTACCTAACAACGCCTCTTGGCAATGACTTTAAAATTTTTTACTTGAGTTGCGGTATATATGAGTATGAAAAATCTATTTGGGCTGCGCTAAAATCCCACGGAGTGTGTATTATTTGTCTCGATCATGTCAAGCAATCATGTCCTCCCCGGCGTATTTAAATACAGCTACACGTAGGTATATATCAGTTCTTATACCGATATTAATCATAGCTTCAGTACATATACAACACCAATATCTCCACCAAAGTTTTTCAGTTTACTTGAGTCTAATAGTTCGTAACAGAGCAATAATTTGTTAAGGCGCCAAAGAGTACTTATACACGCCGCATTCCTTGGAAAATCATTGTCATCGTACAGATAATTATTTACTAAGTAAACAATACTGAATGGATTGAAAAAAGTTATTAACGCAGTAACAACACTGAATGCTGGTTTATTGCATTATTTTCACACCCCAATATTGCAGTAAGGAAGTAGCTTTTCCTATCTGGGTGGAATTAATGACGTATACCTCAGTCCAAGATATTATGCAAGTTCCAGAGTCCATTAACTGATTTTACGAAAGTTAATTCTTTTCTCACAATTCAGTTTCAAAGTTTAGTCTCTATATCGGTCCATCATTAATAGCTTCTAACTTTGGGTAATGTCCAGTCTTTTATTGAAAATATTCAATTTAAGACAATTTCGATTCTTTCACTAGCTGGATTCTACGTGATATCCTATATGAAGTTACTGATTTACTTCTTACAGCTTCAGCGCGTCGTAGTAGATCGCAAATCTTCAGCGTTCAAAAAACAATCTCATAGCGTCCACGTATAGGAGCACACATTGAGGTACGACTTTCTCCGGCAAACTCTCGTAACACAGTGACAGTGCATGGCTCTGTCTTAGGTATTACACACGATTCTCAAAGAGTACTTTTTTTTATTTTCACTGTTGTTTCCATTTCGCGATCGATGGGACATTAATAAACGATAACGCCCTCGCATATTCATTTTTTTCTTTGTGACACTGGAAGCATTACTTCACCCTCGTTTATTTGTTCCTGAATTCCTCAGTATCGTGGTGCTATCCTAAGCAATTAGCATCAATGTCGAATAGGACAGCGAAATGATTCCATTCACAGGCAGTCAACAAAATATGATTCTAAATTTTTCTATTCGTCACTACTTTGGTTTGATCCTGTTCTACTTTTCAGTCCACATCTGCAGTTTAAGTGCCAGTTCAGCAGTAGTTTAAATCGATTGACTAATTTCTTCTTTCTATGGTATCAGGAAAAGTGGCCGCCAAAGTAAGTAACAAATTAATGAAGTGGTAATGTATCTCAAACCGCAGAGAAATGAAACGTAGCGAGAAAAGGAGTGAGAGTATGGAACGTACAGAGAGAAAGAGACAGAGCGTGACAGAGAGAGAGTAAGAAATCACACCAGACCTACATGAGCACAAAACTGTACGCAAGATCTTCAAGCCTACGGTCTCCATTTTTTAGTACTATTAATCTGGTCTGGATGTTTAAATAAGGCGATGTAATCATAGTCACAGGCTACGAAAAGGGCACTTAGAAACGCTCCTAACGTGAAAATTCACAGATGTAGTCGTTTGTGTCTGAATGTCAGTAATAACTGATCGATACGTTGCGAAAAGATGGACTTCTCCTGCGGTCTCGTATTTTCACTCTATACTGTGGTACAGCTACATTATGTCCGTTCTTCCGATGGGTACACAAATGTTCGCACGTCTTGCAGAGCACGTTGAATTTCACGGGAAATGTGAGGGCGAGCATTATCCTGTTGGAGCAACACATCACCTATCTGTTGCAAGAACAGCAAAAGAAGGGGTCTAATCTGGTACGAAGCGCCGTGAGTTTCGATTAATACTTTGTTGTTGATCTTGGTGTCTTGCTCGGTTGTCTGTCGTTGTGCTTGTCCTTCCATTCCCGTTCGTCCGTCTTATTTGTTCGCGGGCCGCTCCATTCTGTCCCGCCGCGGTTTCGTTAACGGCAACCCCACGACTGGTCCTGTCGCGGTTACATCTAACAACATTGTCGACGTACCGAGCGCTGCTTGACGTTCCCTCCAATAACACCAAAGGTGTTATCAGCCCTAGGGTGAGGCCAGTGTGTGTTGGACAAACGCAGCGCTCACCACGTCTAAGTCGTACGCTCGAACGGCCATCGCTTGTTCGCAGGCAGAGACTGCTTTCATCGCTGAAGACCAAAGCGCCGCATTCCACCTTCCAAGAGACCCTCTGACGGCACTAATGGAGACGTGCAACTCGATGCTGTGGCGTGAGTAGAAGACGGGCTAGAGATGTGCGTGCCTGCAGTCCCAGAGCTAATAACCGATGCATAACAGTTCGTGTTGACGCGTCTGGCTTCAGAAGCCTGCGCTGTGGTACCACAACGATCTGCACTGCTCCCCTTACGATACGAGGATCCTGGCGCTAGCCTGTGCTGTGTGGACGTCAAGAACCTCGTCTGCGGGTGTGAGAATATTCACGTGATCACTGGTACCATCATCGCTGCACACCTGACGCAGCACGTCTAAATTGTGTGGCAATTCTCCGAAAGGACCATCCCGCCTCTCTAAAGATCACAATTTTACCCCTTTCAAAACACGCTCATTAGGCTGTAGGAAGCACGAATACGTCTTCGTGGAATGGCATCTTGCTTGCTTCACACGTTTTCACCATACCGAGCCTTCTGGCTGTGAACATTGACAATTAAATGGTAGATTTTCCCAATTTGCCTGCGTTTCACGCTATACTGTAGTGTAGCTACAGGATACTAATCCTTCTCCCAATAGACACAGAAATGTTCTCTAGGCCAAGTGCTGTCCAGGACACTTGACCCTTTATCTCTGTGGCACCGGAAATATGACGACCTGAATGTCGCATTTTCGCGCGCAATTTTTGAAATATATTCGTACCGATGTGATATACTGGAAATCAAATTTTTGTTGTTTTGGAAGCAACTTACAACAAGGCTTGGGAGAACGTTTTAGTCGTTTAGCAAACCAGATGTTAGTCGAGGCTGCTCAGGAACACAGCCTGCAATAGCCGCAGGCTGTATTCCGCTCGAGCGCCCTATCCTCTGAGTGGTCTAACTACTGATGTGTGTGATTCCGACGCGACGCAGGCGTTTGTTATGTTCGCCACAGAATATGATCGCCGCTGTACCAGAAGCATGCAGTGGAACGGTGACGGCGACAGGCAGCGGTGCTCTGAGAGATGAGCAGAAGGCTCGCGGACGCACGCGGCAGAGTGCGACACGCACAGCTCTACGCAGCTCCACGCAGCTCGCCACCGCGCTGTATTACTGCGGCCAGCCGCCCGTGAATTAATTGCTGCGCATTGTGCCCCGCTTCCTTGTGTTTCTCTGCACACGGAACAAGCGACTCGCGCTCTGCGGAAGCGCAGCCAACGACCACCGCTGAAAGCCACGTACCAGAAACCTCACCACTGGAAGCAGGGGCACGCACAGGAAAGAGAGGAAGTGCGGGGAGGGGCTCCTGCTTCTGTTCAGACTTTGCAACCACAGGGATACACCGCTGGGAAAAAATATTAGTACACCTGGAGACAACGTGGATTTTGATCCACTGACAGCATATCCCTACTGGGAGATAGTAGATGTATTGATAATCGTTTCAACCTCGTCCATCAACAGATAGCTTACTGGCATAGCTACCAGAGCTACCTCTAGGTCTACTCTTTAATAGGGACTGCTCGCAGCCTGAAGGCTGTGTGGTGCAAACAGGTGAAGCAAGCAAATAACCATACTACGGAGACGCACTCGTGCTAACCGAGCGAGTTCGAAAGGGGTCAAACTGTAACCTTCCGAGTGGTGATATGGTCCTTTCGAAAAATTGTCACACAAATTGGACTTGCTGTGTCCGATCTGCAACGATTTTGGTATCAGTGGTCATGTGAACATTCTCAAACCCGCAATCGAGGTTCTGGACGTCCACGCAGTACAGACTGCCGCCTAGTTCGTCGTATTGTAACGGCATCAGTGGCAGGTCCTATAGCTATCATAGCACAGAAACACAGGATTTATGAGCCCACACGTGTCAACACGAACTGCGAACCGCTTGTTAGCAGAGGGACTACGGGCAAGAACACCTCTAACCCGTCTTCCAATGATGCTACAGCATCTATGTGCACGTCCGTTAGAGGATTACTTGGAATGGCGCACCATCGTCTTCAACAATGAAAGTGATAGGTGCGTACGACGTAGATGTGGTCAGCGCTGACCCGTTGAGTGCATTCTTCCAAGACACACTGGCTCCAACCCAGGCCTTATGGTCGGGTGCGATAAACTTCAACTCACATTCACATCTAGTGTTTCTGGCAGGGGAGGGAGGAGGGGGACGCTAGTCAGCGCTCGGTACGAGCAGAATGTTGTTAGACCAGTGATGTGTTGTTCCAAGAGGATAATGCTCGCCCACGCACGTGCTCTGCAAGACGTGCAGCGACTTCCCTGGCCAGCACGATCTCCGGACTTGTCTCCAACCGAGCATGTGTGTGATATGATGAGATGAGAAGTTACTCGTGCGACTCGTCAACCAACAACTCTTATAAAACTATGAACAGGTCGATCAGGCGTCCAATAACGTACCTCAGGACCGTATTTGGCATCTGTATGGTCGAGAAGATGCCAGAGCCTGCGCCTGCATTGCCACCAGCAGGGGCTACAGCACGTGCTAGCATGGGTGTTACAGCATGGGTCGATAACTGATACCTCAGAACCGCTGATGATATTGACCTGTAGATGTAATCAATTCATGTACTCCATATGCACCGTCGCAGAAAATAAATCTTGAATGAACTGGAAACGTCAAAGAAGTGTTCAGCTTTTTTTCCAGCAGTACATACATTAAAATTGCTACACCAAGAAGAAATGCAGACGATAAACGGATATTTATTAGACAAATAAGTTATACCGAACTGACATGGCCGGCCGAAGTGGCCGTGCGGTTAAAGGCGCTGCAGTCTGGAACCGCAAGACCGCTACGGTCGCACGTTCGAATCCTGCCTCGGGCATGGATGTTTGTGATGTCCTTAGGTTAGTTAGGTTTAACTAGTTCTAAGTTCGGGGGGACTAATGACCTCAGCAGTTGAGTCCCATAGTGCTCAGAGCCATTTTTGAACTGACATGTGACTACATTTTCACGCAATTTGCGTCAAGGGTAACCGCAGCCATGGTCTCCGAGCTGATAGTCCATGCTGCTGCAAACGTCTTCGAACTGTTCGTGCAGATGGTTGTTGTCTTGCAAACGTCCCCATCTGTTGACTCAGGGATCGAGACGTGGCTGCACGATCCGTTACAGCCATGCGGATAAGATTTCATCTCGACTGCTAGTGATACGAGGCCGTTGGGATCGAGCATGGCGTTCCGTATTAGCCTCCTGAACCCACCGATTCCATATTCTGCTAACAGTCATTGGATCTAGACCAACGCGAGCAGCAATGTCGCGAAACGATAAACCGCAATCGCGATAGGCTACAATCCGACCTTTATCAAAGTCGGAAACGTGATGGTACGCATTTCTCCTCCTTACACGAGGCATCACAACAACGTTTCACCAGGCAACGCCGGTCAACTGCTGTTTGTGTATGAGAAATCGATTGGAAACTTTTCTCATGTCAGCACGTTGTAGGTGTCGCCACCGGCGCCAATCTTGTGTGAATGCTCTGAAAAGCTAATCGTTTGCATATCACAGCATCTTCTTCCTGTTGCTTAAGTTTCGCGTCTATAGCACGTCGTCATCATGGTGTAGCAATTGTAATGGCCAGTAGTATATTATTGTTTTAGACGTATCATGACACCCTCCATGAGAGTGGAGAAGAATTACTGGATGTGTTGGAAAAACAGTCTACTGAATTAGAATATGGATTTAGAGTAAATCGAAGAAGGACGAAAGTAATTAGATAGTAGCACAAACGAGCTTAACGATAAGCTTATCATCAAAAACTGAGGTCCACGACGTAGATAAAATGAAGGTGTTCTGCTGGCTTGAAAGCAAAATAACTCATGAGGGGTGAACCAAAGAGGACTTAAAAGCCGGACTAGCACACGTAAAGAGGGCAATCGTGGCCAAAAGAATTCTAACAGTATCAAACAGCAGCCTCAGTTCGAAGAAGAAAATTCTGATAACGTACGAGGGCGAGCTAGGCTTGGGAGGGTTTGGTGTCCCCCAGACTGGCAAACTTAAACCCAAAAGAAATTTAACTATTTTCCCCCGTCCCCTACACGTCCAATTTAAGGTTTTCCACTCTATGGGTCAAGGCCCTGTGGAGTGGAGACAATGGCAGTTGAGGAGAAACACAGCGGAATGTAAGCGAGAAAGAAAGAGATCGTGGCAATACGAGCGAAAAAAGTGGGACAATGACAGTGGCAGCTGGGCAGAGAGACAGTGAAAGTGACAGTGAAGGAGACAGTGGCAAGAACAGCGAGAGAAAGGCAGGAAGACTGAGACAGTGGGAGAGACGGACAAGAGGTAGTGCCACTTGGAGAAAAAGGTGACAGTGGGAGAGAGACATATGTAGACAGTGGGAGTGGAGGGAGATGCTGAGCGTGAAGGCTTCACTACAAAGACTGGATAAAAGGATTTAAAAGTTCCTTTGTTAAAAGATGCGACTATGTTCACACGTCAAAATGTTTGGTAAGGAAAGTGAAACGGTAATAAGCAGCTGCTTCCCCACTTTTCCTTTACAGAAAGAGCATTTCTCAGCTGGTAACTCTTGAGCGAATTTAAAAATTTAATATTCTACCATAATCGACCTATTAAAAGCAATAATCTTATATTACAGGTTTAACACAATAAGTGAAGTATTATAGTAGTAAACTGTGCATATGTGTTGAGGCATCGTAATTCACGGCGCGCAAATTACCCAGACTATATCCGTCCTTCATTTGAGACTAAGATCACTTAGTGGCTTCAACAAACTTCTTTCATAATTTCAAAGCTTTTCGAAACTTTTTCTCGCTGACTCCATAGGCTGACTTGGACTTCTCGTGTTTTCCCTGAAATTTCTCACGGTAATCCCGGAATAGATCTTGCAGCAGTGAACCATTGCTTCACCGAGTGACGTGGAGATCCCTGTACCTCCTGCACGTTTTTTTTAACCGTGGTTTCCGTGATCTTCTTAAGGCAGATGCCGCGAACGTTCCTTTGTAACGAGCACGACCTATTTCTTTCCCCAATTAAAGCTTGAGCTTCTCATCTAGTTAAAAAGTTGTAGGACGTTAAAATCTAATATTCTTTCTCTACACTTTTCCAGCAGACTGGGACTGAAAATTCGTCCCACCTAAAGGCTTCTACCTCTTACTCAGTCCTATCTCGTGAGGAAGGTAGAGGACTGTGATTTATTTTTCATTTATGTAAAGTCTCTATTCATCTTGTGAGGAAGGTAGAGGACTGTGATTTATTTTTCATTTATGTAAAGTCTCTATTCACAACGTTAATTCATTTCATCTTAGTTCAGTTTGTTACCATCTGTGGGTGTCTATGAGCTAGTGTAGTCGATTGCTTTCTCGATATGTGCTGCAGTATAACTGCACCTCCAAGAGTTTGTCATTGACAACACGATACTTTTCTTAAAAAATATTAAAATCCTTAAGTAATAGAATATCGGCGGTTGATTGTTTCTGTGATCTATCCAAAGAGTTTGATTGTGTAGACAATGTTACTCTTTTAAAAAAAAATACGGTTTTTTTAAATGATGGCTTCACAAACAGCTGGTTTGAACCATACTTAACAGACTGCTAAACATTGTGCTAAAAGAATTCAAACAGTGATGTAAGGAGAGAGAATTTTAGTGACTGGGAGGAAATAACAATGGAAGTAGCACAAGGTTCAATTGTTGGTTCACCCCTTTTCTTTACATGTGGGAATGACCTTACTTTTCACATTCATGAAGGGGAACCGTTAGCTTTATGACGATACTAATGTTGCAATAAGCCCAGTAGAGAGGAAACAACAAAAGAAACAGTCCATGATGTTGTTCAAAGAATAAGTGATTTTTAGGAAATGTTATCGCACTTAATTTTGAGAAAACACACGGCACTCATTTCTGTACAACGAGTAGTGTCATACCAACAATTGATGCGGCTCGTGGACAGGAGTCAGTGAACAGGGCGGGCTGCTACAAAGTTTTGGATGTACATATTGATCAAAACTCGAACTCGATAAAACGTATCACTTGGCTTCTCAAACAGTTAGTTTCAGATGCATTCACTCTTCCTGTAGTAATTACTAGTCTTTGGAGCAAACAAACCAACCTCCTAATTTGCAAATTTCCGCTGATTAGCGTCTTATGGAATATTTTGTAGGGTTAATTCATCGCTTAGAATTAAAGTATTGTTTGCACAAAATCTAGTATTGTTTGCACAAAAGCGAGAAGTAACAATTATACGTGATGTTCACAAGAAGTCATTTTGAAGCTATCACTTCAAAGAGTTAGTCATTTTAATTGCGCTTTAGCATATAACGAAATTCGTAAGAAATAATCCATTATAATTTGAGAAGAAAATCTATGACAATACGCGCAACACTAGAAGGAAAAGTCACCTCTAGTATTTCTTTATTAAAGGTGTTCAATATGCACTAACAAAAACTTTGCATCATTTGCCCTATAACAACGTTTGACAGTAAAGCAAGTTTTAAATCTAACTCAGAATCAGTTCTTCTGGACAATTGCTTCTATGCCATGGACAAACTTTTATTTAAAAATGGTGACATATAAAAAAAGTCTTAGCTTTAAGAGTAGCTGCGTGAGCAGAACAGAAAATGATAAATGTCCATTACTGTTACATTTAGGTCAATGTCCCATTTAGAAACTCGTAAATGGGCAGCGTATACCTGTCGATTATAAATAAGGATGTACACTACTTTTTGTAAAAAGTTAAAGCCAAGAACGAAAGATGTAATCGCAATGACAGTTATTCTACCGATTATGGACATGACGCTACACAAATTGTTAGGATTACACACCTTTACATGCACTATGACCCTGGAAATTCATTAGGGAATAGCGCCACTACAAGCTGCAATCAGAGCTGCTAGGCGTGGAATCATAGAGCGCATACTCTGCAACGTGGTTTGTAGGCGCGTCCTTAAAGGCTCAAATGTGGCTGCAGAAGGACCTGAACAAACGAGTTTCCTACCGACCACATCCCAGACATGTTCGGTGTACGAAAGGCCAGGCCGGGGAAGCAGTGGTACCCGCCGCTCTTCGAAGAGGGCTTCATATGCCTCGCCCCATACGGCCGGGCACTGTTCTGCTGAAATATGGCACGTGAAACCGCCTGCAGGAGCGAAAGTGCCCCTAGCTGTTGAACCTCCTTTCTATAGCGGTAGTTATTCAGATTGCCCTCAAGACGTAGCAGTCGAGATCGTGTGCTAAGCAATGACGCCCCAAACCATCACACTTGGCGCCTGTGCGCTATGCCACTTAACAATACCATCTGGACGATTGCATTCACCACGGCAGCGTCGAACACGTATGCTACTTTCACTGCAGGACAAGTTAAAGCGGTACTAGTCCGAAAACGCTACATTTTGCCACTCAGCTCGCCAGTGTCCTGTTCACGTGCCCATTGCAGTCCGCGGCGTTGGTGAGTTCTGGTCAGTGGAAGCGAAGCAGTGGCAAACTTTCCAGAAGTCCCACCAGCAGCAGACGGCATCGAACCGTCGACGCAGACATGTCCGACAGTGTTCGAACTTCGCGCCAACTACTTATTCGTAGTATGGTAGCTCCGCGTTGCGTAATATTGACCTGCTCGGTCATGCCAAAGAGGGCGTTGTTGGGCTTATGTGCACACCATCTCCCTGCCATTTACATCGCTTATTATAGTTCCGCTGCTCTCCACGCCGTCTTAACGTGGCTTCTGGCAGACTATTGCTTCAGAGTGTTTCACTTTTTACGGATAGTAGTGTATACAGTCGTATATCTTGTAAAGTGAAACTTCCTGTCAGATCGAAACTGTGTGCCGGACCGAGACTCGAACTCGGGACCTTTGCCTTACGCGGGCAGGTGCTCTAGCAACTGAGATACCCAAGCACGACTCACGCTCCGTTCTCACAGCCTTACATCTGCCAGTACCTCGTCTCCTAACTTCCAAACTTTACAGAGGCAATATCCTTTCTTTGCAGGGTTTGCAGGAGAGCTTCTGTAAGGTTTGGAAGGTAGGAGACGAGGTACTGGCAGATGTAAAGCTGTGAGGACGGGGCGTGAGTCGTGCTTGGGTAGCTCAGGTAGCGCTGGCACGGTAGCTCAGCGCGTTCGGTCAGAGAGCCCGTTGGCCTCTGTAATAAAAAAACTGAGTGGAAGGATCAACCACCGAACTTGCTTGAACAGGATGTCTTGCGACGTCCGCAACGACCAAACACAACGATCAATGACGAACAAAAAAAAAAAAAAAAGTTAGAGCACTTGCCCGCGAAAGGCAAAGGTCCCGAGTTCGAGTCTCGGTCTGGCACACAGTTTTAATCTGTCAGGAAGTTTCATATCAGCGCACACTCCGCTGCAGAGTGAAAATCTCATCTTGTAAAGTGACTCGCTCCACACCATTTACATTAAAAAAGGCATTCAAATGATCTGGGGAACATATAAATAACTAACTAAATCTTTCTTCGCATATTTGTGTTACAGATCTCAGAGGACGAAAATTTATATCATCGACGTGCATTCTGAATCTTGAGGGCATAGTTAAATTATAAGGAAAACAAAAGAAAGCCTTTCACTTCTAACGTCGATGTACATTGACAAGATGACGTAATATATATATTAACTATGCCCTCAAGATTCAGAATGCACGTCGATGATATAAATTTTCGTATATATATATATATATATATATATATATATATATATATGTGTGTGTGTGTGTGTGTGTGTGTGTGTGTGTGTGTGTGTGTGTGTGTGTGTGTGTGTGTGTGTGGATGGGGAGGGGGATGGCTGGATGCGTGAGGATTGGAGACTAACAAACACATAGATTGCTCAAGTGACAGGTCGCCCACAAGCGCAACTGCCTTATTTATAAAGCGACAGTCGAAAGTGTAGCCCTTCGCTGCGAGGCGGTCGCAGTTCTCTGTCGAAATATATGGATCGTAAAGAGCGGCGACCACATGAATACACTGACCTCGTCACGACCGAGGGATGCTGTTTACGACCGTCCCAGTTAGCGGCGGTCTCCCATCCGTCACTAAAGAGGAACTGTTCCGAACCCGCTGCTGCAAAAGTTTTCAGTTCAAAGTGTAAACACCGCGGAACACGTCACTAGTGGAGAAATTTGTGTCATTGCGGTAACAAGTTTAGTTTAGTTTAAAAGAGCGTGACAAGCTCCTTTTTTATTAGTGCAGCTTCAGTTGTCGACTTCGGTGCCGTCGGCGTTGCGCCAGTGCTTCGAAAAGCGGAGCTCGTTTGTTCAAGCCTCGCCTCTGACATTGGTGTATGTTTTACATCTGCTGTTAGCGTGTGCCCTTACACAGACAGAATTAAAAATGATAGCAATATGCACACCTACGATTTCGTACCAGTTAATAACGAGTCTGATTATAACTCTTGGGATGTTCATTGCGCATGTGTGTGTATATGTTCTGTTACGCCATACGATAGTAACAAATGATAAAAGACAGCTTTCCTGGCTGAATGGCTGCGAATCGGAAAGCTAATTAAAACGTAGATATATAAATGAATCCTGGGGTTGGCTGGGTTATTTATGCGGTGAATAATCACGAAATATTTCAAGTCATTTGTTTTATGAATTCAGTTAATAGCTACAATTACAGTGTCGAGATGTACTATCGCGGCCATCATTAAAAAAAGAAAGAAATGGATAGCTTGCTCGAACCATTGACTTACTAATTTGTTGCACTAAACATTTTGATTATATATCTACGTTATACAAAAAAGAGAGCAAGAATAATAGACTTATTTTTGGCAAAACAATATTATTTCGTTACACAAACTACCGGTACACGAGTTGTGTTTATCCTACTGACGCTGAGAGAACCTAACGTAGCATTCCGAGACGTAAATACAGTGGCACTGTGGATTATACTGGAAGAAACCGTGATACCTGACCATCTTATCTTAGTTATTAAAATTTTGCATTATGGGAATAGAACAACAATGCAAGATGAAACGTATATCTAGCGCACCAATGAAGGAGTTCGCAAGGGTGCACTTTATCACTAATACAAATATTTTATTTACACCGATGATGATTGACAGCATTTCGAAAAACTAGAAATAAATTCGTTGAATGCGAATAACATGGTGCCAGTGTTAACTACAGAGGTTCTACCTGTTGATGCCATATAAAATTTTGTGCCTGACGGGACTCGAACCCGGACTTCCCACTTATAGCGAGCGGTCCCACTCCATTTATTTTTATCTCATTTTGTACACTGGTGTTCGTTCTCTTTGTTAGGGGTGGACGTCCCATGACACTTGTTCTAGTTCGTCGTTGAGCCATTAACTCAGTGTTTTATTGCAGAGGGCAGCTAATCCTCTGACCGAGTTGTTTGGGGGAAGAGACCAAACAGCGAGGTCATCGGTCTCATCGGATTAGGGAAGGACGGGGAAGGAAGTCGGCCGTGCCCTTTCAAAGGAACCATCCCGGCATTTGCCTGGAGCGATTTAGGGAAATCACGGAAAACCTAAATCAGGATGGCCGGACGCGGGATTGGACCATCGTCCTCCCCTCTGACCGAACACGCTGAGCTACAGTGTCGGCCACCATTAGGCTATCCGTGCACCACTCCTGGATCGACCCAACCTTCCATGTATCACAATGTCTACGTCCCTATACTGTAATCTCGTACACTCGTCATTGAATGCTCGCAGCTTAATGCTGTATTCCCATTTTAGTGAGAATAAGGCTATGAATTATCATCAGTATTTACAGTGATAACGATCGACAGCCGTTCGAAAAAAAAAAATGTCGTATGTCACCAACAGGTAGAACATCTGTAAATGTTACAGCTGAACCAAGTTATTCGCATTCAGCGAATTTATTTCGACATATACCTTAATTTGTGTCCTCATTACATATTTTATGAGTGAAGAAAACAAGCACCTTCGCTTGTGAAGGGTAGTAACAATAGTTTTGGTTAAGAGCCATTGTTTTGCTAACGCCCTGCTATTTGCTGACTAATTAGTCCTCCAACGTGAAACGGAAAGTGACCTCCAGTGGCTGATGGACAAATTCTCCGTCAAAATACGGTTGACAGGCCCCGAGATCAGCAGACGTCAATCATACTGAGCACATCTGGGCCGCCATTGTAAATTCTCTAGGCCTGGCTTCGATCAGTCTTGGCGAGTGGCGGGCATCATTTTGCGGTCCTGGTTCAGGGTGGCACCCAAACGCTTTCGGTATCTCTTTGAGACCAAACTCTAATATCATGCCATTCCAGCGATATGGCGGCGACAGCAACTGTATAGCAGCTAGCGGCTACCATAACTTCAGAGATCACTGCAAACACGTCACGTGGAGTTGGCTGTTGGTCCACTTCAGGACATACATATATGATCAGAAATGTCCATACACCCCTTTGTAATGCGAAATTGAGTTCCAGATGTTGCGAGAGGAGGATCTGGCACAATAAAATGAGGTGAGGTATGTTGTGTTGTCAGTAGAGAATCAGTAACAGCAGAATGAATTGGTCAGGAGAGCTCAGAGAACACGAACGTGGACTAATCACTGTATGTCAGATGAGTAAGAAGTCCTTCAGGGACATTTCAGCCCTTCTAAAGCTGTGAGTTCCAATGTGCTACCAGCAGACCAGACAGCACAACGACTGTGCGCATGGAATTTAAAGAAGGGGTACAATGACCAAGGAGCTCCGCATAAGCCACACATTTCTGTAGCGACGCTTGAGATGACGTGAAGAACGACGCCACTGGACAGTGAATGATTTTAAACGGGTGTTTTGGAGGTATGAATCGCGCTATACCTAATGACAGTCCGATGAAATAGCTTGAGTTTGGCGAATGCTGGGGAACATTATCTGCCATCATGAGGTGTCAACAGTGAAGTGCGAAGGAGTTTCCATTACGGTACAGGGACGTCCAGCGTGGATAGAATGTTACTGGATTAAGAAAACGCTAAATGCGGAAGGGTATCAATAAATTTTGCAGCGTTGTGTACTGCGAACAGTAGAGGAACCGTTCGAAGACGATGACTGTATCAACGTGACAGTGCTCCCTGTGATAAAGAAGCATCTTTGAGGTAGTGGTTCGTGGACAGTAACATTCCTCTAATGGGCTGATCTTTCCCGAGACCCGATCTGAACCCAATGGATCGCCCATGGGGTGAGTTAGAACGTCGATTTTGCTCCAGTCCCCAGCGTCAACATCACTACCTTCTCTGGTTCCGGCTCTTGAGAAAGAATTATCTGCCACTGCCCCACAGAGCTTGAGATATCTCGTTGAAAGTGTCCCCAGCAGAGTTCAAGCTGTGATACAGAGAACGGTGGACACACCTCACATTAACGTCCAATAACAGAAGCCTTTTGATCAGACAGTGTAGATACCCTTCTCTGTGTCCCGTTTGGCATCTCGCAACTCATGTCTACATTATGCTGAGAACCGAACGTAATACACTTTCAATATCTCGACCTCAAATTTGGAACACTGTGCTGGCTTTGTCCATTGGTGCTTGCAGTCATGAAGTTCGCCGTCTACACTATTTTCGATCATTGACTTGACGGCCATTTTAGTTTCTACACTCCGCATGGTTCACAACAGTGACCTGCTCTCTTTTCGTCATGGTACGACAATAAACATGCCCTGACGCGTCGCCGCCGTCATTAGTGCGTAATGGAATGCTACACAATGCTAGTGTTGTGTCAGGTATTCAGTGTCTTGGGAATATGTGTCATTATCATTGCAGCTATCAGTGGCATACCACTTAGGTACCATCTCGAAGACGTACTCCGGACCTTCACCTCCAGTTCTCTCTGTTTGGAGTCTAGAGAGAGTCTGAAATTGACTTAGATTTGTCAGACAGATAAGAGGAGATACGTCCGTAAAACACTGAGAACTTTATGCGTATAAAATAAGCGGTCCCGCCCAATGGTGAGGCTCAACAGCTGTCGCCGTTCCCTTCGGCATTTCCCCGGGTGAAGGAGGGACCTCACCTTTACGCAGGGTTCCTCTGTAGACAGCAATGGCGCAACTTTGGCTGAACTGCAGTTACTTAACGAACTCGATGATATCTCCTTGCAACTTTCGCGGAGAATATTATGGGAACGTCTTTAAAGGGGACGATATAAAAGCCTGCGTGTTTCAAATGGGGACCTTATTCCACTGGTGCAAATATTAAAGACTGAAGATTAGTAGACGTCAATATGTGTCATGAGGTCTAGTTGGCGTAGCGTACTTTGAAGAAAGTAAGGAATATTTTACAAGTTTCTGAAGGAGGCTAAGAACCAAAGTTTTAGATTTAGAGATGGTGCGGTGAAACATACGTCACTGTACCTGGCAGGTCCATCTCCTTTTGTGCCCTGTCGTCTCAGTGCACCGTCACTGTCTCGTAAAATGAACATAGGAGCTTCGGTTCCTGACTTCAGCATTGGTATGCTCTATAAATGTGCCAATACTGTGTGTGTGTACTCTGTAAAGCAATACTGCGAGCAGACTGAACTTTTGTAAACGAAATAAAAATCACTGTGACTGATCTACAATTAGTAAGCTGTCTGTATGACGTACAAGTCAAGCGTCATTTCATAGGAAAATTAATAAAAGCACCGTGTTTTGAATGTTTACAATCTTTTCTGCTCTCAAACTTCCTTCACTGCCTACGAAACAGCAGAGGTGAGGTTCCAGAACGATTGTCGAGAATTTAGGTACGTGCTGTCTCAGGGTAGACTCACATCAGACCTAGGTTAAATAAATATAAATAAATAAATTTAAACCTTTTTGGTTAAGATTGCTGCTGAGACAACTAGATCAAACAAAGACATGCCGATCATCAGGCGGCTGTCGCTACTACCAGCCGTCGCACTGTTAAGAAACAGCGGTTCAGAATATCTAAATGACATTCCGTACAAAATTTTTCCATACCAAGATTAATCCCGACAAAAATGCAACCGGCCCTACCTATGCTTAACTGTACTCAGCAATGAAGTTTTGGTACCTCCAGTTCTGCAGTCTCCTTACAGAAATCGTGCTTCTAAAACTGACATGCGACACCAGTCTTAGCATGAGCAGTCAGTACCCCACTCCAGACACATTTTCCTAGAAATCATGATGATGATAATGTAGGTGGTAATAGGAGCATCTCGGTGTCCGACTTCACAGCCTTAAGTATTCACTCTAAAGTACTACAAGACGAATGTGGCTTGAATTGTTTTAAACATTGTGTGAAAAGCTACACAAACACACACACACACACACACACACACACACACACACACACACACACACACACTTCTAAGAATTATGAAATAATTTTGTTTCTAGTATGGACCATAACAGAACAGCAATTAGTGCAAGTCTTACAAAATTAATAAAACTCGGCAGTTCCATGCATGTGATTGTTATTTACACTCTCTCTCTCTTTCCAAGCATTAATCCCTACTTGCGGCGTCTGCTGGTTAACCGGATGTGGCATGTTAATTTTAAGGGGTGGCCAGATACCCTTCCTTTTGCCACCCCGTACCTCCCAGGAAGGAATTAGAGTACCCCAACTGTCTGCGTCAAGTGTAATCCATTCAAAAGTGCGAATGTGTTCAGATGTCTGCGAGCCGTGTAACTGAGGCGGAACATGAGGACCATCCCAGCATTCACCTACCAGGATGTAGAAAACCGCCTAAAAACTATATCCAGGCTGGCCGGCATTCCGGCCCTTGTCGTTAATGCACCGGCGCTCCTACCCGAGTCCAGGAAGCAGCGCGTTAGCGCTCTCGGCTACTGTGGCAGGTCATGTGATTGTTCTTTACACTAAATATAGATACTTCAGCCATTAAACACAAAAGAAAAAGTTCTGTGAGTAATATTAACTGAAAGCTGTTATTGTCATATGTTGTAATTCAGTTTGTAACATTATATTTTTTTAAGAGTAGTGTGTAAAATGATACGTAATAATAGAAGAAAAGATGACTGTGCACGCAAGAAGCCACAGACATTTAGTAATGGGATATAAGATAAATTGCTATGAATCATTATGTGCATTGATATTCGTAATGTCTGCTTTTGGCTTACTTTAGAAAGGTTATTTGTTTTCCTTTCGTTTTTTTCTCTGACATTAAATATATCCAACACACTAATGAGTACTATAAGGAATCCGTTAAATCTCGGTTACACGATAAATCGCACAAAGTTAAAGGCTGCCAATGCAACTAAATATCTATGGATTACAATTATGAAGAATTTAAATTGGAACGATGGCATAGATAATGTTGTTTGGATGGCGAACCATTAAAACGCTGTTTTATTGGCGAAGCACTTTGACGATGCTACTGACCTACTAAAAAGACTGCCCATACCAGAGTTTTCCGTCCTGCTGTGTGTTATGCGATCCTTACCATGTAGAACTTACAGATGATATCGAAAAAGTTGAGAGAAGGGCAATTCGTTCCGTATTACGGCGAAATAGGTGAGATAGTGTCTCGGATATATGCGAGTTGGGGCTGTAACCATTAAAAGAGATTCTTCTTTCGTTGCGGCGAAATATATTCGCGAAATTTCATTTACCTTCTCCTCTGAATGCCGAAATATTTTGTTGACGCTCACGTGCATAGGTAGAAACGATAACTGCGGTAAGAGAAATCGTGCTCTCACGGAAAGTTCTCAGTGTTAGTTACTCCAGCGTGATACGAGGTGCATTCAAGGTCTAAGGCCTCCGATTTTTTTTCTAATTAACTACTCACCCGAAATCGGTGAAACTGGCGTTACTTCTCGACGTAATCGCCCTGCAGACGTACACATTTTTCACAACGCTGACGCCATGATTCCATGGCAGCGGCGAAGGCTACTTTAGGTTTTGATACACTGGAAAATCGCTGAGGCAATAGCAGCACGGCTGGTGAATGTGCGGCCATGGAGAGAGTCTTTCATTGTTGGAAAAAGCCAAAAGTCACTAGGAGCCAGGTCAGGTGAGTAGGGAGCATGAGGAATCACTTCAAAGTTGTTATCACGAAGAAACTGTTGCGTAACGTTAGCTCGATGTGCGGGTGCGTTGTCTTGGTGAAACAGCACACGCGCAGCCCTTCCCGGACGTTTTTGTTGCAGTGCCGGAAGGAATTTGTTCTTCAAAACATTTTCGTAGGATGCACCTGTTACCGTAGTGCCCTTTGGAACGCAATGGGTAAGGATTACGCCCTCGCTGTCCCAGAACATGGACACCATCATTGTTTCAGCACTGGCGGTTACCCGAAATTTTTTTGGTGGCGGTGAATCTGTGTGCTTCCATTGAGCTGACTGGCGCTTTGTTTCTGGACTGAAAAATGGCATCCACGTCTCATCCATTGTCACAACCGACGAAAAGAAAGTCCCATTCATGCTGTCGTTGCTCGTCAACATTGCTTGGCAACATGCCACACGGCAGCCATGTGGTCGTCCGTCAGCATTCGTGGCACCCACCTGGATGAGTCTTTTCGCATTTTCAGGTCGTCATGCAGGATTGTGTGCACAGAACCCACAAAAATGCCAACTCTAGAGACGATCTGTTCAACAGTCATTCGGCGATCCCCCAAAACCATTCTCTCCACTTTCTCGATCATGTCGTCAGACCGGCTTGTGCGAGCCCGAGGTTGTTTCGGTTTGTTGTCACACGATGTTCTGCTTTCATTAAACTGTCGCACCCACGAACGCACTTTCGACACATCCATAACTCCATCACCACATGTCTCCTTCAACTGTCGATGAATTTCAATTGGTTTCACACAACGCAAATTCAGAAACGAATGATTGCACGCTGTTCAAGTAGGGAAAACGTCGCCATTTTAAGTATTTAAAACAGTTCTCATTCTCGCCGCTGGCGGTAAAATTCCATCTGCCGTACGGTGCTGCCATCTCTGGGACGTATTGACAATGAACGAGGCCTCATTTTAAAACAATGCGCATGTTTCTATCTCTTTCCAGTCCGGAGAAAAAAAATAGGAGGCCTTAGAACTTGAATGCAACTCGTATTAGATAGTCGAATAGTATAGGAATAGGTGGTTCGATGAAACCTCTGCCAAGGACTAAGTGTGAATTGCAGAATAGTCATACTGGTGTATATGTAGATCAGCATGACAATGCACACTGTCACAAAGCAGTACTTGTAAGTTAATGGTTTTAAGACATTCACGTTCGTGATATTTAAACATCCCGTTAGAAAAATTAAGAATGTGCTGGCAAATCTCTTACGTTATTTGATTTTCAAACAGCTGAGCAAAACTGAACGTACTCAGACATTTATCTCTTTACTTATTCTGATCGGCAGTAATCTGACACACAATATTTATTTATTTTTTTTATTTTTTTTTAGCGCAACGCAATCTGACTTTCAATAATCCCTAAAAAAGAATGGCCCTGACTAACAATAACCTATACCTTTCATGAATCACTTACCTCACAAAAATCTTCGTTACTCAAACTACTGCAATACAGCGTGCGCCAATGCTGCCATCTAAATAAAAGATTCTAACTACTGAAGTCACTAACTACTGATAGGCATAGTTAGCAAATGAAAGATTTTGATAAAGAACAAACAGTGTATTTACCTCAATAATGTTCAAAAGTCATCGTATATAACAGTTCATGATACCCAGTCTTATAAATTTCCTCCTTTTGACGGACACACGTCCATATCGTCCGCTCTCAAAACGCTGGCATCTCTCTCCCCATATCCACCACTGCTGGCGGCTCACCTCCAACTGCACAACACTACGCACTGTTCACATCCAGCTGCCCAACACTACAATATTGAATATTCCAACAATGCTAACCAGCAACAGACTGCAGACAGTACAGTCAGTGATTTTCATACAGGCGCTACGTGGCGTTACCAACATAAAAACCTAAACAGCCTACTTACAATATAGACTGGTCTGCCCAGAGTCACGACACGAACCCAATGGTACACCTTTGGTATGAGTTAGAACGTCTACTTCGCTACAGACCCCAGCGTTCAACATCACTACCTTTTCTGGTTTCGGCTATGAGGAATGGGATCCTTTCCATACAGAATTGAAAGACGATATCTAAAAAGTTCAGAGAAGGGCAGTTCATTCTGTATTACCGCGAAATAGGGAAAATATTGCCTCGGATATGAGGTGCCATTCCTCCTCAGACATGCAGACACCGCACTGAACGTGCCCCAGCAGAGTTAAAACGATGACAGGGGCAAAGGCTGCACACAGCTCATAACGCTGTCCATTGATACGTGTTCGGATGCTTTTCATCAGATGATGTACCTCATAACCGCACATGGTATCAGTCGAAAACGTGAGAGACCCTCCTCCCTGATGAGCTCGTGGTACTGTAGGTCTGCTGCGTGCATTGGTACCTGGCCGCTTTCGCACTCATATACGACAATCGTCAGATAACACTGAATCTGTGCACTTGTCGCTGAGGAAAACCCACGTCACTGACCCTTCCAAATACCCACTTGCTCATTTACACCTTGATATGCTTAACGGTCTGTATTTTTGTTCGTAATGGACGCTAAGAGGCATAACTGATCGTGTGGTGGAGGCTGCGTTCCGTCTGAGTCGAGAAGCTCTTCCAGTTGTCTCCACAAAGGCAGAACACAGACCACTGCTACTTCCTTGACGTACCTATGACCTGTAAGTTGTACGTAGCGGTCATCAGCTGTCGTTTTTGACCGCGGACGACAACAAAGGGGGAGATATTTAGTGTTTTATGTCTTACGATAGCAGTGAATCTTCGCTGTGATGTGCGGTAATTCACTCGGCAACTTCTCTTTCTGACGAACCTTCTTACCATGAAGTGAAAATAGTCTTATTTTATAATAACCTTCGAGGTATGTTCAGGCTGATCAGTACACGGAAGCCGCTTTCTCTTGGTGGCACAGCACGCCATAGTGATGTGCACTGAGAATTTGGCTAAACTGTTACCTCCATTACACAGATAGCTGTTGTTCCGGCTTAACGAGAAGCGCCGGCACGATGATGAAGAACGGAAGAGCGAGAGAGAGGGGTGTGAGACGACGTCAGCCAACAGTACGCTGACTAGGACGAAACCAAGACAGGAGCGGCCTCTATACGAAGAGAATATTAGCGGCCGGAGTGGACAAGGAGCCGTCATAAAACGCTATAGTAGTGACTTGTGAACTGTTTTGTTTGCTTGCATTGAAATTGTACGAGGGCTATCCACAAAGTACATTACGTTTTGGAATTAAAAATAAATAAAGTATTGGAAATTTTTTTATTATATACAGATGAAAGCCACACTTAAATACTACTTTTCTACATAGTTGCCGTTTAAATTAAGGCACTTATCGTAGCGATGGACGAGCTTGGAAATTCTTTCGTCGTAAAATTCGGCCACCTGCGCCTTCAACCACGTGGTTACCTCTTCTTGAAGCTGTGCGTCGTCATCAAAACGCTGCATAGCCAACCACTTCTTCATTGCTGGGAATAAGTGGAAGTCGCTCGGTGCCAGGTCGGGACTGTACGGTGGATGAGGAAACAACTCCCACTCCACGAGTGGCATTTGCCGTGTGGGTTCGGGCGTTGTCGTGAATCAGCAAGATCTTTGAGCCCAACTTTCCCCTGCGCTTGTTTTGTATTGATCTTCTGAGGTTGTGCAGAGTTTGGCAATACCTTTGAGAGTTTATTGTAGTGCCTCTTTCCAGGAAATCCACAAAAATCACACCTTTTCTGTCCCAAAGGACAGTCATTACGTGGTTGAAGGCGCAGGCGGCCGAATTTTACGACGAAGGAATTTCCGAGCTCGTCCATCGCTACGATAACTGCCTTAATTTAAATGGCAAGTATGTAGAAAATTAGTATTTAAGTGTGGCTTTCATCTGTATATAATAAAAAAATTCCAATACTTTATTTATTTTTAATTCCAAAACTTAATGTACTTTGTGGATAGCCCTCGTATATACCGACGTTCACTGATTATTTTCCGTGATGACTGGGTGTTGTGTGATGTCCTTAGGTTAGTTAGGTTTAAGTAGTTCTAAGTTCTAGGGGACTGATGACCATAGATGTTAAGTCCCATAGTGCTCAGAGCCATTTGAACACTGATTATTTGCATATCACCATTTGCTTGCGACACACCTTTGTGAATACCCAAAGTTAAGTATTGTCTGTTTAACTTACAGTAATAAACGCCATTAATACGATTTGCTTGAATTGTTGTCTAGCGATACGAGAAAACAGCTTCCTAAGCACCCTATATTAGGCGAGTGGACAGGATACTACAGTTTTACGTAGCAGTTACCTGTGGTCCAACTAGTATTGAGAAAGATGCTTACGGTCGGTAAAACGAAACCAGTGTAAGTCATGAGGATAGCGCGACAGTTTTCTGAGACGTTTATTTTCATCGTCATTTGATTTTATTATCTTCTCTGTTTTAATATAATCATGGCAGTCCATTCTACACCTTTCCGGGAAACATTTTCATAACATGATTTTCCATTTTTAATGTCATATGCTACTAAAGTGCAGATGTGAAACTGATGAAAACTAGACTCTGTTGCGTTGAGTAGTCCCTCTACATCTATGCGGAAGCGCTGACTAAAGGTGCGCTCGTTACAGGAATTAAGGTCGTAGACTTCTGTTCCGGACTTCATATCTGAATGTCCTGCATTTAAGACTATACCATCCAATCAGTCTAGCGACTTCAAAGCAATTATGAGGAAGTGTGCAGCATGCATTTCAGTCCAGAGATGGGAATCTAATTTGCTGGCTACCAGTCTCTCACTGTTCGCACTTTTGTACGACAAAAAAAGATTAAAAATTTGCTGCAAGGCAGCTCTAAAGAACTGGAAACAGCAAAAATATTATTCCCATTGTTTATGACATTTGGTTTCGGACACAGAACAATTTTGTAAATAGTTCAAGATGTGTTTCGTCTTCATTGTCCACTGAAATACAGCGTTGACATAATAAACAGGGCGCAGATCTGAATACAACAAACAGCTACAGCTATTGTTCAATTTTGAAGCAACTAAAGTCACTGCAGGAAGCAGATGTATAGCGTTAATGAGACAAAAGTTGAAACCCTTGTGTTGCGTGAACCGTTGAAGACGCCAGAACAAGATTTCCCGCAAAACACGTAGTCTTGTTGCTTCTTTAATCCCTTCAACTCTTCTATCAAAATTCAAATGGCTCTAAGCACATCTGAGGTCATTAGTCCCTTACACTTAGAACTACTTAAACCTAACTAACCTAAGGACATAACACACATCCATGCCCTAGGCAGGATTCGAACCAGCGACCGTAGCAGCAGCGCGGTTCCAGATTGAAGCGCCCAGAACCGCTCGGCCACAACGGTCGGCACTCTTCTATCAATCAACAGACCAAAGCAAGTATTTTTTTAATGGAATAATATGCTTTTTAATGGCTTTCGAAAGCTGTTGAAAAGACGAGCGTAGTGATGTAACGGTTGTTATTATTAGTGCTGAAATGGTAGAAAACGAAAACGGTAAATGAGCTAAAATTGGAAGGTATGGCTGCCTACTACTGCGGTGTGAACACTGGAAGATGCAGCTCTGATCCCAGGCTCCATCGATATATCAAGCGATTTGACTGTTTACTTGTTTCCACAAGAGCTGAGCGTAAGTAGGTACACACATAGGAAATAGTTTTGCTAATCCCCTTCTGACATGCTAGAAGTTTGCAAATGGTTCCATTTACAATAATCATAGTTGATCTGGTATCTTCGTCGTGTAGAGAAGAGACAAGAGAAATTAAATTTAATCCTAGTGATGTAGGCTAATCTTCTTGCTGCATTTAGGGACGGAGTCTGTCATCAGCACTCCGCTTACCCCTTCTTTCATCAGCCGGCCGCAGTGACCGAGCGGTTCTAGGCTCTTCAGTCTGGAACTGCGCTGCTGCTACGGTCGCAGGTTCGAATCCTGCCTCGGGTATGGATGTGTGTTATGTCCTTAGGTTGCCTCCAGCCTTTGAAGCCTGTTTACATCGCACTAGCCAATACCAACTGCCTCGGACACTTTTACGAAAATTTTCAACGCCAACATTAGCAAGCATTTCATCAGTCTTATTCGTCTTTTTGACATCTTTCAAATGCAGTTAACACATTCAATAGTGCTCTCCCTCCACTTCGATTGCGTAGGTGAACTGGAGACTTTCTAGCAGATTTACAGAATAATTACACAACAGTCAAGCGTGTTCGAGACAGGCCTCTAGCATCAATTTAAACCCCCTACTTTATGGATGAGCTTATATACACAGTCACATTATATACACAGTCACATTAACGCGACCGCCGCCTATGTTCAACGTTAACGTGCAATAACCACTCACAGACGGCAAATGGCAGCACTAGTAGTGGAGGACATATAAAGCGTGTCGGTGGGGACGCCGAAATCTGTGCAGTTGTTGTCGTAATGTGGAAACGGGGAAATTTATCTGACGTCCAGAAGGGCATGACCGTTGGCTTTCTGGTCAAGGATGGAAGCATTTCCAGAACGGCTAAGTTTTTAAACTGTTCACGTGCCGTCGTGGTTAAGGTATACCGTCCTAGCAAAATGGCGTTATTCAAAATCGACATGACAGGGGTGAACGACGGCTGCAGAGATGTGTACGGACGAATAGACGTGCAACTGTAAGTAAGTCACCGCCCAGATGAACCAAAGGGCTACCAAAGGTGTCTCCTTACTGACCGTTCATTGACGCACTCGGTTCACGCCTCGCTGTTGTCTGCGCTGCAGAAGATGCTTACTCACAGTTATGAGAGAAGGTCATGTTAATGTGTTCGTCATCCAAGCACGGGAGACGTCGTCCAAAGCTGAAACAAAATTCACTATTGGGTACACGTCAAGGAAGTTTGTTCTTTGTTATTCACAGTATACGTACATGCAAATGGTTCAAGTGGCTCTGAGCACTATGGGAATTAACATCTGAGGTCAACACTCCCCTAGAACTTAGTACTTCTTAAACCTAACTAACATAAGGTCACCACACACATCCATGCCCGAGGCAGGATTCGAACCTGCGACCGTAGCGGTCCCGCGGTTCCAGACTGAAGCGCCCAGAACCGCTCGGTCACAACGGCCGGCAGTAAATCCTTTGATATGAAAGTAAACTCGCGGAGACAATTTGCGGATAGAATTCGCGAGGAGCATAGTTCACAACCCCGTTAGGCACTGCAAATTTAGGTTTTCTGTGGTAGAAGGCCAATACCGATTTGTTTCCTCCGAAAACAGCCTTTTTCAGTCGAAGTTTATATTCAATCTCTGAAGTTCTCGTTTGCATGGATGTTAAGTCCTATTTCTCCTTCTTTTTCTATCCCCTGACGATGTGTACTCAAGACGCACCCATAGATATGGGACACTTTACCAAGGATACTTAACAGCAACCAAATTAACCTCGATCACGAAATTCCTGTACTGCACTCAGTACATCAAAAAGGGAAACAAAGTTCGTTTATGAACTATGCTAGGAATGTCTTTCCAGAAACATTTGCAGCTAATACTAATATTTAAAACAACGCTACTGACAAAATTTGTTTGGCTCATTATGTAAACTAGAATTATTTTATAAGTAACGGATCACAGGAAAGAAAATACCTGCTTGTTCCACATAACTTCAGTTAACGTCGTACCCAGCGTACTTCTCTCCATTATTGCTGAATTGTACACGATCCAGCAGGTACTGTAATAGAAGAGCTGCGATTAAGCGAAGAATTTTGTCAACCTTATGCAGTGTTCTCCACTCACTACAGCAAAGCTACCGGACGGACAAGTCAGCCACATTGGCAATAGGGAAAAGGAGTCAACTGATATAGCGATGAAAGATACCTGCAAGTGACGGAATGTGGCATTCATGCCATTCCACTATAGACCTATACAGCTGTGTCAGTGGCAGGAAGAGTTGCTTGTCATTTACGTGGGATTAACAACCAGCATCCGTCTCCGCGTCTAGCTACACAGAGGTCCAAAACCCAGAGAGGTCCTTTAGTGTGTGAAGCGTTTCAGTTTGAAAATTTGTGGTAAGGTACTATGGGACCAAACTGCCGAGGTCATTGGTCCCTAGGCCTACACACTACTGAACCAAACTTATACTAACTTACGCTAAGGACAACACACACACCCGTGCCCGAGGGAGGACTCGAACCTCCAACGGGGACATCCGCGCGAACCGTGACAAGGCGCTTCAAACCACGCGGCTACAACGTGCGGCGAAGCGTTTCATATTATTTATATTTTATATTGGGCGGGCTGTCTCATATATTAGCGTAGGGTGGAAACAAAATTATCCTTATTTCGTCATTATCTGCGTTAGAGGATTGCGCTCGAATTCGACCTGACTCCCTTCTCCTTTCGTAAAAGAACAGAAGCTGTGCAACAGAAGTTGTGTTAGAAACAATCCGAAGGTGTGACATATAATGATAGGAGAAACCCACGTCACATAAAAAACTTGAGAGGCCATAGATTTTAGGCGGCTGACTCATAAACAGACAGGACAGTGGGAACTCAGAGCTCGTACAGATCGGCTCGTTCCTGATGTTCTTTGCTTTCGTGGATGCATACACCAGACGCTGGCATTATTTGTACATTAGTATCTAGCCTTTACAATAAGTGGAGAGAGATGCAGCATCAAAGATATTGGACAGGTACAATATTCAAAAGAATCAAAGTATCATGCTGAAATTCAACATCCATACAAGAGGAGAAAGGAAGTACATGAAAACAAGTAGTAAAAAAACGAACTTTTTATTACATAGTACTCGTGTTTTTCGCTATGCATCATTTATTGTAGCCCTGAAATTAGAGAGGCTCGCTTGTCTGTAACCATGACACTGAAGTTCAAAAACAAAAAATCAGTGTGTAGCGGTGGCTTGTAGGTGCAACACGCATTGTGTTGAATTGCAGAGAATTTCTAAAAGAATTTCCCTTTGAGAGAATAAGCGATTTACTGTTGCTTCGTATTTGCATAAATTACCGTTGTGGCAAACTATTAGATCAAATCTACTAATTGTATTCTGCTAAAACTATTAGATTAAATCTACTAATTGTATTCTGCTACGTAAGATAGCGAAAAATGTTGTAGTGCTATTTCGTTCTAATAGATTGTTGCTTACCAACAATCTTGCAGAAAAAAGGCGGGTTTGTACACAGCGCAAACGTTCAGTCTACGTTTTACGTATACTGAAATATGCAAACACGTGAGCTGCCTTCCGTAATTCGTATTCCGATATAATTTGCAGTGATCATCAACGAACTGTAATGCCACATTGGACGTAATGGAGCAGAGGAGTAACAGTGGGAGTAAGCCCTCGTCCTTTGCGATTCCCACAACTGTATCTTTCAGCAGCGCTTGAGCAAATACACCGAGAAAAGAAAATGGAGCAGGACATACATCACTGTCCTTTCTTTATACAAAAGTAGGGAAGAAGAATTCAACTTGCTGGCTGCATCTGAACATATGAAATCCCGTAGCAGGGTTGCAAGTAACTATTGGTTGGTTACAATTAAAGTGCGGCTATTCACGGAGATCCTGTGTGGGCTATAATTATTGTGTAGCAGCGAAACTTGTTAGATATGATAATATGTTAATGCGGAACCGATTTAGCCTGGAAAAAATTAGTTCCACTTTTGCCCACAAGGTGCAAATCTGGCGCTCTACAGCATCCCATTAACATCTCCGGTGCTCATATTGAGCAAACTGTGACGGTTAATAATGAAATCACCATTATGCCTTTCTTACTTTTTCTGTCCGCTGTGCATCTGAAACGTCCCCTTCGAAAAATTATAAATGACTGTGCTTATCCTGACACACAATATTTTTAGCGCAACGCAATCTGACTTTCAAAAATCCCTACAAAAAAATGGCCCTGACTAACATTAACCTACGCGTTTCACAAATCGCTTACCTCACAAAAATCTTGGTTACTCGAACTACTGCAATACAGCAAGCGCCACTACTGCCAGCTAAATAAAAGATTCAAAGTACGGAAGGCACTAACTACTGATAGGCATAGTTAGCAAATGATAGATTTTGATAGAGAACAAACAATGTATTTACCTTAATAGTCATCAAAAGTCATAATATATATAGGAGTTCATAACATCCATTCTTACAAATATCAAAACTCCGCCATTTCTCTCTCCACATCCACCACTGCTGGCGGCTCACCTCCAACTGCGCAACGCTACGCGCTGTTAACATCCAGCTGCCGCTGCCCAACACTACAATGGCAGGCAACAATGCAAACTAGCCACAGACTGCACACAGCACAGCCAGTGATTTTCATACAGAGCGCTACGTAACGTTGCCAACAAGAAAACATAAACGGCCTACTTACACATCTTTCTTGAGCTCAGAGCGCCATATTTGTACCTGGTGACCAAAATTACAACTAATTTTTTTTCTGCTAAATTTGTTCCGCATTAACGCGTTAGAATATCTATCAAATTTCGCTGTCATACGATACTCAAAGCCCACACTGGACTTCTGTGAGTAACTGCACTTTAATTATAACCACCCGGTATTGCACGACCGACCGACGTGAGCCGCACCTACACTGGACCTCATCGTCTCTGGGTCAATGTTTGGGCGCTAGGAAGCGAGACCTTGGTAATGTTAGCTCCAGAGTGGGTAGGTAAACATCGATTCGCTCCCTGCCGCCATCGTCTCTGCGGATCAGATTAACATGTTGAGGAACGTCGACCAAGGGAAATCTGCAGTGCGCTTGCCGGTAAACAAGTGTCGCCGCGCAATATCGGACACCTGGGATGAGCTTCGCGGAGCATAATTTCCCGCTTCGTGGGACTGTAAGTAATACAACCGCTTTAGTGAGATGTGAGAGCAGCAGACTTCGTCATTACGAGGCTGCTGCTAGCGCGCTACATAGCAACGATGGTCCGCGCGGCTTGGGAGTAAAGTTAGGAAGCGCCTTCCGACACTCATCTACGCGAACGACCGAGTACCACACAATAGTAGCCTGGCTCCGTGGTCTGCCATAGTTTCAGTCCCAGAGCTCCATCTGGTCCTTAATGAAAGCAAATGATACAGGATACTTCAAGAGGTCTCGTAAGTAATTCAGAAAGTTGCACAGCACAATGGATAACTTCAGATTAAAAGTTGATGTGTACTTTGGATAGTATGCGCGAAGCAAAAAATATAATCAAGACCATATAAGTAGCTTGCAGAAGAAGTTTGTGGATGCAATAATGAAAAAAAAAGACCTATAAAATTTATTTGTTTTTAATTCCGAAGTAACCTCACTTCTACTTTCACCTCCACCAGCAATATTCCGTGTAGCTTTATAAGGCATGTTCCGGTGAATAATAACGACCTATACGTTTTTACATTGATATTTTACTCTGTAGGCTACACTGTTCAAAAAATGGTTCAAATGGCTCTGAGCACTATGGGACTTAACTACTGAGGTCATCAGTCCCCTAGAACTGAGAACTACTTAAACCTAACTAACCTAAGGACATCACACACATCCATGCCTGAGGCAGGATTCGAACCTGCGACCGTAGCGGTCACGCGGTTCCAAACTGACGCGCTTAGAACCGCACGGCCACACCGGCCGGCGGCTACACTGTTCTTCAGCTCTAATAGACAGGAGTCTAATGAAGCGAGATACAGCGATATTAGCGCAACCGCCTCAGATTTACATGATATGTTAAGTGAAAGGTGGAACGTGGACAAGTAGGTTCGCACCGAAAGGACTTCTTTGGTCATCAGTCTTCTGACTGGTTAGTTGCGGCACGCCACGAATTCCTGTCCTGCGCTAAACCTCCTATCTCAGAGTAGCACTTGCACCCTACGTACTCAATTATTTGCTGGATATATTCCAAATTCTGTCTTCCCTACAGTTTTTTCACTCTACCGCTACCTCTAGAACCATAGAAAATTCTTTGATTTCTTCTTGGTAGTATTTTTCATATGTTCCTTTTTTCACAGATTCCGCGGAAGCCTCCTCATTCCTTATCACTCCACCTGATTGTCAACTTTCTTCTGTGACACCATATCTAAAATGCTGCGATTCTCTTCTGTTCTTGTTTTCCCAAAGTCCACGATTCATCATCATACAATGCTGTGCTCCGAACGTAAATTCTCAGAAGTTTCTCCTTCAGATTAACACTTGACTCACGAGGTGACTTTCCATAACGTATACTGCGAGGTGTCGTCTCTGAGACCCCTATCTTTAAAACAAGTTTTAAGCTGTAAGTCATTTGAAAATTTAATTTATGTTTTATAACATTTACGGTTACAACTATATAAGTGTTGTTTAAATACTCCATCTTGATTTTATTGCACTTAATAAAGCCAGCAGCGTTTATTTTTCTATCACGCAAAAGTCCCATACTTTTTGTGAAGCTTTTTCAATAGTACACATAAACGAACTGTTAGAGAACAGAATTTTACGTTCTGATAAATTATGGTATCTCTGTAGAAAGCAAATTTTCAAATAAAACTAATTTCGGGGGTTTAAACATGCATATAGAAACTGAACTCGATAGCCAGAAAAAGAAAGGCTGCAAAATTAATATTCAGTACTGAGATCTACATCCGGCGTAGGTTCGTGTCTTCCCTCGGGCATGGGTGTGTTGTTCGTCCTTAGGATAATTTAGGTTAAGCAGTGGGTAAGCTTAGGGACTGATGACCTTAGCAGTTACGTCCTATAAGATTTCACACACATTTGAACATTTTTGAGATCTACATCTTTCTTTGCCACCACTCAGAACACATTTAATTTTAACTAACACTTTTAGTTGTTGGAGAAACAGAAAAGTGCTCATCATCGTTACCCTGAAGTTCTTCCTGTGAACGGTCCTCTTGTTCGCTAGCAGAATTCTGATCAGTGCCTACTGAAAAATCGTTTTCCTTTGTCTACTTCTCGTTCTATGTCATTGACATAGTTCTCCATCTACTGACTAAAACTTTCATCGAACCTAGAGTGCGTAAAATTGTCACATTCTTGCGAACACATTTTGTACTGAACTGAGGAAAACAGATGAGTAGTTCACAAGGCGCGGTCTGGAAGACCCCATCACATGTCAGCAACACATGTCAGTAACAATCAAATAAGGCGATAACGCAACTGACAATAATAATTGGTAGGGTTGGGGATTAAAGGAGGGTAGGTGGTGTATAAAACCATTCCGCCACAACTGACTCACGAGAGCGATTTAGAAAATTCTGGCACGGTCTGAGAGACCACACCTCGTGAGTTGAGGATTAAGGCTGATGTATGATACTAGTGTACTTCTTTTGGTCTGGTATTCCCTCTTCACCTTTGTTAGTCTGCTTTTTAAGTCCTCCTTACTTCCTCCGTCTATATTATATTTTTCCACTGTAGAAGAGTTCTTTCACTTTATCCAAGACGTGGTCGTCAATTCTGATGTTAAGTTTATCACCAATCTCGTTTCTGATATTCATCAGTACTTTCGTCCATGTTCGTTTTACTGTGACTGTTGGTTCCAATCAGCAGGTCCTACAGTTCTTGCTCTCACTGAGGACAGAAATGTCATTAGCAAATCTCATCGTTGATATCCTCTCACTCTAAATTTTAATCTCACCTCAACCTTCCTTTTATAAAGGACATGCCCAGCGCAATCCTGCAACCAAACAAATCTCCCCCACTAACAGTTCTGACTTCTTGTGTTCAAAGTATGAGTAAGGTAACAGGCACAGTTAACCGTTGTCGATCGAGATGTCGTAATGTTAAATGAAGTGTCATATCAGAACCCATTAAAGTTCGGCTGTTGTTGACATTATTACAACCGAGAATAGTCTCTCCAGTGGACGAGGTCATTCGACCATTAGGATTTAATCAAGCTTCATCGTCTGCATACAGGTCTTTCATCCACCAATGCCGTTTAAACGTAATCTTCGTCATTGTTTAATGTTGAACACAGGTACGTGGATTCATTTCTAACGTGTTTGTCGTCTATGTACAAACGTGTCCTTGCTGGTGCCAAAATCCAGCTTCAGCGACAACTCACCAGTTCAAATTACTAGTAGCAACGGCTCGCTTCTTAAATGTTCAAATACTGACTAAGTAAGGTGAGATGACATTTCTCTCATACATTAGCCAGAGAGTTCGTTAAAACCCCGCAATCCTTCTGGCGTTACATCACTCATATTTAATTGAGATTCGTGATGGTCGGAAACGTGACGTGCTTTAGCATGAGGGTGATATATCACCTGCACAGGTACCAACTTTTCTCTGAGTGAGGTTTTTTCCCTCACTTGGAGCACCTCAGTTCAGCATTTGCTTTCCTTTTGTAAAGTATTCGCTGCTTGTATTTACATTCTATTCTGTTTAGTACCCTTGATAACAACGCTAAAACTCAACTTGTGTCCTTGATATGGTGTCAGTGGATTTTTGCTTTCCTCTCAACTTCAGATGTTTTCTTAGATTTGTAATGATAATGAAGATGAATATAACTGAATTATAAAATAAAATTAGATGTTGGTGTCATTATGTAACAGAACTGAATAAAAGGAAGGTAGAGAGTACTCCTCCACCAAGGAACAGCCTAGCTTTCTTTCTGACTATCCAATACCATCGACGGATAGGGAACCAAAGTTCACCCCCATCCAGTAAGCCTCTGCGGAGAGGTCTAGAACTCAGTCCATGCCTGCTACAAAATCGCGTGGTTAACAGGTGTATGCTAACCATTGTCTGATCTCGTCCGCTAATTTCCAATTTTATATATATATATATATATATATATATATATATATATATATATATATATATATATATATATATATATCAGTTTCATCTTCTGGAATATAACTACGTACCCACGAGAAGTCTAATTTAGCGATTTCAAACACAGTAGCGACTTACATAGAGACTTAAATGTTATGTTTCATGAATATCAATTTTATTAATAACAAATTTACTTAAAATTCAAATGCATTCATTACGTTCATTTTTTTTTAAATTGACTTTATTCGTACGGACGGAAGTTTCACGTTGAAAGTGTAGATTAACATGCACCAGATCATTTATTTCTGATGGTAACTCCGCCCACACATCAACAATGCATACGAAATGCTTTGTCCAACATGATACCAATATTTCAGTATTGGCATAGCATACTTGGTGCCTCTGTAAAAGCGTGAAAAAATTAAACAGCAAAGAGGGAAGTCTCTGCTTGATGTTTTGAGCCACGAAACTTGTGACTTTGGAAGCAAGCTTAGGAAAATGGGAACTGAAAATGTCTGTCAGCTTTACAGACTGTTCAGCAAGTTTGTTATTACACAGGTAGTTTCGACAAAAACGCCTTCAGCCCAATTTGTTTTATTAAATTTCACGATGCATTTCGGACCCTGTGGGTCCATCTTCAAGTCAAATTGTCAAATACATAATTTACATTTGGTAACGAGTGAGGTGAAATGCCTTTCCCGACAAAAAACGGAAGTACATTTTTATCCTTTTGAGGTCAGGATACGTTGGTTTATTCATACTGTCGTCGCACATCGCGTCACTCAAGGCGCACATATGTGCGGCGACAATATGAATAAATCATTGTATGCTGATCTCAAATGTTATAAACGTTCTTCCTTGTTTGTTCGGAAAGTGCATTTCACCTCACTCTAGAGTAAATGTAAATTTTCTATTCGATGATTTTCACCTGAATATCCTAAATGCATCCTGTAATTTGAAAAAAAAAATGTGACTGAAGTAATTCTTATTCAAAGTACCCACGTACTGAATAGAGACATTGACAGCTGCAAAAAAACTGATAAAATAAAATAAAGAATCTGTTTATTTTAATTTTACACGTATAGGGTGAAACTTGCTGAACTATATGAAATAAAATCATCATGACCTCTGAACAGTTAGGACGTTCAAAAGGCACGATTGGCCGCTGGGCATGATGGGAATTAGTATGCTCATGCGCACGCCCCTTATCGTTGTCGGCCATTTCCACGTGAAAATGTCACTTCTGAAGGTCTACTATGCGGGCAATAACAGCCCACCTACGGCTCAAAGGAAGTCTGCGACCGCGTTCAAGTTGAAGACAACCCGTGAAAGTGTATTAACAATCAAGAATTTGAATCGCAAGTTTGAGAGAACGAGTAGTGTTCGTGATGAGAGTGTTGGCACTGTAGGTCGTGCAAAAAGCGTGAAAAAATCGAGAAGACACGAACTATGTTTCAAACTGGCCCCAGGAAATCGATCACAACAGGTGGTAATCAACCAGGAGAAACTGCGACAAGTTGTTGTTGAAGTCCTACATCTCTTCCCGAACAAAATTAAAACCCATTAGCCACTAAGCCCCAAGGCCAGGGAGCAGCGGTTTTGTGTCGCTAACTCCATTGTCCACAGCATTGACTAGCAGGACTTTGACGTGAATATGGTTTGGTTTAGCGACGAAGGCCACTTTTATTTGGATGGATTCGTCAATAAGCAAAATTGGCCTGTTTGGGGGACTGAGGACCCGCATTTCGAGTTCGCGAAGTCTCTTCACCCTCAACGGGTGGCTGTATGGTGCGCAATGTCCAGTCACGTTATAATCGGTGCGATATGGCTTGATGACACCGTGACTACCGAACGGTATGTTAAGGTTCTGGAACATGAATTCATCCCATGACTTCGATAAGATATGGTTCACGCAAGACGGAGTTCGAGCCCATCGAAGCTGGAGAGTGTTTGATTTGTTGGAAGAGCACTTTGAGGATCGCATTCTGGCTCTGCCGCTGCCACTGCCTTAGTCCTCAATTGGCCGCCATATTCTGCGGATATGAACATATGCGACTCCTTTTTGTGGGTCTGTATTAAAAACGTGTACAGCAATAACGCCAAAACCATAGCTGAGCTAAAAACAGTCGTTCAAGAGGAGGTCATCGACAGCACTTCAGCGGATCATGAAGAATCTCGCTATTCGTCTGCACCACATTATCGCCAATGATGGCAGGCCGCCGCGCGGGATTAGCCGAGCGGTCTGACGCGCTGCAGTCATGGACCGGGCGGCTGGTCCCGGCGGCATGGGTGTGTGTGTTTGTCCTTAGGATAATTTAGGTTAAGTAGTCTGTAAGCTTAGGGACTGATGACCTTAGCAGTTAAGTCCGCCGGCCGGAGTGGATGTGCGGTTCTAGGCGCTACAGTCTGGAACCGAGCGACCGCTACGGTCGCAGGTTCGAATCCTGCCTCGGGCATGGATGTGTGTGATGTCCTTAGGTTAGTTAGGTATAATTAGTTCCAAGTTCTAGGCGTCTGATGACCTCAGATGTTAAGTCGCATAGTGCTCAGAGCCATTTGAGCCATAGTTAAGTCCCATAAGATTTCACACACATTTGAACATTTTGATGGAAGGCATATCGAACATGTCATAAACTAAATCCGAAATCTGTAGTGGTGTTGACATGTTGAATAAAGTGTGTGCACGCCGTAGTTTGAAACTAATTCACTTTTTTTTTTTTTTTTTTTTTTTAGTTCGAAATTGTCACCCTGTAAATTATGGCTATTGATGTACACGAATTCACAATATTTGTAGATGCACAGTTACATTACAGAAGATATGTACCTACACGTGAAAGTCGCCAGCATTCCTTTTTGTACGACTCTGCACACACTACCTAGCTTTCTCCGTGCTTCACAATAGGTGCTTGAAACAGCGATAACCAACTTCTATGCGCGAAGAACGTCTACGTACCAGATCCTGTCTTATCATTTCTAACGATACTGGTCTATTTCAGATCTCATATACATGTGGGAAGCGAAGCATGAACGATAAACAGGACAGAACAAAACAGCTTTTGAAGTGTGAAGGTGCAAAAAATACTGAAGGTTAAATGGGTATAGCCGAATAACTAATGAAACGGGAAAAAATGTATTTCTGGCCCAACATGACGAGAAGAGGGATCAGTTGAGAACACCTCTGGAGACATCCTCTGACTGTAAATTTGGTTGTAGAGGAAAGTATGTGTGTTAAAGCAGCAGAGGGAGACCGTTTCATTACAGTAAACAGGTTCATGTGGACGTAGGTTGCAGTAGTAATACAGAAATGAAGAGTCTTGCACAAGGATGGACTTGTGTGTAGAGCTGCATCAAACCAGTCTTTCGACTTTAGGTCTCAAGAACGGCAACTCTAAAACGGTCCGGTGACGTATTGAAGATTTTACCAGACTTCTAAGTTCCCAGTAAAAGACTGTTACATGTCATGCACCATACAAGGGTTGGAAATTTAATAATGTCTACTGTTTATCCACACGGTATGCAAAGTAGATACATGTTCAACAGTTTTACTGTCTTTCGAAGCGGTCACCAGCATTGTGTATAACCCGCTGTCAGGGATGTAGAAGTCGTGGTTTATCTTTAGTATCGCCAGTTCTGTTGATAGTTGGAGTGGATCATCTATTGCCCGACGAATGTCTGTAATAGTTCTGAAGCGAATGCCACGAAGTACTTGCTTTAATTTAGAAATCAAGTACAAGTCACGAGGGCTTCAGTCTGGTTGGTGGTACAGAACTTCCCAGCCCCATCGATCAAACAAATAAGTGAAAACTTGCGCCATAAGCGTCAGAGCATTATGCTGCAAAGTGATGGGCGGGTCCTGCGGAAAGTGTCGCCGCTTCTTTCTCTAATCTGTTCATTTTCTGAACACAGCCTGCGACCAGCTTAGATAAAGAAGTGGCGATATTTTTTTGCAGGAGCCACCCATCACTTTGCTGGACAATGCTCGGACGCTCATGGAGCAAGTTGTGACTGATTTGTTCGATGGATGGTGCTGGGAAGTGCTGTGGCACCCACCACAATCCCCGGTTTTAAGCCTTTTTCACTTCAACTAGATTCTCAATTTGTAGGAAGCACTTCATGGCATTCACTTCAGAACTGTCACAGAGATTCGTGTGGTAATAGCTCACTGGAACCATAAGAGTATTCTATGACTTCTGCATCGCTGGCAACCAATTATTTATATCGCTGTTGACTACTCTGGAGGACACTAACGCTCTGAAACATGTATGTTTTGTATACATTATAAATAACTAATAACCACTATTAAAGTTCGCGCCCTCGTAGTAAAATCCTAGCTTCATGTAAAAACATGAAAATCTCAAAACAATTCTGCACTACTGTAGGAGCCGTACACTAGAAACTGTTACAGAATAATTTACACAGAAAGTATTCCAATATTTGCTACAAATGTGAAAATAAATAATTTTCCAAAGTAAGCACTCAGTATGTTACTTGAACTCGAAAACAGTGCTGCAGTGGAAAGCTATCAGTATGTGGTGAAACGAGGGCAACTGGCGCTTTAGAGATTGCGTTGTGGGGAAGTGCACGCGACATGAATGGCTCCGGGCTGCTCTGCTGCGGGAAGATACCACTGGGCTCTATTGACAGGCAGATCACGCACGTGCGCTGCTGGACGCACGTTTTGTCCCTCCTGTGATGAACTCTGCGAATTGTTCTCGCCGGCGGATTAAGCGCGCACTGCTCCGCATCTCATGCGTTACGCATCTTTGTTGATTTATGGCCGCCGAGTGTTTGTCGCACCTGCACGAATGGCGAGGATTTATATGCCCGGACAGTGTTTCCGAATGATTCTGCCCTTGTGTTGTATCTCCCCCCCCCCCCCCCCCCAACTCGCACAGAATAGCGGTGACAATTCGCAGCATTTGTCGATGAACTTATACATCAGTTAGCGCTGTTTGCTGGTAACATGCCGCGACAAACTATATTTGGCGCAGCTTCGGGATTGGTTGAAAAGTATCTTGCTTCTAATTCTACTGTACACCACAGGATACTGTATCATGGGCTCCGCATGAAACGAGGAAAAAATGATTCAAATGGCTCTGAGCACTATGGGACTTAACTTCTGAGGTCATCAGTCCCCTATAACTTAGAACTACTTAAATCCAACTAACCTAAGGACATCACACACATCCATGCCCTGCGACCTAGCGGTTGCACGGTTCCAGACTGTAGCGCCTAGAACCGCTCGGCCACACCGGCCGGCAGCAACCGAGGATCCGACAGTAATGTCCTCACTCACGGCTCTGATATTGTATTTCCTTTTCTACTTGAACTAAACTAGCGTTGTCAGTGAGCTGTGTCATTTGGTTCTGGTTGTTCTAACGGCGTACTGCGGTACTATGGCACGGGGATCCCAGCTGGTTGGATGGTTGGTTGATTTGAGAGAGGGGACCAAATAGCGAGGTCATCCGTCCCATCGGATTAGGGAACGAAGTCGGCAGCGCCTCTCAAAGGAAAACCATACCAGCATTTGCCTGAAGTGATTTAGGAAAATCACGGAAAACCTAAATCAGGCTGACCGGACGCGGGTTACAACCGTCGTCCTCCAGAATACGAGTCCAGTGTCCTAACCACTGCACCACCTCGCTGGGTGTCTACCAGGACTGTAGACAGGTTTTTTCCTGCATTTTTATTTTAAGCCCTCGCTCCATATAGGTGGCGGGTGGGCTGTCAGCGGTACAATTCGCCGCTCCTCAAACGAGCGAATTAAGAAAATTATGAGAATATACGACCAAAATTTGGGGAGTTTTCTATTTTAGAGCAAAAATCAGAGACGGACACTTAAAGAAACGAAAATATACACATTTTAAAAACACATCACAGGAGGGTAAAATTCTTCTCACAAAAACACTGAAAATTCACTTAAAATCTGAAGGACCTGCACTAGGTTTACAAGAATTGCCGGAGTGGAGAGTACGTTCTGTAGGGTTGAGGGGTGCGGATAGAAGGATAGAGGTCTGTTAGACAGGAACAATATGGAGATGAGAGGTAGGAGTTGCAGTGGACAAGGGAAATACAGTCGTTGAGAAAGACAGAGGGTGGGGAGTAATGTGTCGTGTGGGTAGGGCAGTGGCTACAGTAGGAAGGGGATGGGGATGGATAGAAAAGAAAAGTAAAGAGGAGCTGTGGTCTGGAATGGGGTAGGTGAGCAAGAGTCAAAGTTGGGAGAAGAGGTAAATATCTGGGCGGATCTCATTGTCTGGGAGAGGAAGTTAGTTGAAACTGTGTTGGGATAGGATATGAAGTGTGTGTAGGTGGCAGCATACCGGGGTATGTCATCAGTTGAGAGCCAATGCTGTGATTTGAAAAAAAAGGTTCAAATGGCTCTGAGCACTATGGGACTTAACATCTATTGTCATCAGTCCCCTAGAACTTAGAACTACTTAAACCTAACTAACCTAAGGACAGCACACAACACCCAGATATCACGAGGCAGAGAAAATCCCCGACCCCGCCGGGAATCGAACCCGGGAACCCGGGCGTGGGAAGCGAGAACGCTACCGCACGACCACGAGATGCGGGCGCTGTGATTTGAATCTAGTTTGTGGAACAGTACAAAAAATCCAGAGGTGTTCGATGTGTGGGAGGAGGGGTGGGAATTTGAAGAGATGGTAGAGGATCCACGTGGGGGAAGGTAAACGGACGCGTAAAGCGTGCCAGAGGATTTGGAGGAACCTATAAACTTTTGTTGGGGCAGAGATCCTTGGCCATACAATGAAGGCTTTCACAACCGGATCTTTCAGCTGCTGAGAATTTTTCCAGGTTGTATGGCCGTGGTCCATGGAACTCTTCAATCCATGAAGTTTCGTCCAAGGCTAAGTTGGACATTTTCGAAGGTGCTTCTGTTGTGCTGAGTCTTGCCGACAAGACTCAGTACAACCAGAAGCACCTCCGAAAATGTCCAACTTAGCCTTGGACGAAACGTCATGGATTGAAGAGTTCCATGGACCACGTCCATACAACCCAGAAAAATTCTCAGGAACAGAGATCCTTTCAACATGTGCATAACAGAGTATGGCTCGGATCAGATTTTTTAGGTGTGGAGAACAGTGGAGGGATTTAATAGCCAAGTTCGGCGTGCAAGTTGCTTTATTAATTTTAGTCTATTGTTGGCCTTCTATTGGACGGATAGTAGATAAGGTTTCCATGTCAGTTGATGGTCGGGGGTTACACCAAGATATTTCATTGTGTTAGTTAACTGGGTAGGACGGTCTTCAATGGTAAGGGAGAAGTCATGGAGTTAGAAGGTGTGGGCGGTTGTTCCTACAGTTATTGACTGGGATTTGGAGGGGTTGATCTTGAGAAACCACTGGTTACGCCAGGAGGTAATCTAAATGAGGGAGTTTGGAGGGATCGTTGGAATTTCTGTAGGGTAGGGTAGAGGACAAGGAAATCGGTGTCGTAAGCATATTGCAGGAGCTGGGCTTGTGGGGGTTGTTTGGGCATATTAGCGGTGTAGAGGAGAGAAAGGAGAGGAAAGAGCCCTGCGGCATTCCTGCAGAGAGATGAAAGGTACAGGAATTGGTGTTGTTAATGGTGACAAAAAGAAAGGATACCATAGAGCGAACGTAGTTAACTGGAAGTGCGTACATCTGAAGTTTGAAAAGGAGACCAGAGTGCCGAAATTAGGAAGGAAGCCACATAGGTTAAGCGGGAGAAAGTGGTTTTGGTTCAGGTGTTGATGGATGCGTTGCGAGAGGGTGGATTCGAAGACCTTGTCAAACACTGAGGCGACGGACTTGCAGACACATACCAGCAAACAAACAAAACATTAATTATGTACGATGAATTATCTTTATATGCATGAAGATCGACTCTTCGGCCTTACAAATGATTTGTAATTCTTTCAAATAGCTTCGTCGGTATTGTGTACTTCTATCACCAAAGTGTCTTCCATCATTCAAGCTCAAGCCAGCAACATAAATTCATTTTATCTACCATTCTAAACTTGTCACTGACGGAATTGGGTTGTGCATCCATTGTAGAGTATATCAAAAGCTCGAAAATTTGTTTTCGAAGATTGACATTTAGAGTATTCTTATTAATTCTGTATTCACTAGATAATTCATATTTTTGATCAATCATAACGGTGGCAATTGTAGTACAACAAATGGAATAATACTGTGGTTTTCTATACGTAACTGTCGTTGCCTGTTATTCTCAGGCGAATGGAAAATATCTGCTGCCAACGAATAGTGCGCGGAGTGCATATATCGACTAAGTTCTATTCGCTTTAAGTCTTTAATATACGAGCAGATATGTGCATATTAAGTAGTCAGATAATAAATTTTTTGATGTAAAACGTGGTTAAAAATGTGAATTTATTTAAATAACATAATACGTAAGCAAATGGATGCGAATACTTCATTTAGAATACGTTATGCAAACTACTTGTGGTGCACTAACGGCTCAAAAGCAGTTGGAGGCAACCACTTTTTTTTATTTATCATATATTCGAGCAAATCTATTGCAAATGACCTACATTTATACTGGCATGACAAAGCACAGACCCCTGTGCAGGACCGATCTGAACATGTTTAGAACAGAAATAAATTCAACATTGCTAGTTGCATTGAAAATGTATCTCTTGATTATAAGGGCTTCGTGTGAGTATAAACTAACATATCATGCTTTCATTAAGCAGAACTAGTGGGATGGCCATCCTTATCCATCGCGTTCGTAATCTGTTTAATCAGGAAAGAGAAACCAGCCTACAATACATCTAAATGGGTGTGGGATATCTTCTATAAACCATACATAGGCATTCTAATAGACCAGACATAGTCTAATCCTTAATATTTTGGCGGTTTTAAGATTAACGTAACAGGTATCTGCTAGTGTAAGTAGGACAGGAAAAATGGTGTGCTGGGGGGAGGGGGCACTACAGGATTTATAAACATTTAAGTGATCGAAATAAGTGGCAGACTGAATTAGCTGCTTCAGACAGAAATTAAAAAAAAAAAAAAAGGTTGAGCTGACTGACGTGATGTGTATAGTCTACATGATCTTCAGCAGCTGTGTTTCAGGGAATAAGGCATGATCATAACGAAATGAAAAGATCAAGTGGCAAGATAAAAGAAACTAGAAGTAGCACAGATATAGAATTGTTTAAATGTAATATAAGCTTGTATTAAGGAAAATAATCAAAAATATAAAAAAAAGCTCTCCAAAGGAAAGACTTCAGCTACTAGCATTAAGTTTTGCCTGTGTAACCACTGAGCCCAGTCACAAATTCAAAGAAATTTTATCAGGCTTCCCATAGGCGGACACGTCTATTATTAACTAATTAAGCTGCTTAAATTTTAAAGGTAATGCAGGAGGTTCACCTTAAAGAACACGCCATTTTTCAATGTACTGCAGAGGTAAAACAGTATATAAATTACAAACATCGCCAATTTGAATACATAGGTTTCTATCGAGATCAGGCTATGGTGCCATCGAAAGTATTATTGCCAGCAGCGGTGGCCGAGCGGCTCTAGGTGCTTAAGTCCGGAACCGCGCGACTGCTACGGTCACAGGTTCGAACCCTGTCTCGGACATGGATGTGTGTGATGTCCTTAGGTTAGTTAGATTTAAGTAATTCTAAGTTCTAGGAGACTGATGACCTCAGATGTTAACTCGAATAGTGCTCAGAGCCATTTGAACAATTTGAAAGTATTATTTCCGGAAAATTGAAAGACTGTAGCATTGGGCAATGCCGATTAAATGGTTTTCAATCTAACAAAAAAATAACGACCTACGTAGTTACAACAGCATCTTCAGAACGGAAAGTCATCAACACAAGCATGCGATAGAATTCTTCGTTGAATTCACATTTATTCTGGCTACATATAACAATCTTTCACTACATAATCGAAGATATAACAATCTTTCACTACATAATCGAAGATGTGAGGTTGACTCAGATGATGCGAGCACTATACTAAGGGCTAATGTAGACATTACATTTGAAATATATTCCTGTATCCATTGTACTTCCCCACTTGATTTTTATAAGGTATTAAGCTACTTTTTGTTACTTAATGCACGTCTTGTTTTCATTAAACGAAGAAATGAAAGTTACAGTGTGTAATGTATCGATGAGGACAAGCTTTCTTAGCTGCTAGTCAGTATGCTGTATATTCTAAAATACTCTATAACAGCATAATCGTGACATCAGACTGTGGATTCTGTAATACAGGATTTCACCTGCTCCAGTCTTATGAGAACAGATCAGTTATCCATTAATCTTGATCTTTTGTCACTACCTTACCTAATCTTAAACCCAGTTAGAAAACTTTAGGAATCTCTTTTTCTTCATAGTGGGTACCACAGCAATGGATTTATTAAAATAATGTGCCGTGAACTAGTAAACTTCTCACAGCAAAAGTGGAAAATGCTGTCTTCTTTTAGGTATATACTTTGAGCATTCCTGGAATAATTTTGAAGGAATTTAGCAGTCATTTCTGCGTCAGTGCGACTTTTACATGTCGCTTTTTATTTAAATATAGGTACAGTTGAGTGTTTCAGTGACGAATACGATGGTTAAAGGTTAATATACATAAAAGTCGATAGAAATAATCGTTGTGTTGACCAGAGTCCAGAAAGGAGAAACTGCACCACTCTACATACAAAGAACATTAGTGCAGATCGTTGACAAGGCTAAGTTGGAAGTGAAAGATGGAGCGTGATTATAAACCTATTTTTCAGAGTAACGCCCAGAAAGATTTTCCCACAGTCGCTGCCCATAATATTTCTCAACAATTGACTTTTGGTGTACAAGCCTATCTGGATGACATAGAAGTATATGAGTAGTTTTAAATCACTCTTCAGTATCTCCGGAGTTAGTATAGGAACATCGACACCGTAAGGACGAAATACGTATAGGGAGAGTGTCAAATTATAAGACAAATGCCTCAGTGTCCTATGCTCCAAACTTTATGTGCAGAAGATGAACTGATGTACGTAGTGAAGAAAACCTTTGTTTTGGTCTAAAATACAGTGCATGTGTTTCATAGTGACTAGTTTTGAGAATGTATAACTGCATTAAGCTAGAAAGGTCTATATTGAAAATAATTGTATACTGCAAAATGAATTCTTCACTTTGCGGAATTGTGTGCGCTATGATTAAATTTGCTGACTTTCGAAGTCTCTGTCTGGAACACATATAATTTGCCGGATGAACTCGTTGAAGAAAATGGTTTCAATAATTTCACTTGCTGAGGATTATCTAAAAGTTCTCGACATGATCGTGTTAAGGGCATGAAAAACCTAAACTAATAACGACACGAATGGTGCAGCAGTGTCCGGTCGTTTTGATAGGAACTGTATGTTGTGCTACGCCGTATCTCTCGTAAAAAATACAAAACTCAAATCTTCTGTGAACCTTGGTAGGTCGCAAAAATAATAGCAGATCCTTGAGTAGTAAGCTAAGTTTCACGAGAACGAGTCGGTGTCTGTTTCGCACAGAACCCCAGACTTTAACCCACCAGTGTACGCTTGCTGCAGTAGATTGACTTTCACTCTCGCCTGAACAAAGTAGGAATGCGCCTTTGATGTGTTAAATGGTATCGTTTCGTCACAGTGGCAGTATTCTCATTCAGCGAGGAAACAGTGGTCTGCAAGAATTCCATTACTTTTGTGTCTAACGTGGAGCAGCTGTATTTAACTGTCATTTACACGTCCTTTACCATGTCAGTTTTCTCCATTCCCTCCACACCTTTCGCGCTATAAAAGTAATTTCCTTGCGACTTACTTGTGATGTGTTTAATAGACACATGGGAAAACGTGACGTCGTAAAAAATAAACTTTTTGTAGTTGTATTTACACGTTATGCTACTTTCTTGTACTTGTGTGTCAATAATAGTAGAAGTTACTATCAATTACTTTCTCTCTTTTTCTTGTAGTTTATTCCATGTAAATACAAACTTTTCCTTTTCTTCCCATGTGTGCCTATTCTTTTCCGTTTGGCACAGATAAAATTTGCTCTTCAGCTTTAATTAGAGAAAGGGTTTGCTGTTGTTCTATTAGATAGTAACTTCCCTAGTCAAGTAACTGCACTTTTCATATGTCACAGTACCATGTATCTTCAATAACAACTTCATTGTAAAATTTGTACAATCCACTATTGTTACTAAGAGGGCGATCATATTTTAACACAATAAAATGGCTCTGAGCACTATGGGACTCAACTGCTGTGGTCATCAGTCCCCTAGAACTTAGAACTACTTAAACCTAACTAACCTAAGGACATCACACACATCCATGCCCGAGGCAGGATTCGAACCTGCGACCGTAGCAGTCGCACGGTTCCGGAATGCGCGCCTAGAACCGCGAGACCACCGCGGCCGGCTAACACAATAAAATAAGTGAACAAATGTAATTATCCCTTTATTCCTTTCCCCCCAAGAAACTACTCTTGGAGTTGACAAATTTACTACTCGTGAGCCCGCAAAAACCTTCCTCCATACTCAGTTACCTGTATGTGTATATTTCACAATTCACCAGCAAACTTCTGACAGTTGGCGCTTATCGTTCGTTCATTATGAAGAAATATAAGGACTACCGGAACACACTGCAGCGGTAAAGCGATACTCATAATACTCATAAGAGACAACCCGGGGTTTTTATTTTCACGTCATTGACTTTGCTCGATGACACAACTCCACCATGCTCCCTCCGATTTTTTAATCTCGCCTTATCTCCCCAGTGCTTAACACATTTTTTTCCTTTTTAGTACCACTGTATTTTTTTCCTTTTTAGTACCATGTATTTTTATTCCTATTCAAATAATGCAAAGTCTACTAGAGCCAAGGAAAGATAGTTTCCGGCAAACTAAATGAGACACAATGATGAACTCTGATTCACAGCTCTTTACAATAGGATGTAGAATGTTAATTAACAGCACATAACATTTCAAACTGGAGATTCGGCTGGAAAGAGTTCCATAAACCCATTTAATCCTCACCTGAAGCAAGCTAGCCCACAACTGTAAATAGTCCTTGATGTCTTGGATACATGCACTGAGACAATGTTGACGTCCTGGATGGTGCCCCTCAGGTTCTGTCGAGGACAGGGGAGTACCTCGGCATCACGCAGAGACGTGTGTCACGCGTGAGCGAGCAATGTCCCGTAGCAAAATAGCACCACGATACCGTCACGTGCGAAGTTACACAAGAGGACGCAAGACTGTCGCGCTGTCACAGATCCCGCAGTCACTACCAGCCGTGGCCTGAAGTGTCCGAGGAGCCCCCCCCCCCCGCACACACACACACACACACCATGCTGCTAGGAATAACACCGCTGTGCTTCTCCAAAAAATTGGAAGAATAGAGCCTCTCTCTAGGTAGCAGCATTATTCGCCGACGATGGTCATCTACGGCTGCAAAACCGCGATTCTTCAATCGGTTCGTCTCCATTTATCGGCAGACCATGCTTCATGGTCGCATTATCACTCTGTTGTAACTGACAATTTGCAGTTTTTCATAAACACAACTTTTATTGATGTACGTTCACAAAGTTGATGACAGAACAACAAACGAAAGGTAACAAAACGATGCCAGTAAAAGTCTCCTAAGTGAGGCAAACAAAAGTTCACTTCTAATTTTCCACACACTCACACACTACTAACAGTCCTATTCAGAGACGAAGACGTAATCTTCAACGGTAGTAGTACACGAGGTCGGCATCCGGCGTGAAATGAACTTCGAGGCTGGTTCTAGCCCCTAAATAGCTGTCTCCAGCCAGTCAGGTTTTGGCGTAGTGCTACTTCCTGCAGGCCGTGGCTCGAGCTCCCCCTGCAGGATGTAGTGCTCGGAATGTCTGTTTCCATTATCTTGTGTGTAAATAACCGTTGTTTACCAAGGTGCTTTTGGTACGCCTTTGGCATAGACAACCTCGTCCTCTGTGGTGTAATATGGGTTGCAGGCCCTCAGGGGCTACCGTAGCTCCGGTATAACACACTCCAAACGCAGTAGTTTGCGTTTTAGTCTTAAATTCAGCCTGCACGTAGGCAGTAATTCCGCAGTCCGAATGCTGCTAGTCTCCGACCAATGGTACGAGGTGACCCAGTATATTGAAATGAGTCCATTACTTTTTCTCGCAGGCCTGACGCAGTTCTGGACCAGTTACGATGTGCTTTGTGCACAATACTACTCCTTTGTGATGGTCGACCAGAAGTTTGATGATGAGTACGTCAACCATCACGTTCCCCTGCATTGTAGCATCCAGCATCGGGCCACTGTCATATCCGAGTGCCCTAGAGTCTGGGTATTGTACGATTCAACAAGCCGGCCAAATGGAGACCCTCAATCAGGCCCCCTTCAAGCTCTGTTAGGTGCTGATAATGATATCTCGCACGGGTATCTTGCATCTCTGTGTACTTCGCAGTTGTAACTCAAAATCTGTAGCTGTTCACCCCATAATACTCCCTCCTAGGACTGGAAACAACACTAAACGGGATCACCAGTAAAACGCTCTGGTGGTCGGTCTACCTGTCGTAACTAATTTCAACTCTAATCATTTACAAACGGGATGATTATGTGTACATGTACGAAGTTACATTGATATCTGACCATTTCTCCCGCGTACTTCACTCTTCTTATCAGACAGCGTATTTTTTCTGAAAACGGGTAAAAACGTTTTATAATTGTATGAATCGCTTAGAAAGAGGTAATTTTGTCTTATAACGACATCCACGCCTTACAAAAGGTTCCTTCTACTACATCCGCTTCTGAATCTAGTTTTCTCTTTTGCTTGATTAAATTCCAACGATTTCTTTATGTGTTTATGATAATCTGAGTGAATGTATTGTACACCATAAGGAGGAGTCTTATAGCTACATAATTTTTCATTAGTTTCCTCTCATCGTTCTTGTGAAATGGAACATTTCAAGAATAAAATCACGTAGCCGTCTCAAAATTCTACTCTTAATCAATACTTTTGTCAGGGAAATGGCTCTTTATACTGTTATCAGTTGCGAATAGCGTTCGATTCCCAGAGCCCTCGTTACTAATCCACAGCTTCTCTAACTATTGAAGTCTACGTCACTCTCTGACCTGACATTTATCTGAACGAATGCTTCTCATATACCTCTGTTATTCTGAGCTAAATCTTCACCCTGTCTCAGAATACTGTGTTTTTTCGCCCACTGGTGTGCCGCTAAGCTGTTGCTTTTGCATTCTGAGCTCTCAGCGGCAGCTTAGTCTCGAGAACATGGCGCCGCTTTTCCCAGTTTCCCCGCGTCATCTCAGTCTCTTCCGTTTTTCCCAAAAGAGCAATCTTCGTTTAGTTTCGGAATGATGATTTTTCAAAATATAGTTCCTTTAGTTAGGAGAGGGCGGTCATTGGTTTAACGATCTAATATGATTTTTTAAATTTGTGCTTTTAATTAATTCATGATCATAGTGACATGAAATACGAGGGCGTTCAGTAAGTAATGCAACATATTTTTCATGGAAGCAGTATGGTTTTATTCCAAAACACAATACTATTGCCCACTCTTCTACATCTACATGATTACTCTGCAATTCACATTTAAGTGCTTGGCAGAGGGTTCATAGAACCACAATCATACTATCTCTCTACCATTCCACTCCCGAACAGCGCGCGGGAAAAACGAACACCTAAACCTTTCTGTTCGTGCTCTGATTTCTCTTATTTTATTTTGATGATCATTCCTATGTAGGTTGGGCTCAACAAAATATTTTCGCATTCGGAAGAGAAAGTTGGTGACTGAAATTTTGTAAATAGATCTCGCCGCGACGAAAAACGCTTTGCTTTAATGTCTTCCATCCCAACTCGCGTATCATATCTACCACACTCTCTCCCCTATTACGTGATAATAGAAAACGAGCTGCCCTTTTTTGCACCCTTTCGATGTCCTCCGCCAATCCCACCTGGTAAGGATCCCACACCGCGCAGCAATATTCTAACAAACGAGTGTAGTGTAAGCTGTCTCTTTAGTAGACTTGTTGCATCTTCTAAGTGTCCTGCCAATGAATCGCAACCTTTGGCTGGCCTTCCCCACAATATATCTATGTGGTCTTTCCAACTGAAGTTGTTCGTAACTTTAACACCCAGGTACTAAGTTGAATTGACAGCCCTGAGAATTGTACTATTTATTGAGTAATGGAATTCCAACGGATTTCTTTGGGAACTCATGTGGATCACCTCACACTTTTCGTTATTTAGCGTCAACTGCCACCTGCCACACCATACAGCAATCTTTTCTAAATCGTTTTGCAACTGATACTGGTATTCGGATGACCTTACTAGACGGTAAATTACAGCATCATCTGCGAACAACCTAAGAGAACTGCTCAGATTGTCACCCAGGTCATTTATATAGATCAGGAACAGCAGAGGTCCCCGGACGCTTCCCTGGGGAACACCTGATATCACTTCAGTTTTAATTCGATGATTTGCCGTCTATTACTATAAACTGCGACCTTCCTGACAGGAAATCACGAATCCAATCGCACAGCTGAGACGATACCCCATATGCCCGCAGCTTGATTAGAAGTCGCTCGTAAGGAACGGTGTCAAAAGCTTTCCGGAAATCTAGAAATACAGAATCAACTTGAGATCCCCTGTCGATAGCGGCCATTACTTCGTGCGAATAAAGAGCCAGCTGCGTTGCACAAGAACGATGTTTTCTGAAACCATGCTGATTACGTATCAATATATCGTTCCCTTCGAGGTGATTCATAATGTTTGAATACAGTATATGCTCCAAAACCCTACTGCAAACCGACGTCAATGATATAGGTCTGTAGTTCGATGGATTACTCCTACTACCCTTCTTAAACACTGGTGCGACCTGCGCAATTTTCCAATCTGTAGGTACAGATCTAACGGTGAGCGAGCGGCTGTATATAATTGCTAAGTAGGGAGCTATTGTATCAGCGTAATCTGAAAGGAACCTAATCGGTATACAATCTGGACCTGAAGACTTGCCCGTATCAAGCGATTTGAGTTGCTTCGCAACCCCTAAGGTATCTACTTCTAAGAAACTCATGCCAGCAGCTGTTCCTGTTTCAAATTCTGGAATATTCCATTCGTCTTCACTGGTGAAGGAATTTCGGAAAACTGCGTTCAATAACTCCGCTTTAGCGGCACAGTCGTCGGTAACAGTACCATGGGCACTGCGCAGCGAAGGTATTGACTGCGTCTTGCCACTTGTGTACTTCACATACATGGTTCAAATGGCTCTGAGCACTATGGGACATAACATCTGAGGTCATCAGTCCCCTAGAGCTTAGAAATACGTAAACCTAACTAACCCAAGGACATCACACACATTCATACCCGAGGCAGGATTCGAACCTGCGACCGTAGCTGTCGCGCGGTTCCAGACTGAAGCGCCTAGAACCACTCGCCTATAGCGGCCGGCCTGACCACTCTTTCGGCTTGAAAACCCTATTCTTGAACATAATCTCCATTCAATGCGACGGCCTTACGCCATCTTACTGGGAGGGCCTGTATTCTTGCACGATATCACTCTACAGGTAAACGTCGGAGCCAACATCTTGCTGCTTCAATAGCCTCTCCATCACCCCCTGCCGCTTCCCATGGAGTTCGTCCTTCAATGGACCAAACGCATGGATGTCGAAATGTGCGAGATCCGGGTTGTAAGGTGAATGAGGAAGAACAGTCCAATGGAGTTCTGTGAGCACTACCGACAGAGATATCCAATTGTCCAGCCAGATGTTTGATTATGATCCGTCGATCACTTCGAACGAGAATGCCCGCACGTTCGTACAGTGCAGGAGTCACAGCTGTGTGCGGCCGGCTGGGACGAGGGAGATCGTATGGGTTTGCGTGGTGTTGTTGCGATGATGACAGATGCCTCGCTCACTGCCAGGTCTCCGTAGACATTCTGCAATCGCCCATAAATACCTGGCATGCTCAGATTTTCCGTCAAAATAAACTCAGCTCTCTGTTTGAAACGCAACTCCATTACAGACACCACTCTGAAGCCTGCGTATAAGTCCGACACCAACCAGAACTTCACGAAATTGTCGGCAGCTGTGGTCGAGCGGTTCTAGGCGCATCAGTCTGGAACCGCGTGACCGCTACGATCACAGGTTCGAATCCTGCCTTGGGCATGGATGTGTGTGACACCCTTAGGTTAGTTAGTTTCAAGTAGTTCTAAGTTCTAGGAGACTAATGACCTCAGATGTTAGCTCCCATAGCGCTCAGAGCCATTTGAACAATTTTTTTTTCACGAAATTGAAGGGACTGAAGAGGGAATTTTTGACGATTTCGCACACATATTCCGCATTTTTTAAAGCGAAATTGTCCGAGAGTAAAATGTATTGTATTAAATAATGAACGCCTCTCGTATTATCGGCAAAGTTAACGTGTTTTTCCAAGGAAACCTTTTTCCCAATGGACGAATAGTATCTGTTTGTTACCTATTTCACATGCAGCCTAAAAATAATAGGAATGTAGTTCTACACTGCCGGGATAGTAATTCATCGGCGCGTCTACCTACAGCTCCTTCGTTAAGTTGGTTGATTGGTTAGTTTGGGGGGAGGCAACCAACACCAAACAGCGAGGTCATCGGTCCCATTGGGATAGGGAAGGATGGGGAAGGAAGTCGGTCGTGACCTTTCAAAGCAGCCATCCCGAAATTTGGCTGAAACGATTTAGGAAAATCACGCAAAACCTAAATCAGAATGGTCGGACGCCGGTTTGGAACGTCGTCCTCCCAAACGCGAGTCCAGTGTGTTAACCACTGCACCACCTCGCTCGGTACGTCTTGAAGTCCACCTCTGTCAATCGCGGAACTTGTGGTAAAGACTTATATATCTCATAGTTTCAACAAAGACTGCGACCAAAAATTGTTTATCGCAAGAAGTAACAAATTAAATTGACATTATTGTAACCGGTCTATTGATAAGAAGTAAAATTCTAACAGAGTTATATCGTCGTAATTGCCAAATGAAGCAAACTAAAGCACATACATTGAATTTGCGGGAAATAATCTAACACTGGTGCCCTCAAGATGCCTTCTTCCCCAATGGCGTGGTAATCGTCTGACGTTATCACAGTCACTCTTGCTCGTCCCCTAACCTCAAACACAATGAGAGTTCGATAACACAATAAAGGAATCAGTTAAAAATAAAATTGAATGTGCTGTCAGCATTTTAATCCATGAATTAGATACATAAGTTCGCCTAAAAATACTGCTGCTAACAGACTTCACGTGGATATTATAAAATGTTTTACTTTTAACAAGTAATCATTTAGTTCTACACGAGTTCAGTCCGAAACAATATCGTCCCTAGACTGCATATGGTGCAGCACACAACTGATGACCCAAAGCATTACAACGGCAGTCGCGAGATTGAATGCCATATAATGACGCTGCGACCACGTGATTCTATAAGGAAAGTCTATTTTAGAAGCGGAGAAGAGGCCAACAGGGAACCAGTATAGCTACAATACGGGCCGCGAATAGAGAAATCCACTGACATCAGCCGCTTTGACAAAGGACAGTTCCTTATGACCCGGCTCTTGGGTACGACCATCTCGGAAACGAGAAGCATGCTACTGTGGTGAAAATCTGTGGAAATTGGTTGATAAACGGCAAAAGCACCAGTAGGCGACAAGTGGTTGGACGACCACACCACATCTCAAAACGTGGAGAGCGGAGGCTTAGCTGCTCTGTGTAGTAGAATACGCGGCGATCTGTGGCAGTTCTGAGACAGGCAACGTAGCTAGTTCAAGCACATATGGTTCGGACCACTCCACACACACTGTTGAACATGTGGCTCCGTAGCAAAAAAATGGTTCAAATGGCTCTGAGCACTATGGGACTCAACTGCTGTGGTCATAAGTCCCCTAGAACTTAGAACTACTTAAACCTAACTAACCTAACGACAGCACACAACACCCAGCCATCACGAGGCAGAGAAAATCCCTGACCCCGCCGGGAATCGAACCCGGGAACCCGGGCGTGGGAAGCGAGAACGCTACCGCACGACCACGAGATGCGGGCGCTCCGTAGCAGATAGTCACTACGTGTTTCCATATTTACTCGACGAAAACGTCAGTTACGATTACAATGGGCCGGGGATTTAGACGTTCGACGGTAGATCAATGGAAAGGTGAACCACGTTTCTCGCTACGCAAGATGGATGATCATGCCCGCATACGCCGTCATCCAGGCGAACGGCTGTGCGAAATATGCGCCGCGCCAGAGACGCAGGTCAGTAGGCGTAGTATTACACTGTGAGCGATGTTCACCTGAGCTTCCATTGGACTTGTGGCACTAATCTAAGGAACAATTAGAGCTGTGGGCTGCCTAACCTTATTGCGGACCAACTGTTCGCCGTGCATCAGTCTTCCCAGAAAGCACAACATTCCGTTTTAAAAGGCCAGAATCGTACTACAGCTTTTCGAGGAGCATGTTACTGAACTCACGTTGGTACCGCTGCCACCAAACTTGTCTAGCCTGACATCTGGACGCTATCGGACGCCAGCTCCGAGCCCGCAGACTTCCGATCCTTAGTTTACAGCAATAGCGTGCCACATACCTCGGAAACACTACCAAGGATTTGTCGATTCGCTATTTTATTGCATTTCAGAGAGGTATCAACAAGCTATTAAGCAAATGGTCATTATGAGTTGGCTCATGAGTGTGTTATATACTTAACCAAATTCATCAACGAATAGTTTGTCCCTGTAACCGACGTTCCTAAATACTCGGATGAAAGATTTTCATCATATGCACCAGTTGAGTTTGCAGCAGATTTATTGTTGGCATTTTAAATGACTGTACTCCAAAGATCAAAGGTGGGCTTTACTGGAAACACCTAAAGAATACGGAAAAGTTGTCGAAATATCGTGTAAAATGACATTTACTTTACTGTAAACTCTAAAATCCGGAGAATATATCGTTCGTCGGGGATGTTTCTAAACTCAAAACTTGAAAGGCGAACCCCATAGCAATAAATAAAATTTCCTACTTTTTTTTATCTTATGGGACTTAACTGCTAAGGTCATCAGTCCCTAAGCTTATACACTATTTAGCCTAAATTATCCGAAGGACAAACACACACACACTCATGCCCGAGGGAGGACTCGAACCTCCGCCGGGATCAGCCGCACAGTCCATGACTGCAGCGCCTTAGACCGCTCGGCTAATCCCACGCGGCAAAATTTCCTACTTCCTTCTAAAAGACGTATCTATTATTGACCTGGAATGAAGGAAAGCAATAATTCGATTAACTGAATCTGGACTATAGTATCGTCGATTTGTGAAAAGCGTTGTACTACTCCTTGCTTCAGGACTCCAGTAGATTCTAGAAAGGATGCCACAGACAGTTAACTACGTTAACTGCTACGGTCGCAGGTTCGAATCCTGCCTCGGGCATGGTTGTTTGTGATGTCTTTAGGTTAGTTAGGTTTAACTAGTTCTAAGTTCTAGGGGACTAATTACCTCAGCAGTTGAGTCCCATAGTGCTCAGAGCCATTTGAACCATTTTGAACTACGTTAACTCTAAAATTATATATAATTATTATTTTCTCGTTAGTGATCTTTTAGTTTATTTCTGCATTTATTATCTCGTCTTCTAACTTGTATTATACAAGTTTCTGTTGCTGTCTTCGATACGAAACTGGTTAGTTGGAGCTGTCCGCGCTAGTCTATCCTGTACAAGCCTCTTAATTTGCTGCTCTGGCTGTAGCACTAAGCGGCATTTTCAGCACAGGACACACTCACACACACACACACACACGAATATAATCTTTAATCATTGCCCACAAAATACACGCTACAGTTCACTACACTTAATGATGTAACACGATTTACGTGCAGAAAGATGAGTATGCTGTTTGTATCCTATGGTGAAATGGTGTTTAGTACTTCAGACAGCCGCGCGGGATTAGCCGAGCGGTCTCAGGCGCTGCAGTCATGGGCTGTGCGGCTGGTCCCGGCGGAGGTTCGAGTCCTCCCTCTGGCATGGGTGTGTGTTGTCCTTAGGATAATTTAGGTTAAATAGTGTGATAGCTTATGGCCTGATAACCCTCGCAGTTAAGTCCCATAAGATTTCACACACATTTGAACATTTGAAGTACTTCAGACAGAACAATAGCTTCTGTAGCAGTTCAACAAGAATACGCGAACAATACTAACATACACAGTAAGTAACAAAGAAAAAGGAAAATCTGGTATGAAATAACGGCAGTATTTTGAAAAGGATAGACTGCTACTCACCATACAGAGAAGACGTTGAGTCCGGCTTCTGTGGTCAGAGCAGTGGTCATGTATGTGTGAGTCTGAATGTGTACGTCAGCCTTTTTCAGGGCTCTATAGCAAACTTTAAGCCTTAATTTTCTTAAATTTCTGTATTGAAAGTGCTCTCACAGAGACAAAAAACACGTTTGTCTGTAACACATAGACTTTTGTCATACACAGTATCTTGCAAGTGGCAGAAGAAAAGAAGGCGCAGACAACGTCGCCCTAGTTATTGTACTATATCGTGGCACAATAACCGTGATACGCTCCTACGGGACTCCTCTCCGATTTACGGATCCATATGGCGCTGTCGTTATAGCACTCGGCCCTCGTTATGGATGGATGGAGTCCATTCCCCCTCACGATAAAACGGATTAGAATTTCAATCAGTATAGACACAAGCCGGGATGGTTTCGTTGTAAAGAAGAAGGCCAGTTTGCTTCCCCATCTTCGCCCCAATCCAGCCTTACGATCCAGCTATGATGTCGTTGTCGACGGGACCTTAAAGCTTAATTTTCCTCCTTGCTTTTGCTGATATACATTCTCTCTTAAATAGTTTCTAACAGACTCAGTAAGCTACACTAGACAGAAATAAAAGTAATAACAGGTTGGGTCGAAAAAACTAAAGTTCGCAACATATTTAATAGCTGGTAGAGTCAGAAGCACAATTACATTACTCATCGACGCAGCTATATCGTAGTTGACTGCTAAGCAATGGCAAGCTATTTGGACGGCATCTCTACTTACTGTACAGTATATCATCTCTCTTTAAATGTGGATGAACGTTACATGCAGAAGACGAATTATCCAATTATAATACTTGCAATAAACGACTGAAGACTGTAAAATTGTTTAAATATCCAGGGGTAATATTATGAAACAGAGAAAAATAGAAATCAGTATTAGGGATGGCGAATAGAACATTTATTTTCGGAGGATTATAGGAAAGTGCGCTAATTCTTTTAAGTAAATCATGTAGAAGATGTGGTGTCACGTAATATTGTGTGCTACTGCAGTGTCTAGAAACCCAATCAGTCAAGTCTAAATGTAGAAGCTGAAATTCAGATATTTGTTTCTAGTGTAATGTAAATTTCGTGTGTCCTACACAAAATTGCAAGAAAGACGGGACTCTTTGAAAGGAAGGCGCCGTTGTTCAAAATGCGTCCTTTAATGTAATTTTAGCGAAATGGTATTCCAGGCAGATTTCGCACCAGTTATGCTACCTCCATTGCATATTTCGCACAAAAATCGTGAGCGTAAGATGAGGGAGATTAATATGAATACGTAGAGTCTATCACGTTTCCTCACTCTGTACACACGTGTACACTGGTATCCAAAATTAAAGCAACAAAACGAAATTTTGCAAGGTTGCAGTCAGGTAATACTAAAGTAGAAACAATATAATGAATACATGTTACTGTCTCGTATGAAACATAAAAAATAAAAGAACACCCTAAGACTGTCACTTAATCTCTATGGGCAGTATCTCATTTTTTGCACACAACAATGTGACTTGCTGAGTATGCACCTAGAGAAAGTCGTAGATTAGATAACAGCATGATCGAATTGAGACGTAGGATGCCAGAATGCACTAGTTCATGCAAAACTGGACAATTCTTGTGAAGCTCTTGTCAAGCAGAATATGAAGAACGTCTGAAGATTACTATGTAAGAATTGTATGAGGAAAGTAATAAGACTACCACAGTTTTCATTTTTTTTCAAACAACAGTACCGTCCCTCGGGAGCTATACAAGCTATACACCGGCGGAGTCGTTGTTCTCAGTCCTGGTAGCAGCGATGGAAAGCTTCAACTGGTGTGGCCTTTAACATATCTGTCACATTCTTTTGAATGTTCTCCATAGTCCGAAAATGAAGTCCTTCTAATACATTTTTCAGTTTCTGGAAAGTAAAAATGTCACAAGGACTCAGATCAGGTGAATGGGGCAGGAGGGGGGGGGGGGAGTCTACGGAACAACAAGAATGCCTTTTGAGGTAAAAAATCCCATGATGAAAGAGGCTGTGTGACATGAGGCGTTGTCATGATGGAAAATTCACTTGTCTTAAGTGACCGGTTTCACTCTAGTCACCATTTTCCTCAGTCTTTCAAGGATATTTTTGTAAAACACTTGGTTGACAGTTTGTCCAGAAGGAACAAATTCTTTATGCACGATACTCATACTATCAAAAAATCTAATCAGCATTGTTTTGATCTTTGATTTGCTCATTAGAGCGTTTTTAGGTCCAAGATATCCCTCAGTGTGCCATCCCTCACAATATCGCTTTTTCTCAGGATCTTCCTCAAAAATCCAGGATTCATCACCTGTGATGACATGAATGAACCATTTGTGTTCATTCGCAATCCTCTCAAGAAGATCAATGCGCACATGTCTTCGATTGGCCTTGTGCTCAGATGTGAGGTTTTCCAGCACCATTTTGGTTCAAACTTTTCACGTGTGCAAAACATCGGTCAAAATTTGAAGTGCAGCGAAAGTGTTTAACAGGCCACCCACCATCCTTATTGTTAAATGTTGGTCTGATCTCACAAGAGCACCCACAAGTTCGTCGATTTCGTCTGTTTTTGAAGTTGAAGGTCTCCCCGAGTAAGGTCATCTTCAACGTGTTCTCGGCCGTCCGTAAATGATTTGTTCCAGCGAAAAACTTTTTCTCTGGATAAGGAATGTTCCTCATAGTCCTGTTTCAATGTCACATTCGAAAATTCCCCAAATTCAACACAAAAGTTGATGGCATAATATTGCCGTAAACTCCTTGTTCATAGCACACAGGAAAAATACCGCTTCACCGATGACGGCCTCAAACACCATGTGAAGTCTGTGCGGAGCTGAAACTCGGACTGAGCATCTGTAAGGAATGACCACATCGATCTACACAAGTGTAACAACACAGAGTTGCCAGATCGCTCGCAGTTTTGTCAGTGTCATTACTTTTCTCATAAACCTCGTATGGACGTTCCATTAAGTTGTCAGAAATTACTCGCATACTCGTATGGAAAAGCTCAGTTAAACAAGAGCATGGTGAGCAGATTAAATGTGATAACAGATTTCCGACGCGTATAAATTACTGTTTACAGTTCAATAGCGCAGCATCTCATTATGCTGCACTGAGGACGCGGTAACGACTAGTTTCTGATCCAATCGAGCAGGAGTTGATAGCGGTGCTACTGCAACTCGCAAAAAAAGGAAGCGTGTGAATCGCGGGGCTGTTATACATATCCGGTGCGTGCCGAACCGCAGCTGGATCGTGATGGCGCGGCCGCTGAAGCGCGGCAATCTATCAGCGCTGCCGGCCGGCTGCCATTTAGCGGGTGACGTCGCAGGGAGCCCAGGCGCAGGCGGGCGTTTAGCGACTGCTGCCGCGCCAACCCATTACGTGCCGCAATTAACGAGTCCGCGTCGCGTTGTTTCCGATAGGCAGTGCTATCAGTTTTTCCGTCAATTAGGCCAATTAACTGGCAGCGTCATCAGCGGAGCCGCCGCCGCGTGACAGGGCAACGCTCTGGGCCACAGGCTGAAGATCCGCTGCGGAAGGGGGGGGGGCAGGGGGGGGGGGGGCGAGAGAACTGTGGGTAGGTGTTGGGGAGGGAACGGTGCGTGGGCGGAAAGGGCGGCGGGAGTGTAGTCCGTTTTCAGCTTGTCACAGTCCTCATTGAATAATTTCGTAACACAACAGGGAGCAAGTGCACTGCACTGCTACTGTTTGCAGATACAAGTCTGATTACGTTTGTCCCCTACTGCCACCTTGCGTTCATAGAGAATGTACAGGGACAACAGAACTCGTTCAACAAATGTTTTGTATTCACACTGTTCTGCAGCCTTCATGAAGTTCATTATGTATATAATTACAGGATGTACATATATCCACAACGTTTGCACAATTGTTTAGTCAAATTGACCATGGTTTCGACTGCACTAGAGCAATCTTCATTAGAATAAAAAATTTGTACGCGGATTGCATGTGATCACACCGTGGGTAAAAAATGTCTGAGCAAAAGTGTAATTAAATAACTTACAGTTTCTGGATTTCAGCCAGCCAATACAAATGTTTCAAAATTTACATATAGATATATGCTATGTATGTAGTGTTGCCCAGGTATGTATTTATTCCAGTCTTCTATTAGCCCAATTCCTCCTTACCTATCTGTCTGTCCATTTCCACTATACCCACTCTGCCCACCACCTCCACCCCCTCCCCTCTCTGTTCATCTCCCCCTGTCCCTCTCTCTGTCCATCTCGTCTTTCCCTTCTCTCTATCAATCTGCTCCTCCTCCCACCCTACTGTCAATTGGCTCCTTTTCCCTTTGTCCATCTTCTCCTTCCACTTCTAATTCCATCTCCTCCTTCCCCCCTATTTATCAGTCCAGTCCTCTCCTCTCTCTGCTCCTCTTCCCCCTCTCTCACCATCTACTGTTCGTCCCGTTCTCTCTCCATTTCTTCTTCCCACTCTGTCTGTTCATCTCCTCCTCCCCCATCTTTCTACCCCTCTCTTCCTCCCCCTGTCTCTGTCCTTCTTCTCAGATCTGTTACCATCTCCTCCTCCTCCCTAGCAGTCCGTCCATCTCCTCATCCTCCATTCTTTCTCCACATTATCACATTGGACCCTGTAGGAGGCTGGTGGTACTTACCCCTACAGTACTTGTTTCCAGATTGTAGCTAATATGTCTACCAAATTTGACTGAAACCGTTCCAGGGATTTAGGATGAACTTTTTACCCATTACTTTGCTTGCATACACACACGTCAAATAACCTACGTGATCAAAAGTATCCGGACACATGGCTGAAAATTACAAGTTCGTGGCGCCCTCCATCAGTATTGCTGGAATTTAATATGGTGTTGGCCCGCCCTTAGCTTTGATGACAGCTTTCACTATCGCAGGCATACGTTCAATCAGGTGCTGAGAGGTTTCTTGGGGAATGACAGCCCATTCTTCACGGAGTGCTGCACTGAGGAGAGGTATCGGTTCGGTCGGTGAGGCCTGGCACGATGTCGGCGTTCCAAAACATCCCAAAGGTGTTCTGTAGGATTCAGGTGAGGACCCTGTGCAGGCCAGTCCATTACAGGGATGCTACTGTAGTGTAACCACTCTGCCACACGCTGTACATTATGAACAGGTGCTCGATCGTATTGAAAGATGCAATCGTCATCTCCGAATTGGTCATCAACAGTTGGAAGCAAGAAGGTGCTTAAAACATCAATGTAGGCCTGTGCTGTGATAGTCGCACACAAAACAACAAGGAGTGCAAGTCCCCTCCATGTAAAACTCGGCCGGCCGCGGTGGTCTCGCGGTTCTAGGCGCGCAGTCCGGAACCGTGAGGCTGCTACGGTCGCAGGTTCGAATCCTGCCTCGGGCATGGATGTGTGTGATGTCCTTAGGTTAGTTAGGTTTAAGTAGTTCTAATTTCTAGGGGACTAATGACCTGAGAAGTTGAGTCCCATAGTGCTCAGAGCCATTTGAACCTTTTTTTTTTTTTTTTTTTTTTTTTGTAAAACTCGACCAATAGAGTCCAAGTTTTCTCACCTCCAAGTCCAAGTTTTCTCACCTCCCGCCTAACTGCCATAGTACTTGCAGTGGATCCTGATGCACTTTAGAATTCTTGTGTGATGGTCTGGATAGATGTCTGCTTATTACACATTGCGACCTTCTTCACCTGTCGGCGGTCTCTGTCAGTCAACATACAAGGTCGGCCTGTACGCTTTTATGATGTAAGTGTTCATTCACGTTTACACTTCACTATCACATCGGAAACAGTGGACATAGTGATGTTTGGGAGTGTGGAAATCTCGCTTACAGACGTATGACACAAGTGACACCCAGTCACCTGACCACGTTCGAAGTCCGTGAGTTCCGCAGAACGCCCCATTCTGCTCTCTCACGATGTCTAATGACTACTGAGGTCGCTGACATGGAGTAACTGGCACTACGTGGCAGCACAATGCACCTAATATGAAAAACGTATGTTTTTGGCGGTGTCCGGGTACTGTTGATCACGTAGTGTATATCTGACACATATTTACAAATTTCACAAGTATTTCTACACATATTTCACCTGTATCTGTAGCGAATTTTACCCGGCAGGTTCATTTTCACGCAACTGAGCGTTCATTACGTCGTATCTCCTGAATTATGGGCTGCCCAACGATATAATTTTGCAGGTACAGACAGTGGTATATGTGCTGCTGTATGCGAAATGCGTTGTGTATAGATTTAGCAGTAAAGAAGTAACAAATTAAAACTTCATGCATCATGTGGTAATTTTTCATGCATCTCAGTGTTTATGACGTCGTATCTCCCAACTAAGTGTCGTACAGTGATGTATTTTTTCTTGTAATTCAGTAATATATGTGAATACTGTCTGCAAAATATGTCACTAATACAGTTAGTAGTAAAGAAGTCACAAATTAAACCGTCATGCTTCACGTGGCACTTTTACAGCATTAACAGCTAAAACTTAGTAGGCTATAAACTTTTAACTTTTCATCGTTTTATAGGGGTTGTCAGCGAGAAAAAGTTTTGGAAAGGTTTCAAATTATGTATAAAGCCTCAAACTCTCTCATTCTCAATTACTGGATGAGTACAGTACAGGTATTCTCGCGTTCTGGCCTACACTGATTTTTCAGCCCTATTTCTTTGGTAGGTGGGTGGTTCTTACATCACAGTGATTCTTTCTAGACAATAAACCATATGTGCACCACGTTTGGTTGAAATCGGTCCAGTAATTTAGGAGGATCTTACATATGTACACGCATACATACGTATCTACATTCATTTTTATGATTTGTGTGGATATATGTACGTCTTAACATAGTCATTCAGCCAGTACCGGTGACAAAATTTTTTTTTCACCACTATGGTTTGATCCAGCTATCTCCAGATCTACTGTCAAAGCGCTTTTGGGCATTAGTTTTGTTGACGACAAGGTGGACTTCTGTAGTTGTAAAGTTGTCGGAATAGATATTTATACTTTTTTAGTTAATTTTGTTGCTAACAATTTTACAGAAAACTAATATTCTAATACTGCTGACGAACTAAGCGCCCGATGTCTGTGTGTTTCTCGAAGATAGAATGACTGCTGTGAAATTTGTTGTTCGATGTCTGAAAAATAGGTTGCTGTGACTGATATGTAACGATATTTTAATCACATTACTCTCGCGGTTTACTCACGGTATCGGATGTGCCTGGTAATAACCGTTAAAATAAACGCGTTCTGTCTGTCCAGGATTTCTCCCGATTCAATTAGCCAACGGAGTGTGGGACGAATGATTGATTATTTATTATCCTACACAATACTACCAATCAGAGGCATTTTTGACAACCCACACGTGGGAATTTGATAGATAGTTGCAGAATGTGTTCAAAGTCTTGTGATAAAATTGTTCCCTTTGCTTGCAGGTTCTTTTCTCGAATTAGGTTTTGTTGGCAATCTTTTCCTGAAACAGTTTTTGTCCCACACGAAGTTTATTTAGATTCTATAGCGTCCTGTTGGAATCGTGTTAGTTTTAGGTAGATAAAAATGTGTCCTATGGGTGAAGTAAACTGAGTATCTTGAGGTTATGCTTTAAAGGGTATTCAAAGATGTCCAAAACCTTTAGGGATGAAAAGTATACATGGTGTCCCATTTACGCTGAACATGCGAAATAACGTTTCATCCAGAAGCAAAATAAAAGAATCTGAGAATAATAACATACAACAAAACATCGGGATTTGACACTTCAGAAACTAAATCTTTCGGCCATCTGCATGTTTAAACTTTGACCACACAACGAGCCGGCCGCTGTGGCAGAGCGGTTCTAGGCGCTTGAGTCCGGAACAGCGCTGCTTCTACGGTCGCAGGTTCGAATCCTGCCTTGGGTATGGCTGTGTGTGATGTCCTTAGGTTCGTTAGGTTTAAGTAGTTCTAAGTTCTAGGGGACTGATGACCTCAGGTGGTAAGTCCCATAGCGCTCAGAGCCATTTTGAACATTGACGCTATTTAACGTCGTTGGATGACGTTTCCGGACATAACTTCCCATTCAGAATATTATGTAGTCACTCCCTTCTACAATTCCTAGAAGTTTGTAACGGGAATTTCCGACCACCCTGTATGTTACTTAGAAAATAAAATTTTTATTGTCCCTGAAAGCCGTTAGATATGCATCCTTCAACTTTTTGTCACATGACTGAGTGTCGTTTCAGACATTTAGTAATGCAGACCGAAATAAAGTAAAGCTACTAAGGTCGTTTCCTTCTCGTTTTTCAAAACTAAATACTTCCTTTTCTCCTACACTGGGCTCAGTTTCCTAACAATTCTAACGATTCTCATAGTTTCACTTCTGATGTGTCAAGACATAAATGGAGTTTGTGATTACTACACGATTTCTTAGAACATTTGTACTTCCCTCCATTGACCATTTCCACTCCTAGTTGTACAAGTTTGTGACATTGTATTCAGTTTTCTTAAAATGTGTATTTTCCTTCATCGTGCACACAATTTCACAAGGCAGCAGGGAATGTTACCCAATACAGGTTATGACATAATATGTAGAGCCACAATAAATTACAGAGATAGTTTGAAGCATCTGTAGACAAAACAGTGTATTAAACTGCAAATGCTCCGCCATACGATTATATCCCCATATATGGTACGACATTGGCAACTTTATTATTCAATCACGACACTGCAGAAATGCAATTATTCAAGAGGGTCTCATTTTGTAGTTTTAGTCGTCATTGTGGTTTAGCATACTGTAGATTGCCATGTTTACCAAAACCTTCCAAGTGAGAGGAGTTCTCTTAAATGTGATTAAACTGAGGATTTTGTTTGTATTTGAGAAACGCTGCAATTGGAATTACATCATTACTGACATGAAGTAAAAATAGCTAAGAAAAAATTTCTCACCAGTTAGTTTGAAATAACAATATCAATGTAGCGAATCATAATATCATTGACTTTATGATACACATATTTGATTGTGTATAACATAGTGCAGAAATGGTTTAGCATAGCGTAGAGTTTCCACATTTATCTAAATCTTCCAGGTGAGAGGCGAATGATTCTCTCAGCCATTATAAAATAGGCGACTTCCTCATTCCTGAGAAATGCTCTACTTGAAATAATGCAACTGCTGACATGAAGTCAAAGTATCTAGCAAAAAAAGTTATCTCATCATTCAGTAGCACTTGGGATGAGTGTTATCAATGTTTCAGAGATTATTAAAATTAATTTTTTGTTGCAGTGTTTAGCTGTGTATAAAATAGTACAGAAATTCCTAAGAATGTTTTATATTTTCCTCTTGTAGTTAGAAAAGGTAGTTCCATCATAAAATGTAAAATCATGGATAAGCCCTATATTTCCGCCTGCAGCTGAAAAGCAGCGACTGACAGTAAGAGGCTTGTGGGTGACCGCTGGTCAACAGTATAGCCTTCCAGAGTCCTGGCACGGTCGCCAGCTGCAGTTAGCGTTGCTCTGTGAGCGACTACAGCGCCGCCGGCAGCGAGAGGCCGCCGTTAACTTGCGCCTTGCCGCAATCCCTGTCAGCAACCCTCAGGCCGCCAAAGTGCAAGTTGGCTACACAAAGGGCAAGCCTTTCTGGCCAGCAGCTATCGTGCGACGACAGACAAGTAGGCTATTCCTGGTTGCGACACCCAACTCATTATCGGCTGTTTACTGGAAATTGGCGCGCACGACGTGAAGCTCTCATTTCCCGCGGCTAATAATGGTGTCAACGGCAAGCAGAAAGCTTCTGGGTTGGGCTGTTATTAATGAGAACTTTCAGCCACCCACACTTCAGGCCAGACAGCTCTCTTGTTGGTAGTCATCTCAGTATTCCAGCAGTTCACATGTGACCTGTGGTTTGTTCGGTTTCTTTAGCATTAGTTCATAAAACTACACATTAAAGACATTAAAAGAATAACTTTCGAATGAGGACTGCTCCTTTATACATTAAGTAACCTTTAAGTCGAATGAAACTTATTCCTGTTTGTCCTAATAACGCCAGCGTTGCAACTAAAACCGTTCCATATTTGCTTTTTACAATTGTTACAGTATTTCATTTACTTTTACAGCTTTAAACTAAGTTCTAATACAGCCGGCAGTCGATCAGTGCTCTTAGTCTACAAAAATATGTTCGTTAATTCTTGTGATCAGATTATGAGAATGTCCATTCAGCAATTCCATTTGATTTTGTACTAAATGCAGTCCAACAGTCCCTTTTATATGGTTTTTGTTCGTACTGCTACATAAACCGTCCAATACAAAAATTCCGACACAATATCTGGAATTCTTAAACTTCCCGATACCACCTGTCTGGTCTGGCGGATGTCCGGTATCTACGTTCGAGCCCACTGACAGAACAGCTTCATATCATCACATAGTCATAGACAAATTCCACTGTCTTCACAGTTTATTTACGTAAATAGTGTTTTCAAGGCTTCCACTTCTCATTCTCCTATGCTACAAAGTCTTTCTCTATAATAAATTGCTCCAAAATATTTGCATTACCTGCGTACTGTCGTAAGTCAATATTTAGTTGCACAAGAACAAATATGGGCAACTTGCGACCAACGTTTTACTCATATCACATCACATCAACTACTGAAATATTCGTATATCAGCAAAACAGAAAATATAGAACATAGTTATTAGAAATAATTGGACTCAAGCTCCAAGAACGAAGTCACCGGTATATGGAAAAAAAGGAACAGAAACAGTCTTCTGTAGTTACAAAAGAAACATACGTCTACCTTAAAACGTAAGAAATCATTTTGGAATTCCGTAGTGCCTACATTTCGTCAGCTTCTACGAAAGAAACGAGTATTGCAGCTGAGTTAATGCCACTACAGTGTCTGAAAATGTCTGTGGGCTCCAATGCAACGGCAGCAAGGAATGAAATTAAACTCATAGCTTTACAACGAAATGAAACCAAACAAGGACCAAAATAAAAGCCATTGTTTCAAAATGCATATGGTGAGATCAAATGTGCTTCTGGGTATTTCATTAAATACCATGAAGCTCTACCAAATGGATTTAACCCTTCTTAGACCCTCCTTGGCACGCTGCGCACAAGGTTGCCGGAACACTGCTGCACTAACCTGGCCCATACCCGAAGGACGCACACATAAGGAGGTTTTCTACGACCACAGGCTAGACCTTCGTGTTGGTCCCAGGCAGCTCAGTAGGGTCTACGTCAGTAGCTAATCGCGCTGAAACAGGACAGGTTCATCAATTCGGCGGTGGTGTTCTTTCTACCTTTCTACCAAAATTTTCGATCTTGATGCACATTATAGTACCTAGTCAGCCCCAATACCATTACAGAGCCTTCATCACTGTATCGCATGTCTCTGTAACGTGTAGTAATAAACTAAACAGTCTGTCAAATACTTGAGAGTGAATTTTATTTCGTTATGTTCCTCTCACAGATATCTTTTGATGGTTGTACAACATTGGATTCACCTAATGACTTATTTATTCTACCACTTGGAGCGGAAAAGAAAAACGTTGTTAATATTTAATTGTATTTAAAATTATTCTGAATGTTGAATGTTACAAAATATTTTGCTTTGTAATTTGTATCCTGCACTTATCATGTGTACCCTTTCGGTTTAATTTCGTTTTAGCACCGAGTAACGAGATTTTCGTCTAGGTATATGAAAAGTGAAAAGATGAAAAGTAGATCAATAATGGCGGTGTTATCCCTGAGTGGTCTAGCCTCAGGGTTCCTTCAGGGAATAGTCTCTTCTAGCCTTAAGCATGAAATATCTAGTTTGAGGAAGAATAACTGTAGTGATGCAGTCTAGGACAAAAAAAAGACGCACCACGAAGGAATTAACAGAATGGGGCAGAAAACGGCAGATGTGATGTACATGTACAGACACACAAACGATTACGCAGAAAAATTGGATGATTTACACAGAAAAATTGGATGGTTTATTCAAGAAAAAGAGCCTCGATACAACAACGTGTTCGCCCACCTCTGACCCTCATACAAACAGTTATTCGGTTTGGAAGTGATTGACGGAGTTTTTGGATCATCTCCTGAGGGATATGGAGCCAAATTCTGACCAACTGGCACGTCAGATGGTCAAAATACCGACATAGGTGGAGGACCAATAATGCTACAAATGTTGAATATTGGGGAGAGATCTGAGGGCGTTGCTTGGCCAAGGAACGGCTTCGCAAGCACGAAGACAAGCAGTAGGAACTCTCGCAACGTGCGGGCGGGCGTTTAGATTGCTTAATCGTAAGCCCTGGTTGGCTTACCATGAAGGGCAACAAAATGGCGTGCAGAATACCGTGGACATACCGCTGCGCTGTAACGGTGCCGCGTATGACAACCAAAGAGGTCCTGCTAAGAAAAGAAATGACACCTCACACCATCACTGCTGGCTGTTGGGTCATATGGCGGGCAGCGGTCAAGTTGGTACCCCACCGCTCAAATCGACATGGGACTCATCGCTGTACATAGTTCTACTACAGTAAGTGGGATTCCATGCTAGCTCAGATAAACTCTACCCTCTGTCAGAGAGGTCACAGGTACCGTCGTCAGGATGTATGGTCAACCTAGAATAACAGTTGGAGTATTGTCAATCTAGGCGATAGTTCTGAACACGCCACACTCTTCATCTTCTGGTTGCCATTTCGCCATGTATACCTGAACTATTGTTGAAACGTGGTACTTACGAAAGGCAGGAAAACGGGTGGACAGGGCCTAATCAGTTACCGTTGGTTGCACAGTAAACACGTATACTTTATTTAAGGAGATAATAATTTAAAAAAAAAACAATCATATTACAAAAAAATACTATAACACAAACTACACTAACGGCTGAAGGCCTTATTACGAAAGAATTCAAAATTACACGACTGGCCTTTAAAATTGCTACACCAAAAAGAAATGCAGATGATAAACGGGTATTCATTGGACAAATATATTATACTAGAACTGACATGTCATTCCATTTTCACGCAGTTTGGCTACATAGATCCTGAGAAATCAGTACCCAGAACAACCACCTCTGGCCGTAATAATGGCCTTGATACGCCTGGGCATTGAGTCAAACAGAGGCCGGATGGCGTAAACAGGTACAGCTGCCCATGCAGCTTCAACACGATACCACAGTTCATCAAGAGTAGTGACTGGCTTATTGTGACGAGCCAGTTGCTCGGCCACCATTGGCCAGACGTTTCCAATTCGTGAGAGATCTGGAGAATGTCCTGGCCAGCGCAGCAGTCGAACATTTTCTGTATCCAGAGAGCCCTGTACAGGACCTGCAACATGCGGTCGTGCATTATCCTTCTGAAATGTAGGGATTCGCAGGGACCGAATGAAGGGTAGAGCCACGGGTCGTAACATATCTGAAATGTAACGTCCACTGTTCAAAGTGCCGTCAATGCGAACAAGAGGTGACCGAGACGTGTAACCAATGGCACCCCATACCATCACGCCGGGTGATACGCCAGTATGGCGATGACGAATACACGCTTCCAATGTGCGTTCACCGCGATGTCACCAAACACGGATGCGACAATAATGATGCTGTAAACAGAACCTGGATTCATCCGAAAAAATGACGTTTTCCCATTTGTGCACTCAGGTTCGTCGTTGAGTACACCATCGCAGGCGCTCCTGTCTGTGATGCAGCGTCAAGGGTAAATGCAGCCATGGTCTCCGAGCTGATAGTCCATGCTGCTGCAAACGTCGTCGAACTGTTCGTGCAGATGGTTGTTGTCTTGCAAACGTCCCCATCTGTTGACTCAGGGATCTAGACGTGGCTGCATGATCAAATGGTTCAAATGGCTCTGAGCACTATGCGACTTAACTTCTGAGGTCATCAGTCGCCTAGAACTTAGAACTAATTAAACCTAACTAACCTAATGACATCACACACATCCATGCCCGAGGCAGCACTCGAACCTGCGACCGTAGCGGTGCTCGGCACCAGACTGTAGCGCCCAGAACCGCACGGCCACTCAGGCCGGCAGGCATGATCCGTTATAGCCATGCGGATAAGATGCCTGTCATCTCGACTGCTAGTGATACGAGGCCGTTGGGATCCAGCACGGCGTTCCGTATTACCCTCCTGATCCCACCGATTCCATTTTCTGCTAGCAGTCATTGGATCTCGACTAACGCGAGCAGCAATGTCGCGATACGATAAACCGCAATCGCGATAGGCTACAATCCGACCTTTATCGAAGTCGGAAACGTGATGGTACGCATTTCTCCTCCTTACACGAGGCATCACAACAACGTTTCACCAGGCAACGCCGGTCAACTGCTGTTTGTGTATGAGAAATCGGCGGGAAACTTCCCTCATGTGAGCACGTTGTAGGTGTCGCCACCGGCGCCAACCTTGTATGAATGCTCTGAATAGCTAAACATTTGCATATCACAGCATCTTCTTCCTGTCGGTTAAATTTTGCGTCTGTAGCACGTCTACTTCGTGGTGTAGCAGTTTTAATGGCCAGTAATGTATTTGTCTGCTGAAGGCCACAAACAATACTTCAGAACAATTAGCGGCTGAAGGCCTGAATTACGAGTGAGGAAGACAATTACACGTTAAAAATACCAAAATAATTTTTATAACATTGATTGAAAAAATTGACTGCAACATAAGCTACACTGACGGATGAAGGCCTTATTAAGAAGAATTAAATTATTTGTAGGCTGAAGGCGACAAGCAATAGGAATGATTTAAACAAAATATTATTTTTAAACAAATGACACAATCCGACCAAATAGGGAGTGATCCACAGACAGTGCTCCAAGGATCGACCTGGTAAAAGTCCCTACTGCTGCGAAAGCGGTGAGGCAGGCAGCCAAGAGTTATGCTCACTTAATAGGATGGCAACTCAAACTAGGGACAGATTAAACGCCGACCAGCACACTCGCAAAATCCACCTAAGATGCGATAACCAATACCACGACAAAATAACAGTTAACGTCGTCAAATGACAAGCATTTAATTACACAAGTTGGCTCCACCAAATCCTAGTACGCAGACGGGGTTAATACCAAATTGCCTGTTCATGATCTGACTAGATGTGCATGGAACCGGAAAAGACAATTCCACAAACAAGTCAAACAATGCTAAAACAGTCACTGTACAGTAACAAGAGGAACTGTGCTTAGACATCAACGCTAAGAACACAGAAACGGTGGAAAGACCAGATACACGTCGTCCACTGAGACGACCGACCGAACAATCAACCATCGGTCGTCGCCAATCAAGTCTGGCAAGGGAAACGTCGGAGTATAAAGCCGCCAACTGACAGCTTGATGGCATGAGGTCACTTCGACGGAAGGACACACACACAAGTGAAAGTTGCACTACTCAAATATAACGATCCATTCAACTTAAACTCGGTGCATCCGGACTTCGACGTGGTCGTGCACTTTCGCGACCACATCCTTCCTTCGGGCAGTGCATCTATCGCCAGCTCCCTCGGCGAGTACTGGCGCTGTCGGACCTCACTGCTGCTCCATCCCAAGCAACTGAACTTGTGACCTCCGCGACACACACAGTACTCACTAAAGCCTGTACTATGGTAAGTGAGCGGGGTTCACCTAATGAGAAAGGATTTTCGTATAGATATCGACCGTGTGTACCTGAATGGTGGCAAATCAGACTTACACCCACTCTGTAATAACTATGATCCGTCAAGCAAGTTCGAAATGCAATTACGCGTCAGGATGGACCAAAAGCAACCCAGAAGATGCTACTAATGTGATAATAATACGGTCGCCACCCTAATTAGGCATTAACTGAGTTCCTTCCCTGTACAAGTTGGTATATATTCATGCAAAACAACAAGTAGTAACACTGCATAATATAGTAGAATTTTAGAACCAGAAAATCTATTGAACTAATAGTTTTACGTTTTGTACTGATAAGGAAAAACCATGAATACATAACACTACACTATAATGTATACTACAAAACTTTATACTGTCTATTAATCTGATTAAAATCGGGCATAGGTTACCCTAGAAATAGCACTTTCGTGCCACACACAAAATGTCAATTTTGATAAAGATAAAACACTGATAAATTTTGACTTTTATATTGACTTTAACTTTTGCTTGTCAAACCAATTTAAAACACTTCAGAATTCAAATGAATAAAAAGGGGGGGGGGGCTGAAACTGTTATGATCACTGCATTAAAAAAATGATTACTGAATTTATTATGCGTTCAAGTTTTCCAGTATATAAGTTACTACTCTTTTCATTTTATTTACTGCTCATTTAAATACCATTATATCTGTCTCGAAATAATTAAACTTCATTACTATATCAATATTAAAGTTATCTTTCAACTTTGTTAGACTTTCGTCATTCATTTACTGGTTCATTAACGAAACATTTCTTTAAACACCATTCTAACATAGCTAGGTCTGCAAATAATTATTATTAACACAAACTTTAAATTTTCATTTCGGGACACTCGGATTGCACAATATTTGGAAAGGACCCTGTCTAGGTTAGTCGTGAGGATAATTACATGATGGGAAAGTTCTCGTAAAATTTAGGTTATTATTGCACAGTTCACTCTCTGATCCATACGAATACAGTACTAAAAGTTTCAACCTACTAGTATCGATGCGACGGTTGGCGGGCGGCGAGATGACGAGGCACAGAGCACACATAGAACCACAGCTATGGCTCTTGACGTATCGGCACTTTAATTCTTCTTAGCGTCGCAATACTTTTCCATTTAGTGCCTATGGAATTTTGGCATGCTGTGTGGGCGTTGGAACGGCATACCCGAGGCTCAGTGAAGCTACGTCTTACAGGAGAGCCTCCTCGCTCCAGAAGGTGTTGCTCAAACCAGTGCCAAACTCCAACTACTACTGCTGAGCCCGTTATGGCGTGCAGTGCCCGTGCGCATTTTCCCGCGCTCGCCTGCCATCCACCTTTTACCGCTCCCTGACAGACCGGGTATTCACCTTAGGTTTTGCATTCTACATATCCTAACACATTGCCTACGTATAGACCAGACGCACAGTTACAATTTTAAACATCTTACAACAGTTTCAATATTTGTTACATTTCAATTCTAGTACAATATTACTTGACATTTGACATAAACATTAATATTCACAATGAAACTCATTTACAGTTTTCTTAACACAATGGCATGAAACAAAAAAAGAAATGAAATCAGAACATCAATTACACAAGTTTATCGAAAAATCAGGAAAAAAATTATTTATATGTTTAATAGTACAACGTCGTTGTTGTTACAAAATGTCCTGACACACCACGACACGGAAAACTTGAGGTCGCTACTAAGATAGTACCACAGTACTCGCTATCGATAAACACCGCTGCTGCCACTCACAGACAGGAAAGCGAGCAAACGTAGTGGCTCCAGTGTACAGACTAAGAAAACGAGAGGTGAAAATCCCAATACACGACGCCAACCGGTCAATGGCACAAAGGCGAGCCGGAGCACGGCTCAATTGTTGTCGGTGTTGGTTTGTTGTCGATTCCGATGACAACGGCCTTACCACTGAACTGTTCACATTAACTCACTCTCTGCCCTACTTGCCCGCTATCCTATGACTTCTGTCGCAAACCCAGCAACAAGGTACAAAATAATCGCCCCATTGCACTACTTAGCTGCTGCTACAAGCTTTTTGAAAGGCTAATATATAACAGAATAAGTAGCGCTGTCCTAGAGAACGTTCCAGTTGATCAGGCAGGCTTCAGACCAGGGCGTAGCTGCTGCGACCAAGTATTGTCTCTCACATCCTTCATAGAGTCAGGATACCAAATGAAGCAGAAAACATCTGTGGCATTTGTTGATCTAACTTCGACACTGTGTGGAGGGAAGGCCTTATCTACAAATTTCTCCTCATCATACCCTGCAGAACAACGGCTTGACTGATTAACAGCATGCTAAGTGATGGAAAGTTCCAGGTAATCACTGGAAGCAACGTAAGTAAGGAGAGGAAGTTGAACAACGGATTGCCTCAAGGATCAGTTCTCTCACCCTTACTGTTCAACCTATATCTATGTGATCTACCTGACACTTCGTCGAGAAAATACTGCTATGCCGATGACCTGGCTCTAGCGTAAAACACCAGGAAATGAACAGAAGAGATTCTAGCCAATGACCTGTCTGCATTAGATAATTACTTCAAAATCTGGAGACTCCAACCCAGTGTGAGTAAAACAGAAGCGTGTTGCTTCCATCTAAATAACCGTTTGGTGAACGTAACACTGGAAGTAAGTTTCAGAGGCAGAATTCTTCGTCATGATTGGAACCCAAAATATCTTGGTGTCATCCTGGATCGTACACTATGCTTCAAACAACACCTTCTTAACTTAGCTCAAAAGTTGAGGACTCGAAAGAATATCCTCCATTAGCTATGCAGAACTACCTGGGGATCTTCAGCAACCACCCTGCGATCTTCAGCTCTGGGCCTGGTGTGCTCAAGTCCTGAGTATTGTACACCTGTTTGGACGAACAATCATCATACAAGGCTTGTTAACACCCAGCTGAATACGACAATGCGCATAATATCTGGCGCAATCAGATCTACTCCAGTTTATTGGCTTCCGCTGTTAACCGGTATAATGCCTCCTGATCTACGCAGATGTACTGCCTTTATGAGAGAATTTCACAAGATCTCCAGGAATTCTAACCTACCCGCGCATAGCGACCTGTCAATTTTAAATCCCAAGAGACTGAAATGACGCCATCCAACTCTTTCCGATGCTGCTGACATGGTTGCTAAGGATTTAAAACCTCTTGAAGAAAGGAAAGGTCGGTGGGAAGCAGTGAAAGATGTGCACCTGCGTAACATTTTCTCAGGTGCTAAACTTCCAAGTGGATTCGACCTACCACGCAAGACCTGGACTACTCTCAACAGAATCCGTACCGGCCATGGCCGATGCAGGGATGCTCTCTTTAAGTGGAAGAAGCTGCCTGATCCAGCCTGTGACTGCGGGGCTCCATACCAGACTGTTCACCTCATTGTCAGTGAATGCAGGATTCGAGCCTATCACGGTGCCAAAGAGGACTTCGTGCTAGCAACTCCGGACGCAGTGGGTTGGATTGAAGGACTGGATATTCAGTTGTAAAGACAAACTTAAGTTTCTTGTGTGTCAATATGTACACATGTATATGTAATTTAATGTTATGATATGTCTGTATTAGCCATACGCTAAATAAAATGTCGCCTCAGTGTATACAGGGTGTTACAAAAAGGTACAGCCAAACTTTCAGGAAACATTCCTCACACACAAAGAAAGAAAATATCGTATGTGGACATGTGTCCGGAAACGCTTACTTTCCATGTTAGAGCTCATTTTATTACTTCTCTTCAAATCACATTAATCATGGAATGGAAACACACAGCAACAGAACGTACCAGCGTGACTTCAAACACTTTGTTACAGGAAATGTTCAAAATGTCCTGCGTTAGCGAGGATACATGCATCCACCCTCCGCCGCATGGAATCCCTGATGCGCTGATGCAGCCCTGGAGAATGGCGTATTGTATCACAGCCGTCCACAATGCGAGCACGGAGAGTCTCTACATTTGGTACCGGGGTTGCGTAGACAAGAGCTTTCAAATGCCCCCATAAATGAAAGTCAAGAGGGTTGAGGTCAGGAGAGCGTGGAGGCCATGGAATTGGTCCGCCTGTACCAATCCATCGGTCACCGAATCTCTTGTTGAGAAGCGTACGAACACTTTGACTGAAATGTGCAGGAGCTCCATCGTGCATGAACGACATGTTGTGTCGTACTTGTAGAGGAAGATGTTCTAGCAGCACAGGTAGACTATCCCGTATGGAATCATGGCGGTGAATCGAGGAAGTACAGTACATACTGACGAAACAAAAATGAGCTCTAACATGGATATTAAGCGTTTCCGGACACATGTCCACATAACATCTTTTCTTTATTTGTGTGTGAGGAATGTTTCCTGAAAGTTTGGCCGTACCTTTTTGTAACACCCTGTATAATTGTAGGATACGTGCTACAAGAGATATGTCACACGCAGTAACGCATTTGCAAAGTAATCGTGCATCTGAAACTGTTTTATAGACGGAAGGTCGATTTCTTGAACAACTGATGGTGGTGGTGGTGGGGTGCTTACTGATGTGACAGAAAACGACTGAGTACTTCTTTCCTGATGCAGTGTTACTTCACAGATTTAATTAGTGCGAAACCTAGGCAAAGGAGGGAAGGCGAGGAATTATACGGTCTCCAAACGAGAGTGCTTGCGAGCTTAGGCGGGCCCGCGGGTCGCAGTTAATTCTGGAGGCGGCCGGCCGGCCGACTGGCGCGGAACACGCTCGCGGCTCGCCGGGGCAGGCAGCCCCAGCCGCTGCGCCACGCCTACCGGGCAGGCGACACCTGCAGCCGCACTAAATCCCTCCTAATTAAAGCCGCCTTCATTCGAGCAGATTAATTTCCACAACACGGCCCAGTTACTCTCTCCAGGCTCGCACTCCATTTCACATTACCCGATGACCCGTTCCCAAAGTGTTTCTCTCGTACTCCGAAAGACTCCATACAGAGCTCAGTGTAATGATCCTGCAGCACGGTGCAGCGCAAAGTTACCAGTGACTCCCAGACTGCCGCTCTGTGATGCCGACCACTGAACAGAATCTCGAGGTTTATTTTCTTGAGCTATTACGTGACGGTGCGCACTGTACAGCAGAACCTCACTCAAGTAAGAAAATGTTTCAGCTTCCAGCCATCAAGTTTTTTTTTTTTCTCTCGCATAGTTTTTTGCAGATAAAATTTATGGCGTTAGTACATTCACAGTCTCTATATACAAAAATAAAAGTACTCACTGACTGACTGACTTATCACCGCCCAGACTGAACGGTTAACGATAGAAACTTCAACATTGGAGACGGTCTTGATCTTATACTGTAGGCATCCATTAAGAAGGGGTTTATCGAAATTGCATCCATAAGGATGTGAAATAGGGAACGAATTTTTTTTAAATATGTCGCTATTAGTCAGTTTTGAAGCTAGAACTGCGAAAATTGGTGTTTGTTTCTCAGTCAGAAGTAAGAAAAATACTATTCAGTATTTTTGGAAATTCCAGCCCTAAGAGAGTGAATTTTTTACAAAAAAAATCATAATTAAACAACTACTAAATCATTTTTAAAGCTACATCTATGAAAATCTGTATTTGGCTTCACGGTTGTGTTCCAGTGTTTTTGGAAATTCAGCCCCTAAGTGGGCGAATTAGAGGATGAAAAGCTTTATCGAAATATTTCTTTATGGACGCATTTTTTAGGATAAATCTATGAATATTTGCATTTGGCTTCTCGTTTGGAAATAAAAAAGATATGTCTTCCAGAGTTTTTGGAAAATTAATCCCTATGGGGTGAAATAGGTTATGAAAATTTTTTAGAAAATAATTCAGTACATTAAAAATGGAATGTATCATTTTATACTACAGGCATCGTTTATGAAGGGATTTTTCAAAATTTCACCCCTAAGGGGGTGAACAGTGGATGAGACATTTTTTGAAAATCAGAATCGCTTATTAATCAAAACCATATTAGGAAAAGGCAATGTTTCTATGGCCCTAATTAGCGTGAAAAGCTTAGAAGCTGTTGGAATTTGTGAACAAATCAAAGAAAGTTATTTAACAGTCACTATTACAAATCGACTTTGTCAGATAAGCCAGAAAAAGAAATGATTATTTAATAAAGTAACATTTTAGTAGGCCTAATAGGTTTATAAAATTATTTTCGTTGTGACTACTACGCCAACTACTTATTATTTATGGCAAAGTAGACACCACTTTTAAATGCGATTCTATGTACAAGAATATTCTTTTGAAATGAGAAAATTCAGTACTGAGTTTAGTTCTGACGCTAGTAACTACAGAATCGAACCACTTACCCAGTTTGGTTCAAATGGCTCTGAGCACTATGGGACTTAACTTCTGAGGTCATCAGACCCCTACCACTTAGAACTACTTAAACCTAACTAACCTAAGGACATCACACACATCCATGCCCGTGGCAGGATTCGAACCTGCGACCGTAGTGGTCGCGCGGTTCCAGACTGTAGCGCCTAGAACCGCTCGGCCACCAGACCGGCTTACCCAGTTTGTCTCTTTCTAGTTTTAACTATTGAATTGCACATACTGGAACACATTAACCATGAAAAAACCAGTAACCAGGTAAGGTGTTCCTAACTCTTTTATGATGTGTAGATTTACACATGAGCAATGGTCGTACAACATACAAATTAGATCAAAGAAAAACAGAAGAAATCTGTCCGGACCAAAGTCAACACGAGCGAATCGGTGGCTGCTTAGCTAGTTTACGATAAATATACATCAATAATTATTAGTCTACAAAGTCTATAGGCCTACTTGTTACCAACAACACATCTGATGAAGTTGGTTGTTATCTTCTTGTTTGTTTATTAGTTTGATGGTTAACTTTAAAAACGTAAATAAATGCTTCACAGAATTCTGGCCGCATCAGATTTATGTTCAATCCAAAATTTTGACGACTCTTTCCGTATTTATCGTCAAGTGATTTCAGTAGGACGTTAGGCACTTTTATTTAGTTGGCCGACTTATGCCATGTAGACGTCGCGAAGTCTCGAAATTCTTTACGCTAACAGTGATTATGTCGATGCCTCATGAATAAACATACGATTATGTATCCCGAAATGGACAGTGGCCATATGTGTCCTTAGTGGTGCGAGGAAACCGGCGTTTGATGCTTAAAGGCTACAGACAAATCAGCTGAGTCATCCACCATACAAGGGAATGAATCGCTATCTGTGATCTTCAGTCGCAGACCTCGAATAATATCTCACAGCGTATGGAACTTCGATGACTTCGTGATGTGTCCAAGACGTAATTCGGCCAACTAAATAAAGTATCTAACAGCCTACTAAGATGTCCTGACGATGGGGACGGAAGAATTACTCGAAGGATTGATGAATACGCTTCAGGAACTCCTTGAAGCGCTTATTCAACTACTAGCGACCTGCCCGGCCTCACACTTGTAGCACTAAGCAAACCTGTTTACTTCTGCTCACTTTGTTAAAACCTAACGGAATGCATTAGTCAGACGCTGTCAAAAAATGTTCAGCAGGAGGTTATCACAAAGAAGAAGAACTGTTGAATGTGCCTTTGGTATTTAGTAATGTTTTCGAAATGGAAATATTAGACACAGAGCGACATAATTTTGTTAAACGTCGCAGACTCGATTTTTAAATGCACTTGCTTACTGCAAATTTAATAACTGAGCAAGAAGATAACTGAAAGTTATCTTACAGGGAAAATAACTTACGAAGCCATAAATGTGTCACCTAAACAAGTTTCCACTGAAGGACGAAATTAGGCAGTCACATAATTCGAATTCTCCTAAAAACTGGTCTGTTATGTTTTTCAGTTTTTACCGTGAAAATAAACTTGTTCACTTCTTTCAGTTAGGCTGTGATTTCGTTCCAGAAAAGTGACAGTTTTGCCTTTCTGATCCGCAAACGCAGTCTTAGTAAGTATTTCGTCACCAACACTTTCAAAATCAGTACTCGGTTGTAGTGAAAAAATCCAAGATCTTTTCCTTTTTACGTCACCAAGTGTGGCTGAGAGCGTTGTTCGAATAAAAACACTGCTGTAAGATTGCCGATTACATTTTTCGTTGCTAAAAATGGTTCAAATGGCTCTGAGCACTATGGGACTTAACATCTATGGTCATCAGTTCCCTAGAACTTAGAACTACTTAAACCTAACTAACCTAAGGACATCACACAACACCCAGTCATCACGAGGCAGAGAAAATCCCTGATCCCGCTGGGAATCGAACCCGGGAACACGGGCGCGGGAAGCAAGAACGCTACCGCTCGACCACGAGCTGCGGACATTTCGTTGTTACTCTAGTATCGCCGCTCTTGGTTATCGCATCTAGACGTACTGTACGTGCTGGTACGGCGTCGTATGAAAACAAAGGAAAATAACAAGCGGATGTGTCAATTTCTTTTGTTACAAGTTCAAAGCTTCCACAATTAGCTGCAATGTAAAACGGTAGCATGCAGTTTAGTGGTTAATTTTGCCAATAAAACTGAGGTAAATGAAGCGCTTTTACGGTGGAAAAGGGAATTATTGGAATAACGCTCAATAAAGCCGAAAATAAAATCGGCAAATTACTGATTCGCTCCGCCAACCGCGCACTAGAGCCGTGGTATAAGTCCATATCGTGTGGCAAAGGTGGAAAGCGCAGTTAGAAGAGAGTATTTTACTCTCTGGATACAGGAGCAGTGTTTAGCGGCCACAGTTTACGATTGATTCCCGCTTTGTGTTGAGTAGCCAATTATAGTTACTGGATTGCAGAGTACCTCGGATTACCAGTGAAATTGAATGCCGTGGTTGGAAGGACGCAGCCCGTTTACACGTCGCACAGCCTGCGCCCACGTGGGATATAGGCGCTCAGTGACAACTTTCAGTATCCACGTACCTGTAAATAGTGTGTCATGTTTCATCCCAGGCCAGGTCTCATAACCACATCCAAGTTGGCAACAAGACGCAGTTCTTCCAGCTCCTAGGACGGGTTGCGTTTTTACGGTAAAAGATCTGAAATTAGCATTTGGTCTTATACACTTCATTGTCTACATTGTGACTCAATAGTAATAGTAGACGATCTAAGGAAACATCCTTCGTCTATTACAGAATTTTTTAAACATGCAGAAACAGAAGAAAATCTTTAGAGCGCAGGGATGTAAGGATATTGTAGCAACAGCAGCGTAAAAGACCCACGAGTATATTGAAATCTCCATTTGAGAATCACCTTCAAGTCTGAAACAAAATAGCAGAGATAAAGACAATTTTTATTGGAAAGTCAGTAATTCCGAATACCGGAAAGAGCTTAATTTTTGTCAGTTAATTCCCACGGATGTAACGCTCAAGCGAGGGGCGTGTTCATTACCATAAGGAACTCAGTGATGCAGTTCCTCTCTACGCAACCGCCCACCCTTCTATTATAGAATCACTTTGAGCCGCGCTTAGTAAATGAGCAACAACAGGAGCGGAGGTGTTATTAACGAAATAGTTCTCAACCTGCATTGCCAGATCATAAAGGTAAAATCATCCCAATTTTGCAATGAATTGATAGTCAAATTGAAAAAGTTTATTTTTATAGTAATAACTCAAATAAGTAAAGAAATAAATGTTCAGATAACAATACCCTCCGTATCGTTATGAAATGAAATAAGGAACGGCAAAGACATTCATTGGAGATCTTCGTACATTTTTCAAAGGCGCATTGTATCCTAAATAAAGGTGCTACGCGAAAGACCGAAGTAAATATGGCACCCCAGCAAAACTAAATCAAACAGAGAAACTGCATCATAGGAATACCGATGACAAGTAATTCGCCAGGAAAAGTTGACAGAACTCATAAAAGAATTCAGAATGCTTCGTCTCTCGTGCCTTATTCTGGTGGTGCTAGGGCAAGTGATGAAGACCTCTTGGAAGACAGAACTCCAGATATAAATTCATCGAACCACCTTCACAATTCTGCATTACTCCAGTCTCGTACACTGCGCGGAAACGCGAACTCCTATATCTTTCCGTGCGAGCTCTGATTTCCCTTATTTTACTATCGTGACTGTTTTCCCTATGCAGGTCGACGTCAACAAAATATTTTCGCATTCGGAGGAGATAACTGGTTATTGAAATTTCGTGAGAAGTTTCCGTCGCAACGAAAAAAGCCTTTGTTTTAATGATGTCCATCCCAAATCCTCCCCTGGTTCGTGATAATACAAAACGTGCTGCCAGAAATTTATCAAAAGACCTTCCAGTTTGGCTGTATAACAATCACTGCCATTCATTTCACACAATCAGATCATTTTGGTGATGCGCCATTTGCAAGAGCTTACTCATGTTGTTGTGGTCTTCAATCCAGAGACTGGTTTGATGCAGCTCTCCATGCTACTCTCTCCTGTGCAAGTCTCTTCATCCCCAACTACTACTGTAACCTACATCCTTCTGATTCTGCTTAGTGTATTCATCTCTTAGTGTCCCTCTACGATTTTTACCCTCCATGCTTCACTGCACTGCTAAATTAGTGATCCCCTGATGCCTCAGAACGTGTCCTACCAACCGATCCCTTCCTTTAGTCAGTCAAATTCCTCTTCTCCCCAATTCTATTCGGCACCTCCTCATTAGTTACGTGATCTACCCATCTAATGTTCAGCATTCTTCTGTAGCACCACATTTCGAAAGCTTCTATTCTCTTCTTGTCTAAACTATTTATCGTCCATGTTTCGCTTCCATACATGGCCTCACTGCATACAAATACTCTCAGAAAAGACTTCCTGACACGTAAATCTATACTTGATGTTAACAAATTTCTCTTCTTAAGAAATGTTTTCCTTGCCAGAGTCAGCCTACATTTTATATCCTCTCTATTCGATAATCATCAGTTATTTTGCTCCCCAGATAGCAAAACTCATCTACTACTGTAAGTGTCTGATTTACTAATCTAATTCCGTCAGCATTACCTGATTTAATTCTACTACATTCCATTATCCTCATTTTGCTTATGTTGATGTTCATCTTATATCCTCCTTTTCTTTCAACTGCTCTTCCAGGTCCTTTGTTGTCTCTGACTCAATTACAATGTCATCGGCAAACCTCAAAGTTTTTATTTCTTCTCCATGAACTTTAATTCCTACTCCAAATTTTCCTTTTATTTCTTTTACTGCTTGCTCAATATACAGAACGAATAACATCGGGGAAAGACTACAACCCTATCTCACACCCTTTCAAACCATTGCTTCCTCTTTCGTGCCCCTCGACTCTTATAACTGCCATCTGGTTTCTGTACAAACTGTAAATAGTCTTTCGCTGCTTGTATATTAGCTCTGTCACCTTTATAATTTGAGAGACAGCATTCCAGTCAACATTGTCAAAAGCTTTCTCTAAGTCTACAAATGCCTTTCCTTAATCTATCTTCTAAGTTAAGTCGTAGGGTCAGTATTGCCTCAAGTGTTCCAACATTTCTACGGAATCCAAACAGATCTTCCCCGAGGTCGGCTTTTACCAGTTTTTCCATTCGTCTGTAAAGAATTCGTGTTAGAATTTTTCCAGCCATTACTTATTAAACTGATAGTCCCGTAATTTTCACACCTGCTTTCTTTGGGATTGTAATTATTATATTCTTCTTGAAATCTGAGGGTGTTTCATCTGTCTCATACGTCTTTCTCACTAGATGGTAAATTTTTGGCGTGGCTGGCTCTCCCAAGGCTATCAATAGTTCTAATGGAATGTTGTCTACTTCCGGGGCCTTTTTTGCCTTCACGCAGTATCATATCTCCCATTTCATCTTCATCAACGTCCTCTTCCATTACCATAACATTGTTCTCAAGTACATCGCCCTTGTACAGACCCTCTATATACTCCTTTCACCTTCCCCTCTTTGCTTAGGACTGGTTTTCAACCTGCGCTCTTGATATTCATACAGGAAGCTCTGTTTTCTCCAAAGATGTCTTTAATTTTCCTTTAGGTAGTATCTGTCTGACCTCTAGTGATATGTGCCTCTACATGATTACGTTTGTCATCTAGCCATCCTTGCTTATCCATTTTGCACTTCCTGTCGATCTCATATCCTCCTAATTTCATACAGTCACCCAGCGAAGTGCATACGAGGCATACCTGCCATTTAAATACACTGTCTGACAAAGTAATCGGATCAACCAGAAGACGTGGTCTGACATCAATGTAACATCGTACACGTACACTGCTTTGGAGGGTACATAAATGATTAGGTTTACAACTCTCTCTCACATCTGGAACAGGCACCAGAATGCCTTAGTGCTGTTAGCGTTTAGTATTGTTACCAGGCCTGTGTCAGATGCTGAGTTATGACTGTGAAGAGCACGGAGATCCCGCGCACTCACGTGAGACAGCGTAGGGGCTTGATTGTCAGTCTCTCTTTGGACGGTTGCTCGAATTGCACAATATCCAGATTTGTGGGGCATTTGGATGTAACAGTGCCCCGATGTTGGATTACATGGGAATTTGATGGCATGTACATTCGCGTCAAGGTTTTAGTCCACCATGTCTGACCACCACAAGGGAGGATCGCGCTACGGTGCACCAGGCACATCCTGAACCCTTCACATTATCACCTGACAACTGAAAACGAGTGATGGACTCCCGGCAGCAGTTTGTGTCGTTTGGCCCTTTGGTCAGAGACTAGCAGCAGCCAGATTAGGGAATTACCATCCCGTGTGTAGACTGCCATTAACAACACTAACGCTGCGTTGCATTACCCCAGGTGACCATCGTTGACGAATATGACAGTGACATGTGGAGAAGTCCCATTCATCCAATGCTTTGGAGAGGCCTGTTGGCATTACTCCTGGCATCATGGTGTGGGGAGCCAATGGGTTTGAGTTCAGGTCATGGCTGGTAGTGACTGAGGAACTCTGACCGCATGGCTGTACGTCACGAACACCCTGCGTCCACATGCGTTACCTCTCATACGACAGCATCATGATGTCGTTTGTCAACAGCGGAATGCTAGTCCACATAAAGCTCGTATCTCTATGAACTGTCTGCCTGATGTTGAACCCTCTTGTGGGCAGCATGATATCCAGATCTCTCCCCGATAAAACTCGTGTGGCACTAGCCCTGACTCCAACTTCGCCTCAGGGCCAGTATTCAGTATATGAAGAATTAATTACAACAGCTGTGGACCATCTTGCTTCAAGAGTGAATACAACGGCTTTGCGGCACCCTTCCCAACCGAACCAGTGCATGCATCTAGACCAGAAAGGGTGCAACTTCAGGCTGTCATGCTGGGCACATGTTGTCGAGATCTTCATAAATTGGACTGTATTTTGTGATTACTGAATCAACATCACATGCCTTCCAAAACAGTGAACTTTCACGCCTTCTGGGTGTTTCATATTTTTGGACAGGCAGCTTATACAGAGGTCTAATGGTAAAGCAGGTGCCTGGGAATCGAAGAGGTCGGGGGATCGAATCCCAGTCGGATGGCTGAATGTTTCACGCAGCCTTCAACCTAGCCTTTACTTGTCAATAATATGAAGATTCGGCAGAAGCGATACGTGGGCCAGATTTCACTTTAAACTATACGTCCCCTCTCTTCGGTAGGATTGCTGGGGTAGATTAGACACACTCAAGTCGCCGAAGTGGCATCCAATTGAGTCACTTGAGCCACACACCAGGTGACCGGGTAAAATTACGAAGTTATGAGTAAGCAGTTTAAGGTGTCACGGAGCCAAAGTCATATATGATAGTGTGTAATAAACGACTGTGATCGTACTAGAGCCCAGTGAAAGACAGAATTGCCTGTAAGTAGTAAACTATGAGTCTGGAAGTGAACACAATCAGAATTAAAGAGGTAAGAATCAGAAACTACTCAAGGCATTACGTCAGTATACCTAGAAGCACATAAGAAGATGTAACTTTTTTCGTCTGCCTTCCTAGAGTATTCATGAGATATTGCGAAAAATTTTAACTAAGTACTACCTTTCTTTAGTCACCAGTCTTCTGACAGGTTTGACGCGAGCATTTACGAATTTCTCTCCTCTTCATTTCACTTGCGGCCTACGTCCTCAGTTATTTGCTGGACGTGCTCCAGTCTCTCTTTTCCTCTACAGTTTTGACCCTATTCAGCTCCCCCTAGTGTCATGAAGTTATTTCGTAATGTCTTAACAGATTTTCAACACTTAATCACATCTCAAAACCTTCGATTCTCTTCTGTTACGGTTTCCCTACAGTCCATGTTTCACCATACAATGCCGTGCACCAAACGTACCTTCTCAGAAACTTCTTCCTCAGACTGAGGCCTATGTTTGACACTAGAAGACTTCTCTTGGCCAGGAATACGTTCTTTGCCTGTGCTGGTCTGTTCTTTGTATCCTCCTTGCTCCATCCTTCGTGGGTTATTTTACTGCCTAGGCGGCAGAATTCCTTCATCCACTTCATGATCATCAATTCTGATCTTTAGTTTCTTGCTGCTACACCGCATTACTTTCGTCTTACTTCACTTCACTCTCAATGAGTATTCTGTACTCATTAGACTTCGTTCTATTCGTCATATCCTGTAATTTATCTTCAGATTCACGGAGGATAGCATAGGCATCAGAGAATCTTATAATTGATATTTTGTCACCTTGAATTTTAATTCTGCCTGTACTCCTGAACCTTTCTTTTATTTCCGTCATTGCTTCTTTGATATATAGATTGGACAGTAGAGGCGAAAAACTGCATTGCTCTCTCACATCCTTTTTAATCCGAGCACTTGTTCTTCGTCTCCTACTCTTATTATTCCCTCCTGGTTCTTGTACTATTGTACACTATTGGCCATCAAAATTGCTACACCACGAAGATTAAGTGCTACAAACGCTAAATTTAACCGACAGGAAGACGATGCTGTGATTAACTTTTCAGAGCATTACACAAGTTTGGCGCGGGTGGCGACACCTACAACGTGCTGACATGAGGAAAGTTTCCAACCGATTTCTCGTACACAAACAGCAGTTGACCGGCGTTGCCTGGTGATACGTTCTTGTCATGCCTCGTGTAAGGAGGAGAAATGCGTACCATCACGTTTCCCACTTTGATAAAGGTCGGATTGTAGCCTATCGCGATTGCGGTTTATCGTATTGCGACGTTGCTGCTAGCGTTGGTCGAGATCCAATTACTGTTAGCAGAATATGGAATCGGTGGGTTCAGGAGAGTAATAAGGAATGCCGTGCTGGATCCCAAAGGCCTCGTATCACTGGCATTCGAGATGACCAGCATCTTATCCGCATAGCTGTAACGGATCGTGCAGCCACGTCTCGATACCTAAGTGAACAGATGGGGACGTTTGCAAGACAACAACCATCTGCACGAACAGTTCGACGACTTTTGCAGCAGCATGGACTATCAGCTCGGAGACCATGGCTGCGGCTACCCTTGACGCTGCATCACAGGCAGGAGCTCCTGCGATGGTGTACTCAACAACCAACCTGGGTGCACGAATGGCAAAACGTCATTTTTTCTGATTAATCTGGGTTCTGTTTACAGCATCATGATGGTCGCATCCGTGTTTGACGACATCGCGGTGAACGCACATTGGAAGCGTGTATTCGTCATCGCCATACTGGCGTATCACTCGGCGTGTTGGTATGGGGTGCCACTGGTTACACGTCTCTGTCACCTCCTGTTCGCATTGACGGAACTTTGAACAGTGGACGCTACATTTCAGATGTGTTACGACCCGTGGCTCTACCCGTCATTCGATCCCTGCGAAGCCCTACATTTCAGCAAGATATGGCTCTGAGCACTATGGGACTTAACTTCTGAGGTCATCAGTCCCCCAGGAACTTAGAACTAATTAAACCTAACTAACCTAAGGACATCACACACATTCATACCCGAGGCAGGATTCGAACCTGCGACTGTAGCGGAAGCGCGGTTCCAGAGGTGGTTGTTCTGGGTACTGATTTCTCAGGATCTATGCACCCAAATTGCGTGAAAATGTAATCACATGTCAGTTCTAGTATAATATATTTGTCCAATGAATACCCGTTTGCCATCTGCATTTCTTCTTGGTGTAGCAATTTTAATGGCCAGTAGTGTATATTACCCGTCTTCCACTATTAGTTATCCCTGCTTTTCTCAGAATTTCTAACATCTTGCACCATTTAACATTGTTGAATGTTTTTCCATGTCGACCAGTCTAGTGAACGTGTGTTGATTTTTCTTTAGTTTTCCTTCCATTATCAACTATAATGTCAGAATTGTCTATCTGGTGCCTTTACCTTTTCTATAGCCAAACTGATCGTCGTCCAACACATCTTCAATTTTCTTTTCCATTCTTCTCTGTATTATTCTCATCAGGAACTTTAATACGTGATCTGTTAAGGTGATTGTGCGATAATTCACGCACTTGTCGGCTCTTGCAGTCTTCGGAATTGTCGCAGATTTTGAGACGGGCTGATTATGACGCTTGACATTTGCGGAAGCTGGGCGGCTGGGGTTGGGTGTCACCCATTTGGTAGAGGGTGCCCTCGGCGGCCTGCAGAACAACTTGAGCAAACAGGGCGCGAGCCGGCCGGAAGGGGCTCTGAGGAGCCGTGGCCAGAGGGCGCTCTCGACGAGACCGCGGGCGGGGTGACGTCACCAGCGTGGCTACCGCGGCAGGAGCCACAAAGCTAGTAGGATAGCCACAGCGCCCATGATGGCTCAGCGAACAGTTCTACTTCTTTTACTTCAATCCTTTAAGACCACTCATGCATTAGAACAAATTTATTACAATACACTACACAGCCTTTCATACGTCCCACAAAACGACTATTTCTTATTTGTTATTGTCAATTCTGTGGGTACGGGCATGACATTTTTACAATCAACAGTAAAATATTAACATGAAAAAAGAGATAGACTTGAATATGAACACTACGCAGTGAAGGTTTAATGATGCTGCGAGCTCTGTTGAAAAATGGTTCGAATAGCTCAAGCACTATTGGACTTAACATCTGACGGCATCAGTCCCATAGACTTAGAACTACTTAAACCTAACTAACTTAAGGACATCATACACATCCATGCCCGAGGCGACATTCGAACCTGCGACAGTAGCAGCAGCGCGGTTCCGGACTGAACCGCCTAGAACCGCTCGGCCACAGCGGCCGGCAGCTCTGTTGATTTACCAATAAATAAATCAACAGGAAGTGCAACAGTGGTAACAAAACCTTCGCTATTCATCGAATGACTCTTTAATGCATTTGCTCCTTCAAAAGCAGTTTTGGCATTGAGCCAAAACTATTTTTCGTTCACCGAGTCACAGGCTAATTCACCGAAAGTCTTTCGACTCACATTTGAAAATCTGGGATTTATCACTCAAATATTTCATTAACGTTGGCGGCCGACTGAAAATAAAAGCAAGAAATTGACGTACCTGCCATATTTAGCGGCAGATCACTGGTGTATATTGAGAATTGGGATGGCAGTCATTAAAAAAAGATCTTTTTTTGTTTGTGGCAAAATCTTTCCATAAAATTTCAATCACTATCTTTCTCCTCCAATTTCACAAATATTCTGTTAATGCCCACCAACGTAAGGAGAAATGATAACGATGATAAAATACGAGAAATCAGAGCTCGCAAAGAAAGGCTTAAGTGCTCGTTTTTCCCGCACGCCTTTCGGGACTGGACTGGTAGAGAAATAGTCCAGTTTTCGCCCAGTTTTCGTTTGACTCATCACGTATATTTCCTTGTGGTGGAGGCGGAATAACCAAGAATACAATAGCTTCGTTTGCACTGGACGAAATTTCTATGTTTTTCCAGCTTATTCCAGGCAACAGTCCTCCTCTAGTGGGACACATTTGCAGTTGTATACACTGCATCACTTACTTTTCGTCCTACATCCGCTACAAGCTCACAAAACACAGCTTCATTAAAGGTCATCTGATCCCGATATTCCGTCATTATTGCACTACAACAGCAAATTCGTACACTCAACCTTCTTGCCCTACATGTTTGGACGCTTCAGGGAGCACAAGTTGACAAGTACGAAGCGACCGCAGGGCTGTAGTCTCACACTCGTCTTAAACGGGGAACGCGTTGTAACTGATGTAACAGTTCTAAAACCTATTACTCTTTTCTAAATGTGAGATAACCCGTGGCCCATCCTTTCCTGTAACTTCGTTAAGTTCTTATGAAAATGTATAGCATGGTATATCATGTTAAATCCAATAAAGTGCAATACACACGGAATATACTGGATTTTCTATTGACGCTCCGTTTCTGAAGGGAACAAGTCTGAACAAAATTCTGTGCATGAAGATTTGTTACTGTTTCTATACATGGCCGTCACAAATACTTGCTGGTTGTAATGAAATTGCAACTACCCACGGATGTCAGGTGGTCGCTGTAACTATCGTATGGCAGAGCAACTTGGTAGATATCCTAATGCGTTAAGGCGGAACCGTTTTACTCTGGAAGAAATTAGTTGCAATTTTGGCCAGCAGCTGTACAGTATCTCCGGTGCCCATACTGAACTAACTGTGAAAGCAGCGATTGGTAATATAATCAACAATATGCCTTTCACACTTGTTTCACCTTTTCTGTGCACGTCCCGTTACTAATACATTACGTATGGAAACATTTCTATTTGCCCTTCTTGAATTCGCAAAGCCAGATCTCCACTAGGTGACCAAAATTAGAACTAATGTTTTTCCACCGTAAATCGGTTCCGTATTAACGCATTTAGAATACCGACAAAGTTTTGTCGCCATACGATAATTACAACCCATACTGGGTCTTGTAAGGGGCTGTAATTATAATAAGCACCAACTATCTTCCAGTACTCTCGTAGCAAGAATATTGGGCTGTGGCTGACTACACCGCCTCATTCTCCCTTAAAAACTTGGGTTTTGATGGCGAAAAGAACTGCTACGATTCAGTACTGGTGCTCATGTCTGTTAAGGATCAAACGATGGTTTCAAACTATGAAGGTACATTAAAAAGCTAAGTTGAGAGTATTAACTAGTAATGTGATGTACATTTTTTCTTGTGGCTCTAAAAGTCAGCAAATACACCATACGCTAACAACAATAACTTTGAACTTTAAATATCGACCAATAGGTAATGACAAGTGAAATGGTTTCAAATGAAAATCTTTTGCTGTCTTCGCTGCCGATACTGAACAAAGACAGAGAACTTATATACGAATAAGAGATAATGCAGACTGTCGTTTTTGCACAAGCTTTAAACTCGGTGTCTTCTATTCCTTCTATCTCCAGTATTTCAAAGAGTGCCTCCACAAGGTATGTGCTAACATCAAGATTCCACATTTCGTTCCCAGAACGAAGACTGTGGCATCAGGCATCAAGTCAATAAGTCACGTCCAGAGTCAGTGACATATTCACTTTCTGTAGGACCTGAAGCCACGTTTTACATATAAATGTCAGTTTTATACGAATCTTTCAAGTGTCATACTGTACATTGTTGTATCCTGCGTCAAATATGTGGTATTTTTTCAAAAAATTTCAAATGTTTTGAGACAAATCGCTACAGCAGACGGCAACTACTTTTACGTAATGTATTTACACGGTGATTAAGTGGATGACATACACGAGACAGTCAACAGTTTGACTGTAAGCAATGTGGTTTTACGTCCTACATCTTCTGGAGAAGACTGTTTTAAAACCGTCGAAACCATGGTCAAGGAAACCCGTTTCTTGCAACTGCGTGGCCGTTATTTTCAATGCATTGAAGTTCTTGCACGCAGAGTTGCTGAAACACAGCCATGTTCAGAATCTCGACATTTAACGGTATTTGTGCAGCTTGGCAAATGAACTGATTGCGTGCACACCTTATCATTAATCCAACACCTTCAACATTACACACACACAAACACACACACACACACACACGCGCGCGCGCGCGCGCACACACACACACACACACACACACACACACACACATGCTTACAGGGAGGTGGACAAGGACATGGAAACACCAAGTCAAAACACATCACCTTGCCTAATACAGTGTAGGAAACCCACTGGCATCCGAAACAGCTTCTAGTTGTCTTTGAAAGAATAAATTCAGATCTCGCGACTCTTACACCATTCTTCCAGCAAAACAATGACACTAACGATGATAGAGATGGATTGCGATCACGCCCCCTACTGTCCAAAGTAGACCGCAATGGCTCAATAATATTGAGATCCGGTGACTTGTGGACAGGGGAGACGCAACAGTTCATCCACGTGCTCACAAAATCAGTCCTGGGTGATGCGAGCTGTGTGAGCGGGCACCCTGTCATGTTGAAACACAGCATCACCATTGGGGAACAAACATTGTGTCATGGGATAGACCCGATCAGCTGGCCGGAGTGGCCGAGCGGTTCTAGGCGCTTCAGTCTGCAACCGCGCGACCGCTACTGTCGCAGGTTCGAATCCTGCCTCGGGCATGGATGTGTGTGATGTCATTATGTTAGTTAGGTTTAAGTAGTTCTAAGTTCTAGGGGACTGATGACCTCAGATGTTAGGTCCCATAGTGCTCAGAGCCATTTGAGCCATTTTTTAGACCCGATCAGCCTAAATGATCACATAGTCTTTCGCAGTAATACGACCTATCGGAGTATCCATGAAACCCATGGGAACCGCGACCGAGTGAGGTGGCGCAATGGTTAGCACACTGGACTCGCATTCGGGAGGACGACAGTTCAATCCCGCGTCCGGCCATCCTGATTTAGGTTTTCCGTGATTTCCCTAAATCACTTCAGGCAAATGCCGGGATGGTTCCTTTGAAAGGGCACGGCCGACTTCCTTCCCCGTCCTTTCCTAATCCGATGAGACCGATGACCTCGCTGTCTGTTCTCCTTCCCCAAACAATCCAATCCAATCCATGGGAACCGCGATATGGCTGTCCAAAATCATCACCGAAACCACGCCGTGTTCCACTGTGGGACGAAAACCCGGCCAGAAGTTGGAAACACTGTGAAACAAGGCTCATCCGACTAAATGCCTTTCTTCCATTGCTCTGTTGTCCAGGGTTTATAGCTACGTTTCCACATTTTCCTGTTACGGGCATTTGAAGAACTGATGAGTGGTTTTGGAATCCCAACTCGTCCTGCAATTTCCTGCCAATGGAGCTCCGTTCGTGGTGTTTTGGTCGTAACAGTGTTCGCTAGTGCGACATTCGGTTCTGTAGTGACACTTGCACATTCCGTCCTTTTACTTTTCATCGTTGCTCTTCGACTACTGTCCATCACGAAAAGTGTTGTTTTTCCGTTTTCGCAGTATGCAGTATGATTCTTCGATAAGGTGCCTCTTGAAACACAACATACATTGGCTACATTGATTACGGAAGCATCTACCGTAAGAACCCAGTACTTTACTCATGTTAGAATTCACTTAGCTCCACCACAATGCTCTCACAACTACACAGAACATCGTTCTGGCCACATCTGACACTTGCAACATACTGACAACATTGCACAGATGCCTTTTTTGGACGGATAAAACAGCGCAATACCCATGTTTTGCTACCTAGTGCAATCTTCATCTCCGTAAAACGTAAATAGCTTACTGCTTTCAGATATTTCGTCTATCTTGTAGGAGAACGCTAACAGGAATAAACAGATTGTTGTGTACATTTTAGATCTGTTACGAAAACAAAGAAGATTTTGAAGACTCTAAAGCACAAAATCCATCTCTATAATAGAGTTCGGCCAGAGCTAGTTAACTTTCGATGTTACTACACGCTGCCACAGTCCCCTGTTTCTGCTCATGCGCAATATGCAGCGTACTCGGAACCTTAAAATTCCACACTGGGCATAAACTATATATCACTGCTGACATAAAAATACTCACGTCGTGGTTGGTTGCTGATTTACACTCAGGCACGAACGGCGCACGACTTCGAGTAGTCGGCTATGACCAGAGAGTCGCTCGTTTAAAACGGGCTTCACCGATCGACATCGAAAGTGAAACAGAAGTAAACAAGTCACTTTGTGAGTTGAGCTGCAGCCTACAGGCTTGTTCGGTCAAGTGTGAGGCAGAGCTAGACGCACCTGCTGCGTAGGACAGGACCTGGTGCACGGTGATGTGGAAATCGGCGGCAGCCATGGCGGCAACGCGAGCGGTTTAGCGGGTTAATTGCGGCGGCAAAGAATTAATCGTGTGTGCGTGATGGCGGGTGCGGGTAATTGTGATCCGCCATTGGCCGCCACCGCACGCAACTTGTAATTACACGGCCCACGCGTGCGCGCGCAGCGGCCCGTGACAGTGGCAACGACAGCTCACACGGCGATACGACCGCATCCAGACGCAATCTGCAACGGGCTGCGCCCGTGACGCCTCAAGCACCTGCTGTGTTCCACTGTCCGGTGTGTACTCCACTAGAAGCAGACCAGTTTCTGTGTTCCGACAGTGTGGGGCTCCTCTCAGACTCACATTTGTTGAGCTGACAAAACGGAGAATAGCAAGTTTAAATGTGCACTTTGCTTCGTTACTTCTTCTTTTTCTTCTTATTTCCCTTCTTCTGCACTTTCCTTGCCAATTGTGGTCTGTTAGGGTTGCCATCTTCTTCTCTGTCTATTGTGATCTCTTTTCGCTTTTGGTTTAAAGTTCTTTATCTGACGGTCTAATCACTGTTGATCCATTTTTTGTAGATATTCATTCCAACTCTGTTTTCACCCAGTTTTCCTTTCATGCTCCAAATGTTCAAACTTTTTTTACAGGGTTACAATTATTAAACTATATGTAATAAAATCGGCATGGATTTTGAACTGTTTCCATTAGGACTTTCAAATTGCACACTTGGCTGCAGGGCATGATGGGAATTAGTGTGGTATGTTTGGTTGTTAGTTTAGCGACGAAACCCACTTTCATTTGGATGGGTTCGTCAATAAGCAAAATTTGGTGGGACTAGAATTCATATTTCGCGATCAAGAAATCTCTTCACCCTCAACGGGTGACTGTGTGGTGTGCAATGTCCAGCCACGGAATAATCGGTACGATATTACTTTATGACAAAGTGACCTTGATTTCAACGAGATGAGGTTCATGCAAGACGGAGCTCGACCCCATCAAATCGGGAGAGTGTCTGAGGTCCTGGAGGAGCACTTTTTGGACCGCATTCTGGCTCTGGGGTGCCCAGAGGCCGCTGGCATGGGCCTCAATTGGCCGCCTTATTCTTCAGGTCTGAACACATGTGACTCCTTTTTGTGGGGCTATATTAAAGACAAGGTGTACAGCAATAACCCGAAGACCAATGCTGAGCTGAAAATAGCCATTCAGGTGGTCCCAGCAGTTCAGCGGCTCATGCAGAATTTCGCTATTCGTCTCATCGCCAATTATGGCAGGCATATCGAACATGTCATAACCTAAACACATACACACAGATATAAACATCATGAACAAAATTTGGTGTTGAACATGTGCTTTGTTAGGGTTAGGTTGGCAACATGTAGATAAGCAAACCAAAGAGGAGGAAACACAAAATGAAGTTACAACATGTTCGAACAAACAGCTGTCTCTAGTGGCAAAAGAAGGGGAAACGTGGTAAATAGTGTGAAAAATTTTGGAATACAAAACTGTGCTTATATTTCGGAAATAAAGTGGTAATGCGATCTCCAAACCAGATGGGACGAATCGCAGATCACAGTAAACTGCAAGTAATTACTTACATAAAAGAGAGACCTAAACTGTTTGATAATCCAAAAATAACAAAACTATGTCGTTACAGATCCCACTGAAGATGCCTTAGAGCAATAAAAAGGCGAAACGTGTTTAGGAAAAATAAATTAAGTTGCACTAAGAAAAGGCGCTTTTATTTACAAAACAAGTATTTCTCTACCGTTCCAGTCTCCGAGAGCGCGCGGGAAAAACGAGAAGTTAAATCTTCCCGTGCGAGCTCTAATTTCTGTTGTTAACACTGTAATGAATAGTTCTCCCTATGTAGGCAGGCGCCAAGGGATTATTTTTGGTTTCTGAGGAGAAAGTTGGGGAGTGAAATGGAAAACACCTTTGTTTTAATGACTGCCACTCCAACTGGCGTATCATATCCGTATCACTCACTCCCCTATTTCACTATGATATAAGACGAGCAGTCCTTCATTGAACTTTATCGATGTTTTCTGTTTCTCTATAGGATGTGGATCGCTCACAGCGCAGCAATACTCTAGAAACGGACAAACATGCGTAGTGTAGACAGTTTTTTCGAGTAGCCCTGTTGCAGTTTGTTTCTGCCAATAAATCGCAGTCTTCGGTTCGCTTTCCCCAAAACATTATGCTTGTGATCCTTCAAATTTAACTTTTTCGTAATTGTAATTCCAAGTATTTAGTTACATTTAAAACCTTTAGATTTGTGTGATTTATCGTGTAACAGAAATATGGCTGATTCCTTTAATACTTTTGTAGATGACCCTACACGTCTCATAGTGTAGGTCAACTGCCAGTTTTCGCACTGTAAAGATATCTTGCGTAAAGCATTTCGCAATATTTTCTGAATCTGTTGGTGATTGCCAATAAATCGTTTTCTTTGAGTTAAGTCATAATGTTCGAACGCGGTTCATGTTTCAAAGACCTTTTGCAAATCGACGTTAGTGATCTGGGCTTGTAAGTCAGCGGATTGCTCCTGTTTCATTTCTTGAGTATTTTTGTGACCTTTGCAATTGTCCAACCTTTAGGTACAGATTTCTAAGAGTGGCGCTATTGTATCAGGATGCTCCCATAGAAAATGTGGGCTAGTATTTGAAACGGCATGTCGAATTTAACAATCAACATCCCTGGTATTTCTTAGCTCTGCAGCGTCCAATCGTCACCACGTGGATTAGGCTGGGTGTGTCACACTTCAAGGAACTTACGGACTCTTTCCCTAGCCGAATGTAGGTCATTAATAATAGACTCTTTTCCTAGCTGATTCGAACCTGCGACCATAGCGGTCCCGCGGTTCCAGACTGTAGCGCCTAGAACCGCTCGCCCACTCCGGGCGGCCCATTAATAATGGACTCTTGTCCTAGCCAAATGAAAGCCGTTAATAATGGACTCTTTTTTCCTAGCCGAATATAGGCCATTAATAATGGATTTTTTCCTAGCTGAATGTAGGCCATTTATAATGAACTCTTTTCCTAGCCAAATGGAAGCCATTAATAATGGACTCTTTTCGTAGCCGAATGGAAGCCATTGGTAATGGTCTCTTGTCTTAGCCTAATGGAAGCCATTAATTGTGGGCCCTTTTCCTAGCCAAATATAGGCCATTGGTAATGAACTCGTTTCCTAGCTGAATGTGGGGCATTAATAATGGACTACATTCTGTTGGGTCTCGCCCACTCGTCTCGTGTAGGGTGCCTAAGGGATGTTGCGTTCTCGGAATGCTATACAACAGTTCAAGCGAATAACATTAGTTGTTTTATTTCTATAAAGCAGAATGACAATACCTAACTTTAATGCGCAAAGGTGTCGCAAGCGATGGGCGACATGCAACATAAATCCGAGTCGTGGCTGTACACAAACAAGCAAGTCTGTGACACAGTTTGTGAGTCACTACTAACTGTTCTTGTAGCACTCTCTGGTACGGTATGCTATGCTCCGTAATGCTCAGCCGAGGCTGCCAGGAGCAGCCCTTATATTCCCTTCGCCTAGGGGGAGCTCCTGTCGTGGTGCTGTCCTAATCAGCGCACCATTAGCCGACGTCGTTTCACCGCCTTCTCTGGTCTTGCGTTCTTCATCTTCGTTCCGGCGCTTGTGTTTATGCCAGAACTGATTCGGTTAGGAAAAGAGTCCATTACTAATGGGCCGCCCGGAGTGGGCGAGCGGTTCTAGGCGCTACAGTCTGGAACCGCGGGACCGCTATGGTCGCAGGTTCGAATCAGGTGTCGGGCATGGATGTGTGTGATGTCCTTAGGTTAGTTAGGTTTAAGTAATTCTAAGTTCTAGGTGACTGATGACTTGAGAAGTTAAATCCCATAGTGCTCAGAGCCATTTGAACCATTATTAATGGCTTCCATTTGGCTAGGATAAGAGTCCATTGTTAATGGCCATAATTCAGGTAGGAAATGAGTCCGTAAATTTCTTCAAGTACGCCACAACCAGCTAGAGGCAATGCATGGTAACAGCGTGGTGTTCCTCGAGGCTGACAATTTTTTTTATTTTTTTATTTTTTATTTTTATTTATTTATTTATTTATTTTTGGTCCGGTGTGCCCAGAAAATTTATTATTTATCATCGACAATGAGATCAATTGCTAAAAGCGTTTCCAATTTACGTCAGTTAATAACTCTACAAAAAGCTAATTGGTAACAATCATGCACATGCGCGTATACTGGTACGATGACGTCACGGAAAGACAATTACTGGTCGACACATACATCTAAACAAGATCTCGATTCAAATCTGACGATGTTCTGTCACACAAGAAGGTTCGATCGACGAGAGAAAAAGTTCCACCGATGAGAGGACAGAAGCTGTCGCGTCAAATAATAAAAGCAATAAAAAGTCCGGATTGACCAGAAATCGGGATCAATGAGGGCTGAATAAAAGAGGTTCTACTGTACGCAAATTTGACAGCTGTCACTGTTCTGTTCCTGGATTATTATTATAAACAGGGTGATTCAGCTGCCCCTACCGATGTCGTTTTATGCAACACGCAACGTTATATCGAGCCTTCATAACCACGCGTGAAATTTTCTTCTTCTCTCTCTCTCACTACGCGTCCTACAGAAAAAAATGAACTTGAATTTTTTGTAGAAAACTTAACGTAGTTAAACTATATATTGGGACACGTTTTCCATGGAGCTACAAATGTGACCTTCAAACTCACCTCCATCCCCACACTCATTCCTCACCAGTCGGGATTTCTTGTGTGTTGTACGTGGCACTTCCTCCTACCACTGCACAAAAATTTCCGGCTACACAACTAATCTCGATATTCGACATTTTTTGGTCTCTGTTCATAGTGCTGTTACGCCACCAGTATAGTCGGGTGTTTCCTTCGCCAGGCTGCATCCGAACAGAGTCAGAGGCAGCGTAAACACATCTGGAATGGGCTGGAGCACCACGATGTAGCAGCCACTTAACCCTTCGGATCATCAGTGGCAATTCTTCCAGCAGTCACCCGCAAGAAACTCCGATAGTTCCGGCGTGTTAGGCGACGTGGGAGGAAGACTGGTCCTAAAATACGGTCGCCAATTATCCCTGCTCACACATTCCGGCTGGACCGATGCTGATGATTCGCTGTCACCATACCATAGGAGTTCTGCGTCCTATCCCACAGATAACTGTTATGAAAGCTGAAGATACCACTCCGCGTAAAGTTGGCCTTATCAGTGAATAGGGTAGATGACACGAATGTTGGAATCGTGGTTGCATGGTGAAGAAACCAGTGACAAAACTGCTCCCGATGTAGGAAGTCTGTCGCTAGTAAGTCCTGCACACGCTGAAAGTGTTAAGGGTAGTAACAATTGTCATGGAGAAACTTCCACACGGTCTTCTGTCTAACCCTGTACTGGCGCGCCAACAGCCTGGTACTGACACGGTGGTCGCCTTCCACCGTGTTAATCACATTTTCCTCCAGGTCTGGTGTCCGAACATTTCAGGTACATCCTTCATGATTTCCTGCTTCATTAGAAGACCCTGTCTCATACAAATGGCGAAACACCATTGCAAACATTGAATGCTATGGTTTGTTAGCGGGGATAGATCTCCTGATACAACCTTGCTGCACACCACCCGTTGCCATTTACCTTTCCGTAAGTAAACACCACATCAGCAAGCTCTCGATTCGAATACGGAGCCATTGAGTACAACGCTGTATCACATCCACTTCAAAGTGAGTCAGCAAGAGAAGTGAATCGGACACATCACCAATTACTATAGCAAACGAGGCCGCTAGGGCATGACGTTCGAGGGGCGTTTGAAAAGTCCGTACAAAAATAAAAGCTATTTACTTCTTTGGGAAAAACCTTTTTTATTTTTCGACATATTGTTGTTTTAGACATATACATTTCGTCCAATGCTGTTCTAATTTGTTGATCCCTTACGAATAATAGGAATTGTCCAAGTCATCAAAATAGCTATTAGTTGCTGCAATCAGCTCCTCGTTTGAATAAAATCTTTGTCCCGCCAGCTAGTACTTCCAACTGGGGAACAAACAGTAGTCCGACGGAGCCACGTATGGAGAATAGGCGTGATGTCAAACGAGTTAGAATCCTATTTCCATTAATTTTGCGTCCACAATTGCTGAAGTGTTTGCTGGTGCTTTGCCGTGATTGAAAATGTCTTTTTGCGGTCCAATCGCCGGCTTTTTTCGTGCAGCTCGGTTCTCAAACGGTCCAGTAACGATGAATAATATTCACCTGTAATAGTTTTACCCTTTTCCAGATACTCAATGAGGATTATCCCTCGCGAATTCCAAAAGACAGTCGCCATAACCTTTCCGGCCGAAGGAATGGTCTTCGCCTTTTTTGGTGCATATTCTCCCTTGGTAACCCATTGTTTAGATTATTCTTTGGTCTCAAGAGTATAGTAATGTATCCATGTTTCATCCACAGTGACGAAACGACGCTTAAAGTCCAGCGGATTCTTCCTGAACAGCTGCAAACCATCCTACCAACACTTCACACGATTCCGTTTTTGGTCAAGCGTGAGCAACCGCGGAACCCATCTTGCGGATAGCTTTCTCATGTCCAAATGCTTATTCAGAATATTATGTACCCGTTCATTCGAGATGCCCACAGCACTATCAATCTCACGCACCTTAACTCTTTTGTTATCCACCACCATATCATGGATTTCATCAATGATTTCTGGAGTCGTAACCTCCACAGCGTGTCCAGAACGTTCAGCATCATTTGCGCCCATAAGGCCACTCCGAAAATTTTGAAACCACTTATAAACTGTTCTAATCGAAGGTGCAGAGTCACCGTAATGTTTATCAAGCTTCTCTTTAGTCTTGTGAGCCGTTTTGCCTTTCATAAAGTAATGTTTAATCATCACACGAAATTCTTTTTCGTCCATTTTTTGACAATCATCGACTTCCTTGATTCAACCAATTCCAAACACAAAGAAACCAATACGGCTGAAACTAGGCGTGCGTTCTTTCCAAAGATGCTCCTAACTAAACATGACCTCGATACGTGCCGATGGTTCCATCTCTCGGACTATGAGCAGACATTTCAAACGCCCCTCGTAAGAGGAACACACTACCATCCAGAGGGAAACCACGCACACTGTAACTTTGGTTGAGTGGTACAGTGCATATAAGACTGCAGTCTCTATAACTAAGAATGATTGAATAAATGACCTCTAGCATAGAAACCATGCATTTCTAGGCATGAGTTCATTAGACGTCTTCTTCTTGATGATTTGGTTTGATTTGTACTTGGACTCGGCTAAAACTCGGCGTCAGTCGGTAGAGTGTTGAGATCGTTATCAAGTTACAAAGACGACGTTACACAAAATAACAGTGCTGAACCGAAATGTCGACGTGCGTAAGATATTTACTTCACCAAGAATCGTAATTAATCGTTCGTAATCGATGTTTAACTGATTAATGATGAAATATTAATGATAAAACCAATACAGTCACAGCCACAACAAATTCCCTACAAACTGGTCGTAATTTCAAGTATCTAAGAAATCGTAACAGTGGGCTTGTTATTTGAGTCAAAGATTCTACACAAGCGCCGAGCGCTACAGTCAGATATTATCGCTGCGCGTAATTATCACTCGGGAGTCTCATGTCAATAATTTGATAGAATTTTAAATCACAAATGCACGACTTGGCACGAGAGGGTGTTTTATTGCACAATATCAGTCACTTTCTAACCGAGCCTTGAGAAGAAAACTGTCACAGGTGTTGGGGGGATTTAAATTATATGCTTCGCACCTATCACTGAAGTTCCATAAAGCACTGGCTATTGTGAATGAAAATTGTCTATCAGTGTTCGTTTCCTGAATCACTGTCTGAGTAATGTTTAGTTCAATTATCTAGTTAAAAGTTCACTTTATTGTAGTAGGTAAAAGTCCTCCGTTCGAATTCTAATGCCGTGATATCTGAAGTCAGAAGATCGTATTACTGCGTCATAACAGATCGCAATTATTCAATCTCAAAAAACAATCTAAGCGCGCCTACATGTACGAGCATTGAAATATATGACCTGCTTCGGCTAACTGTCGTAACGTAGTGACAATGCATTGGATTGTACTTAGTCATTACTCACGATTCCCAGAGGGTACTCACACGGAGTATTCTTTGGGATCGTTGGTTCTACTCTGCGAATGTTAATTTATGCTAATTTGCGATTTGTTTTGCCGTTTTGCCGGCCGCGGTGGTCTAGCGGTTCTAGGCGCTCAGTCCGGAGCCACGCGACTGCTACGGTCGCAGGTTCGAATCCTGCCTCGGGCATGGATGTGTGTGATGTCCTTAGGTTAGTTAGGTTTAAGTAGTTCTAAGTTCTAGGGGACTGATGACCATAGATGTTAAGTCCCATAGTGTCCAGAGCCATTTGAACCATTTTTTGCGATTTATTATGATTTTGATTCTAATTTTACTGAAATTTATTCTTTCTTTCGTAGACTGCTAAATTGTCAAGTCTTAGATACCTGATTTAATTACTTGTTATTGTCTTAATAATAGTGATAAATGGAACTTCGTTCGCTTATTCACTTTTCTGGGAATTTGGGACTTGGGGGGAAATCTTTGGGGTATTGGGAGCTAATTTTTGATTTTTATTTCTCGTCCGAGGAAGTGGCATTACAACCTTTTTTGTTCCGAATCCTCTCATCGATCAATCCCTAGAGTTTCTACAAGGTAGAAAAAAATCACCTTGTACGTGAGTGTTATTTCGTCCTGCAACGCCTTTCCTGAAACAATAGTTTTTCAGTGCAGTTTCTACACGTATAAAAGCAGAATCGTCTTTCTCTTCTGGGGTCGTCTGATGCCACGCAGAAATGTGGATCGTCGCTTTTATGGCCGTATCCATATAACGCCGAAATACGGACAAAGAGTTTGTACACTGGCTGGTGGACGCACTGGGGCGTGCAGTTGTGATCGGCCGATGGGGTGACACACCTGTGACGGGCCGATTGCATCGCCTTTGTGGGGTGGCCAAGCCCTGCAGGCGCTACAGAGGGGCGCGCTCGTCCGGAACCTGGACCGCGACCATCCGCACCGTCCAGACACGTGGCTCTTTCCCGTCCCTCTGGCTACGACGACGCACACTCGCTACGGTGGCCGTCTAGCAACACCCCTGCCGCCGCTTATAATGCATTGTGCAACAGCTCTCATCTGAAAAGGCGACACCCGCAGGACTATGCACCTGACTGGGCAGTGAGGTTCACACTGACCGTCGCTGTGTCACAGGCAAGCGAACCAGCGTCAGCGAACGACCATCCTGCCCGCGAAGGAAAGGCAAGAGCTCAGTCGTGTTCTGTCGCTGCTGGAACAGCTCAGCTCAGCTCTTCCATTGCATTCGGTGAACTCATGCACGTGGTGCATAACAATCATCTCTGCGTTATAATTCTAACCACAATGGTCCTTATTACTGTTAATACACATCTTATACGCCGGAGAAACAAACCAGCCACAGGACCACCAGTACTGAATGCAAACTCAAGGACGAAGTGTAAAGTGGACATTGCAGGTGTCAACAGCAGGAATCGTAGGTGTCTAAATGGAACAATTTTCTTACCACACGAGACACACAGCCCATACCGTCAACATTTGCCCTGTTGTGGACATATTTTCAGTGCTATAGAGGTAGAGAGATAAAATGAGATAAGAAAGAAAACACAATGCAGTTTAATAGTGTTTTTTAATTATTATTTATTTTTTGTTATTTGGGATTGGTTAATTGAATCTTCAATTAAATCAAGAAAAATTACCTACTTGAAAAATCAGATAAAAATATTTTTTAAAAATTGAAATTGGAATTTAATTACCATCATATATATATATATATATATATATATATATATGTGTGTGTGTGTGTGTGTGTGTGTGTGTGTGTGTGTGTGTGTGTGTGTGTCTGTATGTGTGTGTGTGTGTGTGTGTGTGTGAAATTTTAGATGCAGGTTCTATTCCGAAAGCAAAGCAAACTTATTGCACCCATTGGTGCCGTTAATACGCGATCATTCACTAACACACATCCCCACACAAAGTAAGCCACATTTAATTATCAAATTCATGAAAAAAGCTGAGGAAAAAGGTATGTTTAGTCGTAATAACAAACACAATGAAATTAAATAGTTATTATTATGAAAAATGAGCACAAATACATAACGTTGAGCAAGCATTAATTTTTATTTTTTTTTTGACCGTACCAGACGATGGTTGACCAGAAAGAGAGAGAACAAAAGGTTGCGAGTCCTTGTTCACTTCAAATTACATAGATAGTACAATTACAGAGATTTTAATTTCATTGTAATCGCAGTGTCTATTAAGCAGCGATAAAATCGTCTTAGCGCTACTGTGCGATAACACACAATCACGAAATCCGCTAGCACTTGGTGAACATTACAGCAGCCATCAGAAAAATGCTACTTTTGGAGCACAAAAAAGGTGAGCATGCTACTGTTTATTAAAAGGCTGACTGCAGAGTGTGGTACCAGCTGCCTCACTCTACTCTCCTCACCACATTTAAAAATGTTGTCAGTAATTTTGGTATGCGAGCAAATTTCGCGCTCTATTTACCATGCAACTCATCTCTCTCTCTCTCCCACAAACTCCTCTAACTGTATTTCGCTCACACGCACTAGTCCATCGCTGTAACTCACTCATACCCATCCATTTCTCAGAATCCCATTCTCACTCACTCATTCAACGCAACTCATCGTCACTCTCTGTTTTTGTTTCTCTGTCACTGTTCCCCGCCTAGCAGCCACAGGCTCTCTCGTATTGTCCTCCTCCTCCTCCTCCTCCTACTACTAGTACTACTACTGTCTCTTCTCACCGTCACTGTCTCCCTACTGCTGCTGTCTCATTCATTCCTTCCCACTGCTGCTGTCTCTTGTCGCTGTTACTATCCCTATGTTCCTTGTTGTCATTGTTATACATTCCGTCTTTCATTACCACTGACTCTCACTAACTTCCACTTTCTGCCACCCCGCGCGGTCTGAGGCGTCTTGTCACTGTCCGAGCGACTTCCCCCGTCGGAGGTTCGGATCCTGCGCTGAGCATGGTTGTGTGTGTCTGTGTGTGTGTGTTGTCCTTAGCATCAGTTAGTTTAAGATCGATTACGTAGTGTGTAAGCACAGGCACCGATGACCTCAGCAGTTTGGTCCCATAAGATCTTACCACAAGTTTCCAAATTTTTCCACTTTCCCCTCCTTTTTATTCCTCTCCCTCTGGTACTCTCTCCTTCACTCTTTCTGTACCACAATCACTGTCTATTGTCTTGCAGTATTTATTAGTTACCGTCTCTTTCCCACTGCCATTGCCTTCTTCTCTCTCACGATAAAAAAGTACGAACATGTTTGCATGCCAAAATGTTTAGGAAAAAATTTAAAGGTGCTCAGGAAGGTATAATGAGGCAGCTTTTCAGAGTCTTTCAATAAACAGGAACATATTCGCCTTCTTTATGCTCTGACAGGGATATTTTTCCTCTGGTTCCCTCCTTTACCCTTTTACAGAGCGGCATGCCCATTTATAGACAAGTAAAATTTTTGCAGTTTACCTGTGTGAAATTGAAAGAAAGAAAAACGCCTCAGACCGGATTTTACGTGCACAAAAATTTGTATGCGTTTCAATACAACAACATGTGGTTCCCAGAAACTTTCTGATGGCAGTGGGAACACTTTACAGCATAGTTCTCCGTTCTACATCACCTTATAAACCACGTTTTCGGCTCACACTGGACTTTACGTGTGAAAGTCGGGTAACTTTGAACCTCTGTAACTCGGAAATTGATAAAGACATCAAGAAATTTTTTAAAACTGTTCGAGAGTGGATCCTTAGAAATTTATCGTAAATTTCAGGCATTTGTAGTACATATCCGTCTTGGAATCCGCTGTTCAGTTATTGTACCCAAACACCAAGTTTTTCGGATTTCCTCAGGAACCGTCCTTGAACTAAATATTGTCTCCATAAGCACATTAAGGAGCACCATAGACCACATCTAATACGATGAGAACCAACCGTTTTTTTTTTTTTTTTTTTATCCACGCAAGCTGGAGGAAGTGTCTGATATTCAAACTTTGACCCTGTACTGTAGAATGGTTACTGTAAGACGTTCCTTCTGGAGGATGTACTGTACAAATGGTGCCAAGTCACAGAGCTATCAGAAACACTTCATCCTTCTTTTCTATCACCAATAGACCCAGAGATAAGAGCCCCGGAACCTCCGAAACCGTCTTTGAAATAAATGGTAACTCTATAAGCACATTAAAACGCACCATAGACTATATCTAATGCAAAGAGAGCCAACCGATTTGCTCTGTTTGCCTAAGCTGGTGTTCAATTGACTTATACCTGTACTGCCTACACGGAAAGTAGCTTGGCTGGCTATACTCAACCATGCAAACTTCTTTGCGAATTATAGACGTTTAGTCAAGTTTTCGAGAGATATTATGCCAATACAGTAGGTACTGCTACCGAAAAACTGAAGTACTGCAGAGTCATTATGCTCAATGAGAATGGTGAAAACCGCTTGCGCGCAACATAAATTTCCGCACAGTCACGCTAGAGCCTGGAGGGGATTTCGCACGGCTGCTGATGGGGGCGCACGGAGCAGAACAGCTGCCGTGCGCGATGCGGGTACCGCGTCGCTACGCGTGTAGGTCGCGTCTTTATTGTTATTGGCGCACGTGCTTCAGCGGTTCCGGCGGCAGCACCAGCTGTCGCTACGGCATTTTAGAGGCAGCCTTTAATCTTACGCGAATCTGAATCGGCTGTATAACTCCCGTAGCTTTAATATTCCTCTAAAAGTGATCTCCCGTTCTGAGCGTGTATCTACGACAGAGCCTGCATTCGCGATGCGTTAACTAGGAAGGCCGGTCGTGGTGGCCAAACGGTTCTAGGCGCTACAGTCTGGAACCGCACGACCGCTAGCTCGCAGGTTCGAATCCTGCCTCGGGCATGGCTGTGTGTGATGTCCTTAGGTTAGCTAGGTTTAAGTAGTTCTAAGTTCTGGGGGACTGATGAGTCCCATAGTGCTCATTTTTTAACTAGCATGTGGTCTCTAATTAGTCGTGTTCTGAATTGCTAGTTTTATTTCACTTGGCACAACAAGAAGACCTACCATATGAGTTTGTAACTACCCTTTCTTTGTTAGAAGGTTAATATGATTCGAACAAATGGCAGAACTGTCATATGGAGAATTCACTTCAAAAACAATAAAATTAAAAGAAGACAGAATGGCTTGTCGGTACTTACTTTGTGGAGTCTAAATCTCAGTACTGCCGATGGACACACTTAAAAGTGGGAAATACCGGGTGACCAAAAAGTCAATATAAATTTGAAAACTTAATAAACCACGGAATAATGTAGATAGAGAGGTAAAAATTGACACACATGCTTGGAATGACATGGGGTTTTATTAGAACAAAAAAAGGCCCCATATTGCTAGACGCGTGAAAGATCTCTTGCGCGCGTCGTTTGGTGATGATCGTGTGCTCAGCCGCCACTTTCGTCATGCTTGGCCTCCCAGGTCCCCAGACCTCAGTCCGTACGATTATTGGCATTGGTGTTACCTGAAGTCGCAAGTGTATCGTGATCCACCGACATCGTTAGGGATGCTGAAAGACAACATCCGACGCCAATGCCTCGCCATAACTCCGGACATGCTTTATAGTGCTGTTCACAACATTATTCCTCGACTACAGCTATTACTGAGGGATGATGGTGGACATATTGAGCATTTCCTGTAAAGAACATCATCTTTGCTTTGTCTTACTTTGTTATGCTAATTATTGCTATTCTGATCAGTTGAAGCGCCATCTGTCGGACATTTTTTGAACTTTTGTATTTTTTGGTTGTAATAAAACCCCATGTCATTCCAAGCATGTGTGTCAATTTGTACCTCTCTATCTACATTATTCCGTGATTTATTCAGTTTTCAAATTTATACTGACTTTTTGATCTTTTGATCTTTTGTAGCGGTGGAAATATTAGTTGCTGGCTGAACAGGGCAGTCTCTCTCAATCTGGGCCGTGGTTGGTCTGGCCTGACGCTCTCAAGGTATACACAAAACCCAAACCCTTCTGCTGAATTGTTACAGATTACAACGCGGTTCATCATTCTAAATCGCTGGTTTCCAGTCATCCACTGCCCATTGCCGCCCCTCTTTATACGCCTTAAGTATCGCTTATCACTGGCTACAGAAGTATGGGGCTTCTGAAGAGCTACTCGACCATTGCACTCCATTATTTTCAAACCCCTATGGAGATCCATTGTGCTAGCTGGACCTCTGGTAGCACTTTGGAATTCACGCGTGATTGGTTGGTTGATTTGGGGGAAGGGACCAAACGGCGAGGTCGTCGGTATCAACGGATTAGGGAAGGACTGGGAAGGAAGTCGGCCGTGCCCTTTCAAAAGAGCCATCCCGGCACTTGCCTGAAGCGATTTAGGGAAATCGTGGGAAACTAAATTTGGATTGCTGGAGGCGGGTTTGAACTGTTGTCCTCCCGCATGCGAGTCCAGTATGCTAAACACTGCACCACCTTGCTCGGTCACGCGTGATTCCTTCCCGTGATTATGTGCGATTTTTTTTTCAACCACCCTCCGCAGTGCTTGATGGCCCTTGTGCCTCCGTATATAAGATCCGCCTGGTCTTGGTTTAGTTGTTGTTGTTCCTTCGCGTTTCCACTTGAATATAATGTCACCAACAGCCGAGTCTGGCAGTTTAGGATTGATACGTCCCTGATGGATTTCTTACTCAGTTGACATCCAGTGCCTATTCCACGTCCGAAGTCACGGAAATCTCCCGACGAACCAATTCTGCTGTTACTGCTCCTTTACTGACAACATAATACTCTCTCCTCCTTTTATAAAGGCGACTCCTCTTCTACTGATGTCTAGCAGGCAATTCCGCATTACATGGAGCTGTCCGGATACTTTCCATCAAGCAGCGCACGAAATGGACATAACTAGTGATCGAGTGTGTTGCATCGTTGTCATTCGAAATAAATGAATAATTTATTAAGGTTTAATAGGTTATCAGGACCTTTCTATACAGATGTTGAGCTGAAAACGAGTAATTACCGTTAAATAAACGTAATGGTGTTACCTTTTTCGTATACAAGTATAACAATGTCTGTGTTTAACGAGGAATCTCATAAACTGAAATTTCCTCCTACGCACGTACCGCGCAAACATCACAGCAATAAAATTGGATTATATCCCAAAGAGGCGCCCCTTTCAGTAGTCGATCCACTAGTAACGAATAATAGGTCAGATGCCAGTAACTATACGAACTGTAGGCGCATTCCACCAGGTGAGACGTGTATTTGTAGAGGAATTCACGTTAGCAGTAAAACTCTGTCCGCTTACTTTTCTACCGTGTAACATTGTCGATCTCGTTCATTGGGAGTTACGAGTTTTCCCATCGTGTGGCCCGGTTTCTGCAAATAGCCCAGTGGCACTATATTTTTATGTCTTTTATTACAGCCTGTGCTTGTACAAAAGAGGAGCGCTTCCATTTCATATGGAAAAAACTAACGTATAGTTCATGGTATTCCCACATTTTGTTCGATAATACTTTTGAGAGCTACAAGAACCAAACTTGCTCGTGACCAGTATTTAACAGCTGGCGTAAACCGCAAATCTGAACAACAGGATCGTACGAAGAAAAGTCTTAACTCAAGTAATGAAAAGCTACGATAAACCTACTGCCACAGAAACAAAAAGTCGAAATTAACACGGTAAAGAATGAACATTATAATCGAAATTGTGTAAATTGTTTTGGATGTATTCTCACTAAAAATGTGTACTTATTCGGTTAGTATTTTCTTATAGTTTCTGTTTAGTATTTTCATGTTATGGATTATTGGGTTTACAGACTTCTGTGTCATTCAGTGCGGAGGAAAATTGCTTACTTTGTATCTGTTAGTTGTCTAAATGAAACAAAGGAAGATTTAATGACTGCCAAGGAGAACTAGCTGATTTTTTTCGGTATGATCCTGCCGTATAATCAAATAAGGCGCTACAAGCAATGGCTGGTACTTGTCACTGCAGTCGGTCCGTTTAACTAGTTTTTAATTCTGTTGATAATATAATCTCCACGTCTACAACACAACACACAGCCTAACTGATAAACTGTCACCAGGGATGGACTCTACTACATTTCTTTTTTCTACTTTTTCGGCGTATTTACCCAAGTGCCAAGTGCTACATCTGATGACATTTTTACACTATAAGGACATACGGAGCACATGACAGATAAGCTCTTCATGTAAATACATTCAGATACACTGCGCAGAGGTTACAGTATCTTGAAAAGTAACATGTATTTCCTGATGCAAGAATACTGTTATATCTGTTGGGGAATCAAATGTTTCGTCTTGCATATATTGACTAGTTAATCACAGTAGGATTCACGCGATAAGAATATGTACTACTGATGACATCAAGGCATGTCCCCTGGGAATTCTATCCGTACATGTAATCTATTCCCATCGATAAAATTCTCGTACTGCACAAAAATAACAGAAACCATATGGCACTCCTGCTGCATGGTGGAGAAATAATTTTCGCTTCTCATCTCGGACTGCCTCTATCAGTTTCCGGATGTCACAATGCGTTGGTATGCTGATCGCATACAGGATTTAATAAAGTGGCTGTATTTTCATTTAAGATTGTGCTCTCAGCTTTTTCTGCACGGGGTTTTTTAACTCCTCGTGGTAGCTATAAAACGCTCATTTGAGTTTTATGAAGTCACGGATATATCAAATGTCGTCGTCCGCCAGTCGACAGAAGGGAATAAAACTCCAAAAGAACCAGCCAGTGACTACCTAATGAACTGTCTGATAATACCATTAACTAATGAGTCTTAAGTCTTTAGATTTGTTTGACATTGTCCATATTTTCCTTTCTTATGACAGTGTTTTTGTCTCTTTAGAACTGCTACACCCAAAATCCTCTATCATTCGTTTTGCATAGCCTTATCATACCTGCCCCTTTCATTTTTCCACTATAGTACAACTTTCAGTTCTAAATGAAATATTCCTGAATGGCATACTAGATATCTTACCAACTTCCTTCTGGTAAAAGATTTCGACAGCAGCAAATTCAATTGTTTCGATTTTTCTCAGTTTAATTTCGATTGTTTCACGTCTCATTTGCATGGAAAACTGGCCTGGTAGTCTAGCGGTAAAGAACATGGCTGGGAGCCGGAAGACCGTGGGATCTAATTTCGCTCAGGGCAAGATTTTTCTGTTTGAGTTTTAAGTTATCCTTCACTTCTCAACGATTTGAGGAGTCACCAGAAACGGCACGTGATTCAGATTCCACGTTAAGGCAAGGTCCCCTTTCCCCAGCTGGATAACTGGAGAAGGTTAGGGACAAGCAAGGTGCCGAAACGTCGTCCAATAGCTAGTCTTTCACAAGGGCACAGAGCCACACGAAATTATTATTACTTCCATGAATATTGTCTTCCAGTCCTACTCTTTCAGAAACTTCTCCATTATTTCCTTTTCAGTATCTGATACAAGTGGAGCTCTGATTGAAGAAAACTTCCTTCGCTTGTGCCAATCTGCATTTCGCCTTGCTTCAAACGCCTCGTCTTTCTTCCATCACCGAGTGAGGAGGCGCATTGATAAGACTGATGACTCGTTTTCGGAAATACGGTGGTTTAAATCCCTGCCCACCCGCCCAGATTTAGTTTCTTCTACCATTTCCCCAAATGACTAAACACCAATGCCCGAATGATTCATCTGAAAGTACACGGACAGTTTTCGTCTCCGTCTTCCCCAGTCTGTAGCCGTCGGGAAGTTAAACCCTAAACATCATTCCTCTTTCCTATTTTCTTACATCCGGCAATAGCAGTTACATCGCCTTACAACCTTTGATCTGGCATTTGTACCTCTTGCACTTTCATTCTTCTTACGAAGTATTACTTCTCATTCATTGTTTCTTCGGCGACCAACCTGAACAACAGTGGAGATTTAGCTGTGACGATGCCTTACACCCTTCTTAATGTGAAATTTCCTTTTTTGAGTGTCCACTTTTATCATTGTCATCTAATTTTTGTAGTGACTGTAGATTATTCGTATGCATCCGTGCTTATCTCAGATCTTCTAAGGATTGTGAAGATCAACTGCGTCCTTGCATTATCGAAGACTTTTTTCTCAGTTGACAAATGCTACAAACTTAATGTAAATGTTTTTTTTGTTCGCCTTTCATTATTAAGGGGATTACTGCAACATTCAGAAGCTAAAATGTGACGTTTGCATGGCCTGCGCTTATTGTCTGTATAACATGCAGCAGTTAGTTTACTGTGTAGATTCTGCGTCCAACAATAGGAGACATGTTTTAAACAGATTAAAGGAAGATTCATTCAGGGAGCTCAAGAAAATATAAAACTGGGAATGAAAGTAATTGTAAATATTCGAAGCATGCTATTAACCTTAGACACTAAAGTCACTTAAATTATACCTCAGCAATCGAAGGTCTTGTGTTACAGCGCTTGTCAGTCAAGCGACAGGTATCTGTATCGAATCCTCGTCGGACTAAGGAAACTTTCAGTTTGCCTTTGATCCAGCCTTCACTCTCACATATATGTGGAGTCGCCAGGACATGCGGATTCCACGTTAGACTACACGTCCCCTGTCCTTCATTGGAGAACTGAGGTAGACTAGGGAAACGCAAGTCGCTGAAGTGTCGTGCACTTGAAAGACTTGCACTCGGACATTGAAGCACACGAAATTATTATTACTATTATTATTCGGCGTCTAAAACTGCCCTCTGGTTGGTCTTCATCCATTGCCGTAACCTAAGAAATAACAAAAGGAAAAGGCGCTCATCACTCTTCCCGTGATACATGCAAGTAGTTCATCCGCAACATTTCCTTTTTCTCAGGAACATGTGGACACGTAAAGTTTAGATTTATGTCATATACTAAGGTCTACAATCCCTTGACGATGTAATAAAGTGAAGCTTGAAAGTCAACGCAGTCAAAAGATACGGCCATTTATGTCACATACTGGGTGATCAAAAAGTCAGTATAAATTTGAAAACTGAATAAATCACGGAATAATGTAGATAGAGAGGTACAAATTGACACACATGCTTGGAATGACATGGGGTTTTATTAGAACCAAAAAAAATACAAACGTTCAAAAAATGTCCGACAGATGGCGCTTCATCTGATCAGAATAGCAAGAATTAGCATAACTAAGAGAAAGCAAAGATGATGTTCTTTACAGGAAATGCTCAATATGTCCACTATCATTCCTCAACAATAGCTGTAGTCGAGGAATAATGTTGTGAACAGCACTGTAAAGCATGTCCGGAGTTATGGTGAGACATTGGCGTCGGATGTTGTCTTTCAGCATCCGTAGAGATGTCGGTCGATCACGATACACTTGCGACTTCAGGTAACCCCAAAGCCAGTAATCGCACGGACTGAGGTCTGGCGACCTGGGAGACCAAGCATGACGAAAGTGGCGGCTGAGCACACGATCATCACCAAACGACCCGCGAAAGAGATCTTTCACGCGTGTAGCAATATGGGGTGTTTTTTCTTTTTGTTCTAATAAAACCCCATGTCATTCCAAGCATGTGTGTCCAGACACCCTGTGACCAAAATGGTACTGAAACAGAGGATGACAGACTAAAGGCCGAAATACTAAATGTCTTTTTCCAAAGCTGTTTCACAGAGGAAGACTGCACTGTAGTTCCTTCTCTAGACTGTCGTACAGATGACAAAATGGTAGATGTCGAAATAGACGACAGAGGGATAGAGAAACAATTAAAACCGCTCAAAAGAGGAAAGGCCGCTGGACCTGATGGGATACCAGTTCGATTTTACGCAGACTACGCGAAGGAACTTGCCCCCCTTCTTGCAGCGGTGTACCGTAGGTCACTAGAAGAGCGTAGCGTTCCAAAGGATTGGAAAAGAGCACAGGTCATCCACGTTTTCATGAAGGGACGTCGAACAGATGTGCAGAACTATAGACCTATATCTCCAACGTCGATCAGTTGTAGAATTTTGGAACACGTATTATGTTCGAGTATAATGACTTTTCTGGAGACTAGAAATCTACTCTGTAGGAATCAGCATGGGTTTCGAAAAAGACGGTCGTGTGAAACCCAGCTCGCGCTATTCGTCCACGAGACTCAGAGGGCCATAGACACGGGTTCACAGGTAGATGCCGTGTTTCTTGACTTCCGCAAGGCGTTCGATACAGTTCCCCACAGTCGTTTAGTGAACAAAGTAAGAGCATATGGACTGTCAGACCAATTGTGTGATTGGATTGAAGAGTTCCTAGATAACAGAACACAGCATGTCATTCTCAATGGAGAGAAGTCTTCCGAAGTAAGAGTGATTTCAGGTGTGCCGCAGGGGAGTGTCATAGGACCGTTGCTATTCACAAGATACATAAATGACCTTCTGGATGACATCGGAAGTTCACTGAGGCTTTTTGCAGATGATGCTGTGGTGTATCGAGAGGTTGTAACAATGGAAAATTGTACTGAAATGCAGGAGGATCTGCAGCGAATTGACGCATGGTGCAGGGAATGGCAATTGAATATCAATGTAGACAAGTTTAATGTGCTGCGAATACATAGAAAGATAGATCTCTTATCATTTAGATACAAAATAGCAGGTCAGCAACTGGAAGCAGTTAATTCCATAAATTATCTGGGAGTACGCATTAGGAGTGACTTAAAATGGAATGATCATATAAAGTTGATCGTCGGTAAAGCAGATGCCAGACTAAGATTCATTGGAAGTATCCTAAGAAAATGCAATCCGAAAACAAAGGAAGTAGGTTACAGTACGCTTGTTCGCCCACTGCTTGAATACTGCTCATCAGTGTGGGATCCGTACCAGAGGGCTGATAGAAGAGATAGAGAAGATCCAACGGAGAGCAGCGCGCTTCGTTACAGGATCATTTAGTAATCGCGAAAGCGTTACGGAGATGATAGATAAACTCCAGTGGAAGACTCTGCAGGAGAGACGCTCAGTAGCTCGGTACGGGCTTTTGTTAAAGTTGCGAGAACATACCTTCACCTAAGAGTCAAGCAGTATATTGCTCCCTCCTACGTATATCTCGCGAAGAGACCATGAGGATAAAATCAGAGAGAGCCCACACAGAAGCATACCGACAATCCTTCTTTCCACGAACAATACGAGACTGGAATAGAAGGGAGAACCGATAGAGGTACTCAGGGTACCCTCCGCCACACACCGTCAGGTGGCTTGCGGAGTATGGATGTAGATGCAGATTTGTACCTCTTTATCTACATTGTTCCATGGTTTATTAAGTTTTCAAATTTATACTGACTTTTTGATCACCCGGTACTTTGTTACTCGCAAACACATGCATTAAAACCTACAGGGTTGACCTAGAATCATGAAATTTGCCAAGAAGCAAGGTTTTGCACTATAACCAAAGGAATACATCCGAAAACTTTTGATTTGTAATTTTTTTTATCAGACTGTCTGTCTGTCCTTCCGAGTGATAAGACTCTTTTTTCTCTGGAGTGGGTAGACGTTCCAAGTTGAAATTTATGTCTCATACTAAGGCATACAGTTCCTTGGTTGTATAATAAACGCTAGTTTCTAAGTGAATGCAATCAAAAGGTAGGGACATTCATGTCACATATTTTGAAACTCAAGAACTCAGAGAGCAAAAACCAGAAGATAGTTCCCGTTGACCTAAAATCATGAAATATTCCAAGAAGCAAAGTTCGATAACACAACCAAAGGAAAAAAATCCGAAAATTGTGTATTTCTAATTATATCACACGAGACAACATTTCTTTTATCATTTGATATCCGACTGCAAATTTGAAATTAAAACATTTTCGAAAGTCTTATGATCCATAAGACCGATATCTTTCCAGTATAAATGTCGATAAAAGACAAAAATCTTCCATATCCTCGATTCCTCGTATGGATGAGCTGTCTATATACGTAATTAAGTTTGTATAGAACTCTCAGTACGCTAGTCCTGCTCTCACCTGGCCAATCTTTTTCCCATTTTTACGATCTTCTACATAATGAACTACAGTTCTTCGTCTGATTCGGCCTACACTGCTTGATGACGTGCATACTTGGTAGTTTTTAATCTTTCGTCTCCTACTATTACGCTTCTTGCTTCTTCTAATACACATGAGAAACAGTGCCATCACCACTAGCTACCGTCCTCTCGCGAGTGTTTTCAGTGGCATCCAAGGGGACTAAACAATGAACGAGTTCTTAGCTCTTGGTGTCCATCCGAACGCTACGACAGGTGCTGAAGCGGCCGCCGACGTAGAATAGGACGCAGCCGAGTGTCGGCAGTGGGCGCAATTTGCAGGCGCGGCGATGCGGGTAGCGGGCCAGCAGGCGCACATTGTCCGCGCCAGACATTAGCCGGTCACAATAACCCCGCGCTCCGTGCTGCGCTCCCCTGCCCAAGGCACTGCTTTCAGCACAGCGAGTGCACTCCTCCGATGCTACGGCTCCCTTATTCGTCACACAGTCCATAGCGCACATCGCGACTGCGTCTGAGAAACTGAAATTAATTTTAAAGGGGCGAAGGCGGCTGCAGATAGAAACTAGAGCAATAATCAGGCTACCGATCTGGTTCTCTAAGCACACAGAGCACAAATTGAATTGTGGGAGCTACTGAAAAAGGATTTCATTTGCCCCTCTCGCTCCCTACGTCTCGTACATTCTGTTTCACTCTTTTTTCCAAGGCTGCCTTTCATTTTCCTCTGATAATTTCATTAGTTTGAGTAGCTTAATAGTTATTTTAACCCAGATGCTTGGTTGCGTATCTCGTCTGTCAAACATCTTTTAGTCCTCAGAAATATTGCTTCTCAGACACAATGTAAAGGTACCGTAATCGATATCCTCGCCAGTGAACTATCTAGAAGCAGGCACTTGCTGGCAAGCCTTAGCTTCTAGAGCTTTCTGCAGTCTCCGCCCTTTTTCTCCGGCAGATAATGCCTGCGAGGCAGTCGCTAGAAAGAGGAGTATTGGGGTAAACTCGGTCGAGTGAAATTGTATGGAAAGAGCTGTGAATCAGAGATACGCGAAGGTACATTGTAAAGCCTTTAATACTGTACTATAGGAATATTTCGCCAGAATAGGAATGTCCAATCGACCGTGGCTTTGTGGTGTGTATAATGAACTTTGAAATTTGTCACTATCATCAAAGTGAACGAGGCCGGCATAGTTAGTATGTTTTCCTTTGGGTGAAGTTGAATAAATTAAGTTAAAAAGAGTCATATTTTATTCCAGAGGAACCTTATCACCCTTATGACTGATTTCTTAGTAATTAATTACAGTTACCAACTACGGTCAGGCTGTAGTTTCGTGATTTTATGTAATCGTGGTTGAAGTACCTCTCTCTCCCCAGAGCAGATTGCCAACTATCAGGAACGCAGTCAGAAAGCTTTTAATCTCCTGTTTGTGAGAATTTAGTGTTGGGAATTCATCTCATTTGACAATATCCTTCATTTGGAATTGGTAACTCAAATTTTTTGCACTAGTTGTTGATGCAAATACAGCATACACTACTCTTAATCCAAGTTTGGACATCGTCTGCACAGCATAAATAGCATATTCTACAGTTCAATTTTTTTCTTTTTTTTCTTTCTCTATACATAAGACTCACTGTTGGGAGCACAATTTCTGCATTTCCGCTGGGGCAAGCAAGTGATTCAATTAATCTGTTAATACAAGTATCACGTATGTTCACATTGGGTTAACACGTGTAGCGTTCCACGTACTGTAATAATGAACGTTCGCATGGCAATGACGTTCAGTAAAATGTTTTCGGGCATCTAGCCACTTCAAGGTGTTAACAATCCACAAGCTTTCGAACAAGTGCTCCTATGCTATTATCATGTGCTAATGACTGCTGTTGGACTGCTGGTAAGCCTTCATATACTCAGGCTGCCAGATGTTCCTTCTTTTCTTTTCTTTCCCCGCGGTACTGTGCAATACGCAGGTGCTTCATCCATTCGATTGTTGGATCACATGCCGCATTAAGTTGGCGACCGGCGGTGGGATTCGTTGATTACAATTATCCCAAAAGCTATTGGTGCGTGCCACGACAGCGGTGTTGTCCCACTTGATCCAGTGATGGTATTACACAGCATCGTCAACGCAGCTGATTTTTCAGACTGGCGTAGGGCTTACTATTGCGTTTCCTCCTTGCGACCACTTGAGTTATTTGGTAAGAGTTGTAGCTGTTTCGAAATACCATGCGGAAATGGTTCAGGTGATGCGCTCTTCTGTCGGGTGACGAAGGCTAACTGCGTGCACGCACAGACCAGTGTGCGTCAGTTTCGTGTACACGCTGTAGCATAAAAAATTCGTTGCGTATGCGTCGGATGAGAACATCGGGGGATGGCTAAGTGTCCTTTTTTACGTCATTAGCGAACAGTGTGTGTTTTTTAGAGTCGTTAAGCTGCGACAGAAGTTTTTCGCACATATTGGCCAGATGACGACCGTGTCGTCGACGTGCTGAAAGAAGCAGCAACGCTTTAAAAGCTTTGCTAAAGCCAGTGTCTTAGAATGTCACTACAATCCGGTTTGCAAATTCCGGGGCTAACGGGTTTCCAATCGCAACGCCAAGTGTCTGATCGTACTGTCCTTTGTCGCAAAAATATTAGAAACTCAGCCGATCTTATTATTCGATTTTAGCGTCTTCGACTTGGTCATGTTGCGATCAGCATTAATGCGGTGGCGTCGTTTACGAGTCTATCATCAAAGACCTAATACCGCATTTCTGTTAAGGTAACGGCGTCGAGCTGTTCAGGCTCAGTATCTCCGGTATAAACATTACACATACGAAACAGTTTATTTTTTAATTCTGCTAATATTTTTTTAAAATGTAAGTGCTCCCACACCACGTGTCGGTCCTGTTGGATCCTTCGGCTGGCCAGCAGAAGCCCTTGCATAATTCAGGTCGTTTTGACGTGTTTTTCCAGGCTGGTTGCGTTTCTGGCATTTTACTTTTAATCTTCAACTGTTTCACATTTTGTAAGGCTGACTATTTTACTCACCTTGATGGATTACTCCGTTGTAAGCAAAGATATGGTATTTATCTCTAACCTCATGACCGTTGATCATGTAGCTTCATTTATAAAATTACTACGTGCTATTTGGTTGGTATCTTCACAGCCTTGGAACAGCTGACAATTCTTGCTACCGCTGCGTATACTTTTCTCACAATAATATCTGTTGTACAATTGCAAATCATGGGAATTTGATGTAATTTTTACTAATGCAACAAGCAATTTTCCTTCTTTATTACCTGAATCTTACATATTGCGGTATGCTGTTGGTGTTTTTAATACTATACTATAATTTGAAGTTTATTGTCCATTGACAGTTATTTAGGATTTTTGTTTCCCATATGGCGTGTTGCCAGTGTATATAAGACAGTTTAACCGTCTTGTAATTTTAATTTCATTCGCTTCTTAGTTTTATGGTTTCAAAATTACTTGGATTTAGGTACAATATTTTTAAGATTTAAGGTCTTGAATTTTTTTGGCAGGTTTAAAACCTCGTTCGCTCTCGAACTACATACAATCCTAACAATACGAACTACATACTATTCTAATCTTGTCGGTCCATGATACGAATGCATGTCATTGCGTGACTGTAGCTAATGATAATGTTTTTCAGTGCTTAATTACCCGTTTTCACAACTTCAACTGTAGGTCAGAAACATGTTACTTATAAAACACTGTTAAGTGGTTTTGTTACATATTCACTTTTAGTACTGGAGTTGGTTCTCCTAATATATTTTGTTCAGCTGTTATCCAGTGTTTCATATGATATTTTACTATATAAAATTATCTTAGGCTGCTTTTCCTGTGTTTGTCTGCTAATCTGAAGATGGTTGCAGAAAACAGCCAAGGCCAGTCATCATGCTTTAATAGTAAAAGAGAGCTTCAGTCTTTTTACATTAAAAATTTTTGTTTATTAAATTACATTGAGAGCGTTGTCTCCTTCCTAACAGTGTCAGGCTTCATTACATATTTCAACCTCTACCTTTCTTTGTAACGTTTGTTCTCTACGTCTCTACCTAGTACCTGCACATGGAATGTAAATCTGTAGGACTCCTACGAATACCAGAGAGTAGGGGAAAAATTTTTCACCCATCTACTTACGACGTGAGCCCGTGTTACGTTTACTATCTGTCGATAAGCTTGCTTGCTAACGTATACACTATTGCATGAGACACATGGCTTCATTCAAATGTGATTGGCAATGCCATTATTACACTGCGGTAATCCCATGCATACAATATCGCCCTCCACTGCTGCCCGGTCCCCCATATCCAGGAACGATGACTGATTAGTGGCTCCGGAAGCCAAACTGGCAGTAGCTGTTCATCTGTTTCATCTTCTCTGCCTGGCTCCCGTAGTACGAACACAGTGCAGTATCAAGTTTGGAAATCTGCGGAACTTCCACTTCACAAGAATAGCGTTAAACTTATTGTCTAATTTACCTTAGTCTTTGGAGGAGTAACCTCGTCTTCCCATCCCCATGTCTGAAGTGAGGTTGTGAACACTTAACTGTAAGTTATTTGAAGTGCCGCATGAAAAAGATGTACTTAATTGGCTCATCAAAGTAAATCTGAAACTAGAAACAGTAACCTAATCACTGAGCTGTCTCGGAAAGTATTTTCAGCATTTAAAAAAATCTATAGTTATTGGTAAAGGTGCTTTAATCTCTGTGATACATTCGTGTCCTCCGGAAGTATACAGCTAGCATAATTTTTGGGAGTACCTGTATAGTGAAAGTGAGTACACTATACAGTACGTCATTTAAGACAATTAAGAGCTATGCCAGTAGAAATTTTAATTGTATAAGGACACAGGATTCCCTAATCTATTGCTTTGCAAAGCAGGCGTTACGGAATATGTATAAAAGGTAACGTCGTTAATGAAAAAAACTGAAGGAAAGCCGTCAGCCAATTGATACTTTAGGTAGGATCATCTTTCCTTCTGAAAGTTCTAACTAAGTTAAACCTCTAACCAGCTCATGAAGAGCTTCTATTACACACTAAGCGTAAGTGTCTTAATATCTCCGACACCGCAAAAACATCGTTGGTTATCCCAATTATACTTGGGAACTATCTGTGTTGTTTTCGACGAAGGAACCTCATAGAATACGCATATGAAAATGATCTATCTACGTGATTAAAAAAATCAGGGAAACCTGTAAACCATAAAAACTGATATAGGCGAAAGCAGTCACTTTAAAATAATAAAATCTGAATCGGGCTTAATCGTCAAGGACTGTCAATCACGTTCGCTATTTTTATTCCTGCGCCACAACCTGAATATATTTTTTGAATAATGTTGTAGCTTTCGGCATATATAAAACTTTCATACAAGATATTAACATCCTGAAACGAATATAGGATTCAGGGAAAATTAAGCATTAAGAAGCAAGCCTTTGCTCTGAGAAAAAAGTATAACAAGAATATTATGACCGTGAAGTAATTTTTAATATACTGGCATGTTCGTAATGAGATCTGAAAATGTTTGCTTCAACAAAAGAAACTAGCAATTAATTGCAATAGTTGTTACCTTATAGTTGAAAAAAGCGCTTTTAAAAGTGATTCCTGTCACAATAAACTTCCCCATTGGGACAAAATGTCATAATTTCCAACACCTATTTGGGTTTTTCATTGCAGAATCCCTACGTTACACTATATACACTAAAGTGCCAAAGAAACTGGTATAGGCATGTGTATTCAAATACGGAGATACACTATGTGATCAAAAGCATCCGGACACCCCCAAAAACATACCTTTGTCATATTAGGTGAATTGTTCTGCCACCTACTGCCAGGTACTCCCTATCAGCGATCTCAGTAGTCATTAGACATCGTGAGAGAGCAGAATGAGGTGCTGCGCGGAACTCACGGACTTCGAACGTGGTCAGGTGACTGGGTGCCACTTGTGTCATACGTCTGTATGCGAGGTTTCCACTCTCCTAAACATTTCTAGGTCCACTGTTTCCGATGTGACAGTGGAGTGGAAACGTGAAGCACAAAATTGTACAGGCCAATCTCGTCTGTTGACTGACAGAAACCGCCGATTCTACATCTACATCTACATCTACATGATTACTCTGCAATTCACATTTAAGTGCAGAGGAACTATCTCTCTACCATTCCACTCCCGAACAGCGCGCGGGAAAGACGAACACCTAAACCTTTCCGTTCGAGCTCTAATTTCTCTTATCTTATTTTGATGATCATTCCTACCTATGTAGGTTGGACTCAACAAAATATTTTCGCATTCGGAAGAGAAAGTTGGTGACTGAAATTTCGTAAATAGATCTCGCCGCGACGAAAAACATGTTTAGTCTTTGCTTTAATGACTTCCATCCCAACTCGCGTATCATATCTGCCACACTCTCTCCCCTATTACGTAATAATACAAAACGAGCTGCCCTTTTTTGCACCCTTTCGATGTCCTCCGTCAATCCCACCTGGTAAAGATCCCACACCGCGCAGCCATATTCTAACAGAGGACGAACGAGTGTAGTGTAAGCTGTCTCTTTAGTGGACTTGTTGCATCTTCTAAATGTCCTGCCAATGAAACGCAACCTTTGGCTCGCCTTCCCCACAAAAATACACTCCTGGAAATTGAAATAAGAACACCGTGAATTCATTGTCCCAGGAAGGGGAAACTTTATTGACACATTCCTGGGGTCAGATACATCACATGATCACACTGACAGAACCACAGGCGCATAGACACAGGCAACAGAGCATGCACAATGTCGGCACTAGTACAGTGTATATCCACCTTTCGCAGCAATGCAGGCTGCTATTCTCCCATGGAGACGATCGTAGAGATGCTGGATGTAGTCCTGTGGAACGGCTTGCCATGCCATTTCCACCTGGCGCCTCAGTTGGACCAGCGTTCGTGCTGGACGTGCAGACCGCGTGAGACGACGCTTCATCCAGTCCCAAACATGCTCAATGGGGGAGAGATCCGGAGATCTTGCTGGCCAGGGTAGTTGACTTACACCTTCTAGAGCACGTTGGGTGGCACGGGATACATGCGGACGTGCATTGTCCTGTTGGAACAGCAAGTTCCCTTGCCGGTCTAGGAATGGTAGAACGATGGGTTCGATGACGGTTTGGATGTACCGTGCACTATTCAGTGTCCCCTCGACGATCACCAGTGGTGTACGGCCAGTGTAGGAGATCGCTCCCCACACCATGATGCCGGGTGTTGGCCCTGTGTGCCTCGGTCGTATGCAGTCCTGATTGTGGCGCTCACCTGCACGGCGCCAAACACGCATACGACCATCATTGGCACCAAGGCAGAAGCGACTCTCATCGCTGAAGACGACACGTCTCCATTCGTCCCTCCATTCGCGCCTGTCGCGACACCACTGGAGGCGGGCTGCACGATCTTGGGGCGTGAGCGGAAGACGGCCTAACGGTGTGCGGGACCGTAGCCCAGCTTCATGGAGAGGGTTGCGAATGGTCCTCGCCGATACCCCAGGGGCAACAGTGTCCCTAATTTGCTGGGAAGTGGCGGTGCGGTCCCCTACGGCACTGCGTAGGATCCTACGGTCTTGGCGTGCATCCGTGCGTCGCTGCGGTCCGGTCCCAGGTCGACGGGCACGTGCACCTTCCGCCGACCACTGGCGACAACATCGATGTACTGTGGAGACCTCACGCCCCACGTGTTGAGCAATTCGGCGGTACGTCCACCCGGCCTCCCGCATGCCCACTATACGCCCTCGCTCAAAGTCCGTCAACCGCACATACGGTTCACGTCCACGCTGTCGCGGCATGCTACCAGTGTTAAAGACTGCGATGGAGCTCCGTATGCCACGGCAAGCTGGCTGACACTGACGGCGGCGGTGCACAAATGCTGCGCAGCTAGCGCCATTCGACGGCCAACACCGCGGTTCCTGGTGTGTCCGCTGTGCCGTGCATGTGATCGTTGCTTGTACAGCCCTCTCGCAGTGTCCGGAGCAAGTATGGTGGGTCTGACACACCGGTGTCAATGTGTTCTTTTTTCCATTTCCAGGAGTGTATCTATGTGGTCTTTCCAACTGAAGTTCTTCGTAATTTTAACACCCAGGTATTTAGTTGAATTGACAGCCTTGAGAATTATACTATTTATCGAGTAATCGAATTCCAACCGATTTCTTTTGGAACATGATTTGCACATACGTATCGGTACACTGCCACCTTACAATAAACTTGCTTCTGTCTTGGCTCACAGAATACCTGCTAATCATTACTGCAACTTAAGTCAGAAGATGGCGATCACAAACCCGTAATATCAATAAATTTTTCAAATTTGTGATCGTGATCTTCTGACCTAAGTTACCGTGATGGTTAGCAAATATTGTGTGAGCCAAGACAGAGACAAGTTTATAGTGTGGTGCCATTGTACTGATACGTATGCGTAAATCACGAAAGTCCAGTCTTCCCTCCAGTGAATGGTTTTGTGAACTGAAACAGGTAAAGAAATAAAGCTGTGCTGGTATAGCTGGAGGCCTGCAACGCATTATTTCAAGAAAATGAGAGGCTGTATAACTAACTTGGCGTGGACGTTCGTAACGCAGGTAAGAGTGTTTATGGAAGTGCCTTCTAAGGGCGATCAGAAAGGAAAAGCGCGAACGTTCACCGCTGCGGCGTTTGTCCGTAAGACGTGCTAGACTGAGGGCAGCGAGTCGTGTGTGCGTAGCGCCTTCAATATGGAGACCGGGAAATAGGGATAGCAAGGTGTAGTCCGGTTTTTGACTGCGGAAGGAGTGTCATGAAGTGAAATGCACGCCAGACGTCCGTTGTGTATTGCGAACACAGTACGTCGAGTGCGCGTGTGTTTGCAGTGTCATAAAGTGAAATTCATGCCGAATGTCTGCTTTGTATTTCGAACACAGCAAGAAACGTGACCTTCTTTTTGTAAGGAATGGACAATTTCTGGAAGGTTTTGTGGCATTGAAAGACATCTGTCGGCCAGGAGAGGTCCGTCGCGATCTGTCATTGCTGCCGTGGATGATATCGTCGGAAATGAACGACCGTCTCCAATCACCACACTGTCGTCTGGACGTTAAACCCTGATCTTCCTTCCCTCCTTCCAGAAATGACTATGGAAGACATTCGGCTCGTGTTGGGCATCAGTCGCGATATCGCTCACGTCATCATGACAGAGCATTTGAATTTCTGGAACATCCGTGCATAGTGGGTTCCCCACAGCCTGATGGAGGAGCAGGAGTTGAGCAGAATGGCGACAGCACTGCAGCATGTGGAATGGTATCACGACGAAAAATATCGTTTCTTGTCCCGTATTGACACGCGATATGACACATAAAGACATCATTTTTCGTCGGAGAGGAAATGTCGGAGCCAGCAATGGAAGCATACAGATTCCCACCGAAAAAATCCAAACGCCAGCCCCGAGACAGTCATGATGATCTGATTGCAGAGGTTCGCTGATAATTGACTTTCTGGAACACAGCACCACAATTAATGTAGAGTGGTACGTGTACACTGTGCAAAAACTGAAGCGCCCTGTTAAGCTCATATGCCCGGGAATTCAACCAGACGGGCATTATTCTGTTGCAAGAACAATGCCCACCCTCATGTTGCTAATGTTGTTTCAACTACGCTGCAAAAGTTTCGCTGGCAAGCCCTTGCACACCTCTCACACTGTCCCGACCTCTCACCCTGCCATTTCCGTATATTTGGAGCCCTGAAGAGAGACATTCGTGGTCGTCGATTTGCTTCGGACGAAGTGGTGCTCCCCTGAGTACAGTTATGGTTCTGGATGCAACTGGAAACATTTTTCAGTGAAGGCATTAACCGTATTGTGTCACAGCATAATTAATGTACCGGGTGGTTGTAATTAAACTGACGATGTTCCGAGTGCTGCAGTGGGTGCCGTATACATTGTAGGACGCTTAAGCATCGTAGTTATGTTCATTAACCGGTGCACTTGTGCAGCATGCTCAAAAAATAATAATTCCACTTTCTGCCACAACGTGGAAATATAGCGCTGTAAGCAGTCAGAAAGTGACAAGTTTCCTGTCTGATACCAGTACGCTGCTTGCGCATGACAGTGGGTGTTTATTTCCTTTGTGAATTGCCTGATGGGGTAAAGGGTTAACAAGGTTGAGATTTTCCATACGAAACGCAATGACTATTGAGAAGAAAAACAGTGTACTGCTGGTAAAATTGTTTTATCAGAACACCATTGCGGGAATATCGCAAACAGCAACACCTGTAAAGAGGCCCCATGTCAATAAGTTGGCTAAAGAATATGATCAAGAAATCTGAAGAAACATGTGAATTAGGCGCAGTTATGCTCAAATTTTATAACCAGCGCTCGAGCTGTGTCATAGTAATTCTCCCCCCTGGAACAGTTCAAAATGTTTTGCGGCGCAATTTAAACTGTCATTCCTACAAGATTCATAATGTGCACCAGGTGAATCCCTAAGATAAGCTACAACACCATGACTTGGTCCTTCGTTTTTTGGCATGCAAGGAAAAGGATGACATATGGTCGGGGGTTATTCTTTGGATGGACGAAGCACATTTACAGGGTGCAGTGAACGCACAGAATTGCTACATAAGGTGTTTGACTCCGCCACATATTTTGCAGGAACATACACTACACGCAGCTTATGTGACTGTGTGACGTGGTTTCACAATGTCCTTCATTCTCGATCCGTTTTTCTTCGAAGGGATGACACTTCGCTAGCCTCTTGGGTGGATAGTAATGTGCAGCTGTTTGCTGATGATGCTGTGGTGTACGGGAAGGTGTCGTCGTTGAGTGACTGTAGGAGGATACAAGATGACTTGGATAGGAGTTGTGATTGGTGTCAAGAATGGCAGCTAACTCCAAATATAGATAAATGTAAATTAATGCAGATGAATAGCAAAAAGAATCCCGTAACGTTTGAATACTCCATTACTAGTGTAGCACTTGACAGAGTCATGTCGATTAAATATTTGGGCGTAACACGGCGATACGATGTGGGACAAGCATGTAATGGCAGTTGTGGGGAAGGCGGATATTGTTCTTCGGTTCATTGGTAGAGTTTTGGGAAGATGTGGTTCATCTGTAAAGGAGACCGCTTATAAAACACTAATACGAGCTATTCTTGAGTACTGCTCGAGCGTTTGGGATCCCTATCAGGTCAGATTGAGGGAGAACATAGAAAAAATTCAGAGGCGGGCTGCTAGATTTGTTACTGGTAGGTTTGATTATCACGCGAGTGTTACGGAAATGCTTCAGGAATTCGGGTGGGAGTCTCTAGAGGAAAGGAGGCGTTCTTTTCGTGAATCGCTACTGAGGAAATTTAGAGAACCAGTATTTGAGGCTGACTGCAGTACAATTTTACTGCCGCCAACTTACATTTCGCGGGAAGACCACAAAGATAAGATAAGAGAGATTAGGGCTCGTACAGAGGCATATAGGCAGTCATTTTTCCCTCGTTCTGTTTGGGAGTGGAACAGGGAGAGAAGATACTAGTTGTGGTACGAGGTACCCTCCGCCACGCATCGTATGGTGGATTTCGGAGTATGTATGTAGATGTAGATGTAGAGTGATATCTACACGCGCAGCATGTGATTCGAGCTTTACGACAATGCAACCATGTCCACACCACTATTTCCATGCAAGAGGGGCGACAGCACACGTCACTTGCCAGGTGAAAGATTTGCTTCTATAAACCTTCGCTAACGACCGCAACATCTCCCCGACCTAAATCCATGTGACTTCTTGTTCTGGGAACATCTGAAAGATCTTGTCTATCAGGAATGTATTCGGTCTCATCCTTATCTGAAGAATAGCACAGGACGACATAACGCTGTGATTACACTAGATATGCTACGAGCAACTTTCGACCAAGCCGTGTTCTGGACGCAGTATGCTGCTCATTCTGGAGACAAAATTGATCATATGATCTTACTTGTGACTATATCCTAACGAACATGCCAGAACCGCCGTTATCATGTGTTTAATATACCCTCCCTTTTTCTTACATCACACCACATTCTGACTGTTTACAGCGCCATTTTTTCACCTGGTTGCAGAAAGTGAAACTATTACTTTCTCAGCATATTTCGCGAGCGCACCGATCAATGATCAAATCTACGAAATTTTAGTATCATGTGAAGTACCCGGCCCGCATTGCACCACTCGGAACACCGTCAGTAATTATATCTACCGGTATTAATAGTTACGGATATTACTTTTGAAATGATAAACTTACACTACTGCCCATTAAAATTGCTACACCACGAAGATTACGTGCTACAGACGCGAAATTTAACCGACAGGAATAAGATGCTGTGATATGCAAATGTTTTTCAGAGCATTCACACAAGGTTGGCGCGGGTGGCGACACCTACAACGTGCTGACATGAGCAAAGTTTCCAACCGATTTCTCATACACAAACAGCAGTTGACCGGCGTTGCCTGGTGAAACGTTCTTGTCATGCCTCGTGTAAGGAGGAGAAATGCGTACCATCACGTTTCCGACTTTGATAAAGATCGGATTGTAGCCTATCGCGATTGCGGTTTATCGTATCGCGACATTGCTGCTCGCGTTGGTCGAGATCCAATGACTACGGAATCGGTGGGTTCAGGAGGGTAATACGGAACGCTGTGCTGGATTCCAACGGCCTCGTATCACTAGCAGTCGAGACTACGGAATCGGAATCGGTGGGTTCAGGAGGGTAATACGGAACGCAGTGCTGGATTCCAACGGCCTCGTATCACTAGCAGTCGAGATGAGAGGCATCTTATCCGCATGGCTGTAACAGATGGTGCAGCCACGTCTCGATCCCTGAGTCAACAGATGGGGTGTTTGCAAGACAATAACCATCTGCACGAACAGTTCGACGACACTTGCAGCAGCGTGGTCTATCCGCGCGGAGACCATGGCTGCGGTTACCCTTGATGCTGCATCACAGACAGGAGAGCCTACGATGGTGTACTCATCGACGAACCTGGGTGCACGAATGGCAAAACGTCATTTTTTCGGATGAATCCAGGTTCTGTTTACAGCATCATGATGGTCGCGTCCGTGTATGGCGACATCGAGGTGAACGCACATTGGAAGCGTGTGTTCGTCATCGCCATACTGGCGTATCACCTGGCGTGATGGTATGGGGTGCCATTGGTTACACGTCTCGGTCACCTCTTGTTCGAACTGACGGCACTTTCAACAGTGGACGTTACATTTTAGATGTATTACGACCCGTGGCTCTACCCTTCATTCGATCGCTGAGAAACCCTACATTTCAGCAGAATAATGCACGACCGCATGTTGCAGGTCCTGTACGGGCCTTTCTGGATACATAAAGTGTTCGACTGCTACCCTGGCCAGCACATTCTCCAGATCTCTCAACAATTGAAAACGTCTGGTCAATGGTGGACGAGTAACTGGCTCGTCACAACACGCCAATCACTACTCCTGATGAACTGTGGTATCGTGTTGAAGCTGAATGGGCAGCTGTACCTGTACACGCCATCCAAGCTCTGTTTGACTCAATGCCCAGGCGTATCAGGGCCGTAATTACGGCCAGAGGCGGTTGTTCTGGGTATTCATTTCTCAGGATCTATGCACCCAAATTGCGTGAAAATGTAAGCACATGTCAGTTCTAGTATAATATATTTGTCCAATGAATAGCTGTTTATCATCTGCATTTCTTTTTGGTGTAGCTATTTTAATGGCCAGTAGTGTACTTTTTTCCCATCTGTCTCGGTTTCACTTGAATAACTCTTATAAAACTGAAATTCCTTCTTCCTGTTCATTAATGTCAATCAGCACAGCCACACAAAATAGAAGCTCCCTTGACAGTGCAACCACACAAACACATACCGAAGGCGAAAGGTGGTTGCTTTTCTGACACTTGCTACTTGCAGTAGTTAATGACGTGTATTAGTCAAAACAGCAAAATAAAGAAATTGTTGGTCTGCCGGCCGAAGTGGCCGAGCGGCTCTAGGCGCTTCAGTCTGGAATTGCGGGACCACTACGGTCACAGGTTCGAATCCTGCCTCGGACATTGATGTGTGTGATGTCCTTAGGTTAGTTAGGTTTAAGTAGTTCTAAGTTCTAGGGGACTGATGACCTCAGATGTTAAGTCCCATAGTGCTCAGAGCCATTTGAACCATTTGAATTGTTGGTCTATTACAGCTCCTGTAGGGCTGCTATACAACCGATGTCTATTTTCTCTCTGTGTATAACGTGAACTAGATGCACTTGACTTGCGAGAACGAGACTGTGATGGTATTCTGCGGGGTGAACTGTTTCGCTGACTGCCCGTCAGCGATGTGGGACCGCTGTCTAGCCAGCGTGGGCCGCCGCCACGACAGTTGGCCGTGGCGTGGAGCCGCGGCCTGAGAGGTCGCCCTTGACCCCTGGAGAGTCCTCAGCAATTACCGGCGGGCCACCGGCCACCACGCCACCATGGCTCCGTGCTCTCTCTTAATTGGGCAGCCGCGCTAAACGCTACAGGTGGCGGCCGCTGCACCACTGTTCGGCACGGACATCTCGTCCTCTGTGACTATGGGGCGAAATCTACCCTTTTCTAAGCAACACGGTACCCTTTCTTAAATAGACTGCCACATCATCGTCTCGTCTGTTTCACCGTGGCGCTCTAAAGGCAGTAGTCTTTTTTTTTTCCATCAGTCCTCTGACTGGTTTCATGCGGCCCGTCACGAATTCCTCTCCTCTTCATCTCAGAGTAGTACTTGCAACCTACGTCCCCAATTATTTGCTGGATGTATTCCAATCTCCGTCTTCCCCTATATTAGCTCCCTCAAGTACTATGGAAGCCATTCCCAGGTGCCTCAATAGATGTCCTGTCATCCTGTACCTTCTCCTTGTCAGTGTTTTCCACATATTCCTTTACTCTCCGATCCTGCGGAGAACCTCGTCGTTCCTTACCTTGCCAGCCTGCCTAATTTTCAACATTCGTATGTAGCACCACATCTCAAATGCTCGGATTTTCTTCTATCCAGTTATCCTGCAGTCCATTTTTCACTACCATACAATGCTGTGCTCCAAACTTAGATTCTCAGAAATTCCATCCTCAGATTAAAACCTATGTTTGATATTAGTAGACTTCGCTTGGCCCGGAATGCCCTTTTTGCCAGTGATAGCCTGCTTTTGATGTCCTCCTTGCTCCGTCCGTCATTGGTTTCTTTGCAGCCTACGATGCATAATTCCTTCACTTTATCTACTTGGTGACCGTCAAACCTGATGTTAAGTTTCTCGCTGTTCTCACTTCTGCTACTTCTCATTACTTTCGTCTTTCTTCGTTTTACTTTCAATCGATATTCTGTACTCATTAGACTGTTCATTCCATTCAGCAGATAATTCTTCGTCACTTTCACTCACGACAGAAATGTCATCAGCGAATCGTATCATAGATATTCTTTCACCTTGAATTTTAATTCCACTCCTGAACCTTTCTTTTATTTCCATCATTAATTCTTCGATGAACAGACTGAACAGTAGGCGCGAAGGATTACATCCCTGTCTCGCCTGCTTTTCAATCCGAGCATGTCGTTCTTGGTAGTCTACTCTTACTATTCCCTCTTGCCTCTTGAACATATTGTATATTACCGTCTCTCCCTATAGCTTACCCCTATTTTTCTCAGAATTTCGAACATCTTGCACCATTTTACACTGTCGAACATGGCTTGATTTCTCTTTAGTCTTGCCTCCATTATCAACCACAACATCAGAATTGCCTCTCTGGGGTCTTTACCTTTCATAAAGCCAAACTGATCGTCATCTTCCACATCCTCCATTTTCTTCTCCAGTCTCCTGTATATTATTCTTATCAGCAGCTTGGATGCATGAGCTGTTAAGCTGATAATGCGATAATTCTCGCACTTATCGGCTCTTGCAGTCTTCAGAATTATGTGGACTTTTTTTTTCCGCAAGTCAAATGGTATGTCGCTTTTCATACATTCTACTCAGCAACGTGAATAGTCGTTTTATTGCCACTTCCCTCAAATATTTAAGAAATTCTGATGGAATTTTATCCATCTCTTCTGCCTTGTTTGATCTTAAGTCCTCCAAAGCTCTCTTAAATTCTGATTCTAATACTGGATCTCATATCTCTTCCAGATCGACTCCTGTTCGTTCTTCTATCACATCAGATAAATCTTCCCCCTCATAGATGCCTTCAGTGTACTCTTCAATATCCTCATAATTACCATCGTATACTTTCTGTCTCTTCATCTTCAACTTGTGATGTCAGCAAGTATACGTGACCTATCGTTGTCGGTGTTTGTTTGCTGTCGATTCTGGTAACAACAATCCTATCACTGAACTGTTCACAGTAACACATTCTATGCCCTACCTTCTTACTCGTAATGAATCCTACTCCCGTTACACCATATTCTGCTGCTGTTGATATTACCCTAGACTCATCTCATTACAAATCCTTATCTTCTTTCCATTTCACTTCACTGACCTCTGCTGTGTCTACAATGCGCCTGTGCATTTCCCTTTTCAGATTTTCTAGCTTCCCTACCACGTTCAAGCTTCTGACATTCCACGCCCCGATTCGTAGAACGTTATCCTTTCGTTGATTATTCAATCTTTTTCTCATTGTCACCTCCCACTTGGCAGTCCCCTCCCAGAGATCCGAATGGGGGACTATTCCGGAATCTTTTGCCAATGGAGAGATCATCATGAAACTTTTTCAATAACAGCCCACAAGTCCTATGGATACACTTGATGTGTCTTTAATCAATGGCTTCCATTGCCTTCTGCATCCTCGTGTTGTTGATCATTGCTGATTCTTCCGTCTTTAGGGGCAGTTTTCTACCCCAAAGACAAGAGAGTGCCCTGAACCTCTGTCCGCCCCTCCGCCCTCTTTGACAAGGCCGTTGGCAGCATGTGGGTGACTTTTTATGCCGGAAGTTCTCGGCCGCCACTGCTGATCATTAATCAAAATTTAAGTGGTGGCGGGTTTCGAACCTGGGACCGAAAACGTTTTGATTACCAAACAAAGAAGCTAACCATTAAAACAATATATCTCGTTTTGTTCGTTATGGCTCGTTGCTGTTGTTCGGGGCGGACATCCCATAACATTTATTTAAGTTCATCGTTGATCCGTTCACTCAGTTTCCCCTAGACTAGGTAGTAGTTAGTAGTAGTAATAGTGATGTGTAGATCACTATTGAAAGGATACTGGACAAGTCATGATATTACAGTTTAAAAACAAGAAACATCATTTTTGTATGCCCATCTTTGTGGTTGATGGTCTACAGTACTTCGGTCGTTCACTCATCATCATCATCATCATCATCATTTAAGACTGATTACGCCTTTCAGCGTTCAGTCTGGAGCATAGTCCCCCTTATAAAATTCCTCCATGATCCCCTATTGAGTGCTAACATTGGTGCCTCTTCTGATGTTAAACCTATTACTTCCAAATCACTCTTAACCGAATCCAGGTACCTTCTCCTTGGTCTACCCCGACTCCTCCTACCCTTTACTGCTGAACCCATGAGTCTCTTGGGTAACTTTGCTTCTCCCATTCGTGTAACATGACCCCACCATCTAAGCCTGTTCGCCCTGACTGCTACATCTATAGAGTTCATTCCCAGTTTTTCTTTGATTTCCTCATTGTGCACACCCTCCTGCCATTGTTCCCATCTACTAGTACCTGCAATCATCCTAGCTACTTTCATATCCGTAACCTCAACCTTATGAATAAGGTAACCTGAATCCACCCAGCTTTCGCTCCCATACAACAAAGTTGGTCGAAAGATTGAACGGTGCACAGATAACTTAGTCTTGGTACTGACTTCCTTCTTGCAAGAGAGTAGATCGTAGCTGAGCGCTCACTGCATTAGCTTTGCTACACCTCGCTTCCAGTTCTTTCACTATGTTGCCATCCTGTGAGAATATGCATCCTAAGTACTTGAAACTGTCCACTTGTTCTAACTTTGTTCCTCGTATTTGGCACTCAATCCGTTTATATCTCTTTCCAACTGACATTACTTTTGTTTTGGAGATGTTAATCTTCATACCATAGTCCTTACATTTCTGATCTAGCTCTGAAATATTACTTTGCAAACTTTCAATAGAATCTGCCATCACAACTAAGACATCCGCATATGCAAGACTGCTTATTTTGTGTTCACCTATCTTAATCTCACCCAGCCAGTCTATTGTTTTCAACATATGATCCATAAATAATATGAACAACAGTGGAGACAGGTTGCAGCCTTGTCTTACCTCTGAAACTACTCTGAACCATGGACTCAATTTACCATCAACTCTAACTGCTGCCTGACTATCTATGTAAAGACCTTTAATTGCTTGCAAAAGTTTGCCTCCTATTCCATAATCACGTAGAACAGATAATAACTTCCTCCTAGGAACCCGGTCATATGCCTTTTCTAGATCTATAAAACATAGATACAATTCCCTATTCCACTCGTAACACTTCTCCATTATTTGCCGTAGACTAAAGGTCTGGTCCTGACAACCTCTAAGAGGCCTAAACCCACACTGATTTTCATCCAATTTGTCCTCAACTAATACTCGCACTTTCCTTTCAACAATACCTGAGAAGATTTTACCCACAACGCTGATCAAAGAGATACCTCTGTAGTTGTTGCAATCTTTTCTGTTTCCATGTTTAAAGATTGGTGTGATTACTGCTTTCGTCCAGTCTGATGGAACCTGTCCCGACTCCCACGCCATTTCAATTATCCAGTGTAGACATTTAAGACCTTACATTCCACTGTATTTGATGAGTTCCGACTTAATTTCATCCACCCCAGCCGCTTTATTGCACTGCAAATTATTGACCATTTTCTCCACTTCCTCCAATGTGATCCTATTTCCATCATCATTCCTGTCCCATTGTACATCGAAATCTGAAACATTACTGATCGTATTTTCACCTACATTGAGCAACTCTTCAAAATATTCCCTCCATCTGCCCAAGGCACCAACAGGATTCACCAGCAGTTTTCCTGACCTGTCCAAAATACTTGTCATTTCCTTCTTACCTCCCTTTCGAAGATTGCTAGTAGCACTCCAGAATGGTTTTCCAGCAGCTTGACCCAAGGTCTCCAACCTGTTTCCGAAGTCTTCCCAAGATTTCTTCTTGGATGCTGTAATTATCTGTCGTTCACTCATGTAATAAAATGAAACACCTACAGCCGTCGTGTTGATGTTGTTTTATTATATTTCAGCCACTTTCGGTGACTCAGAACATCATCTTCAGGCCTTAACTGATGCTAAGGGGATGAAGTACAACGTATACACGATCTCACGAGAGGCCAACATCTATGAACTCGTTTCCGTAAAATACCGGTACTGTAGAAGCGATATTGTGCCAGCAGTCATCAATTACCATCCACTAGTTGGTAGTATTCTACGGAATCAGTATAATAAAATAACATCAAAACAACGGCTGTATGTGTTTCATTTTATTACATGAGAAACATAATTCAAATATAGGGTGATTCCGTGATGATGTTAGAAACTTTCAGGGGCTATGGAGAAGGGAAATTGTCTCATTTTGAGGTAAGGGATCTTGGTATAGGAACGACGGAGTCGAAAGTTATAAGTGAAAATCATCCTGAACCACTGACAGTGGGATTCATGTGCCGATAACTTTGTTGCTAGCATTGTAAGGCAGGCAATTTTTGGAGGTGGTAATATGGACCAAAACAAATGTCCAGTAAACATGAACTCTAAAATGCATACCTTTAAGAGATACGGGCATCAGTTCAGTAGAAGAGATGTTTCACAGTAGGGAAGATAAGGAACTGCTCATAACCATCGAGATATGCATTTTATAGCTTGTATTTAATGAACTTCTTTTCTTGTTTTGGTAGATACCATCACCTCTGAAAGACGCCTACTCTACAGTCTTAGCAACAACAATACCGTTACATGTATTCCACTGCAGGAAGTATCAGAACGATTTTCGCTTATAAATTTAGACTCGGCCTTTTCCTGACCAGGATCCCTTACCTCAAATTGATACATTTATCCTTCTCCATTATTCATGAATATTTGTAACATCATCACCGTATCACTCTGTACAGGGAACCAATATTTACGTACTCGAACGTCAAAGAGCAGTTCTTTCCATATAGGCTGTAAAAAAATATCTGTAACAAAATTTCGTCCAGTGCATATTTTCGGTCAAAAAAGACGCGACAAAATGCAGTTTGGCAACACTGTAACCACAGGAATGATTGTGCTACCCAGTTCCTTTGGTAGGTAGAGTTTTTAGTTAGGATACCCGAGTATGAGAGTTCGTTTCCAGTCTAGACGTAGTATTCTCTATAATTTTAAACTATTGAATAGTTATTCAGTAATTGCAGGAATCTTAAACAAAATTCTGCTAATTGTTTAATATCAACACAGAAATCAGAGGCCAATAGTTTCTATCGTTCCACTTTTGCCGACTTATCTTGCTTTTAAATGTTTCCTCTGTCCTCTTCCACGTTCTATATTCCTGCACGCTTTCCTTGTCATTGTCAGCATTGCTTCACTTTTCTTAGTCACATACCTTCGCACAGAGGTATAATAAAATCGTCTCCAGCCCTCTTTCTTGGTCTATCCCTGCTTCCTTTATCCTAGACATTTACTCCGTCAATATGTTAATGACATATTTATTTGTACTACATTCTTTGCAATGTATTTGTTTTACATTATTTAAACTTATTGTACTTGATTTTCAAGCCTAATTTAAAACTTTATATATTAAGTTCTTCTGCTCGTTGCTGAAGTTCGTATGTACAACAGGCAAACTGTGCAATATTAGCCGCAAAACGAAGATATCTCAATCACGAATCATTATGACATAGGTTTTCTCCTTTTTCCAGTTTAGTCTTCAAAACTTCCTCTAGGACTGCAGTTTTTTATGAAGGGCTTCCTAGCCACATTCATGGAAATAAGATCATCTAAACGACTAGTATGTACCCATGCTTCCAGTGAGAAGATTTATTTGTAACCCTACTGACACTTTCTACTTTATGAGCAGTAGCGAATATGATCAATGGAATATGCGAAAAGCTAAACTAGCTAAAATAAACTAAACTTCTTTCAATTTTCTCTTGATTCTGATAACGTCTAATAGAAGCCGTAACATTAAGGTATATATTTCTCAGCGTACTAACGTGGGTTACATGAAATCCTTCCTTGGGATTGTTGAAACCGTACGAAAAGTTTCCTAGAAATTTGTGCATCCCATATAAGGTAAAAGTGCAAGCTGATTGGTCGGTTCTGAAATTTTGTTCACAAATCATTGTTATTGGAGTGTGCAGTGTCCACTTCTAAAGCCAGTTTGTACATAAGAGTGATAGAAATCGATTTTTTCTGTGCGGACTGTAATAACCATGTAGAATGGCTAGCTTTTTATGTCTTGTTAATACCCTTTACTGAATAATGAAATAAATACAGCTTGTTCCAGTTTTGTGGAACTCTCTTCCTCCGTAGCCTTTCATTAATTGATTTCGGAAATCGCTTTTTTAGTCCTTTGTCTCTAGCTTCAACCATTTTGCGTGAAACATCATATCTCCATGCACCCTTCCTTTCTTTATGTCGAACGGTTTTATACATCTCACTTCGCATTACTTCCCGAATGTCATTTCCGTTGTCAAATGTCTCTGTTTCTGATTGATCTCCCGAGTTATATAAACATAGACACAAATATTTTAAAACTCTTGCAATGTTCTCTTCGTTGTTAGTTACTGTTTATTATATCATTTGCAGTCATAACTGATCAAATATACGTAAAATCAACATACGTTTCTGTTTTGTCTGTTTGACGTCTAAATTGTTTTCAGTTGTTTTTAATATCATATTTTCCTTGATTTATTTAATTCAGCTTGTTCTATGATTTACCCCCTCGAATAATTTTTCGTCCTTGTTGCGCTTTCAGATACCAGATTAAACATTCCTGGATACCTCGGCAGATGTCTCACTAACATGTCTTTCCATCCACAAAAAATTTCCTTCACTCTTACACGCACCTTTTCGTTCTGTATTTTATCTCTCACTTAATTTTAATATCTTTCTGAAAAAGCATATTTAACATATTATAGTTCCTTCTCCTCCCGCTTTCCCTTGTTCCACGATTGCTTCCACAAAAAAATTCAAGACTCAGTTTCAGAACTTTATTATTTAACATTGTGTTAGTCTTCGTCGTTTTCACCATCATTTGTTCATTCTTAATCAATAATCTGAGGTAAATGTACCGTCTATTCTATTTCACAATTTCATAAAGACTCTTTAGATTCGGCCAGAAAGAAACGTCGTCTGGAAACCTTGACATTGTTATAATTTCTATCGTGCTTTACTTCTACTTATCAAATTTTCTCTCATTCCCTTCATAACTTCTGTCGAAAATAAATTTTAAAAAACTGACGGTACCTTGCGACACTGACTTACGCCCATTTACCATGACATTTTCTGTCTAAATTTTCCACCATAATCACGCAGAATTACATCTCTTCGTCCATCCCACGCCAAAAGTGTTGATAATATCTTCTTAACCCGCAGGTATATGCAGGTGGTCTGTGAAACCACGGAGAATATTTTCACGTTAATTCGATGTCGGACAATTGCTTCTAAGAAGCTATATTCTCATTACCTTTAAGCAATCATAATAAGAGTCTTTTGGTATAGTGTATCTCGTATTTTCACAATAGCACTCTTTGTTAGCTTACAACACACAGTTATAGGGTATCACCGACCAGCAGCAAGCACGGAGGTCAGTTTACTGTTAGCTCCGCTTAGGCTGTTCTCGTGCACGAATGTACTTGGTATTGTACTTGTTTTCTCGCTTGTTATCTTATTCTAGTATCTTATAGGTGTTATAACGACATCATGGCATATCCTTATGAGGCAGAAGAAGGGAGAATTAGGAAGCTGTTTGAAGAAGTGAAGCTGATGATTCCGAATGTTGAGAACTCGATTTTGAAGAAATCCAGGACCCAAATAACTCGCACACACGCTCTCATAACACCATAACTCATTTACTGGATGTCGAAAGTGCTGCAAAAAAGTGCTATAAAATCTTCTGCTGTGTTGGAAACTGTTTATTGATGCACAAATTATCGACATACTCGTTAACTGCACTAATACGTAAATTCAAATTATCAGGGGTAACTTTACTAGGGAGAGAGATGCCCAATAAACTAATAAAAGTCAAATGAAGGCTTTTTGAGATTACTGTACTATGAAGGCGCAATGCATGCATATAGACTAAGCGTACAAGATTTGTGGCGAATAGATGAAGCAGGAGTTGGAGTATTTCATTTCAAAATGGGTATAAACAAATTTCATTTTCTCCTTCGGTGCCTCAGATTCGACAATAAAGAAAGAAGACGTGAGAGAGAGAGGGAGAGAGATAGAGAGAGGACAGATCACCTTGAGCTGCAAAGACAGGTTTTCAATTTAACTGTTGAAAACTTTCAGAAGGCTTATACAGTTTCTGAATACGTGACAGATGACGAATAACTTGAAGAATTCCATGGAAGATGTAGATTACGCCGGCACATGGCAAATAAGTCGACAAGTATGAAATAACTATTTTTGCAGCAGTGGATCCCAGAACTTTTTACAGATTCAAGGTGGAGGTGTATGTTGGACAACAACGTGAAGGCCCATACAAACAGGACAACAACCCAACTGAACTTGTTTAGAGACTTTGCTTACATATCATGAATACACGGTTCAACATAATTTGAACAATTATTTTACGAGTAACGAATTCGCAAATGCTCTCATCAAACAGAAGATGATCATCGCCGACGTTCTGAGGAAGAATAAGAGACAATTCCCCTTGGGATTTACTAGCACCAAAAACCGACAAGAAAAGTCATCTATGTTTTGATTTCAGGAAAACTGCACCTTAGTCCCCTATGTGCCGAAACGAAATAGAGTGGTGTTACTTCAGTGTTCGGTTCATCACGACGGAAATATTGATGAAAATACCGGGAATGATTTAAAAAAAAAACAGAAATTATCATTTATTTGACCTTACTAAATATGGCGTAGACGTCATAGACGGAAAGAGAGCAATATAAAACGTAGCTATAAACACAATAAGATGGCCGATGGTTGTATTCCGTAGCATCATGAACACAGCTGTGAAAAAATCAACCATTATTTTCAACATAAATAAGAAAGAACAGCTGAGAAGATAATTCTTGAGGCAGCTTTCCTTTACGCTTCTGAAAGACCAATTTCGTTAAATGGCGATGTCAAAACGTTTGCCAAAAAAGGTAATTGAGAGAATTGGAGAACTTTATGGTGCGAAAATCCTTGAGGTGGAATTAACTGCTAGCTCACGACGACGATGTAAAGAGTGCAAAAGTAAAAACAGAGAAACCAGATATGTTTGTAAAAACTGCAGGAAATACATTTGCCTTGAACATTCTGTTATAGTGTTGAAAGACTGTAACGGCAAATTATCCCACTGAATATTTGTATTATTTTGACAGAGTCTCATTTTTATGTATCTCCATTTTATCTAAAGCTTTTGACCAAACTCTAATTTTTTTTTAAATACATATATTAAAGTGATCGGTAATGACACTACTTCATTTACTAAGAGTTTCCTCCATAATATACACTGAAGAGCCAAAGAAACTGGTACACCTGCCTAATATCGTGTAGGGCCCCCCGCGAGCACGCAGAAGTACCGTGACTCGACGTGGCATGGATCCGACTAATGTATGAAGTAGTGCTGGAAGGAACTGACAACATGAACCCTGCAGGGCTGATCGTGCGGGGCTGCCTACAAATCCGTAAGAGTACGAAGAGATGGAGATCTCTTCTGAACTGCACATTGCAAGGCATCCCAGACAAGCTCAACAATGTTCATGTCTGGGGAGTTAGGCAGCCAGCGGAAGAGTTTAAACTCAGAAGAGAGCTCCTGGAGCAACTCTGTAGCAATTCTGGACGTGTGGGATGTCGCATTGTTCTGTTGGAATTGCCTAAGTTCGTCGGAATGCACAATGCACATGAATGGATTCAGGTGATAAGACAGGATTCTTACGTAGGCGTCACCTGTCAGAGCGTATCTAGACGTATCTGGGGTCCCATATCTCACCATCTCCCCACGTCCCACACCATTACAGAGCCTTCACCAGCTTGAACAGTCCTCTGCAGACATACAGGATCCCTCGTTTCATGAGATTGTCTCCATATTCATACACATCCATCGGCTTAATACAATTACAAAAAAGACTCGTCCAACCACGCAAAACGTTTCCAGTCATCAATAGTCCAATGTTGCTGAAAGGCCCAGGCGAGGCGTAAAGCTTTGTGTCATGCAGTCATCAAGAGTACACGGGTGGGCCTTCGGCTCCCAAAGCCCAGATCGATGATGTTTCGTTGAATGGTTCGCACGCTGACTCGTGTTGATGGCCCAGCATGGAAATCTGCAGCAATTTGCAGAAGGGTTGCACTTCTGTAACGTTGAACGATTCTCTTCAGTCGTCGTTGGTCCCGTTCTTGCAGGATCTTTTTGCGGCAGTAGCGACGTCGGAGATTTAACGTTTTACCAGATTCCTGATATTGACGGTACACGGTACGCTCGTGAAATAGTCATACGCGAAAATTCCCACTTCATCGCTACCTTGGAGATGTTGTGTCCCATGTGTCCCATCGCTCGTAGGTCGACTGTAAGTCTCGTTCTAACTCACTTAAATTCTGATAACCTGCCATTGTAGCAGCAGTAACCGACCTAATAACTACGCCAGACACTTGTCTTTATCGGCGTTCCCGACCGCAGTGCCGTATTCTGCCTGTTTACATATTTCTGTGTTTGAGTACACATGCCTATACCAGTTTGTTTGGCGCTACAGTGTATATAACAATGCAGATTAAATGTGACGGAAACTGTAAGGGCGTATGAGGCCAGGTGCGTGTACTGACGTCAAGATTCCAGACACGTGCACCACCGGCTTAAGGATAACTCTATATTCTGTAGTAATAAAAACATGTTTCATAATTATACTACCTTCAATACGTTGAACAAATTCTTCATAAAACATTTTTTAAATAATATTTCCAAGTGCATCTAATTGTTATTCCTGCCTGGTACGTCTAGCTTTCCACGGTACAACGGAGATATTTCATATGAGCTGAGTAGTTTTAAATGCTTACATCAGATTCTGAGTACATATTAAGGTAATTTCACAACGAGGATTAAATGGAACTTAAGCTGATTTTCCGTGTGTAAACTATCTGTACATTACCTCTGTAAGGTATCTGTGACATCTGAATTGATTTAATTGCCCAATAATACTGTAGTTTACACAGAATTTAGCTATGGCAGGCCATCGTCCGTGAAATGAATTTGTAAGAAGTGGCTATGTATATATGCAGAGGCTAAGGAGATAGGCTCTCTACAATTTTTGCCTCCATTAATGAGAATCTCAATGAAACTCCAGTCTGTTATTCCAAATCCTTAAATCAACGTTCCAAAGCTGTCACGCTTTGAATCTGCACGAAAGTAAATATTGTCTTTGCAGCATTGTTCTGTATTCAGTTGCTTTTGCATTTACTCATTCCTTGCTTGCTAGAACTTTCCGACGACTGTGAATGAAAACTACAAATGTATATTACATTACAATAGCAAGAGCCGGATCTCCCCTAGCCATCAGTTCTTTTCTTGTTGATAGAGAACCCGAGAAGAGCGATTGTGAATCAGCAAAGTGTGTGATTGAGTTTTAATATTTTAGTATGCCTTTTCTCTAAGTGGGTATTGCGAAGTGGTACAAAATTTCGTCAGCAAGCAACGGATGTTTTTAAAATATTTCTATGAAACTACCTATTAAGTGTTTGTTTAATATGTCGTGATTTTCAGTGTTATTAAAATTTTTCTCAAGCATTGCACCCATAATCAAGAGTAACGTCCATATTGTTTCTCTGGTGTCTTTACCTTTACGGAAGTCAAAACGAGTGTCGACTAATAAATAGTTGGTTCTCTTTTCCATTTCTCTGTGCTATTCCTACCAGAAACTTGTATGTACGCACTGCGAAGTTGACCAAATACATCTTAGATATAATTGATGATCATCATGGCAAGCAAACTCGCACGTCAAGGAGGCAGTGTACCCATCGTTCTTCCAAGAAGCCTTACACATTCCTTACCTCAAGTGGTCAGGCATTGTCCTTCTGCAATAAAGCTTGTGCTGTTTTCTAAAAGAAGAGAAACCACCGTGAGCTGTAAAATCTTCCTGAACTAGAGGTTACTGTTTAGAGTGCCACAAAAAATACGTATGAATCGTGATCACATTTATTTGCAATGAAAAAACAGTCATCTTACTTGACATATGTGCATCATGCCATTTGAACAATATAGACTGATGTCGCAAGGGCCACACGGAACACACTGTGACATTGTCTGTGGCGTTAATATAGAAAGTGCGGGCACTAGTCTGCCCCTCATGGAGGAAGGGGCAATGCATTCGCCGCGTGTGGATAATGTCACGGATGCATTCTGCTCATGAACGGTACGATACGAACCGAACGACGTCATTTACGAGTGACGCAGACGTTAAACTACAAATCAATGGAAGCTGGAACGCTTGTTACTCCGGCGCAAAATTAATAACGAAAGTTTAACTCTTGTTCATCAACTAAGAGACGATATCTGCAAAGAGACAGGAACCCTAAACAATCAACCACGTGCAGTTTTTAGGTTTCTGTAAATTTTTAAATTAATTTCAAGAACAATAGCTTGTTACATCCATAAAAATCACATTAGTTACGTTTACACTACAAGATTGATCTGATATATTTCTTTACGTATATTTGTGCTACTAAAAATATAACATTGCTTCATTATCATTTCCTATTTATCTTGTACAAAAGCAACTTCCAACTTTGGCTCAGCTAAGTAGCCAATCACTGAGCCTTTTGAGGAATTAAAATAATTCATGAAGTTTATTAAAGGACGTCTCCTACACACAATGAGCAGCATGAGGTACTCTCAGTGTCAAAGTATCATATGAGGCAATCACTCATATCCTCACAAAATTTTCAAAGTGTTTCACGGCGCCTACTGACTTTTTAGAGCAGTTAAAATGTAATGACATATCTCATCCCTCAAAAATTTGTGCAAGAATGACGATATTTACATGTTCCTGTGATGTTTTTGTTCTGACTAAAAAATTTAGGAAATTACGAACTGAAGCTGCGAATATATTTTGAGAAACGTTTAGAGAGCGACTCAGACGGTAAATGAATACTTCTTCTGTTCATGTCATGAGATGGTTCATGTGAATACGTTTTCAACCGATGCAGCATAACAAAACACTTCATCTCCAACGAATAGACGGGTGTACCACAGCGTCACATCCCGTACGTCGGTTAGAGATAATGAAATTTATTATATTGTTGGGTTAGGCTCGTCCAAACTGGAATTGTTGAAAATATTCCAGTTTGACTTTTTACCATATACACAAACATATACTGCAACCAATCTGTGGTTACCGTCTGCCGGAGACTGCAAAGCAATTCTAAAAACAAATTATAACAAAGGAAATCACTGCCTATTCGGAGGGCCACCGATTTCATCGTTTTTACCGTCGATTGACGCTTTGAATTCGCATTGTTTTATTGAGTTCAGGCATGCATATAGGCTGTAATATTCTCCATATGCCATCACAGACAGCTTATATTGCTTGTTGTGTTCTTACGTTCCCCATATGACAGTCAAAAGACAAAGACTTTCTCTGTTGTCATTACCTAAATTGAAGAGATATTGTATTGGAAGTAGGATTTCGTTTTGAAATACATGCTTTCAATTTACCTTTATGACATATATTAACCGAGGTATTATACATGACTAGTTTAAATAAGAAGTGGGACGGAATACTGGAACATTGACAGAATCATTGAATCTGTGAAAAACGAAGAGCGAGGAGATACTAACGAAGCTTTCAGCTCACAAGTGTGAAGAAAAAGATATTATTTTTGTTTACTTGTTTGTATGATGAATATGCATGATATTAAAATATACTGTTGCCTTCGGCTTCTGCACAATATAATTATGAACTGGAAGATGAAATTAAGCTATTTTATATGAAGACGAGGATTTAAGGACGTAAAGAAGACCATACCATGAAAACCGAAGGCAATGAAAAACAAACAGCAGCTGCTGTTTTTCCAGAATATTTGCAAAAGTAGAGAGATAGAACAAAATACTTTGGCAACCTCTCAACAAATTTCTTTGCCAGTATGGCACAAACGGTAAAAACGTTCCCATTGTGAGACCACAATGAAATAAAAAGAAAGATGTGTAAGTGCAACAGAAATGACAATGCCTACAGAATTATCAGAATCCGTTTCAATGGGAGTGACAACTACAAGAAGCAGGTACGAGACCTGCTGTAACATCGTCTACACCGAAAACCTGTTCAACTGAAGTGAAATATATTGTTAGATAATAAAGTAAAACATATTTTTTTATATTAAAATGAACACGTGAATGAACACGTGTTGCCCGCATCTCGTGGTCGTGCGGTAGCGTTCTCGCTTCCCACGCCCGGGTTCCCGGGTTCGATTCCCGGCGGGGTCAGGGATTTTCTCTGCCTCGTGATGGCTGGGTGTTGTGTGCTGTCCTTAGGTTAGGTTTAAGTAGTTCTAAGTTCTAGGGGACTTATGACCACAGCAGTTGAGTCCCATAGTGCTCAGAGCCATTTGAACCATTTTTTGAACACGTGTTCTTTGAACTGCCTGTCTTTTTCTCTAGCCCGACTGTCTTTCTAAATAACCTGTTATTGTCTGGTTAGATCAAGCAAAAGTAATTGCAGCCATGTTTAACATCTTGAAATTCCAGGAGAGATATAAAGTCCTCCTGAGTCATTAGACAATACTATTTTCCTTCTTCAAGTCGCATCAAATCTAGAAATACAATACGAAACGACCCACAATTTTTGTTGCAAATGTCATACACTAAAAACTTCTACGTTGTAGTACCTTATTACTTTCCACATCTTCAAGCAACATACAAGCATCAATAATTTTGTAACTCCCACTCATATTTACTGTGGTGGAGGGCTGGCCGTCATTTTCAACTTCAGATTGTCGAATGGAGGGAACATGGAGAACGTTATTTATGCTGAGCGGTGAACGCACAACATTCAAATAATTCGACTCGTGAGAGCCTTGCAGAACATGCGGGGTGCTCTAGTAAACTCGTCTGCGACACCTCATCCTCGTCCAGAAACATTACATTTACACTTGGAACATCATCAGTGACGTTTTCGTTCTAGAAGAGCCAAAGAAACACGTACACCTGCCTAGTATCGTGTAGGGCCACCGCGAATACGCAGAAGTGCCGCAACACGACATGGCATGGACTCTACTAATGTCTGAAGTTGTGCTGGATAGAAGTGACACCATGAATCACACAGGGCTGTCTATAAATCCGTGAGAGTACGAGGTGGTGGAGATCTGTTCTGAACAGCACGTTGAAAGGCATCCCAGATATGCTCAATAACGTTCGTGTCTGGGGTCTGGGGAGTTTGGTAGCCAGCCGAAGTGTTTCAACTCAAAAGTTGCTGGAGCACTCTGTAGCAATTCTGCACGTGTGAGGTGTCACATTGTCCTGCTGGAATTGACCAACTCCGTCGGAATGCACAATGAACATGAACGGATACAGGTGATCAATAAGGATGCTTACGTACGTGTCACTTGTCAAAGTCATATCTGGAAGTACCAGGGGTCCCATACCACTCCAACTGCACACGTTCCACACCATTACAGAGCTTCCACCAACTTGAATAGTCCCCTGTTGACATGCAGGGTCCATGGATTTATGAGGTTGTCTCCATACCCGTACATGTCCATCCGCTCGTTACAATTTCAAGCGAGACTCGTCCGACCAGGCAACATGTTTCCAGTCATGAACAGTACAATGTCGGTGTTGACGGGCCCTGGCGAGGCGTAAAGCTTTGTGTCGTGCAGTCATCAAGACAACACGGGTGGGCCTTCGGCTCCGAGAGCCCATATCGATGATGTTTCGTTCAATGGTTCGCACACTGACACTTCTTGTTGGGCTAGCATTGAAATCTGCTGTAATTTGCGGAAGGGTTGCACTTCCGTCACGTTGAACGATTCTCCTCTGTCGTCGTAGGTCCCGTTCTTGTAGGATCTTTTTGTGCCAGTAGCGACGTCGGAGATTTGATGTTTTACCGGATTCCTGATATTCACGGTACACGGTACACTCGTGAAATAGTCGTACGGGAAAATCCGCACTTCATCGCTGCCTTGGAGATGCTGTGTCCCGTCCCTCGTGGGCCGTAAAGCTTTTTTTCATGCAGTCAACAAGGATACATTAGTGAACCTTCGGCTCCGAAAGCCCATGATGTTTCGTTGAATGCTTTGCACTCTGACACTCATTGATGACCCAGCATGGAAATATGCAGCAGTCTGAGGAAGGGTTGATCTGTCACGCTGAACGATTATCGGCCGTGTCAGGGATTTTCTCTGCCTCGTGATGACTGGGTGATGTGTGATGTCCTTAGGTTAGTTAGGATTAAGTAGTTCTAAGTTCTAGGGGACTGATGCCCATAGATGTTAAGTCCCATAGTGCTCAGAGCCATTTTTTTATTATTTTTTTTTTTTGAACGAGTCTCTTCAGTTGTTGATGGTCCTTTTCTTGCAGTATCTTTTCCCGGCCGCAGCGATGTCGGAGATTTTATGTTTCCCCGAATTCCTGATATTAATTCCTGATATTTGGTCGTATGGGAAAATCCTAACTTCATCGCTATCTCAGAGCTGCTGTGTTCCATCGCTCGTGCGCCGACTATAACACCACGTTCAGACTCACTTAACTTTTGATAACCTGCCATTGTAGCAGCAGTAACCGATCTAAGAACTGCGTCAGACACTTGTTGTCTTATATAGGCGTCGTCAACAGCACCGTCGTATTCTGCCCGTTTACATATCTCTGTATTTGAAAACGCATTCCTACACCAGTTTCTTTGGCGCTTCAGTGTAGCTGCAATTTAAAGCGCTGCGGGTCCTGGACAACAGAAGCAAAAATATGCGATGTATCAGTTTAACCATCAGCCGATGGCGTAGTAGCGACGACACAAACAGGTTCACATCCGCTGCAGAGTTATTGCATCGAGCGAACAGTATGGACAAAGCAGCATCGTTCACGGATGTCACGTGAGCAAAATGGTTGCTATCACGTGCTGTTGTCACATTTCTTTGTCAATTTCCCGATCGACGCGACACAAAGTCGTCCTCCCTGCGCTAACCGAGCTAGGTAGTGCATTGGCTTAGACACCGACACCTCATTTGGGAAAAGTGCTGTACGAATCCGCCTCCGGCTGTGCAGATTTGAGTTTTACATGACTTCCCTGAAAGTCGAGATTCTGGTCGCTTTGCAACCTTTTTCTAGTACTGTATGAACTTTCGCTTCTTTCCCAACAGTCTCCTTGTCGACTGTGAGTCAAACCCCAATTTTCTTCGCTATGCAAAAGTGCGCAATGGTAAAATGATAGCACAGCTCCCTATCCGGACATCCAGATTTAGGTTTTCCGTGGTTTACCTAAACTGATTAAGACAAACACAGGAATAAAACGGCACGGCGTGTTTCCTTCCTCATTTCGAGATTTTGCTACGTGTTAACGATTTCGACGTTGACGATTTCGTAACTTCTTTTCTACCCTTTAATCTCCTGGTTCAAGAAACACATGAGTGTTATTACCGAATGCCTAGTATGAACCGAAATCGTACGTTTGGGAATTCTATTTTCTGGAGAGGATGAGTCTAAGACGTAGGGATAGGGAAAACCGACTGGTTAAAACCGGTACCGGTATTGTAGTTCTGAATGACCAGTATTTTTCGATTTTTTGTTAGGTCCCGGCTAGAGGAGGTGTTTTTTTATTTTTCACTAAAAACCAAGTAAAAAACCGAGTTAAAAACAATTAGTCCTAGCAGCAGTCCTAAAATTTTTCATTTTTATATAAACCTTTTTGAAAAAGGAGTAATTTTTACTTGTAAAATCTCCATTGGTTTGGAATGTTGCATTATTATAGAAAATAGGAGAAGCGATTAGTGCTATTTTCAGAGCAATGCCGACAGAAACCAGCAACAGACATATGGCATGTGACTTGGCACAGCAGCACTGAGACAATAACGTCCCTGGTGCCTCCTGCCGTTGGTTAAGGAACTCGTGTACGTGCATTGTGCAAGACGTGCCCACCGCCAATCTGTACGGCTGTTCCTCGCTGTTGTCGCCGGACATTCGTTGTATTGCAGAATGGCACCAGTACTACTTGTAATATGGAAATATTTTTACTAAGTGACGTAGCAATGAACTACAATCCCTCATTTGCTACAAAAGATTAACGATATGTCCGCCACTTCTATGAAACAGTAAAAAATGGTTCAAATGGCTCTGAGCACTATGGGACTTAACATCTGAGGTCATCAGTCCCCTAGAACTTAGAACTACTTAAACCTAACTAACCTAAGGACATCACACACATCCATGCCCGAGGCAGGATTCGAACCTGCGTCCGTAGCAGTCGCGCGGTTCCGGACTGAGCGCCTAGAACCGCTAGACCACCGCGGCCGGCGAAACAATAAAACAGGAAGGAAAGTATGACAAGTAATAAATTAAAAACTTAACATAAATTCGTTCATAGTATACAGTAAAAATAGAAAGCAGCTGATCTGTTGCCTGTGTCCAATGGTATACCTTAATCTGCACGTAGCCCTTGAAAACGTACGAAGTAACACGAAAAATGAAGTTCTTCAACCTCATTTTTCACCCTTTAGCATTGAATATGCGTAATACCCAAATAATGATCTCCGATACAACATGATATTTAAGGAGTGTTTCAAAAAATTAGAATAAGTAGGAGAATACGGATGATTTGTGCAGTATTCAACCACTTATCACTTTTCGAGAAAAGCAGCGAATGGTGAAAGGACAGAATTTAATAATTTGATTCTATGTATCTTGAAACTGAGTGAGTCAATTTTTTCAATCTTTATTACATTTCTACATTTATTACAGGAAATAATAGGAATAATAAACGGGCCGGCCGCTGTGGTCGTGCGGTTCTAGGCGCTTCAGTCTGGAACCGCGTGATCGCTACGGTCGCAGGTTCCAATCCTGCCTCGGGCATCGATGTGTGTGATGTCCTTAGGTTAGTTAGGTTTAATCAGTTCTAAGTTCTAGGGGACTGATGACCTCAGAAGTTAGGTCGCATAGTGCTCAGAGCCATTTGAACCATTTGAACCAATAAAAAACGGAAACTCGGTTATTTCAGAAACCAGTTAGATTGATCGGTTTTAACAGCCAGATTAAACTGCCGTCGAATAAATCCGATATAACCGAACTGAAAATAGGTTGTCTTAGAAATAACCGCCATCCGTACTATGTCGTCCGATGCAATATGCTAACATTGAATTTTTTATCGTCGACAGAAGATATTGCTTCCTACTTTCACGCTTCCACTTCGTTTGACGGCATTTGTACGGCGAATTCTGGTGTAACTTCGTTCTTTTAGGCTGCATAAAAAACACTCATCTGTGAACTTCACATATCTGCGATCTCGATATATTTTGCTGGTACACCTTTCATCGTGTTGTTTTCACAGGGGATAGTACGAAATAATGAAGAAAAATTAAACTTCCACTTTCGAAAGGAAACCATTAACACAGTGATAGAAGTGCTTCACATTCGCCTTTGCCGGTCGGAGTGGCCGAGCGGTTCTAGGCGCTACAGTCTGGAACCGAGCGACCGCTACGGTCACAGGTTCGAATCCTGCCTCGGGCATGGATGTGTGTGATGTCCTTAGGTTAGTTAGGTTTAAGTAGTTCTACGTTCTAGGGGACTTATGACCTCAGAAGTTGAGTCCCATAGTGCTCAGAGCCATTTGAACCATTTTTGAACTTATGGCTTACTGGTATTACTGAAGCACAATATAAGTAACTGAACATTTCTCGGATTACTTTTTCGTTGATCAGAATGGCAGATTGCTTTAACAATTGACTAAAGATAGAATACTTTAAGTACGAGGACTGGGAAGTTAAAAATATATACATATGTCCTCTAGAAGAAACTCTTGGAACTCTTTGAATGTTTCTGGGATAATACAGAGGTATATTATCTCTTAACATGAAGAAATCTCCTTATAACTTAGATATTGATCTCGGCAAAGTTAAGATCATCCGTTATGCAACTTTCGGTAGATGGAAAACTACAGACGAAAGGCGGCAAGAAACTTAAGAAGAAGTATAAAGAAGCTGCTAGTTTAACGGCGAGACAGTTCCGTAAAAAAGAACGAAGCAACGTAGCATATCGAAGATTACCTCCTCGGTGCCTTAGATTTTTTTTTCCCCCACGTCTTATAAGGAAAAGTTCACCGTGATTTCTCGCAGCGTATTCTTGAGATATTAAGTAAATTCAGGTTCAGTTTCACAGAAGGGAAAACATGATGTAGTGTTGGTGTAAGTTACTTGCTAAAATTTCCCTTACCTTAAAGTTTATCCACTAAAAGTAGTTTTCATTACCATCCTACGGTTCCTGCAGGTAGAGTAAAAAGAAATAGTATTTAATTCTGATGTCAGTAGTTTATCGTAATAATTTATTTCGTCACCTTTGAACCTACATTCACCGAATAATTTCGTATAATTAATCATTACGCTCTTCATTTACTGTATAATATGGTCAGGATGAATATTCAGTACGCAAATAAATTGGAGAAAAAGTGATGTTGCTGGGAAAAGATTAACAGCAGAAATCTGAACAAGCAACGTCCCAAACTGGACTCTCTGAAACAAGACGAAACACGGTTCAATTCACTCGCATTTCAGTTGAGGCAGATACATGTTGTACTGTTCTTCAGATAATACTGCCTCTGCATTATCTTCAAATGGTTCAATTTCATACACTTTGGAGGGAATAACTTCTGTTTACGATCACGTTATATTCGAATCGGGTAGGGTAATTATAACTTCAATAGGTAATTTTATTGTTATTATTATTATTATTATTGGCTTTCTGAACGTTGCCATACAGCCATATCAACAGTGGGAACTTTATATTTCTGATTAAATTTTGTTTTGACAGTTCAAAGTAGCCATTAGTGTATGTCGTACGCTGATACGAAGTTACGTAGGCTCAACATAGGACTATTCCGACACAAAACAATTTTACAACCACAGTATACTGAAACGAGTAAACAAGACGAAAATGTAACACAGGATTCACAGAGATAGCATGCTGTAAGAATCCTACTGGTAATATAATAAGTAATTATGAATGACTATTGGTATCACATCTGTGATATTCCTAGTTCAATCAATATTGATGATTATATACCTAAATTAACAATAAAATGTTCTATTGTATGTCCTACAACAGCTGCGGATAGATTATTGAATACTTGTGCAGGTCTATAAGTACCATCTACACAGAACAGAAGACCAGTTTACAAGAGCCAGATTTGTGCATTACAGCCGTCACCAGCATTCAGACAGATACATGTAGGAGGCACATACTGATGTACATTTAGAGGGTGAGCGTTCCTTATTCTGCTGAGCAGCACTTGGGAACATAGTTAATTGAGATTTGGACTTCCCCTGGTACTCTACACTAACGGTAAAAAATCTCAACACAAAGAAATGTGGAGTAATGAAAATTTAGAATCCATTTGTCTAGGTGACACATGTAAGTGATTAACATCGCTAGATAATCGGTTAATGCAAGCACGAGGTAAATAACAGGTGTAACCGCCAGAATGTTGTGGCAAGCATGCAAACGTGCATACACTGTGTTGCACAGGTATCAGATGCCTGTTGCACTTGGTCGATCAATACAGGGACTGTTAATGCTGCTTGTGAACGATGCTCGAGTTGTCCAAATACGTCCCGTATGTGCTCGAATGTAGACAGATTTGGTGTTTGAGCAGGCCAAGGCAACAAGTCGACAGTCCATAGGGATATTGGCTTACATCAGCGATCTACATCTACATCTACATTCATACTCCGCAAGCCACCCAACGGTGTGTGGCGGAGGGCACTTTACGTGCCACTGTCATTACCTCCCTCTCCTGTTCCAGTCGCGTATGGTTCGCGGGAAGAACGACTGTCTGAAAGACTCCGTGCGCGCTCTAATCTCTCTAATTTTACATTCGTGATCTCCTCGGGAGGTATAAGTAGGGAGAAGCAATATATTCGATACCTCATCCAGAAACGCACCCTCTCGAAACCTGGACAGCAAGCTACACCGCGATGCAGAGCGCCTCTCTTGCAGAGTCTGCCACTTGAGTGTATTAAACATCTCCGTAACGCTATCACGGTTACCAAATAACCCTGTGACGAAACGCGCCGCTCTTCTTTGGATCTTCTCTATCCCCTCCGTCAACCCGATCTGGTACGGATCCCACACTGATGAGCAATACTCAAGTATAGGTCGAACGAGTGTTTTGTAAGCCAACTCCTTTGTTGATGGGCTACATTTTCTAAGCACTCTCCCAATGAATCTCAACCTGGTACCCGCCTTACCAACAATTAATTTTATATGATCATTCCACTTCAAATCGTTCCGCACGCATACTCCCAAATATTTTACAGAAGTAACTGCTACCAGTGTTTGTTCGCTATCATATAATCATACAATAAAAGATCCTTCTTCCTATGTATTCGCAAGACATTACATTTGTCTATGTTAAGGGACAGTTGCCACTCCCTGCACCAAGTGCCTATCCGCTGCAGATCTTCCTGCATTTCGCTACAATTTTCTAACGCTGCAACTTCTCTGTATACTACTGCATCATCCGCGAAAAGCCGCATGGAACTTCCGACACTATCTACTAGGTCATTTATATATATTGTGAAAAGCAATGGTCCCATAACACTCCCCTGTGGCGGGCGAGAGTTGTCCTGTTGGTAAACATTGCCTGGAATGCTGTTCGCGAATGACAGTCCAACAGATCGAAGCACCATACTGATGAACAAATTGTCATGGGATAACCACGAGAGTGCTCCTGCTCTCATAGGAAAGCGCGCATCATAACTCCGGGTGTAAGGTCATTGTATCGATCATGCAGACAGTTTGGGTGCAGTCCTCAATTGGCCTCTTTCCAACGAATATAGGGCTATCTCTGACACCGAGGCAGAACCATCTTTCATCGAAACAAAACTCCAGTGAGCTCTCGCTTGAGACCACACTGAGGTCGCTCATGGCTACAGGGCGTGGGTTCGGTGCTGTCCTTCAACTAATCGATTTATAACAGTTCGTTTTGTCACTGTGGTGCCAACTGGTGCTCAAATTGTTGCTGCAGATGCAGTACGATGAGTCAGAGCCATACGCCGTTCGCGACTGTCTTCCCTCTCCGTAGTGCCATATGGATGCCGGGAGACTGGTCTCCTTGCTACCGTAAATTCTCGTTAACACCGCTGTTAGTAACCATGCAAAGCGGTTACATTCCTGCCAAGTCTTCCTGCAGTATTCCAGAAGAAACATCCAGCTTCTCGTAGCCCTATTACACGACGACTAACATCAACTTAGCACGTCCAATATAGAAGACAACTAACGCTCAAGACCCTTACAACGTGTATTTAAAGTAAGTCTGATTTGCGTCCTCGTATTGGCGCTACTAGCCCCACTCTTGTGCTACTGTCGCTAAATTTTAACAGACTTCACTTTCGTTTATGTAACACAACTCCTCCTTGGTGTTGCCATTAATTAATTACACACTAGGTCACACTGTCAATTTTGTTTTCAAACTTTCCGTTGCATGAGGTTTTCTACTGATCCTTGGTGTTTTTGATCTGCTGATTTCAGAATCTGAAATTGGTTTTTCTCAGCATGCTCTGGTTTTCATGAAATTCGAATGTTTACATTCTAGCAGTCTGCGGTTATATTAATTACTTACACGGGATATGGACCAAACATATGAGAACAGTCTTTCTTGGAGTGTTAAAAGCGATCTCTCCGAAGTATTCCATAAACGGAAGAGCTTGAGTGTCTCTCGAAACATGCGACACTGCTAGAAAATGTGCGTTGAGTGTCATATAACCGAAAGAGCCAAGATGCTTTATTTGACATTTTACCTAGGAAAATAAGTTTGTTTACTGGCATAATGTTTCAAGTCTTCTCTAGGGATAAGGGATTACATTGCACATCAAGATGACTGGCATTTATTTGTAGACAGTTCAAAGACAGTCTGAAGTGTGTCCTATTACATACTGACAATATCTGTGCACCTGCTCCGGTGGGTCACACTGTGTATTTACAAGAGAGGCCTAATGATATGAAGACAGTGATTAATCCACCAAAGTACCAGGAGCCCAACAGGATAACTTGTGCAGATCTCAAAATAGTTAGTTTGCTGCTAGGTGAAATGAGGGGATTTACAAAGTATCCCAGCTTTATTTGCATGTGGGACAGTCGAGCACGAGATAGGATCTGGAACCAGAAGGAGTGGTCCGTACAATAGACTTTGCAAACCATTAAGCCAAATTGCGACGATGATCCAGTTGTCAGTGGACAAAAAATAATTTTCCCTCCACTCCATATCAAGAGGAAATTTGTGGTAATGACTGTGGGACCAAACTACTTAGGTCATCGGTCCCTAGGCTTACACGCTACTTAATCTAACTTAACTAAGAACAACACACACACCCATGCCCGAGGGAGGACTCGAATCTCAGACGGGGGTAGCCGCGCGAACCGTGACAAGACGCCTCAGATCGCACGAATACCCCGCGCGGCCACTCCATATCAAACTGGGCTTCATGAAACAGTTAGCTAGAGATGGTGAATGCTTCCAACATGTGATCAGTGCTCTTCCTGATTTGTCGCATGGCAGGAGTATCTAATGGGTTAAAATCGACTGACGAGAATCAGCCGAGCGGTCTAGGGCGCTGCAGTCATGGACTGTGCGGCTAATCCCGGCGGAGGTTCGAGTCTTCCCTCGGGCATGGATGTGTGTGTTTGTCCTTAGGATAATTTAGGTTAAGTAGTGTGTAAGATTAGGGACTGATGACCTTAGCAGTTAAGTCCCATAAGATTTCACACACATTTGAACATTTTTGACTGTCGACATCGCAAAAAAATATGTTTGTTGACCGCTTTCGGCTTATGTTAAACCCATCCTCAAATTTTTCGGGCTCCTCGGTTTTTCACGTGATATCACGATCACACTCTGCGTATAATCGTGGTACCATGTGAAAAACCGAGCTATAGTTTGGCCAAAAAATCTGAGGATGGCTTTTAAAAAAGGCGAAACCCGTTAATACACAAATGTTATTGCAATTTAGGTAGTTGATTTTAACCTAAATATAGCACCAGAACGCTGCGCTCCACAGACAATGTTGTCTAAATCTAAATATTTCATGGACCCTTGTTGAGACACTTGCACGTGATAATGACTTTATCACATCATGGTAAGGGTTGCATGTGTGTCACCAGTAGTGCTAATAGAAAACTTCCTTAATAATAAAAAAGCTGCTAACTGTGAAAGTCTCACAGCCGATACTTTGTCAGCATTTCATGACACGGGATTTAATATAAGTGGTAAACTCGATTTACTACAGTCCCCTTGATAAATTTCCTGACAACTTAGGAGCCGTCAGTGACGAGCAAGGCGAATGTGTCCATCTCAGCCTCAAGGCTATGGAAGAGCGCTGGCCAGGGAGATCGGCAAACATATGATGGCACACTATGACTAGAGTACTGACTGAAACCTCCCACTAATAGAAGTGCTCGAAACGAAAATTTCTGCCTCAATGAAACGTGTTACTTACAAGTCATTTCTATCTTACTATTATCTTCTTCGTGATGGTATTGTTTGAATTTGTACCACTGAACAGGCTTAGAACAGGTTTCTATTTAATTTGTATCAACCAGCTAAGTTCGAGAGACTTAAATCAAATTTTTATCCACCTACGCTATGGTTAAGTGATGGAAATACGAAATATTGGCACTTGGCGATTGCAAAAACAAACTAGAGCTTCCAAAAAAAATCCAACCTCAGATCTGAAATCAGCATCCTGAAATTAGGTAAGAACGACCTCTGGTAGTAATGCAACAGAAATGTTATTGACCTAGTGTTAGAAGCCCATGTTGCCGCTGTTGAACACGTACAGTAGTTCACACGCCACTATATCGTTGGATGCTAAAAAAGTTTGGTGGCTGCTTGCCCGAAGATTACTGGCAAGTACATTTATGTGGTACGTGTTCCGAGGCTGTTGGAGAAATATGTATTTGAATCTTCTTCTTCTCCGCAAACACTTAGAGGAGTGGTGCTTAGGTTGAGTCCATAGAGACGTTTGTTGAACTTCCAGTGATTAAATTCTGCACCTGTCCGCTTAACATAATAACTTCACAGATACCAAGAAAAGAAGCACCGTTGAGTAGTTTTCAGTAATACAGGTCAAATCAACACAGTATTAATTGATATGAAGTAAAAAGGGCATTTGTGAAATTGCTCGGGACACGCAATGGAGTCACTGCTGTCAAATACATTACGCTCGTAACTGAGTGTACCTCGTTAAAACGTAACTGCTTGCTCAGAGTTAATTTAGTTTTCCACAGCAGCTCTACCAAAAAAAATGTAAACAGATAAAAATGCTTTCCAGAGATATTTCACGCTAACGATCACCAGAAACAGCCTCGTTAACGTTTCACAACGGAATACTTGCAGCAAAAGGTCTCATTAAATTAATGTATGTGCCGCTGCATATACATAATTCCAATAAGAAGCTTAATTTCCAATGCGTTCCGAAAAATAGCATATAACCTTTGCGAAGCTTTTGCTGTCGATGAGTATTCTGCTGACACCTACGCAACTGGTTGGCTATAACCAAAGTGCAGCTACTCGCGGATGTCCATTGTGGGCTTTAATTATCGTATGGTAGCAAAACTTGGTAGATATACTAAAATGTTAATGCGAAACCGATTTAGGCTGGAAAAAATTAGTTCCAATTTTGGCCACCGGATACAAATCTGGTCCTGTACACTGTTTGTTTGGCGGTAGAATCTCACCCTGTCATTTGACAAGCCATAACGTCAGTGAATTGTATGGGTATCGAGAAGAGAGACGATGCACTGTCAATGACAGTGCTTTATCAAAACTGCTGACATTGTCAGCCAGGAGATACGCGATCTGTTGTAAACTTTTTGCTTGAGTTTGGGACTGTAAACCAATGAAACCAAGATCGAACATGATATCTTCTTAATTTGGGTGTATTACTAGATTCGGCTAACAATCTAGCCATCTTCAAATCATAAAACATTCTTGATTAGTGTTGGTTCCATTATGTGTGTAACTGTAATGGCACCAACACAATCAAGAATGTTTTATGATCTGAAGATGACTAGACTGTTACTCAAAACTATTAATCCATCCAAATAAGGAAGATTTCAGGTGCGATCTTCACTTCATGGGTTTTCAGTCTCTATCATGAACTGTTAAACTGTTTTATGTGAACAGTAGCATTTTGTGCTGCCTTGAGAGAGTATCGCCGACTGAAAAGGTCTGTGGAGAGGCCTGGTGCCATTGAATTATTTAAAGAGCATGATAATGAAATTAGAAGCCACTGGTGAGCTTGGTGTGGCACCTGGAGGAGGAAGGGTTTCTATCACGGTGGAAGTTACCGACGAGGTCGCTCTTACTGTAAGTAAAAATGCAGCACGTGCCCATGGGTAATGGTAGTGTTCGTGCAGTGTCACAAGAATTGTCCGCCCCATGGTCAACAGTACGGAAAGTTTCGCGGTCTATATTATACTGGTACTCGTACAAGATCCAGACGGTGCTGCATCTGGAACCTCATGATCCGCAGCACCGCTCCTGGTTTCTGTCACGGGTCGAAGCTGATAACTACTCACCGGGCAATATGCAGTGGAGTGACGAGGTACGTTTTACACTACAGGCTGCTGTGAATACAAAGACCTGCCGATTTTGCGGCGCTGTAATACCGCGTGTTGGGCACGAAGAGCCATTGAACTCACCGTATGTGTCTATGAGGTGTGGATTCCCAACTACCTTTATTCTTGTCCGTTATCCTTTGAAGAGAATATATCCAGGGGGCCTGTCAGGTGTATCGTGATGTCTCCATGCTATCGAGAAATCTTTGTACAGTATGTGATTCCTGTTTTGCAAGGGCGTAAGTTTGTGGAAATCAGGCCTCGGAAACTGACATACGGCCGGGAGAGTGGCGTGCTGACAACATGCCCCTCCATATCCGCATCCAGTGACGCCTATGAGCTGAGGATGACACGACGGCTCGTCTGCACCGTTGGGCCTTCATGGCCTGTTCGGGAGGAGTTTAGTTTTAAGTGTGTGGAAACCACACAGTTGGGGTAACACCTCATGTTGCTCGTCCAGTGAAACATCTGCTCAACGCAAGCTTCCACGATCGTAGTATCTCCAGCGCTTTCCAGACAGGCTGCAAGATCAACTGATCTGAGTCCATGTGACTGTTGCCTCTGTGGATATCTAAAAGAACGCGTTTACCAGGGACACGTTAGTTCTGTACCTGATCTGGAGGCCAGTATACAACAACACATTGCTCAAATTCCACCGGAACTGCTGTGAAAAAATATTGATCGAGTCGTTATACAAATGCAGCGTCTCGTCGACTTATCCGGCGCTCCTTTTGAAGAAATTATGTAAGTGGCCGTTAATAATAAAATGAACAGTCTTTTCCACTTGTTTGGCCTTCCCTGCTCACGTGCCTTTCCTAATCCATTACACATGGAATCATTTCTATATGACTTTCTTACATTCACAGCTCCGTATTTGCAGCTGGTGGCCAAAACTGGAAGCTAATGTAATAGTACTAGCACATATATATTCATTTTAATAAGTTACACACTAAGTCTGAAATAGACCTTAGCAAATATATAAAACATTCTCGGAAAACTGACACGCTTAGTAAATACCAACACCAGTTTCAAAACTGCAGACGACATAATGGAAGTCAGTTGCCTGATGAAACATACATCTCATACGACTACTGCACCTATCTCATAAGGTACATTCCGTCGCTGACCCTCGATCTGTGAACAAGTCCCCATGACGTCCTTGTCGACAAAACTTTTAACCTCAGTCTTATTTCTCTTTAAGAACACAGAGAAAAAATTTGAATCATGAGATTCAGAAATGTGGTCAGTATCCTTGACACCAATCAGAGTTAGAAAAGGTGTCTTAATACCATTGACGGTAGTCACAACTCCTCAGAATTACAATTTCCGCAACTATATTTTTTCACTGGCCTTAACACATCAGCCAGTTTTTTATGTCACTGAGAGAAAATCATAATTGCTTTAAAATGTGAATCATTCTTCAAGTAAAGTCACAATTTCTGCGTAGTCACTTACTCCTATTCATCGCTTCTTTCATCATCAAACATGTGACTTTCACAGAAACTTTTTCTATGTAAAACCAGCTAGATTATCTCAGGAGAGATAGTTCCTCATTGTGTTTCCTTGGTAGCTGTTCAAAGACCTCACAGTTAAATAAGCTTATTTGGATGTTGCTTAATTTTGCGACTATGGAAGTTATTTACATTTTCTCCTCTTTCTATTGAATTTTCGTGTTTATAATCTGTACATGCTACGTTGTGTTTATACAGAATCGTTTATTGATCAGAAGTCGATCACGTCAAATGTTCGTTATACATATACCACAGTTTCTTCATTTTGTTTTGAATACTGTGTAATACATTACACATATTGGGTGCAATAATATGTTTATCAACGTAGACTATACTAAACTTGACATGACTTCACTAAATCACTTACGGCGAATGCCGGGATGATTCCTTTGAAAATGCGCTGTCAGTTCCTTTCCCATTCATCTCCAATATGAGCGTCTGTTCTTTCTGTACTGACCTCATCGTCAACGGTACGTTAAACCATGATCTAACATCCTTTTTATTCGAAACTAGTCCCGAGAAAAAATTTCAAAAGCAAGTACAACTATGAGACAAGTATTCAGTAGGTCTTGAGACTAATTTATCATGTCATAGACCAATACTGTAAATTTGCAAGTTCTGGTGTTTATAAGTTAAAATTCGATGACTATGAGGAAATGAACATCAGAAAAACTGGACGAAATTTCAAAACAAGATAAAAAATATCTGCACCTGACTGGCACGAACTTATCTTCATTTGGGACACACTGAAAAGAACAAAACTACACAACCAGTGACATGACACAGAGCCTACATACTCGTATTATCGAAAAAAGCAGTTTACTAAATATTTTGGAAGAGATAGAAATTTTCACATATTTAACAAATTTAATAGGATTGGGGAGAAGAGAAGTTTGTGGCACTACTTACCTAGAAGAAGGGATCGGTTGGTAGGACATGTTCTGAGGCATCAAGGGATCACCAATTTAGTATTGGAGGGCAGCGTGGAGGGTAAAAATCGCAGAGAAAGACCAAGAGATGAATACACTAAACAGATTCAGAAGTATGTAGGTTGCAGTAGGTACTGGGAGATGAAGAAGCTTGCACAGGATAGAGTAGCATGGAGAGCTTCATCAAACCAGTCTCAGGACTGAAGACCACAACAACAACAACAACAACAAAACATCCGGACATCATTTGAAATGGACAGACTGGTGCTTGAGTTCGGTGCGCCTCCTGTGCACCTGGCACCTTTTTTAGATTGTCCCCTCAGTCTGTTCGACGTATACCTCAACTCATTCGCTTGGAATACGATAGACACCATGTTTACAGATCTACATGTAATTTTATCTTATGTTCACCATCGTGTTCTATTTGCTGGGCCTGTATCTTCTGCCTGAAAGCACGTCGGATTTATCTCCCACAGTATCCTCGCTTCTTGGATGCCTAGTTAGGAAGGACGTCATGCTCTTCCACCTCAGTAGTGAAAGTGGTGCTGGGAAGCAGAGAGTTCAGATGTTGGAGAAACTTATGAAGTATTTCACTCCCACATGGCCACACCATAAATGTGCCTTCACCACAGCTGAAAAAGTGTGTGGGTTTCTGTGCAGCTTTTTGCAGAGCTTCGAAATCCTCCATGAATTATTGCTCCACAACTGGTGAAATAGGGAATCCCATGAAAATGCCATCCGTTTGTTCGTACTAATCGCCACTGAAGAAAAATAACGTAGATGTGAGGACGAGTCGGAAGAGGCTAGTTACTGTGGGGCTAAATTCCTCCAGGGTCAGCTTTGGGTAATCAAAAGCGGCACTATGGTGAAGGGGGAAACCACGTCAAAGCTCACAATAAGGTCCTGGTCACAGAGGCGAATTTATTGTACCTGTTGAATGAAATGTACAGAGTCCCTGACGTCGTGCTGGCATTAACAGAAGTAGTGGCTTAATAATGTCTTTAGATGTTTGATTAGCTAGTACATAGATGCACCTGTCTTCGTTACACTAGGTCGTAGAGGAATGTCTTGTTTGTGAATTTTGGTAAACCGTAGAGCCTTGGCGGTGAAGCAGCCTGGGGTCGGAGCTCTTTGATGATTTACTTCATCTGTGACTAGCTCAGCGATCTTCCCTTTTACTCCGTTGGTTGGATCTCCTTCTAATTTCCTGTACGCTGTCGCACTTGTTTTGTCCATAGATAAAATAACTGTTTCGGGATCATTCCGTAGTTCTCTAATTGCAGCCCACTTTCGTGGTATTAGTCTTCAATTCAATGGCGCACGCGCAGTACATTTCCCGACGTCTCTTTTGTGCATCGTCACTGGAGAGGGTGGAAATTACTTGTTTTACATCCCTTTTCCAGGACTGATTTCGCCACGCTGTCGATCCCTTTCCCCGTGAAATTGATTACGGTTCGTTGTTGCTCTTCTTGCCACTGTTGTTTTCTTTCTGCCAGACTTTAGTACTTGGAGGCTTGTTTGGTTGTAACCGGTCCACCAGAGCCCAAGAGACAGCGTCAACGCACTACAAAGAATCAGGCTAAGGTAAACAAGTCAGCTCCTGGAATGACACCAGAGAGCAGTGCAGACAGTTGATTCGCCGGGAAAGCTTGAAATCGCACACAAGCAGTAACTCATTACAATTACTGCCTCAAGTTAATCATGGGAATGAGGGTGAACAGATACGGCCGACACGCCATGATAATACCGGGAAGAGTTCAAATTTGACTGTAACTGAAATATGCGGTATACTAAAGATTTACAATTGCTGCAGCAAATAAATGTTTTGCACTGAAATCAGAGGAAAATTGTGCACCGGTATTGCTTTTTAGGGTCCTCACGTAAAAAAATATATTATCCAGAAATGGTAACAAATGACATTTAGAAAGCGACTACAAGTCAAGGGAGCAAGAGTTTTGCGAGCAACAGGAACAGACAGCGTAGAATGCGGTTGTAGTTCAGCCTGCCCTCCGAAAGGTATCGTTTCGTAGTGTAGCTGCGGAATGCAGGTCGGCGGCTCATCTTGCGATTGTGTAAATTTCGATGATAACTTACACAGCCCAATTGCGGTCCCATGCCGCACCCCTGAATCTGGGAGCTCTCGTTACTAGACGTCCGCCAGATGGCGCCTGAACATAGTGAATGATAGACTCACTGGGAAAAAATGCAAGATCAAGAAGGAGTTGTGCAACGTAATGAAAGTTGGTGGCGTATTTCAACATCAGAAACGTGATGTGTATTCAGACTTTGCACGAGTGGCTTAAGAGTGGCGGTATTAGCTATGGGCATGCAGTTCAGGTTTGTTTCAAAAATATATATACGCTGTAACGGTAGTTAGTTTTGAGATAGGACGTGGTGAGTTGATGATAGTCAAGAATGCTTTTAAGGCGACAAAGATCCCATTATCGGCGCCTCACTCAGTTTGAACGAGGTCGGGTAATAAGGTTATGAGAAGCTGGATGTTTCTTCTGCGATATTTCAGAAAGACTTGGTAGGAATGTACTGTTTGACCACGATAACTTGACGATTTCCGTAATACTGCCAGAATCGGTGAAAATCGGCACTACTTGAGGGATATTCAATCCTCTCCGAGCGATGCCAACCTCAAGTTGCCCCTAGATACGAATTATTACAGAAGACTTGCGTCCAATAGCAAGTAACTTCTGTAAGGACTTGCTGTGGTGTTAACATCAGAACAAAAACTTACGCAAGTTTACTTCTTCAGGCCACTGGGGCAGATTTATTTCAGGGAATCGCTGCAAGTACTCGTAACAGAAGTCCAGTTATTCTTAAAAACCAGTGCAGTCGACACATATTTTTGCATTCTTATTGATGAATAAAAATCATGAAACTTCCTGGCAGATTAAAACTGTGTGCCCGACCGAGAAACATCCCTCTGGAATAAAAGTCATGACGAAACACAAAAATAAAAAAATATAAAAGAAACGTTAGAGAAGTATATATTGATGTTACCAAAACTCACAATTTATTTAATTAAAATCAGAGGAATTAATTTAGATTAAAAATTTTGAGGATGTCGTATGCAAACTTCGAACACCTCTTGTGTACTGTATGATCAAATATTCGATAATGAACAATAATGAGGCACAATATCTCACCAAGAGACTGCGTTTTAATTACTCTTCGATTTTTGAAAGCAGTATTTACTGTTTCTAACACAAATGTAATGCATTTATGTTTACAGTAACATTTAAAAAAATCAGCTAAAATACAAAGAGGTTGTACTGCCATTCTAATTTGCCTTCTGATGAAATAAATTCATTGGTAAACTCATTTTGCAGTTCGTTGACTGGTGGTACCAATTTTGTGTGTTTAGGTGTTCCGGCGGTACATTTGTTTTGGCCCGTCTGTCTATGTGTCATCCTTCTTTTCAACAATGATATTTTCGCACCGGAACTGAACACACACAACTTCTGTAAGTTTAAGAGGAAGTTCCACGAAAAGACAAATTGGGCAAATTTTTGAGGACGTTTCATGCAAGAAACTGTTTCCCCCAACTTGCGAACTTCTTGAATTTGGCGAAACTAGCGGACATCGACTGGAAAAAAGGGGGCGGGGGTTGCAGATATGGTAGTTCGTAAAATCCATCTAATTCTGTGATTGTATGGATAATGCGCGATATCATAGCAGGGAGTTCGACAGGATGCCTAATAAATATGATTTCAGGATTACGATGTTAGGGTGGTTGGAAGATGGGCGAATAAACTACAACGACTCAATGAGGGAGAGTGAGCTGTTATCCATAGTAAAAAAATGTTCAAATGTGTGTGAAGTCTTATGGGACTTAACTGCTAAGGTCATCAGTCCCTAAGCTTACACACTACTTAACCTAAATTATCCTAAGGACAAACACACACACCCATTCCCGAGGGAGGACTCGAATCTCCACCGGGACCAGCCGCACAGTCTATGACTGCAGAGCCTTAGACCGCTCGGCTAATGCCGCGCGGCTATCCATAATAAAGTAAAACAAACCAGTCGCGTAAATGTACGTCTGGATAAAATCTGAGAGCAGAGGTCACAAAGTAGGGTATTTACCGCCCTAAAACTGAGAGCTAAATCTGACAGAATTGGCGTGAGCCAAAATAAAACACAATTTCAGGGAAAACTATGTCACTGGTGAAGAGTCGAAGGAAAGATTACGGAAATTTCTCCGTACTGCTTCCCTTTCAGTTACTGTACAGTAATGGCAAGCTCACTGCAGGAAAGTACAGCAGCTGTAGCAAGAGTATTGGACACGAGATGGAATAATGGAAGTGGCCATCGATGAAGTTATCATCAAGATCACGCCCTCAAGCGTTGAGGATGATGATCTTGAATCAAACACAAATGTATGAGTGATCTTTAGTGAACATCATTTTGACAGAATGATATTTTCAAAATGGTTCAAATGGCTCTGAGCACTATGGGACTTAACTGCTGAGGTCATTAGTCCCCTAGAACTTAGAACTACTTAAACCTAACTAACCTAAGGACATCACACACATGCATGCCCGAGGCAGGATTCGAACCTGCGACCGTAGCGGTAGCGCGGTTCCAGACTGTAGCGCCTAGAACCGCTCGGCTACTCCGGCCGGCTGATATTTTCACTCTACAGCGGAGAGTGCGCTGATATGAAACTTCCTGGCAGATTAAAACTGTGTGCTGGACCGAGACTCGAACTTGGGACGTTTCTCTTTCGCAGGCAAGTGCTCTACCAACTGAGCTACCCAAGCACGACTCACGTCACGTCCACACAGCCAGTACCTCGTCACCTACTTTCCAAAGGTACCGAGTTCCAGTCTCGGTCCGGCACACAGTTTTAATCTGCCTGGAAGTTTCATCATTTTGACAGCTCTTTCAGGCACAATTAATTACACTATGTAAACACTACTGCTGTGATGCGCTTCATAAATTCAACGTGCAGACAGATTCCGGAACTCAGTTTTTGACATTCAGTTCATGGTGTCGTAAGTTGTACGTTCATCTACTTTAATTTTAATTGTTTTCGATAAATAAATACATAAATTTCACGTAAATTAATATGTCAAAAATCAGGTGATCTCCGGTCTGTCGTGCGTGGCACTTAAGCGGGCAATATTTCCGCGAGTACCGCCTCCGATTTCGTGTTAAGCACAAAACGCCGGTAGTGGTGCCAGCAGACGTTGCCTTCCCCTCACCGCTCCTCTCCCCTCGGCAGCCGTAATATAGAGGCAAGGCATTTCCCGACAGCACCGCGCCAGTCGTCAACTTATCGGTAGACAAACAGTAGCCACTGTACTTGATTGCTGGCAGCGATGTTCCCGAGAGAGTACGGTCGGAAGAAGACCGGACGCCACGTGACACAACCGAGAGGGGAGACTATCGTGTTCGGCATATGGTCCTGGCGCATCCCACTGCGTCTGCAGTAACAATCTAAGCAGTAATTGGTACCACAGCGAAACAACGAACTGTTACAAATCGGTTACTTCAAGGACAGCTCCGAGCCAGGTAGTCTGTAGCGTGCATTCCACTGACCCCAAACCACCAGGACTCGCTTATTCGGTAGTGTGAAGTCAGAGCTCATTGGAGGGCAGAATGGAGGCCTGTTGTGCATCGTGACAAAATTTTGTTCTGTCTCTGTACCAGTAATGACCGTGTGTTGGTTGAAGGGAGGTCAGTTGAGGGCATGCAGCCAACCTGTCTGCATGTTAGCCACACTGGACCTACACCTGACTTAAGGTCTTGGGTGTGTTTCCGTATGAGATCAGGAACACTCTCATGATCATCCCATGCACCCTGACTGCAAACCTGTACGTCAATCTGGTGACTGGTCCTGTTGTTCTTCATTCAGGTACAGAGTTCCCGGGGTGTGTTTTCCAACAGGTTAGCGCTAGTCCATATACGGCTGTTGTAGCCCCACACGCTCTACAGAGTGTCGATATGTTGCCTTGGCCTGTTCGCTCATCCGATTCGTCCGTAAACGAGCACAATGGGACATCATCGGACAATAATTCCAGCGTCATCCGCAAACAGCATCCCTGCAGTGACCGACCAAGTGCAATAGGTACGGAACTCCATCCCAAAAACTGACATCCGGCAGTTCTACAACACAGTGCATGAACCTTTCCATGCCTGCATTCAACATTCTAGCGGTTACAACTGTTATTAATGTACCAGCATTTCACATTTGCAGTGACTTATCTCGCGCTTACATTAATCTGTGATCTTGAAATGTTAATCATTTACATATTTTACCTAGACAAATGTGTTTCCAAAATTTCATTACTCTAATTAATTATTACTATTAATTATTTTTTGGTGTTGCAATTTTTTCCCGTCAGTGTATTAACAAATATTAATTAAACAGTCATAGTTAGTTCTTTTCTAGAATGTGACCTTAAATGATGGATCCTGAAAGTGTTTTTACGAGCTTTTAGGTTATAATTATATGGCTGATCCTAACAGTCACCTACCTGCCAGCTGAAGTATTTTTGCGTTTATCAGGTTCCACCTCCTTATAAAGAAGCCTACATAGCGGCCACTGTTCTGTTGGCGAAATTAAATAAATATACTAGCCTGTATTAATCAAATTTTTGTCACATGTTTTCTCAAAAACAGGAAGTGTAGACTCAATATTTAATGCTGTTACTGAGCATTAATTTTATTTTCGTCTGTCACGTCAACGTTTTTTTCCAAAATAGGATCTCATGTTTTAAAAGTTTAAGCAATTGGAGTACAAATAAATAAAATTTCAATCAAGGTCCATATTTTTATGACTATACTAAAAATACTACGAACAGTTTCTTAAGAAACAGTATGTGTACTATACTGTTTAATTTTCAAATTTCCTCCACAACAGCCATTAATAGTCTGCATTCATACTCTCATTCCAATATTCTTGGTACATTTTATTCGTTTCCTTAATGTCCTGGTGGAAGCGTTTTCCTTTATCTTCACTATAATGTCCCAGATTTTCAATAGTCAGCATAATAAAGAAAGAACTGGAATTTTACACTCAGTTCCTTAAAACCTGTCAAAATGCCTTTGACTATGTTCTTAGAATTTCGGTGTTTTCCCCCTAGAAAGTTTTCGGTAACAGACCTAAAAGCATTCCATGCATCTTTTTCTGTAAAATTCATTGTATTCTCAAATCAGTGATCCTCCATTAGTACGTTAATTTGTGGACCAACAATAAATCCAGCTTTCAGTTTTATTAGCTGATGAAAGAAAATTTTATAGAAGGCTGTATAAAACAGGAACCGTCTTGTGGAAAAGCACTTACAAACTGTTTCACCAACCCATGTTTGATATGTAATAGAGCAAATTTTTCTGCGATCTACAAGCGGTTCATGCAAAATGTTCTTAGTCTCAAGCACCAATACCTCCCATTCGATCAAACCTACACTATAACGCATTGCTTTATCCTGCTAAAACAACTCGCATAAAATGCGGTGCATTTTCGTGCACCCATCTTGCTATCTGAAAAAAACTCTTATAATTAGAAACATTAGAAAAACTGTAAGTGATAGAAAAACACTAAGACAGTTTAAAAAGTAGCATAAAAAGCTCGTTAGGAACATGTTTACATTCAATCTTCTGATATCAAATAAATTAGTGTTATTGACTGAAAAGAGTTACATCACAAATACATTCAAAAACACTTCTGCTAGTAACGAATAGCATTATCTAATTTCCGTCTCTCGTTCGTCTGGGGAATACATACAATAACGTTTGTTTATTATATTATGGAATATTTGCTGAACAAGAATCATGGAAATTTAGTTGAATTAAGTATCCTTGTATTTTAGTTACAGAATCTTACAAAAATCATCCCTCGGCGTGTCACACCGCAAAGCCATGGTCACTCAAAGTATTTATTCAGGGTTAGATCACTTTATTGGTTCGGAAAATTTCCAGTTTCCTAAACATTACCCTTCTCAGCCGAAAGTCAATTATCACCCACTTTAGATATTCTAATAAATCAGTTTCCTTTCCCACGGTGGAAGTGAGCGGGAGGCTTAGAGACCGCCTGTCACTCACACACTAAGTCGTACGTCAGCAGATGTCACAGCCAGGAAGTCATCACTTGTCTCGGTAGTGAACGCTTGTCAATATTATGCCGTGCAAATACCTTTGATGTTCTCTCCGGAGGGCATTCTGAACAAACAGATTTACAGTATACTGTGTGTCAAGATAGCCTTAGATATTTTTTTATTTCCCTTTATCTATTATTTCTTGGTGTTACAGTTTTGCAAACAGCAGGGCAACCATTAAATGGGAGGTTTCATTAAGAATGTTTGCCATTCTGTTTCTGTCTTTTATGTAAAAGGGGAAACTCGTTCCAAGGATGTTCAGTTGGTGAGTTCGTGGCCACGGCATTAACACGGGGCAGCAAAACCGCTACTGCAGGCCGGCGTAATCCGGATTTGTTTACAGCAATTCCCGCTAATGGTCAATTGCGGTACTTAAGATCTGCCATCACATCGAAACGGTGTCCGCTGTCCCTGCAACGGGGAACTACGTTTCAAAAGAGTCTCCCATTGCCGTGCAGCTATGTTTGTCTTGAGTGGTTTTCTAGCACAACAGATCTCTTGTTTGTGTTACCTTGGATCACAGTAGCTCGTTTTCAGCTGGAATAAGCGAGACGCCTTAAGAGACATCCAATCAAGAAGAAATGAATTCACATTTCGTGCGTTTTTCCTACTAGTTCTGATGAGCAGATGTTGATCAAATAAATAGTTTGTTGCTCATGCTCCACCACTTACGTTATGGAGATACCATCATTCTGTTATAACAAGAAATGATGACGAACACACATAAATGGTTATCGCCCCTATTTCTATTGCAGTCCTGGTTCAAATATGTCGATTTTTTGTAAACTGCTTCACCGTTTGTCAGAATCTTAACTCCATTGTAACTGCAGTGGGCCATACAGCAGTGCTGAGTTACTAAATTAGAGGCACATCCGAGGCCGCGTACAGCACTCTCTCTGTTACTGATAACGGCAGCCGCCTGTGATCCGAAGGTATATTAGAACTTACTAACATCCCGTTGACACCGATGAGTACTAACTAAAACCGAAATGTATACGTGAACTAATAGTCCATCTTTCTTTGATGTACCATTTCCATCTCCACTTGTACTTCGCGAATCATTGTGAAATACATTGCCGATGACATCTTTATTGTTCGACGTATAGAGGTTCCTTCCTGTTCCATTGACGGAAGAAACGTGCTTTGAATTACCGCATACTTGCTTCAGCGCGTGCTCTCATTAGCCTGATTTTTAAGTTCACAGTCCATAGAGAGCTAAACGATTTTCGTTGGCTCAGTAATAACAACTTATTCTTTGACCTTTTAAATTATGTTTGTTAGTGAAAGAGCCCCAGAAACGTTATCGGTAAATAACAGAAACCTACTCAGATTTTTTACTTACTTTTCGACAGTACTCATTCGGCCATCTCAATAGTAATGTCAGTTATGACGATACTAAAGTAAGGACAACACAACACCAAGTCCCCGAGTGGTAAAAAAAATCTTTGCCCTCGCCGTGAATCAAAACCGAGCTCTTAGCTCCGTAATCCGCCGCGTTGACCACGCAGCTAGCATGATTGACTGCAGAATTCTTCATTTGTGTGACCGCAATGTTCGTAGTTACTTTAACATTGTTAAAGTAGTTTGAAATCCGTCTTCGCAACTACTAAAATAAGCGTATTTATATTACCAGATCCGTTCCGACACTGTCAGTGGTCATGCTTCCTGCGTAATTTCCGCTTACATTTGGGAGTCCTACTTGCACATCTTGCAGGTATTCCTGTGTTTGGAACTGATGGTTTGGCGTTCCTCACGTTCGTTTGCACCACTTTCCCCCCTATTGACCCTAAATACGACGAAATGGGCACAAATAATGCTTGTTCACATACCCCTGGCTAAACGCACGTAAACAAAAACACTGTCTTTACGTATACAGTTACGACTTCCGAAGACGGCGCACAGCGCATATAGTAGACTGAATTCTCTGCAACTACAATGGGTATATACACTGTTAAATTTATGCTATGTGTATTTAGGAATAGTTATGTAAAATCAGAGTTGGGATGTCTTTTATTTGTCTTTACAGATCTGAAAATGTACGGTATTTGAACGAACCCGATGATAATCATAAATACAAATCCGACAATAGATTGCTTTAGAATATCAGAATAACCTCCTCAGTCCGGAGCCTAAATTTTATGAATGAAAAGTTTCTATTGGTGGTCAATCAATTATTCTGAGACAAAATTGAGCTAAAATAGTAAATTTTAAAAATCGTCGTAAAACACCAAAATTTTACGATTTTTCAAAGTGTATACTATTTTTCTTTATAAAACAACTGAAGTATATCCAATAAAAAAAACACTCAAACTTAAACACCTAAAAATTGTGAAAACTATTCCACTGAAATGTGAAAATATATGTTGCTATGTCGAGAAAGTATATCGTTGTAATGTTGTGATGACATAAACAATAAATTGTAAATTTGTGGTAAGATCTTATGCGACCAAATTGCGTAGGTCGTTGTTCCCTAAGCTCACACACTACTGACTCTAACTTAAACTAACTAACGCTATGGACAACACACACCCAAGCTCGAGGGAGGACTCGAACCTCCGACGGGGGGATTCGCAAGGTCCGTGACAACACGCTTTAGACAGCGCGGCTACCCCACACTGCAAATAAACAATAATTTCTACAATAGTGTAAGCTATAGTTGCATATTACAGCATGTTATAAACATATTCTGGCTCAAAACCGCATTTTTAAGAAAAAGACTGAAATTACCTTCATTTATCGAATACACACTGATACTGCAATCAACGCCTTTCTTGTAGTAGACCCTGTCTCTTCCTGGAAACATGCACAAACGAAAACAAGTGGTACATGAAAAGCGGATAGTGTAGAATCTATCCCACAATCAGGCTCAGGGAGTTTTGTTTACTCCATGAGACAGAAAAAACAGAAGTTGAGTGTGGTGTAAATGCTACATAAGGACTGAGAAGGATAGTAATTCAGTTGTCACGTATTTATCTCCGCTCCAATTAGTCTGACCTTGTGGTCTAACCGTAAAACGCGTCCTGGCGATGAGGAAGTCGCGGAATCGAATCCTGGACGGACCACGGAAATTTTGTCTCCCTTTAAGCTAGCCTTCACCTCTCACCGCTGTGAGGAGTCGCCAGGAACGACACGTAGTTGAGATCCCACGTTAAACCGTAGATCTCCTTTCTACGCCTGGGTAACTCGCGTAGATTAGAGACATGCAAGCCGCCGAAGTGTCTTCCAATTGAAAGACGCACACTCGGTCACTGAGCCACACAAAATAATAATTATTATTATTGTTATTGTTTGTTTAGGTATCACCATTGGAGAGCGGATCTTTTCCCTTACTAGGTAGGTTGTAGGGTACTCCCCATGTGTCTGAGCTAATTGGTTTATAACATAGCTTTCCAAGCTTTGTACCCTAACCGCCCGAAGTTAATTTTGGAATATCTCCTTTGTTTCCCTGTATTGCTGCAACCATCATTGCCTTTCACACCAGACGACACTGCGCTGGTAGTGCTGCCTCTGCCTTCTGACAGACTGACACATATCCTTTAGTTCGGCTGACCATGGTGACGGAGACGCCGCCATGGCCTTCCTCCTAGTTGGTACGGCTGCTTTCACCACTGTGGAAATCGCACTCACCATCTCTTCGGCATACTTGTTCACGTATACGTCTTGGTGTAGGTTACCTTCTAGTAACGCAGGGATTTCGCACCCCCTCGCTAGGCGTTCCCAATCTGCTCTGTTGTAGTTCATCTGAACCGTCCACACCATGGTCCAGTGGCACTCTCTGTCGCCTATTGTGAAAGTGGTAAGATTGTGATCACTTGTGGTGGGATTGTCTCCAGCCTTACAATTTTTTATAATGTTGACGGCGTTTGGTGTGGTTAACGTCACGTCAATGTTTGTGCCTTGTACCCCCCCCCCTCCCTCCAATCCCACCGCTGTGTAGGTGGGAGGGTTGCCAGGCTTGTTGGCCACCACAAGTTGCAGAGCATAAAAGACTCTTCCCCTTTTCCTCCATTTGTATCTCTTCTGCCACTGTACCATAGGGGGTATTTTGAGTTAATATCGGCAGCTACAATCACTTTCCGTCCCCGCAACGCCATGATTACTCTTGTGAGGTGATCCAAGTGTTCTTTAATATCATCTCCGCACTGGAAGTACATATTTACGAGAGTTAATACTCCCGTTGGAGATTGCATTTCCACCACGTTGCGGTGACTGTGTATTGGGAGAGAGCTGTTACCCGCAATATTTTTTTTATGGCCGCTCTCGGGTCGTCCGCGCTGCTGACAATTTGCCATGTTGCACATGAAAATGCTATTTTCCGAGCTTGGGAGTACGGCTCCTGCAGGCGGAGCATATCTTGTCTCTTCTCCTCCAGCACCTTGCGTTGCTCCTGCATCACAAGTCTGCTAGTGAGTGTTTAGTTGACCAATAGTTACTTTTGTTGTTACGGGAAGTATGTATGTATGCAATCATCTGGCCAGTTCTTTCTCCAGTCGAAAGCAATGAGTCCGTTTGCCAAGACTGATTGTGTATAGATGTCATAAAGATCAAATTTTTCGCAAAGTCTTTAAAAAACTTTCTTGACCAGATCCCACAGGGCTCCGAAGTCGGTGGGGAGATTCATCGACTTGAGCTGTATTCAGTCCACAGCCTCCATCACCGAGAAGGTGACCTTTCTGCCTTATTTATGCCCTACTGTCAGGGTAGTCGATTGCTCCAGCCTTGCAAATTGCATGGCGCGTCCTATGTTCAGGTCCACCCTAACAGGGTCAGCAGGCGGTATTTTGACAGAAGTGGTGTCTTGTGTAGCTGGGAACACACTGGCGCTTGTACTCGTATTTTCTTGAACTGGATATTGTTCCCCTCTAAGCAGTTCGTTCTCCTGCATGGCCACGGTTTGGGGGCCACAACCACAGGATGCCCTTGCCGCTCTAGGTCTCTTATCGGCCTAAATCCCCGACTTTGGGAGGAGGGAGCTGCAACCATCGTGAAAAGCTCCGTCTGTATCAACCATGTCATATTGCTCATCCTGGCAGGATTGATAGCAGAGATAGCAGAAGAGTAGCATCACATTTCATTAAAGAGTCATTGAGAAAGCGCGAAATCGTAACAGAGACGCTCAGTTAACCCCAGTTGCAGAAGCTGCAAGAGAGGACTTCTGTATCACGATACGGTCTATTGTTAAATTCCGGAGGGCGTACAATCCTATACGAGTCAACCAATATATGACTTCCTCCTACGTATATATCGCGATAAGACCATGAAGATAAAATTTGAGTTATTAGCCCACACGGAGGCTTACCAGTAATCCGGCGAAACACGCGTGACTGGAACAGGAAAAGGGGGAAGTGACGCTGGTTCAAAAATGGCTCTGAGCACTATGGGACTTAACATCTGAGATCATCAGTCCCCTAGAACTTAGAACTACTTAAACCTACCTAACCTAAGGACATCACGCACATCAATGCCCAAGGCAGGATAAGAAACGTGCGACAGTAGCGGTCGCGCTGTTCCAGACTGAAGCGCCTAGAACCGCTCGGCCACTCCGGCCGACAGTCACACTGGTACACGTAGTACCCTCCGCCACACACCGTTCGGTCGCTTGCGGAGTGTAGATGTAGCTGTAGATGTAGCTGCCTCGAACAACAGGTTGAGTCCGAGATTTTATCAGATTGTTCACGTGTACATAGTGCTCATTGGACACATCAGGCTCACCCGGAAATTTTCAGACGAAAACGGAAGCATACGAGGTTCGTACGACGAGCATCAGTGAACGTAATATCGAGGCTCATCCGATTACGGACGGCAGAGTGCCAGCTGCCAGTGTTATAGAGGAGTGCGATTACACTGACGTCCGAGAATAGCTGATTCACTGATCAATGCTGTTTGATACAGAACACCGCAGTTGACACAGACCACACGGGCGCGCGTTAACAACATGTCTGATGCGAGTACATTGGACTGTTTACATTGTAATCATCTGTTTCACACTGAAACATGGAGTGGTGACCAATACAGCAGTTAAAATTTTTTGAATTCTGAAATATAGTCATGAATTGGGTAATGCGGTTCGACTCTTTTACCAGCACTGTGGATAGTTTCTGTTACATCGTGCTGCGTCAAATAGAATTAATTATAAATATTCTTGTAAACCTAGTTTTCCATTCGATGAGAGTTTTTCACTAGCATATGTGACTTGTCGGTTTGATTACTCTGTTGTAGTGACTGAACTAGGCCACTAAAGGTGAAATGTCCTGAAAAGAAGAGCAACACTAATCGAGAGATTTACAAAAAGAGGTACATTGTTCCTAAGTATCGTTGCTATAAAATAGTAGGTCAATCACGGTAATTGTTTGTTTATAGACTAATTGCAATAATTTGTCGATAGTAAGTTAGCAACAGATTTAGTAAATGCTTCTCTTGTTACAAAATTCAGTGTTCCGTTTCACGGTAGACAGGTCTTAAGCACAAACATGAACTTAAATGTATCGGCGAAGTCTGTACCGTAGAAGAAATTCTGTTCGTGTAATTTGTAGAAGGTGGTGGATAGGAATTAATGATAATAAAAACAGTTTTAAAAAGTTAGAAAAGTTCGCGTTGCAAATTAATTTGCGACGTAAATGCAAAATGACTCGTTCCAGATCATCACGATTTTTCGTGCAAAATGATCCTTGGAACTAACCATCTAACTGAAGGAACTAACGATGCCAAGCGCTTTCAACAGATTTAAGTCTGTTGCAATTGTAGCAACTGAACACATTCCGAATCACGAAACTACTAAAAGAATGATAAGTGCATTTTCAGATGAAGTAAACAGTTTAGAAGGGAAGGTATACATCTTAATTTAGTCAGTGGGAATGATATCCACGGGCTCACTAGAAGACCTCCATCGACACTTCTTATCTTTACAGTTATCGTTATTATTATTATTATTATTATTTGCGAGCTCTAAGACCTGTTCTAAATCGATTTTATAGGGATGGTTTTGAGTAAGGCTTCTCTGCGACGCAATGAAGTGCAGTAACCATACTTTCCTTTGCAAAAACAATACAACTACAGTGTTGGACGGTTATGAGAACAGCTGTCCGACCATGCAGAAGCATATACCGTGCATGAAAAATGGCTTTATCCAAATCCTAACCACGGCAGCATGCGAACAGTTCACAAACTTAGCCGTTTGAGGGATATTTCCACCGTTGGCCCGAGAGCCAACGACCATGCTCATTTGGACGTCATATAAGTTACTCCGTTTCCGCATTATAGAATGTTTTCTGCTTCCCCTAGTATTATTTATATATCGTCTACTGCTAGTGCTGCCGAACGCCGTATGTGAGTGTTTATTGCACTTTGACGTCGAAGATAGGAGGTGGTCGAATTAATGTGACTGGATCGTCTGTTATGAAATATCTCATGAGGAAAATAAAGCTTTGTTCCGCTTTGAAACTCAATGTATATTTAGCAATTTGACACTTATTTTTTTAATAATATGTAATTAAAATTTATTACAAAAGAAATCACCCGCCAGAAGTCGGTTCATTGTGACAGATAGTTCAGGTAGTACACATCGTTTTATGAATATAGTGGTTCCTCGTGCCTAAGAATTGTGAGTATCTCGAAATATCTCCGTAACTGTCAGCTGATTTCATCGCCTCTTTTTTTAAATTTATCATCCTAGGCGTCTTGCATTGGGCCTTAAACCTGTGAATCTAAGTTACTTAAAATTGATCTTCTCCTTCCATTTCATCGATCAGGAAAATTTGCGCTTGAAATACGTATGGTATCTTCTTTTTCATCATCTTTTCCCCGTTGCACCATGTGTTCGACATTGTTATATGGTTTGTGGATTGAGGAAATGATAGTGTGGTCAACATGGTGCCAAAATGCACAGAAATGTATACGGTGGGCAACAAGTACACTCACTGATGTTAGCCTATGTGTCCATTGGGACTGACTGACACAACCACACTCAGAAAAAAAATGGTTCAAATGGCTCTGAGCACTATGGGACTTAACATCTATGGTCATCAGTCCCCTAGAACTTAGAACTACTTAAACCTAACTAACCTAAGGACAGCACACAACACCCAGTCATCACGAGGCAGAGAAAATCCCTGACCCCGCCGGGAATCGAACCTGGGCACCCGGGCGCGGGAAGCGAGAACGCTACCGCACGACCACGAGCTGCGGACGAAGCCACACTCAGAAACAGATACACAGGGTATGATAAGTCTGGATACTTGTTGCCCGTTGTATACTGTGCTGTGCCTTTGGCGCCATATTCTATGAATAACTACAATTAACAGCAATGTGTGTAGTTTGGGAATGGGCTTGTCAGACCGAAACCGGCAACCACTACATCTGAATTTTATGTCAACGCAACTGAGACGGACGAAATAAAAAAAAAAATCTTGTTTCTTCAGAACTGAACAGTTGTGAACGTACCATCTCATCGCAGGACGACTCGAATAAGCAAGTTGGTGACTGTTGGTGGTCGAATGCCCTTTGATATGTTGCGATAACTTGTACTTCACTTTATATAGGTGATTTGGAACGGGGACATCCTCATAGAAGAAAGGAATATTGAAATACTTACGACAGAGTAGATACTAAACTATGATTTCGTAGTCTAACCTGCTGTGATCCCTATATTATTAATGCGAACATTCTCTGAATTAAAGAGGAAAGCTCGCTGAACAATTACGACTATGGTACGAACAGTAATGAACTACACTGCTGTGCCATAGGGAGTAATGTATCATAGAGCCCGACTTCTCTGATGTTGCGTTTAAATGCAGTCCACGTAAGTCTTTTACACGATATTCCTGATTTATCTACAAGCAGTGATATGAATAATCTTCTCTTGGGTGTGCTCATAAAATAAAATCCATTATCTAAACGGAGGTCTTTGGGTAAGCATTGACTCTAAAGCCGACAGAAGTGATCGATTGGGTAGTTGGGATTAAGCGAGCGTTGCTACCTTCTTCCGGTGCCACGTTATATACCTGCCCAACAAGAAAACAAGAAAAGCTACAAAACCAATTGCTGTTCTCAAATTTCAATTACTCAATTATCACCGACTTCGTCTGAAAATTCCATACGTATAGCATGATGGGAGTTTATTGTCTCCTATTCTTAAGTGCTGTACCATTCGAAAGCATATAGCCTTGTTTCCTCGCTCTGTTGCTGTTAGGAGAAATTTAGCAACATATCGACAGGTGAAAGTGTGATCTGCAACATCTGACCTGCATTTTATTCACTGTCCAAGTAATCGAACCTCGTTCTGCTCCTGTGTTCTAACATACACACTATCTGATCAAAAATGTCCGGACACGTCTCCGTAGCACGAAATTGACCATTGTGTCACGAGATGTGAACCGACAGCGTAAAAGGACGCGGGGAGTATCCTGTTGTCAGTATAGAAGCAGTAACAGCGGAGTAGGAAGGTCAGGAGAGAACAGTGATTTCGAAAGTGGACTGGTTACTTGGCGTCACCTGTGTAACATATCAATCAGAGACATTTCAACCCTCTTAAAGATGCCCAAGCCGACTGTTGGTGATGTGATTGTGAAGTGAAAACGGGAAGGAACGACCACAGCTAAATCAAGGCCATGCAATATGGTGCACGTACAGGTAGCGACGAACACTACAGGGGGCGATTGTAAAAAATAGCATGAACTGAGGGGAAGAAATCACTCGTGATTTCCAAAGTGCTACCAGGAGTCCAGCTAGCACAATGACGGTGCGTGTGGAGTTATAGTGAACGTGGTACGATGGTCGAGCAGCTCCTCGTAAGCCACACGATGCTCTAGTCACCGGTAAGTGACGCTAGCGGTGGTGTATAGAGCAAGCCACTGCCCTGTGCGTGACTGGAAACAAGTGATTTGGAGTGATGAATCACGCCTTCCCATGGAAGGGTTTGCAACTGGTGAATAAGTGGAGGATGTTACCTGCCTTCATACGTAGTGCCAACAGTGAAGTGTGGAGGAAGTTGTTTTGTGTTCTTGGTGTATTTTTCGTACTTACATTGCGGATCCGCTATGCGATTAAGCAAATGATAAATTCAGAAGAATATGAACCCATCTAACAGCATAGTCTCGTGAGCACAGTGGAGGAACAGTTCGGAGACAATGAATGTTTCTTTCAGCAAGACTATGCGCCCCGATATAACGCAGCACCTGTGAGGCAAAGGTACGTGGACTATATTCCTGAAATCGACTACTCTACCCGGAGTCACGACCTTAATTCCGTGGAACAATCCTGGGGTAAGTTACAACGTCAACTTGCACACTCCACTAACCTCTGTGGTTACAACTCTTGAGGCAGAAAGGCTACCATTCTCCACAGACGTTCAGACATATCACTGAATGTGTCCCCAGCGGTGTTAAAGCTGTCGAAGGATGGAGAACCCCACCTTCAGGTTTACGGATCCTTTCGATGAGATAGTGTATCTTAGTATTACGCACTTGATTTTCAGGTCATTAGCAACCGAATTAGTTACAGTACTGGGTAGATACAGTACACATCATCTAGCCAAAATGAAAATCAGGCGTGACATATGACATCAGCGTCTGCTGTTGTCGTTCTGACTCCCTCAGTGATACCAATTATAAGATGGTTCCTTTGAAAAGGCGCAGTTCTTTTCATTTAGCAAGGCCATCGACGCAGCCTACACTTTGAGGTGATGTACATTGTCTCTGTTACTTACGATATTAATTGCTGCTTCTTTGATAACGTTCTGCCAAGAAGTAGAACTAACGGAGACCTTCATGTTTTTGACGTCCTGTTGCACCTTGAGGTTGGGCTATATTCCACAACCTATTCATTTGTGATTCCTCAGGTTTTCTCGGTATGGTTGATTGATCGTGAGTTTCCGAGTGTTCAACAGTTGTTTTTCTTCCATATTACGTACAATCTTTCGACGATCACCATAGCCCTCTTCTTCAAGCGCTGCGAGTTGTGTTGTTACGTATTCTCGCTGCCTGGACTCCAACCACATTATTTCTTATTGTTCGTCTTCATAATGTTAAAGACGAGTAAGGTTTCCGAAAGCCAGGTGTGTACCGCGCTCCATGGGAATATGGCATGTCATAAGTGGAGCAGACTATCCATTAGAACAGGAGTGACAGACTTGACAAAAACAAGGAAGAAAATCAGTTGTCACCAAGCATTCCTCGAGTACAATCATGAAATGAAATACATTGTGACCAGAGAGGAGAGTCCTTGGAAAATGTAGTCCATCAGCAAAGGAGGTGGCTTACAAAACACTCTTCGACCTATACTTGAGTATTGCTCATCAGTGTGGGATCCGTACCAGGTCGGTTTGACAGAGGAGATCCAAAGAAAAGCGGCGCGTTTCGTCAAAGGGTTATTTGGTAAGCGTGATAGCGTTACGGAGATGTTTCGCAAACTCAAGTGGCAGACTCTGCAAGAGAAGCGCTCTGCATCGCGATCCAGGTTTCGAGAGGGTGCGTTTCTGGATGAGTTATCGAATATATTGCTTCCCCCTACTTATACCTCCCGAGGAGATCACGAATTAGAGAGATTCGAGCGCGCAGTCGTTCTTCCCGCGAACCATACGCGACTGGGACAGGGAAGGGAGGTAATGACAGAGGCACGTAAAGTGCCCTTCGCCACACGCCGTTGGTTGGCTTGCGGAGCATAAATGTAGACGTAGAACTATGCTGCACACGCCAAGATTTTAGAACAGCGTACTTAAAGAGTCTTTCAAAAGAAAGATGTCCGGAAACATAATAAATAATGATGGAGGTTCCAATTTAAACATGGCTTTTGGTCCGGCACTGAATTTATTAATACGATACTGAAGTTCCTGTGTTATTCCGAATTTCGATGCTATCCACCTTTGGTCATGCATGTATGTCCAAAAAAAGCAAGCACTTCAGCGAGGCACTTCAGCGACTGCAGCCGTCATGAAATACACGAAATGCATCAAGCTTCCATGACGCATGGTTGATGACGTATGGAAGTTTGAGTGTGGCCGTGAGTTGTGCTCGGGTAGCCCAATGGTAAGACGACCACTAGCAATAACCGGGAAATCCGGTGTCGAGTCCCGGTCCGGCACAAATTTTCATTGTTGTCTTTCCATTACACAGCTGATTATTTACCAAATTCGCAATTGTGACTACATTTCATGTAGTTCATTAATATCTTATCGGTCACGACATCCGCCAGAGCCGGGAAACCATTAGAGAATGTGCTTAAAGAAAGCTTTCATACCAATATGATGAGGTATTCGCTTAAAAGTAGAAATGCTATTTATACTGCCTTCATCTACACGCAAAGGTAACGCAGTTTTGAGAACGCATCACTTTCCCCAAAACTGAAAGAAAATCGCACTTAAGGCGGAGAAACATGGATGGTCCTCTGAGTAATAATCAGTCTGCTTCTGATATCCTCTCGACTGCGACTTCCCTATGTAACCTTGTTTCCTAGATACGAGAAGTACTCCATTTCTTCCACTACTGTGTTGTTCCCAGTTCCGATGCTGTGAATGTAATTATTCACTTTGTACTACTCTTCATCACCTTCTTTGCTTTGTTTATCTTTTAACTATATTCTTTGCTAATTATACTATCCACTCCTCTCAACTTGTCTTCTAAGTTGTTGTTATATCCGGTCGGAAACATTTCGGCTGCGAACATTGGTATTAGCTACTGTTCCTGTTATACTTTTATTCCCCTTCCGAAATTTTCTTTCACTTTGTTCTTGGCTTAGAAGTGGGACAACAGACACTGCCGGAAAAAAGTGAAGCACCCGCAAGACGTGATCGATGTGGTGGTGGTGGTTAGTGTTTAACGTCCCGTCGACAACGAGGTCATTAGAGACGGAGCGCAAGCTCGGGTTAGGGAAGGATTGGGAAGGAAATCGGCCGTGCCCTTTCAAAGGAACCATCCCGGCATTTGCCTGAAACGATTTAGGGAAATCACGGAAAACCTAAATCAGGATGGCCGGAGACGGGACGTGATCGATGTCAATGTGAGTTCGTACAGGTACACAATGCCGGCTAGTACGTAAATGATTTGCGTTGCAATGGTCTGTGATATGTACAATGGCCACCAGAGTGCATTAGTGCTGTTCGAGTTTAGTCCTGTTACCAAGCCTGCTAGGGTATACAGGGTGTCTCAGGAGGAATTGTCATTATTCAGGGAAATGACAGGAACGATCATTCGAAGGAAAGGAGTCCAGTAACAATGGGCTCTAAAACGCATACCTAAACAGCTACGAACACCTTTTCATCTTCGACATTGTGAAACTAATGTCTCCTACTGCATGCTCTTTGCTTTCCATATATTGATGGGTGGTAGTATGGAACAAAACAAGAAAAAAATTTCCGGTAAACGTGGGCTCTAAGATACATACCATTAGAGATATGAGCACTTTTTCATTTTCGGTGCTGTGAAACACATCTCTTTTACTGAAGTACCCATGACTCTTAAGGTATGCATTTTGGAAATAATGTTTGGTTGGTTGGTTTGTGGGATTAAAGGGACCAGACTGCGACGATCATCGGTCCCGGAAATAATGTTTACCAGACAATTTTTAATTGTTATGATCGTTACTACCTCCTCGAAAAATGTGAAAAATATAGAACTTGTAATGCAAGACGTGCACAGTATCGAAGATGACGAAGTGCTCATGGCTTTTAAGATATGCGTTTTTGAGACCATGTCTACTAGATTTTTTTGTGCTTCGAATGATGGGTCCTATCAAATCCCGAATATTGACCACTTCTACTGGGACACCGTGTATTACATGAGTGAACATCGCCAGACGCTGGGTGATCACTGTGAAGATCAATGAGGTGCAATGTACAACTGTGAGACAACATTGGCAGCACATGACAGACTTTGAAAAGGGCCTCGTTGTAGTAAAACATTTAAACGGCTAATGGAATTTTGTAATATATAAATTTGTGAGGAATTCGGATGTCACAGTGGCCCGATTTTGGACTGCATGGGATCGTGAGACTGCTTATGCTTGTCGTCAAGATTACGGTCGATCATGTCTGACCAGCACGTAGCGGCCATTAGACGCCAATTGGACAGAAACACACGCCTAAATCAGTCACCATGATGGCGGGGTCCGAGGGCAGCCACTGGTACCAAGCATTCAGATGGTTTCGTGACTCACCACAATCAACACCGAATAGAACAGAAAACTACGTTACCATACAAGTAGCTTTTTTGTCAGAAATGTCAGTATGTAGACATATTATTTGTGCTGTACAGTCACATTTGCATTTAACATTTGAAGTTAAATATCAGCCGTTAGAACATATATACATTTAAATTATAAATGGAATGCAGACTCAAATGCGTCGGTTCTTAATTGCAGAAACAGTCACAGTTGATATCTGTCGATTACAGCGCCATCTACCACGTATGGAAAACAATGGTTTGAGTAAGCCGCGGTTTTTGGCGTAGAATACGAATATGCGATAAAAAACTCGAACAATAACTAATGCTCAAGCAGCGACCTGCGCAGTTGTTAGATCAGTTATTGCTGCTACAATGCCGGGTTACAAATATTTAAGTGGTGTTGAACGTGGTGTTATAGTCAGCGCACGTGCAACGGGACACAGCACCTCCGAGGTAGCGATTAAGTGGGAATCTTCCCGTAAGACCGTTTCACGAGTGTATAATGAATATCAGCAATTCGGTAAAACATCAAATCTCTGACATCGCTACGGCCGGAAAAAATTCCTGCGAGAACGGGACCAACGACGACTGAAGAGAATCGTTCAACGTGACAGAAATGCAACCCTTCCGCAGATTTCTGCAGATGTCAATGCTGGGCCATCAACAAGTGTCAGGCTGCGAACCATTCAACGAAATATCATCAATATGGGCTTTCGGAGAAGGCCAACTCGTGTACCCTTGATGACTGCACGGCAACAAGCTTTACACCTCACCTGGGCCCGTCACCACCAACATTTGTCTGTTGATGCCTCGAAACATGTCGCCTGGTCGGACGAGTGTGTTTTCAAATTGTATCGAGTGGTTGGACGTGTACGGGTATGGAGACAACCTCATGAATCCATGGACCCAGCATGTCAGCAGGGGACTGTTCAAGATGATGGAGGCTCTGTAATGGTGTAGGACGTGTGCAGTTGGACTGATATGGGATTCCTGATAGGTCTAGATACAACGCTGATAGGGGACACGTACGTAAGCATCCTGTCCGATCACCTACATCCATTCATTTCCATTGTTTATTCCGACGGACTTTGGCAATTCCAGCAGAACAACGCAACACTCTACACGTACAGAATTGTTACAGAGTGGCTCCAGGAACACTCTTCTGAGTGTAAACACTTCCACTGGCCACCAAATTCCTCAGACATGAACATCATTGAGAATATATGGAGTACCTTGGAACGTGCTGTTCAGATCTCCACCCCTTGTACTCTTACGGATATATGGACAGCCCCGCAGAATTCATGGTGTCAGTTCCCTCCAGTACTACTTCAGACATCAGACGAGTCCATCCCACGTCGTGTTGCGGCACTTCTGCGTGCTCGCGGGGGTCCTACACGATATTAGCAGGTATATCAGTTTCTTAGGCTCTTCAGTGTGTATCGAAAAGACGAATATCGCACTGTACTATTTTGGGGTCGCTCAATCGAATTGGCACGTAAAATTCCGCTTTAAAATCATTTTGTTTCTAATGGGAAATAAACAGACGCTTTACCTTTCCCTGGGCGTCGCATGAAATTCGCTACGATCAGTATTTATCTGGGTCGATTTCAGCATCACATTGCAAAAACTAAATTCCAAATATCTGCTGAAACACCAGAGAAAATACGCCTAACGACTCTTAGGAGAGACACCGTGCATATTAAAAACATATGTAGCCTATATCGCTCGGTAGGGCATATTCTGAGGCATCAAGGGATCACCAATTTAGTATTGGAGGGCAGCGTGGAGGGTAAAAATTGTAGAGGGAGACCAAGAGACCAAGAGATGAATACACTAAACAAATTCAGAAGGATGTAAGTTGCAGTAGGTACTGGGAGATGAAGAAGCTTGCACAGGATAGAGTAGCATGGAGAGCTGCATCAAACCTGTCTCTGGACTGAAGGCCACAACAACAACAACAACAACATGTAGCCTATGTCTGTCTGAACATTTATTACAGTATCATATTAAAATTTGAAATAAATCAGTGAAGTACATTTCGAGATTTTTAGTAACAACGATAAACAGCGTCTTATCTTTATATAGTAGTATGAGATACATACATACATAATAGTAGTATTACGTTAGTTAGACCCTACTGAACAGCTCAGTTGTTACGTATTCTTGTTCAGTAACAGCATACGAATAAAGTTTTCTAAAGCGTAAACGATGAGCAGATATAACGAGACGCTTCCTGCTCCATGTCGCATCGGCTGTTATCGAACTCTGCGACTATTCCGTGAGTTGCCCGCATTCGGCGCAGCCCACCCCTTTGTAGCCGCTCCCCAAGTCGATTACTTCGTGCTCTTCGGGACTCTATTGGACGCAGACAGCTTTAACACCGCCTTACCTCTCGAAAATAACTTCCCACAATACAGTTTCGCTAGCTGCTTTTGGTGTAAGTATATGTTGTGTATATCTTCATCGTACAAACTCTGCGAGAAACCGAGAAGTGTATAACTTCTCAGATTTATCATCTACACTGTGTGTGGTCCGATAAAAACTAAGAGCATAGGAATACTGTTCCTAAATAGTTAACCGACACTTTAAAAAAATTTCATCTTTCAATCGCAAACTTATTCTCATAACCAACCATCGAAGAGGCATAAAATGGATGCTTTAAGATGTACTCGATATCTACTTACCTCGCTATGCTGGTTCCACTTTGCATACGAAGCAGTAAAAGGTATCTGCAGATTAATTTCCAATTCTGAGCACCGCATTGCACGTCTGAGATACTGTCAGAAGTCTCTTTCCTGTTCGAACTTGTCTCTCCTGACCTATTCTGTTGGTAAGCTAACTGACAGATTATTAACAGCATTCGAGTTCATTAGTTATGCCGTAACGTTGCTATGGGTTGCTTATACTACATAAAATTGACAAACCCATTACGTGTATTTAAAAATGACTCAGATTTCAAAATAAATTCATTAAATGAAGTTCTGTCCTCATGTTTAGTTATTATTGAGCAGTCTGTTATACAGGGTGACCCAATTTTACGGCGACTATTCCACACAAGATTTTGCCCATAAATAAAATAAAAGAATGTAAGCAGATTTATAACGAAAAACTTGTGGCGCATGCAATACATAATTTATGCATCAACAATTCACGTCCTAACTGTTATCTTTTGCATGCTCCCCACGATTTTGGTTATAAACCATATAAATATTTTCTTAAAAATTCACAATTACAAATTTTCAGAACTATGATGCTAGGAAACTGCATGGGGCTAGGAGAAATTATTTCAAACATTTTAGTCCGATTTAAAAACGTGCTCGGCTATATCGAAAATTTATTTTCATGTTAATAATTATTGTGGTTGAAAGTAAGCGTATTGCAACTCTGACAGAGCATCTCTACGTAGAGTGACACCCTGACAATATCCCAGCCTCCTGTCTGATGTTTTCTCGTCTTGTGACGCTTCAGGGGACAGAAAATTTCAACGCAAGGTAAAGCAATCCTCGCAGATCTCTCACAAATAGAATTTCCGAGGTTTCTGTTTTCACTTGTTTCAGTGAATCCACTCATGAGCACACGACTACTTAACAGGAAAATGGCATTTTTAAAACCGATGTACATGTCATTCAAACACAACAGTCCCATCTTTAACATACACAAGGAATGGAATGATGTACATCGTGCTCACGCAAACCTTTTGCTGAATATGGTTCACTGAATGATTGGCGCGGATTTTTCTTGTGTTTTTACCTGTTTACTGTCAACTCCAAGTTGACGAGCTACGTTGTCCCCAAGCATAGGAGAGTGAAAGTCAAACGAAGCTACAGGAACGGCAGACATGCTAGGTAATGTCCCCTTGATAGCTAAGCAGCTCTTTATTGGCACACTTTTTATTGGTTTATATAATCAATGTATATCTAACAGAAATACAGATTCAATATTCGAATGAAACCGATGACGTGCATGAAATTATCTCCATGCAGTACAAAAGATTTCGAGTACTTCTCTGCTTGCACCTTATGTAGCTGGTTTCTATTCTGTCTCAGGGAGCCGCTTAAATGTTCACAGTCGTTGGTAAAATGCCAGTGTCTGCATTGTATACCATTTCCCTTGTGCTCTTATTCACAGCCCTTTTATCATTTTTGTCTGCCTTAAAAAGTTTATGTCGGACTGAAAAGTGCAAATGAGGCAATAAATTTTCCCTGGTAACACGAAATTTTTTGCGACCGACAAAAAACGTAGTCCTCATTCGTCTTTCCAAGGGCAGTCACTGTTAACCTACAACTTTACTGGAATGAAAAAGTGTAGCTTGAAATAAATGGAGCGGCAGTTAATTGTACTCCGTAATTTTTGTGATTGCAGGCCTGATGCCGCGAAGAACAGGTGTAATATAGTTAATGAATCAGAAGTAACAAGACATTTCTAACGTACGTCGAAAGCAGCAAGGAAATGTGCGTAGGGGTAAGAGTTATGAGCTTACTGCTATAGTGTTAGCACAGTGTAGTCTTCAGCATTCTAGTTGCTCCTCTGTGTCAGAGTAATGTGATATACCTTGACTGTTTAAAAACGAGGTGAATCAGAAGGTTTATTGCGTCGGAAACAGGGGAGCAAAAATTAAGTAAAATACATCGTGGGAAGCAGTAATTATATTCTAAGGTTCGGTGCTCTGAAAATTTATACCTTCTTAAAAATACACCTGTTCCTCGTGTAATTCAAGTGATATTGTATAGCGATTGTAACAATTTCTTTTCCAGTAACGTCACGAAATGTCAACACTTTAAGTATATTAGTGAACAATGCTCTTAATTAAAACAGTTATGCAATGAATACAGAAACAAGTAAATATTTTTCTCATGTGTTTAATACATAAACCACAAAATAGAGACATAGTTTAGTTCTTTTTAAAAATAGCTCCAACATTAGTTTTGCCTGTTCAGTTTAGATCTTTGCGCTAAGGTGAGAAAAATTTGGGCATGATATGCACCGGGGAAAACGATAACGACCTTTAGTTAACGCAAATTTCGTTTTAGATGTACACTATGTGATCAAAAGTATCCGGACACTTGGCTGAAATGACTTAAAAGTTCGTGGCGCCCTATATCGGTTATGCTGGAATTCAGTATGGTGCTGGCCCACACTTATCCTTAATTACAGCTACCACTCTCGCAGGCATATCTTCAATCAGATGCTGAGAGGATTCTTGGGGAATGACAGCCCATTACTCACAGAATGCTGCACTGAGAAGAGGTGTCGATATCGGTCGATGAGGACTGGCACGAAATCAGCGTTTCAAAACATCCCAAAGGTGTTCTTTAGGATTCAGGCTAGGACTCTGTGCAGGCCAGTCCAATACAGGGCTGTTATTATCGTGTAACCACTCCGCCACAGGCCGCGCATTGTGAACAGGTGCTCGATTGTGTTGAAAGATGCAATCGCCATCCCCGAATTTCTCTTCAACAGTGGGAAGCAAGAAGTTGCTTAAAACATCAATGTAGGCTTGGTCTTGATAGTTCCACGCAAAACAACAAGGATTGCAAGCCCCCTCCATGAAAAACACGACCATACCATAACACCACTGCCTCCGAATTTTAGTGTTGGCACTACATACGCTGGCAGATGACGTTCATCGGGCATTCGCCATACCCACACCCTGCCATCGGATCGCCACATTCTGTAACATGATTCATTCCAAACAAAGTTTTTCCACTGTTCAATCGTCCAATGTTTACGCTCCTTACTCCAAGCGAAGCGTCGTTTGCCATTTACCTGCGTGATGTGTGGCTTATGAGCAGCCACTCGACCACGAAATCCAAGTTTTCTCACCTCCCGACTTACTGTCACAGTACTTGCAGTGAATCCTGATGCAGTTTGAAATTCCTGTGTGATGGTCTGGATACATGTCTGCCTATTACACATTGCGGCCCTCTTCAACTGTCAGTGGTCTCTGTCAGTCAACAAGGGAGGTCGGCCTGTACGCTTTTGTGCTGTACGTGTCCCTTCACGTTTCCTCGTTACTGTCACATCGGAAACAGTAGACCGAGGGATGTTTAGGGGTGTGGAAATCTCGCTTTCAGACGTATGACACAAGTGACACCCAGTCATCTGACCACGTTCGAAGTCCGTGAGTTCCGCGGAGCACCCCATTCTGCTCTCTCACGATGACTAAAGCCTACTGAGGTCGCTGATATAGAGTACTTGGCATTAGGTGGCACCACAATGCATCTAATATGAAAGACGTGAGTTTTTTGGGATGTCCGGATACTTTTGATCACAGAGTGTTTATCACCTTATGACTGTTGAAAACAAATAATGTTGTGTGTTGGATTTACAATGGCTTGAATATACTGTACAATGCGACCTCCTTTAGGCACATAAAAGTGCAGATTTTCAGGTAGCACAACATGAGTAAGTACTGGATATATCATGCAAGACAAAAAAAAACAAAAAACAAAAAAAAGGACGCATCACGAAGGAGTTATCCGAATGAGACGGAAATCTTTAGATGTGATGTAAAAGAGCAGCCAAACAAATGATTGCAATTACAGAAAAAATTGATGATTTATTCATGTGAAAGAGCTTCACAAATTGAGCAAATCAATAACACGTTGGTCGACCTCTGACCCTGATGATATCAGATAGTCAGCTTGACACTGATTGATAAAGTTGTTGGATTCCTCCTAAGGTATATCATACCAAATTCTCTAAAACTGGCGTGATAGATCGTCCAACTCCCGAGCTGATTGGAGGGCTTTTTCTTTTCCCCCTTTTATTAGGTGTTAGAAAAGACAAAAAAAAAAGAATTCTGGTAAACATGAGCTCTAAAATGCAAAAATGTAGCAGAAGAGATGTGCTTCACAGCAGGGAAGATGAACCTCATAGCTCTTAGAGTATGCACTTTAGCCCTTCAAGGTGTGCAATTTAGAGCTCTTATTTATGTACATTTCTTTTTCGTGTTTTGATCCATACTACCAACTCTGATGCTTTGTCAGTGGAATTCTGGCTCACCTGTATATCGTGTGTACGTTGCAGTCATGATGTATGGCCCGGAGACCTGTGTAATGTAAGGGAGAGAGAGAAGCAAATTACTAGTTACATGAAATTCTTGATATATAGTATTGCAGTGACGAAGATGGACGGGTTAACGATCGAGAGGACCAGGGAATTACTGGTCCTTACGTTATAGGATACAGGAATCAAGGCTTAGATGGTATGGAAATGTTAAGCGAATGCAGAAAAAAAAGGATACCCAGGAAGGTAGACGAGGTGAAAGGAAAAGTAAAAACCCAAGAGGATCACTAAGACGCAGGTGACTGGAAGGAGTGAAAGACTGCTTTCCAAATAACGGAAAAGACTAGGTCAATATGGAGACGGAGAGGTGGTGGGGAGACGGAAGTGAAGGACAGGTCTATGCTCAGAACAGACACGGCCAGTGGCTGGAAACTGTACAAGATTATGATGATAATGATAACGACAATGATTCTGATGATGATGTCCGGTACTGTTGCGTATGTGCAAAGAATAACGTGGCATAGCGAGATACAGAAAAAGTAGACGCAGACAGCTAAAATGCACGTAGTACTTGTATGAAAGTGTCATGAATTTTTTTAAATTTATGAATGGCCGTTTCCTAAGAAATGTTTACAGATTTTTGCAAATTATGCCTTTTTTGCAGTTCGTAATGTGTGGAGATTTCCTCTGTTTATGTTTATCACAAATATCACGCACAAACACCTCTAGTTATGTCAAGGGGACCATGCTTTCTGATGCAACAGAGGCATTGTTTCTACAGCGCAAAGGAAATATAACAGTAATAAAAAACTGGATAAGTGATAGTAGTAAAAAACTGGATAAGTGATAGTAGTTCCGTATATATTTCATCTAGGTTTTGATGAGTGAGTTTTCGAATATCAAAAAGTTGCATAAATGGCTGTATGTTCCGACTGCGTTGACTTAGAGGCTTAAATTTTATAAAACCTCTAGGGACTGTAGACACAAAACTTCAGCTTGCTACGTCTATCCGTTCCTGAGAAAATTGGAGTTAACAGACGGACGGACAGATGGGTAGACAGGCGGACAACAAAGTGATCCTGTAAGGTACCGTTGTTACAGACTGAGGTCCGAAACTCTAAAAAAACATTTTTTTTTAATTTAAATGGAAAAAAGCTTTGAAATTTTTCTTGTGATACATTTATGCTCTATTACCCGCCAGGTTAGCCGAGTGCGCTAACGCGCTGCTTCTTGGACTCGGGAGGCGCGCTGGCCCCGGATCGAATCCGCACGGCGGATTAACGACGAAGGCCGGTGTGCTGGCCAGCTTGGATGAGGATTTTAGGCGGTTTTCCACATCCCCCTAGGTGAACACCGGGCTGGTTCCCACGTCCCGCCTCAGTTACACGGCTTGCAGACGTCTGAACACTTTCGCACTATTCCATGGATTACACTAGTCGCAGACAGTTGGGGTAAACTAATTTCTTCCTGGGGAGTACCGGGTGGCGGCAGGAAGGACATACGGCCACCCCTTCAACTAACATTGCCAGATCCGTTTAACCATGCCGATCCTGCGTATCCGCGGGAAAAACGACACAAGTAAAAGAAAGAAAGACACTTATGCTCTATTCTAATATTTTATAGCTACGAGGGCGAGCTGGAAAGTGAAGCCTCCGTGCTTTTCATGTGGAAACTCTTTGATCTTTTTAAAGAAAAAGCTTTGTTAACAGTCTACATCTCTATCCTTTATGTCACTACATTTTTCTCAATATGGTCACTCTGGAGGCGAACACATTTCACCCAACGGGAGACCAGTTTGCTCATACTGTTACTATAGATTGTTTGAATTTGTTGATCGAGTCACAACATCACCACTTTTTCAATAGCTTCATGACTATCAAAGTGATGTCCTCTAATGTGTTCTTTGTTTTGGAAACAAATAAAAATCGGATGGGGACAAATCGGGACCGTATAGAGACGATCGATGACAGTGAATCCAAAGCGTCAGATTGTTGCACATCTCGCAGCGCTCGTGTATGGACTGTTATCGTCATGAGGAAGGAGAGAGTGCTCCTTCTGGGGATGAACTCTTCGAATTCGTGGTTTCAGTTTCCTGAGGGATTACTAGCACGCTGTTTCTCACGCACCCACATAATTACGTTACATACCGCTATTTTTACACACTGCAATTCGCAGCCCTCTAGTGGCAGAGGGTTACAACTTGCGTCAGTGAAGCAAGGAAGTCGACTGAGTAATCTTTATCACATGCAATACCTCAGCCGATTTGAGAAGAAAATAAACAAATTCGGAGGCATTACTTTTCAGCTAGCTCTCAAACCTCGATTTATTAACGCATTTTATGGAGTACTATGCTTCGCAGTTGCTAAATATGTATGGCAACTGGAATGCGTCCTAAAATCAATCCTCACCCCCCTTTCTCTCTGCTAATCAACTCCCTCCCCCCCCCCCTGCCTCCCCCCATTCTTTGGCTATCTCTTTCTACACCACTTCTTTTATCGGTCTCTCTGACCTTGAGCCTCGTTTATAGTAATTACGAACGAAACGTTGCCTGGGAATTATAGTCGCTGAAAATGAATGAGTAAATCGATTGGGTTCTTATAAATACGGAGTATGAGGCAGACGTATCCAACTTCTGTACCCGTGAGTATAGTACTTCAGTGACACTATTTCACGTAATTTCTGTCTTGGAACGGGTAAGATCACGAAGTTTCGGACGATTCAGATTCCATAGTAGTATTCTAATCATAATCCGATAAGTCACAAAACAACTTTCCTGTTTTCTGTAAAACTGACGTGGAGGAAGAAAACAAATCAGCACATTGTTTGGTACACTATTAGTGTTTTAAATTATATACATAATGAGACAGAATAATGTGGGAAAAGCAATTTGTCCAATGGATTACACGACCTCCCATCGTAGTTGAAACTGACTGCGAGGAAGAAATCTAAACCGCAAATTTTCACCTCAAAGCACAGCATTTTCTTCCTCGTAGTCAGCGATAACAGAAAACCTGCTCGTTGTCGCTTAAATATATATATATATATATATATATATATATATATATATATATATTAAGCGACAACGAGCAGGGTATATATATATATATATATATATATATATATATATATACCCTATGTCCTTCCGAAAGATAATGGACGACTGTGTAAAAATTTTAAGTCAATCTGTCAAAAACTTTTCGACCATTAATACCGATTTTATTATGTAGTATTATATATTTTAAGCCAACGACCCTGCCACAGTGGTAACACAGGTTACACTCAGATCACCGAAGGTAAGCGCTGTCGGTCTTGACTAGCACTTGGATGTCCATCCGAGGCTGCCGAACGCAGTTAGCAAGGAGGATGCACTCTGCCCTTGTGAGGCAAATTGAGAAGCTACGTGATTGACAAAGACCGTCTCCGGCCACGAAAATTCACATACGGTGGGAGAGCGGTGTGCTGACCACACGCCCCTCCATATCTGCATCCATTGACGCTTATCGGCTGATGATGACACGGCGATCGGTTGAACCGTTGGGCCTTCCGAGGCCTGTTCATACGGAGTTTAGTTTTAGTATAGAGTTTAAAGACGTATTTATCTACTGTACATATATACTAAAATGTTTATAGCTTATGTCTCTACAAAGGTTTGTTAGAGTATTGTGTAAAAGTCGGAAGTAAATCGGTCAAGAACTTTTTGATAAAAACTTTGCACCTTTATTTGGTATGAACTCGTTTGCAGTTATTTACCATATATATTACAAAAATATAGAACACATTTCAGTCCGAGCGTTTATTATCGTGTAAAGCTTTGAAGGAAATCGCTCAAGTTCTTTTCGAGATTTTTGGTAACAACATTAAACAACGACTTGTCATTATATCGTAGTATACATATGCATTCCTTGCACAACATAATTTGCAAAATAATTACAACGAGATTTTAACGCGGTTCACGACCAAATTCATATTGACGAACAAGTATTCAGCCGATGAGCCCTCACCCTTCAACAACCCTCTCAACTAAAGGAAACTGAGTTTAACGAATCGTTGAAGACGAATCGTTGAAGACGAATCGTGGAAGACTTGGAACAGAGCGAGATAGCGCAGTGGTTAGCACAATGGACTCGCGCCATCTGAAAGGATGAGTGTTCATATCCGAGTCCGACCATCCAGATTTATGTTTGCTGTGATATCTCTAAATCGATCCAGGCAACTGCCGATATGGTTCCTTGGAAAAGGGCACGGACGATTGCCTTACAGATCCTTTCGTAGCCCGAATTTGTGTGCCGGCCGCTGTGGACGAGCGGTTCTAGGCGCTTCAGTCCGGAATCGCGCTGCTGCTACGGTCGCAGGTTCGAATCCTGCCTCGGGCATGGATGTGTGTGATTTCCTTAGGTTTATGTAGTTCTAAGTCTAGGGGACTGATGACCGTAGATGTTAAGTCCCATAGTGCTTAGAGTCATTTTTGAACCGAATTTGTGCTCCGACTCTAATGACCAAGCTGCAGACAGGACGTTAAATTCTAATCTTCCGTCCTTCCTTCTTCAGCTAGGTGAACAAGGAAAGATGTTCAATTAGCTGTATCCTTCACAAAGAAACCATCCTGAAAGTGTCATTAAGCGAATTCTGCAAACCGCAGAAAACGTAAATCTCGATTGGAGCCAGTCCATCCCAAATTCGAATACAGATCTTTAATCACTGCGGTACTTCGGCAGTTTAAACGTATTATTAACTGAGTGTAAACACTTCTTACGCAATAGTCAGGGTGAGATACGAATTTTCGTTTGGCAGAGTAGTAAAAGCTGCCGAATTACTTCAAATGCAACTTAGCAGTGCACTTCGTGCACTGATTTTGTTTGCAAATGCTCAGTAAAATTAGCAAAGGATTCCTATATCCAATGAAATGTTTTGTGGAGATGGCTACGAAGTTTTTCGCGACGGAGTCCTTGCATAAAATGTTCTCGGTTTACTTGCCGCGTCAAATCCGCCTAAAATTCCAAGCATTAGGTGATTGCCGTCGTCAGAGGCTATACCTGATCGTCGCGAATTGACGAGGCTGCCACTTCCATATCCACAAGACGGCACCTGGTAGGCTGTGTTAAACCATGATGCCAACACGGAAATGGTGTGTATAGAGACAGATTTTGTTTTCGCTCTCTATCCAGGCTCACTAGCAGCATCATACTTCCCATCAGGCGGTAAACTGTTAGAGAGATGTCTGCAAGTACTACAGCATTATAAATTTTGTCGTGTCATAAGATCCCAGAACGGAAACAGTAGCTTGTTACGTAACAACGATTATGTTATATAAAATGTCAGCGTCGCCACACTGAATAGAACAAATTTTTTCATATGTAGCACAATGCAAGGCTAGCTTTTAGATTCCAAATCCAGCGTGCTGATGTAACATCATCTCGTACTGCAGCATGCTGTTGCAGCATAATGCAGTTCCTGTGACCATAACTAACAAAGCGTTCACAAAAATTTTCGCTTGTGGTTTACGTAATGTGCAGCTGTTGATATAATACTGATTTCTCCTACCGTTTCACTTATTACCAGAAAATAAAATTATTATTATTGCGAGTAGGCACTATTTCCTACGAACTATACCAATGTGACTTAAAGAATGTTATGTAGTTCATGATACGAATATGCATCTGCAAAGAATGTTTCTACGTTAAGGAAACTGACAAATTCTCAAACAGCACACAGTTGTTTTTTTTTCCTGCTGATATACCTTTTATACAAAATTTTCTCAGTTTGAAGTATCATCACATTTGGGTGTAAACACGAACTTTCGATGTTTTGCACTGTCGTTGACGTCAGCAAATGACTGAAATTTACTGTGTGTTATTTCACTCATTTCCAGTGTAGGCTATCAGTCCACCTTGTTTCGTCAGTCCCAAATTTGGCCACTGAACTATCTCGAGGGTCAAATCAAAGTCCTGTTCTTCTGCTGATGTGTTCTTGATATTATTTCTTCATTTAATTCTACCTCGTATAGATCATTTGCATGATCTGAATCGTAATAATCTGAAATGTCTCGGACAAAAAGCAACACGTGATTGATGGCACGCTTCTTTCAGGAGTACGCTTGAATAATTTTGAACTTCGATTTTTCTTCCTGTCTGTTTCTGTGAGCGAAACTACTACTTCCAAGTTCTTTAATTAAGCCTTCTACATACGCTGCAGAACAGTGAGTAAATATATAATCCTCGGAAGGATATCCACTTGATGACTGTGGAAGATCACCACATATTATTCTCTCCAGCAACTTCTTCAAAATAGAAAATTCTTGGCTGAAGAACTAAATACTGTGTAACAGTGATCAAGCTGTGTAACTATTCAGAAATGTTAACAAACCGACTAGTGTGTTGCCACGACTGCCAGTTAAACAAATGTCAAAAAGTCTTAAACTTTTATCACTTGCAGAAAAGTAAGTTATCAATATTTAACTATATTTCATTTAAAACTTTTTATCAAAATTATTCATTTGTGTTTTGAAATGCAAATTTGAATTCCTCTTAATAACTACGCTGTTTTCTGAAACATAAACTGAATAATTCATTTACGTGTTATTACTGCAGATATTTTTAGTTGCATCAATTATACAAACGTACTGTTCTAAGGTGGTTTAACTCTTTAACTTTCGAAATCACTTCTGTTGCTTTTTATACCATTCATGATTAATTTGTAGGTGGCGTTGTTATAAAAATACTATGCAAAAAAGAAAGAAATAAAACGCACGTTAGAAGCTTTTCCAATGCAGATGTGTCCACTTACTGGCAGGTACATAATGTTATTAAACCATCTTATTCTCATACCACTGATAAGTCTCAATTTGCTGTATGAAGATGTCTTGAAACCGTTGCTCCAGTTTTTATTTGTACCAAACTGATCATTGTGGCCATCAATAACATTACTGATAGGCCTGATACCTGTCTAGACATACAGTGTGACTCAGCTGCCCCAATTGATTTCTTTTATACAACCCGCACTACGTCTGTATCAGGAACGATATCCAGGTAGGCGTCAGTTATGTAATCGATGTAACTGCTCTCTCAGACCTATGGGCAACTGCTAGCAACCGAAATCATACCGTAAAAAATACAAGTGAGGGCTGGCCATGAGTTACAGGGTATTTTTTGGACCAAACTATACCTTACTTCTGTCATACTTACCCAAGTGTCTGCAGTTTCTCTTTCTGTAATTAGCGGTGTACTCCTCAAGGTTTTGTATATCTGTAGGTTTATTCCATTGATAGCACCTTATCTTTTGTAAATGGTTGAGATGTTTTATACTGGAAAGTTTTTACCTCCACACTTCCCATTTTGATCTCTCCTCTTAATTCTGTTGTATCCAGTGGTGAAACACACTCTATAAGGCAATGTTTCTGAATCTTTTATCTTTTACAGTATGATTTCATTTCCTAATAGTAACCCAGAGCTCTGACAAGCAAACTACGTTGATCACATGGTTGTCACCTGCCTTGATAGAGTTCCTTGTACAGATGTAGTGCCAGTTGCATCTAGTGAATCGGTAATAGCATCTGAATCACATGTATGTTGTCAAAAAACAGGTAGCGATTTTGAGAGCAGGTATGAAGTACCAAGTGAGCTAACAACAATTTTTTTCTGCAGGTATGACTTCAAGACTCTCATCTAGTGAAGCTGCAAGGTTGCCACTACCGGCACTGGTACTGCTACTGCTGTGCACCACACCAGCAACACCACAGGAGGTTCCCGGAGATGCGATGACTGGAGGTGGACCGGCCTCAGCTCCCGTGTCCACTGCTAGCGAGGCAGCTGCAGCTTCACCGCCAGGTGCCGCCTCTGCCGGCGCCGCCGCTCTGGATGCCGACAGCGAGTACGATCTGTACAAGCGACTCTACGACTTCGGCGTTGGCAAGCGCGCCTACACCTACGTGTCCGAGTACAAACGCCTGCCAGTGTACAACTTCGGCCTGGGAAAGCGCGCCACAGGCGCCGCTTCGCTGTACAGCTTTGGCTTGGGCAAACGCGGGCCTCGCACCTACTCCTTCGGCTTGGGTAAACGTGGCGACGATGAGCCCAACGACTACAGCGAGCAGGAGCTGTTCGGCGATGTGGATGGCGACGGCGAGGACGCTCTGCCTGTCGCAGTCGAAGCCGACGAGCGAGAGCTGCCCGAGGGGGCCGAGGAGGAGACGCCAGGCGTGTTCACAGACCTGGTGGACAAGCGTGGCCGACTCTACAGCTTTGGCTTGGGCAAGCGTGCACGCCCCTACAGTTTCGGCTTGGGTAAGCGCGCCGGCCCCGCGGCGTCGCGACTCTACAGCTTCGGACTGGGCAAACGGGAGGGTCGCATGTACAGTTTCGGCCTCGGCAAGCGGCCGCTGTACGGTGGCGACCGACGCTTCTCATTCGGCCTGGGCAAGCGGGCACCGGCAGAGCACCGCTTCTCCTTCGGTCTGGGCAAGCGTGACGTACGCTCTGCCGACTCCCAGTAGTCTCAGTCAGCTCTGTGCCACTCGCTGTACTGCCCCCACCTGTACTGCCCCAGTGCCAACCCCTCTCCATAGTCGCCAGCTAGGTCCCGCGAGTCTGTCTCGAGTCTGCCTACCTGTGCAGGCATTCTAAGAGTATTTCACCTTCCATCATTCCCAGCACTTCATCCATTTTAGTTGTCTACCTCTGCTTGCTCATTGCATCACTGAATAAATTTGACAACTGCTCTCTTCACACCAGTATTCGTGCTCTCCACAGTAAACTTACACTAGTGTACAAAACATTCTTAACAGCAGTCTTTCCTTTGTCATATGTATTTCACATGATGTCCACAATTTAGTTCAGATTTCCTGAAATTGGACCTTACGTTGTTCACTGTCTGCTTAGGACACAGCACAATGTAAAACAAAATTCCTCTCATAACCTCTATATGTGCTCCCCACACGCTATTACTAGTAAAAAAAAGTAAATAATTTCTGGCATTCAGTAACACTAAAATGTATTGCCAGTTAATTTCAATTTATCGTTATTTCATTATACCTGCTTCAAAGAGGTGTTAGACAATTTATTCAAATTCCAAAGCAAAAGCTTCACTTCTTTCTGTTAAAAGATGCACTGTTAGCACACAGCCTTTCCCTGCCTACCATGAAACAGTTTACAGGATCCTACATGATGATACTTGCAGTGTTCCAACCTGTCTTGCCATCAACCAAAACCGCCATAAGCCATTTCAAGAACGCAGTTCTGCTACAGGAATTTTTCACAGTATTGCATCAAATCTTCTGGTTTTTCTTTCGACAACAATGTTTACCCTGTTATCAGCTAGCTTCTCTGCGGGGTAGTGTTCCCGTCTAAGCATTATGATGAAGCTAGTCTTCGTTTGTGAATTGTATAACTTTATGTGAATTCCTAGACCGATGAAAAAAAAAACAAATCTATTTGAGTAACTAGATTTGCTGACTCCCTACTGAGTACTTTCTCCTGAGGCACGAATATACCATGAAAATAATGAGCAGACTCATATGTTTGACTGAAACGTTTTACTGCTGTAGTTTTTGCGTTTCTCGCATTAAAACATGTAACTTGTATGTATTAGCCTACATATATATATTTGTCAGTAAACAATGACCACTGAATCTATTTCTGTAAAATACTGAAACGAAATAAATTATGATTCAATATAAGCATTTATTAGAGCTTACTAATTGATGTGATATTCCTAAAAGAATAAGCATGAACTACTAGTATATCAGCGTACGAAAATCAGATATCTGAATCTCTCAACTGCTTAGTCACATGCAACGACAGACACAGTGTGACTTTAATCTCTCTTACGTTGATTTCATGGAGTCTCAATTTTTTTCTTCTCTAGATTAGAACGTCAGTTTAATACATTTACTTAAACTAGTAGCTTACAGCTTCAGCTTTGGAATCAAGAAAATGATGAGCCAATTGCAATGTATATACATTTATGATAGTGTAGCAAAGGTTGAAGTATCACAGTTTTGTTGCTCAAAATTGTTTGCACTGTTAGAAATAAATTACTCTAAATGCACATTTTTACAGATTTCAGTATATTCACTTTCTTTTCGATGCATAATATGCCACTCCAAAGTTATCTCTGAATCACATTAATGATTGGTGTAACATGAACATCACTCTGAATACGAAAATACTATTTACGAAATAGGACTGGATGAGTGCTACAATTCACACGTTACAATGGAACTAAAGAAGTAAAAGTACAGATTTTGATCAAATGTACATATCTGTACTACACACACTTCTATTGAACCAGAATAGAAAAAAATCGTACAATACTCTTGTTATGCCATTATTAAGAAATTCTGAAATGTTATTACTTCCCCTAAATAAGGCAACTCAAATACTGGTTTATCCACCTTACTCCCCAAACCCTTTCCACTTTCGGCTTTACGCAGCATATAGAAGAATTTTTTTTTCTACGTAGGCCTATACGGGATATCTGTGTTTCCTGACAGAAAGATGACATGCAGAGTTGGAAACGTAATTGTGTAGGCTTCCGCAGCCAGAGTAAGTTGACATAAAAGTTTTCTGTGCACGGTACCGCGTCATAATGTAATAATATTGTACTAAAGAAACCGACGTTTCCGCCACGATTACGGTGGCCTTTTTCTAGGTCATTTGGTGGGTTTTGCTGAGGAACAGGGTTTGATAAAACACATGCTCAGAAAATCCATGGAAATAATAAAACACCCTAACAACATTAACAGACAAGATGCATACAGGCTTGCCCCATTCTGGCTTTTAGCCCTCAAGAGTCCAACAGGCCGCACCAACTACACACGAAGCGAGCACTACCGGCCAATAGCTGGTGCCACGTGACCTGCGTCCAGACAAGAAGACAAGAAGACAAGCGCCCATGACTCACTCACCGGTGAGCACCAATTGTAGCACAAAATGAAAGAGGCAACAGACAGTAGCAGACCTCCATTCCCTCCTGTGTAGTAACACATTACATCTCTCATGCTTGGCGGCCGGTGTGGCCGTGCGGTTAAAGGCGCTTCAGTCTGGAACCGCGTGACCGCTACGGTCGCAGCTTCGAATCCTGCCTCGGGCATGGATGTGTGTGATGTCCTTAGGTTAGTTAGGTTTAATTAGTTCTAAGTTCTAGGCGACTGATGACCTCAGAAGTTGAGTCGCATAGTGCTCAGAACCATTTGAACCATCTCTCATGCTTAGTAGCCGGCCGAAGTGGCCGTGCGGTTAAAGGCGCTGCAGTCTGGAACCGCAAGACCGCTACGGTCGCAGGTTCGAATCCTGCCTCGGGCATGGATGTTTGTGATGTCCTTAGGTTAGTTAGGTTTAACTACACTCCTGGAAATTGAAATAAGAACACCGTGAATTCATTGTCCCAGGAAGGAGAAACTTTATTGACACATTCCTGGGGTCAGATACATCACATGATCACACTGACAGAACCACAGGCACATAGACACAGGCAACAGAGCATGCACAATGTCGGCACTAGTACAGTGTATATCCACCTTTCGCAGCAATGCAGGCTGCTATTCTCCCATGGAGACGATCGTAGAGATGCTGGATGTAGTCCTGTGGAACGGCTTGCCATGCCATTTCCACCTGGCGCCTCAGTTGGACCAGCGTTCGTGCTGGACGTGCAGACCGCGTGGGACGACGCTTCATCCATGCTCAATGGGGGACAGATCCGGAGATCTTGCTGGCCAGGGTAGTTGACGTACACCTTCTAGAGCACGTTGGGTGGCACGGGATACATGCGGACGTGCATTGTCCTGTTGGAACAGCAAGTTCCCTTGCCGGTCTAGGAATGGTAGAACGATGGGTTCGATGACGGTTTGGATGTACCGTGCACTATTCAGTGTTCCCTCGACGATCACCAGTGGTGTACGGCCAGTGTAGGAGATTGCTCCCCACACCATGATGCCGGGTGTTGGCCCGGTGTGCCTCGGTCGTATGTAGTCCTGATTGTGGCGCTCACCTGCACGGCGCCAAACACGCACACGACCATCATTGGCACCAAGGCAGAAGCGACTCTCATCGCTGAAGACGACACGTCTCCATTCGTCCCTCCATTCACGCCTGTCGCGACACCACTGGAGGCGGGCTGCACGATGTTGGGGCGTGAGCGGAAGACGGCCTAACGGTGTGCGGGACCGTAGTCCAGCTTCATGGAGACGGTTGCGAATGGTCCTCGCCGATACCCCAGGAGCAACAGTGTCCCTAATTTGCTGGGAAGTGGCGGTGCGGTCCCCTACGGCACTGCGTAGGATCCTACGGTCTTGGCGTGCATCCGTGCGTCGCTGCGGTCCGGTCCCAGGTCGACGGGCACGTGCACCTTCCGCTGACCACTGGCGACAACATCGATGTACTGTGGAGACCTCACGCCCCACGTGTTGAGCAATTCGGCGGTACGTCCACCCGGCCTCCCGCATGCCCACTATACGCCCTCGCTCAAAGTCCGTCAACTGCACATACGGTTCACGTCCACGCTGTCGCGGCATGCTACCAGTGTTAAAGACTGCGATGGAGCTCCGTATGCCACGGCAAACTGGCTGACACTGACGGCGGCGGTGCACAAATGCTGCGCAGCTAGCGCCATTCGACGGCCAACACCGCGGTTCCTGGTGTGTCCGCTGTGCCGTGCGTGTGATCATTGCTTGTACAGCCCTCTCGCAGTGTCCGGAGCAAGTATGGTGGGTCTGACACACCGGTGTCAATGTGTTCTTTTTTCCATTTCCAGGAGTGTAGTTCTAAGTTCTAGGGGACTAATGACCTCAGCAGTTGAGTCCCATAGTGCTCAGAGCCATTTGAACCATCTCTCATGCTTAGTGAGCAGTAATAACAAAATACAAGTGACTGTGCACACAAAAAACACACCAGTATACCCAGAAGAAGGCCACTGTGACCGTGGCCGAAACGTTGGCTCCTCCAGTATAGATTCTTACGTTAAGGCGTGACCGCAAAAGAAGGAACTGTTATGTCAGTTGGAAATGTGTTGGCAGTGGCGCATGGCACATACATCATTCGTTGGTGTTCGATTCTGTGAGTATAAACAAACGTCTAATACGATGACATTTCAACAATATTACTCTTAGTCTACCGTTCCAGCATTCAAATTGAGACCCAAGAAACACCCAGCAAATGCCAATGGTTTGCTACGCTTGTAGAAAGTATTTTGAATTATTACTGACATTATTTTCAACAACATATGGAAGAAATATCTTTCTTGTTACTTAAAAAATTATACAGAGACAATGTACGCTTAAGGGTCTCTTAAAGCATTTCCTCTAAATAAACTGAAAAGCCATTTACAGCACAAATTCCGTTTCTTGGAATAAACGAAGGACAGGATGACGCTAATACATGTTATATCATCCAATATAAGAAAAAATAAAAACTGTTCTCTTTGAAACCTACTGTCGCCGCGAGGTGAAATGTGCAGAGGAAACAAAACTGAATCTTAATGAACTTACAATGTAAACTTCTTCAGTTACTGATAGTTACTGCAGATGATGGGCGGGTGAAAGTCTGACTTATGTCGACGTTTCGGGACGTTACGCTACGTAATAGACTAGAGAGAAAGAGACGGAGACACAGAAGATTCTGAGGTATCAAAACATAGGCCTAGATAACTAGGAATTCTCATAATGTGTAATATTCAGAAATGAAGTAGTCAATAAAATGTACGAGTATAATGTTATTGACACAAGAGAAGGAAACCCAAAAACACACAGAATCCGGCAAAGTAACGAGCTGACTAGGTAAAGTAGCAGTTAAATATGAAATAAATGTGTTAGTATTAGTAAACCATTATCCACAGAAGCAGCTTCTCTAGTGGCTGCAGTATCAGCCTCCGACCACAGCAAAAGAAGGTACTGAGGTGATTAACATTTATCAAAATTGTTAGCAGCTACAGTAAATCACTACTTAAGTAACTCCATTTGTCACGGTACACTCTCGTAGAGAGATAAAAACTGAATAAGAGTTTATATTATCTGAGTTTTCGGGACTGCAACCGGATGACATCGACTTCTTGCCACGATATTTCGGCTGATAACCAGGCAGCCATTTTCAGGTAAGTTTTTGACAGGAGGCTACACGTGCACTACACGTCACTAAGTTTACACCAAAGTGGCCTAGATCTTGGCTGCATGACAGCGCTCTACCGAATTTTGTGATGCAGAATTAGCTACAAAAATTTTGCTTTTTGAATAAATTAAAAATTTCACCAGGTCCTAGCCCTTATCCAGTTGAATGCAGCAGTCAGCGTCTCTCACCAAACGTACTTCCACAGATTCTATAATAATCTAATCCCAGAATTCTCTCGTTGTGACCAAGATTTTCGTGGCAGAATAATCCATGGAATGTAACGAGGAGATAGAATCTCAGCTACGGATGACTTGCTGGGCTACGAAAGGTGGTAGTGGCGGTTATGTGCCACGCATCTTTCAATAGTTGCATTTTCTCTGGCCAATGTAGGCGCTATTGCTACATTATTAGTGTTTTCTGTGAAGTCTGGCTTTCCTCAAATCCGGGTCAGTCTTTATAGAACTGAGAACAAGCCTATAAGCCTATCTCGGTGGACAGACAATTGCTTCAGCGTAACTTTTACTTTTCTTTGGGCTTGTATAGATCCTTAGCTTCTTTATCTTATGCCTGGTGACGTTTACTTCTTATTAAAGACGTGCAAATCTGATGTGAATGACATTTATTTTCCTTAAAGGCAGAAATCTGGTGTTTCAACTCCTTCGCAAAACTATTCCTGTTAGACACTGTACGTTCCGGATCCATTAGCGTTCGATGTACGCACATAATTTTGAGGGTCGATGGTAGCTCAATACACAAAAGATTTGGAACGTTACTGCTCAGAAACTCAGCTGTCATCGGCAGACAATATCATCACACGAAAGCAGCGGATAATTTTAGGCCATGGCAATACAATAGTTATAGTGGTTTTCACTCCATGGAGTTTATGAAAATAAGACATTTAAATATTGTAAGACATCTTTCTAATTATTTAAAAAGGAAGTAGTTCCGAAGATGATAATTACAATCGTCATTGAAATTTAGTATTAAATATTAAAAGTTAAATTTATAATAAATACTATATTTATAATAAATAGGAATTTATAAAGATTTTTTGGCACTAAGAAGTTACAACTCATCAACTATACCAACAAATCAGCTATTAAATTGGGAGGACATTGTGATGGGAGATAGTTCTCTCAACAAACCGTCTAACAATTTTCGAGAAAAATTGAAGGTTTCGCCTGTATTTAGAAAACATACCTGTGTCTACAGCTTCTGAATTTGTTCCTTTTCTTGCCCAAATGTTTGAGCGGAACGAAATCAAAACTCCATAGAATTCACACTTCACATTTTCGTTGGAATTTTCATAGCAAAAGTAGGTAACCAAATTGACCAGCTTGATGTCTTGTTTCAACTAGAAGTTTTAAATGCTTGAAACCAGTCAAGGTAATTAAGGAAAAAACTTATTAAGTGATTTGAGGGAAAACTGAAATATTTCACGAAAAGTGTCAAATCGCAGCACAAACTGAAACTTATCTGCTTTCTGTTGATCTATATACTCTTAATAATAATAGAACATCCATCGATGTTTAAATATATTATATTTCATGCTTTTTGAACAAAACTTCAAAATAATATAAAATTTTGAAAAAGGTTAAATCTTGTTTTTAAATTTTCAATCTAAAGGCACAGATAAAATAGATTACCGAAACATTAGGCACGCCTTTTAATTATGCTAGAAATCACCCGCTGCAAGTAAGGTGCCGATTGAGAATTTAAAGCTCAGTGCTTAAGTTAAAATCGTAGCGTTTTAAAGAGTACTGGAGTACAACTGGGAAATTTCTCTCAGTGCTCCCCTTACGCTGCTAACCCATCTCAACTACTGCAGGTGATTCTGAGATTCATTCAAATGCATATCAAATGTTTCTCAAGTCTACTTTATTTCTTACTGTTAAACAAATAATTTCACAAATTATTTGACCATTCTACATTTTAAAATTCTATTTTGTTTTGTGTTGGTGCATTCCTGAAAAACAGTCCTGAGTCGTTGTCCAGCTAAGCCTGAGAGATATAAACGACATAATAGTGGTGTACATTGTTAGAGGAATTGTCATGTAATTCGGGGGTGTTATAAAAGCAGAAAAAGAAAATATGCATTATCTGAAAGGAGATGATTTTTTCGCCACAGTCCTTTTGTTTTCATTGGACAAATCGTTTTCTACATAGCAGTACTAGTTCAGGATCTTCTCACTCTTTCCTTGTGTTTATCTCGTCGTGCAGAGTTCATTGTTTTCAACGGTGCGTTAAAATGGTTTAATTTAACCTCCTGATCAGGCATTCTTTCTGTCACCGTAGTCGTCAGTTAGCCTAAAGTTAGGAAATTGTGTGTCCAACCTGTCTGTGAATGTCATAATCCTTTATCTGTCTTTTATTGTACTTGAACTTCCTGTGTGTAATTTTTTCTGAGCCAGAGATTGTGGAGCACAGCAGCATTTGCCTAAACGAACGTGGAAAACTGTGTAACACTACACTCAGGTTGGCTGGTGTGCCACACCAACAGTCGTTAAAGAGTGGCTTCTCATTTAATCTATGAACCTTGAGCCAGTTAACGTGACACGAAAATATAAACAATGAATGAACAGAACTACTAGTTAGTAAACAAATATGGCATCAATAGGAGAATTAAGACAATAAATTCATTTTGCAAACATTTTCGAAATTTGAATATCGCTTCTCAGAAAAACACATGTACCCTTTTGTTCCATAAAAAGTCAGCAAATCTGTCTCCCGATTCCATTTTGCGTCTGCGGTAAACCTCCACAAGCTTCATTTCTACATCTTAGTGCACATAATTAAACTCCACGAATTGTACATAACTAGAAGGCTTGTAATAGTATTTATGGATTCGATTCTTAATAAAGAGACTGCTTGCATTAGGTTTCCTTGATGGTTTTTAAAGGCTTGAAAAGGAGTAGTATGAAGTTTCACATCGCCATGTTTCGCAGAGATATGGAATATTTGGAATTTTTGTTCTTTTAAGAGAGCTCTCCTTTCAGAATTTTATCAACTGCTTTATCTTCAAAAGTGTGTTGCTCATATCTGACACAATATATATGTAACTGATCACGAAGGTCAGTCAGTGGGATGCATAAAAGAAAAATGGAGCTTTCGAGAATTTATCTCTTGCCCTTTTTTGACATCATAATTCATAACACTCATCATGAAGCATCGATTAAACTTAAAAACTGTTAATTTTTAGTACTTCTTATCAACTTAAATAGTGCTGCAATACTTTCTCGTTCAAATTTAACAAACTCAATGAAATTTATCAGTCCTTTTTTAAAACTCGGGATCTTCTTTATTGCCAAACTAAATCGGTCTCACAGGCTCCGAAGTATCAAACAGTATCGACCGACCGCCGAATCATCCTGTGCCAATATTGTCATCAGATGGGGTATGAAGGGGAATGGGGTCAGCACACTGCTCTACCACGTTGTCGGTTTTCATCAACCTGGAGCTGCTGCTGCTCGTTCGAGTAGTTCCACAACTGGCCTCACAAGGCTGAATGTATCCTGTACCATACCTCCAACAAGGGAAAATCTCTGGCAGTACCTGGAATCGAACCCGGCTCCTCTGCATGGCTGTTAGCCAAGCTGACCACTCAGTTACGGAAGCGGATCTTTACTGTACCTCACTCGGAAAGACATTTGTCGTTTGCTGCTGATCTCTATAGTCTTAACTTTGAAAAAAACTGCTTTAATTTAAATTAACCTCTTTCACGGTCGTTTTTTCAGTTAAAAATTCACGAATAATAATGATATCTTATCAGAATCTGGGCAGTTATATAGATTTTCCTATGTGCGTCTCTTACTTCGATGCTTAAACAAAGCCCTTCCTCAAAATTCCTGCTGTTAGATATTTCCAGGAAGCCAAAAATTTTGAAAATATTTTTTAAATTGGGGCTTAGGATTCATACAACAATCTATCATCATTTGGAGGTCCTTAATAACACAGCTCTAGAAACATCTCTTCTGAAATGGAACAACACAATATTTTCAAAGGTCCTAGCTCAAAGAATGAGTGCATACAAACCACGGATATGCATGAAAACAACATTTTTTGAATCAACATGAAAAACATTTATATTTACAAAAACTGGACCCATTTTTAAAATTATGGAAAAAACCGGAATGGTTCTGTTAATTGCTGGCAAATAGCATTAGCTGAAACATACGAACTACCCAAATATTGGCATAAATCATTAAAGGGAAGCAATTTTTGGAGCACTTATTACAACTGATATTGAAACAAAGGAAGTGAGTCTCTTTTTCTTTTTTCTCAAGACTATTCATTTATCGAAGCACGTATCATAGGATTACGTTTGCAAATAACTATAGCACAAATTACGATTGATTTTTCTGTAAATCATAAAGGCTTGCAGTGAGATCTGATGTACTTGGTTAGTATCTGCTAAAGAGGCAAGTCCTTCTCTGCATAATTTATGTTTATGAAGTATTTCTATTTCCACAGTTTTCCCACCAAACGTTTCAAAAACCTTCCGTGCATTCGATTCGCTCTCCTTAGTTTACAGGTTTCCTACTATGTTTCAGATACGGATAAATTTCAGTCCGGACTTGCCTCAAATTAAGAGTTATGCTCCATTAAATACAGTGTTTAGACCCATGTATTACGCTCTGAGTGCAAGAGTTTGATTCACAAAGTCACAGCAAAAGTAAACCGAATTTAAGTGAACATGTGCAATCGTACTCTATAACTCACCAAGCATAAAACTGTATGAAATAACGTGGCGTGTAGGCCCATGAAATCCAATGGGCATGCGGACTCAGCCTGTTATATTAACTGGTACAAGCTTCAAATCAGTACATTTTGCATAGAATAAAGCACTGGGCTCTACCAGCAGCGCCAACACTGACACACAGCTTTTCTGCTGAAATGCATGCAAAAAAAAAAAAACGAAATATAATATTCGTAGTGATTACTGTTCTTGCTAATGCTAACTGCAGTGAGAGATTGATAAAGATTTTAGTCAACTGATGAAGGAAAACGGCATATTTTAGACCATGTTACTGTAATCCTGCTGCTGAGTACAGGTCGATATAATTTGTGTAAATAGTAAAGTGAGTGACAGGGTAAATTAATTTGAAAGTATATTTGATTGTAGCTCCATATAATTGACTCCCAAAATATAACTCAGTCATATTAGTACACGTAACGAAAGTGCTCAGAAAACACGTGGCACTCGGAGTTTCATTATGTAAGAGAATCAAACTTTGTTACAAGCCACAAAGGTTCATTGATAGCGAGGGTGACAAAACAGACTGTATTACCTGTTTGATCAGTCAGTGGCAGTCAGATACTGTGCCGAGCCTGGAAGCATACTCTCCTCACAAACACATAAAAACTGCCTGAATTTCCTCATGTGAACCAAAATTGTGATCGATGAAAATTACAGTAACTTTGCGATGGTAATCAAGAAAATACACTGCTCTGCAAAACTTAGGGACGAAATAGGTAAAGTTGATGTGAAGCATGTCATGATCTCACACAATGCAGGATGCTTTTCGATCGATACCCCTGGAATTTGCAGTGGGATGATAGAGGCTAGCACGAGTGGGGTGGTTGTAGGAATCTGGAACATTCCATAATAATTATTACTGGAATACTTTAGTAAATAACTTTTACTCAACTTTGTCCTGCTACTGCACTCCAGGAAAATAACTAATAACAACTATCTTTCTTGAATTAAAATGACTCATTAACAAACATTAATTGGATTATACAACAAGCAAGATAACGCAATTCTGGTATTACGTGCGTAATACACGCGCGAACTAGAGACTGCGAAACTAGCGAGGTGAAGGCTATTCTTATCTGACTTCGCTCACGACACGTGTATCTGACTCGGCCGGTGCGATCTGCAACTCTCTGTCCGTGCCATAAGGCAGCGCTGCAAGCGCCAGTCAGACCAGAGAGGTTGCAAAAGTAACATGACATATTACCAACCAGGTGAAAACGAATGCTGGAGTAGGTTGCCAGAGATCTGCAAGGGGGCAGAGAAAGCTGTACGTCACATGGTCTGAGGTCACCTTGACTACAGCGTCAAAAGGGGCACGCGTCGCAACAAGAAGTAGTTAAAGGAATGGGAAGAGACAATTTGTGTCAGTCAACGAGTAGCTACGGTGCACTGTGACGGTGATCGTCATTACAAAAGGGTCCTGAGCAACATTTGGATGATGTTTCACGGGGGGAAATGGATGAAGTGTAACGAGTGTAGCGCAGGAGTTTAATATTCCTCACAGCATTATTTCTTGGGGGGGGGGGGGGGGGGCGTTCAGAATCACAGGCACGGTTGTCCCAAGAAGAGGAGGTGGTCGACCACGGTCAGCTACTGCAGCAGGTGATCGTTAAATTGAGCAACAGGCAATAAGTGACCTACGTCAAACAGTGTATGCAATTGCAACTACATTTAACAGGACTGAAAGGCACGCGATCTCACTCTCCACAGTGGCACGCTGACTATATAGGGCTGCCGTTTGCGATCGCGCCAAGGCCAACGAGGACTGGACTCGCGTGTTCTTCTCGAATGAGAGCAGATATTGTCTGAGTAGTGATTCTCGATGTACCCTCACTTGGTGACAGGTGGGAACACGAAATGCAACTATGAACATAGTGCAACATGATCGTTTTGGTGGTCGAGGTGTTAATCGTGTAGGGAGGCATGTGCATGGGTGTACTGACTTCCAAACCTTTGAACACGGTACACTGACGGTCAGCGTTATTGTGACACTTTGCTCGTTCCCCATGTGCGCCTTTCCGAGGGAGCATTCAGTCTTGATTTCAGTATTATGGGTGTGAATGCGCGAACACTTGAAACACTGCAGGTGGGGGAGCTCTTGGAACAGGAGGATATTCTGCGAACGGTATGGCCTACCCGTTCCCTCGGCTTAAATCCCATCGAGGCCGTGTGAGACGCGTTGGGAAGAAATTGTGGAGCACGTCCACATGCACCAACTATCATCCTTACCGACCTTGTGGCCAGCATCGTAGTACGTTGCAGGGCATATACTGCCGTACATGGTGATCGTACACCCTATTAAAAACCATGTTCCGCCGTTTGTAATGCCCGGGAGCCATCATAAATCGCGGCAAATTCAGAAATGTCACTTCTGTTCGTCTCGTTGCATATTTCTTTTAGTTACGTTCTGTACTATACAGTAGTAGTTTTTCTATGAATGGTCCATGTCTTGTCGAGGTATGTTACTTGGTATTGACATTACTTTTGCCCTAAAATTTTGCGTATGAGTTTAGTTGCGCATGCGATTGCTTCGAATGATTAGGAAGATCGTGTTGCAAAAGTTCTCGCCTAACACACAGCCAAGCTACATATCACCACCTCATCAAACAGTAGGACACAAACCAGCACCGTCAGACTCCATTATACGGCTGTACTCCAACACGCAGAACACAAGAGTACACATTTCAGACTCATGTCACAGCATTTACATTGAGGCCAATTGTGAATTAATCTCTGGTGCAGCCGTCACTTAGTACTTCTTGCATGCTTCACAGACTGACTCAAAGATCACCACGTTCTTCAGAATCCATACTAGGTACAGAATTGCGTCTTTGTAGTAAGCCTGTGGTAATTAGTATGCAAAATAACTGAATTATAAAAATTGAAAATTAAGTATGCGAAGTTGCAATATTACAGTCAACTTCCTTGTTGATATTCATAAATGTGTTTGTGGTGTGATGCGAGCCATATGCCAAATAAACGGTCAAACCTACGCTCTACTGCAAATCATGTGTGAGTGTAGTAGCCAGAGCACAAATCAATAAGCTCTGCGACCTAATGATGACACACTTTTATATTCCATTGGCTCCTAGTAAGAAGAGTAGAAAGCAAATGAAATTTCGCGATGGCACTTCTCAAAGTAATGAAATTAGAATTGCATTAATACCTTCAGCTGCTAACGGGGGTTGATCTATATCAACGGGGACGGGTGAAAATGTGTGCCCCGACCGGGACTCGAACCCTGGATCTCCTGCTTACATGGCAGGTGCTCTATCCATGTGAGCCACCGAGGGCACAGAGGATAGCGCGACTGCAGGGACTGTCTCGCGCACGCCTCCCGCAAGACCCACATTCTCACCTTGTATGTCCACACAATACATTCGTAATGTCCCACCCCACCACACTGATTACTCGTGGAAGACATTCTTACTAAGTCCCGTAAGACTTTGGGGAATATGTGTGCATCCGCACAGAGGAAGAATGTCATGGCCAGTGTTGCCAGAACTTTATATTTATATGGATATGGTGTCTGTTCTTTCGCACATGTCCGAAAGAACAGACAACATATACATATAAGTCTGAAAGTAATTGTCATCAGCACCATGTAAATAAGGGTGCTGTGTCTGGTGTCTCACGGGAACCAATACCATGGAGGTAGCCTTCATTCTCAGATCGTCGCGCGCTCTCCGGCCCGTTCCTCGAATTTTGGAAAGTGGTTTTATCAGAAACAGCCGAGTAGAGTTCCAAATTGCTACCACCAGTCCAAGCACAAATGCTGTGCGTAGAGATTTAAAAATAATGACACACAAGTGTATTGGTCGAACATCTCCTCATATGTCACACATTTCTGTAGTCAATGCCAAGCGATGCGCCGCGAACGATGGATGACTGGAAGCTAATGACGTTGAGTGATGAATCACTGTATAACCTGTTGCAGTCATGTGGAAGGGTTTAGGTTTGGCGAAAGTCTGGGAAACGTTGCCGCCGTTATGCTTAGTGCCAGTGGTGAAGCACGGAATGCTTACAGTATGGATGGAACATGATAACTGGATATGAGAATCTGGCAGTGGAAACCACTGTGCTCATATAAGCAAATATAATAACAGAGTTCATTTCTCACGAAAATTTTTGCGTACACGACAACAATAATTACTCTCGATCATATAAAGGTGAAAGAGCATACATCTCAGAGAAAAGTCATAACTTTAAAAATTTTTATCCTGGTATAAATACACATACATTAATTAATTAATCCTTTCTGATAAAGAAACCTGGTAAGCATCAGTCACTTCATGAGGCCAACACCAAGTTGTTTAGCAAAATATTTACACGACTGCAGTACGTTTAACGTCCAAAGCTTAATTTTTACGTTTAATATCCAAAAATCGCAGGCATTATTAAAAAGTTGCGCACACAAAGAGCACCATGTGCAAACTAATTAATATCTCAAGAACGATGTACGTGAATCCATTAAATAACTCAAAAAAACATACTAGAACGTCAAATACACGCTGACCCAGCAATCGGCCCGCACTACTGAGTCTCTGGTGGCCCAGATTACAGTGTATGTGCAAACAGGCCGTCGCCTCACAGAATTGACGCGTAACAAAAAGAAAATACACTTTCTAAAACAGAGAAGCACCATTCAGTTTAAAGGCTTATGACATTCTTGAAAGGTATGGTACGAGGCTAAAACCTCCACCTGGTTCCATCATACATGTCGACTCGGTACAAAATAATCCATCATTATCTGCACACACCGTGCCCATCAAAATTGACCATTACTCGAAGGTTTACCTGAAACAGTTCAGTATTAAGCAGAAGACAAAAACAACAAATTATCAATATCAGTTTACATGAATTTAAATAGTCATTCACTGTAGCCGTCTACATCTAACCAAACAGCTACACCCGTTTCCAGCGAACTATAACGGTTCAGTCATTGTGGCTAAACAGCGGCAGAATTAGTAAAACATCAGCTTACAGTACTTAATGGAATCACTATCTTTCTTAACACATCATATTCATATTTACTTAGTAGTCCGTTCACAAAATCCAAAATGCGCATTCAACGATAGGGGGCCACACGTTTCCAGCAAGCCAAGTGTGACTCTGCTTGGTCCAGCTGCCATCAGCCGTTGACTCTCTGCAATCAAGAAGCCAGGGATCCAGCTCACAGAGAACTCCACGCCACCGCTCCGAGCTGCGAGATCTTGTGTCCACCGGATCCATCATTCACCAACTTTGGCCAGGGATTCATCGAACTTGAGTGGTACCAACCTTGTTACCAAAAGTAAAATCGTGCCGTCCTTGGCACATTCTCTCTTTCTCTCTCTCTCTCTCTCTCCCTCTCTCTCTCTCTCTCTCTCAGCGCCCTGAGATTTAGACATGTGCACGGTGAGCGGTCGAACTAAATGGGTTGCCGAGAGGAATGAGAGATCTTTCAAAATTTTACTGCAAGTCGTTTTATTCTTATAATTTCTGGTACGGCATCTTACGATGGAATAGTGGCTAGGCATAGGTCAGTGCAGCACCAGACATTTCTAGACAAGCACCTAACCTCGCTCATTTCGCGTGGACAGCGTTCCCCCACCAGGTACCGCTGACCAGGCGACGCTATTGCGAAAGCACTGCTGATCGAAGGACGCTTTGAGGTACAGCTCTTTTAGCCAATCGGAAGGTTATAAACGTTTACATGGGTGACATAGAGTTGCAGGCCAGATCGCACCGGTACCCTGGTCCCGCTGTCTCGCATACCAGTTCTCCCCTCGACTAGACGTATTCCCTAGCTCCTCTTCTTGGACAAGATGCCCTTAGTCTGTAAGCAGCAGCCTTCTGTCATCGCAGATCACGTCACCTCTGTATCCACTAGCGGTAAGATTTGGAGCCAATAAACTCCAGTAGTGGCGCAAATTCATCTGGTTATGGACTCCTTTAACCTCCATCCCTAATGACCCAGTTGTCGACGCGTCTACGGGACGTTAGATACTGATCTCCTCCTCCTCCTCCTCCTCTTCTTTCATCCTAACTCGGCTGTACCTGCTCAGTTACATCTGCTAAACAGTCAAATGATACTTGAGGACCTGGCTTCATTGGATTAGCTGAGCTTTCACTTCTCTTCCCCCATGAAGGTCAGTTAACAAAATGGTTACCGGAGCTAGAAGCTTACTAATTTGGGGTAGAACCTTGAATCGGGACAATAGCTCTTTAGTGACTTTTGCAGTGGTTTCAGCAATAACCTTAAAATCCCCAACGAACACCTTATGCCCAGCTCGGAAGGTATTTGGTTTCACCCCAAGTTGTACCACTTAGCTTCCTTTTGATAGGCTTTTTTAATGTTCCTCTTAGCCCATCTTAACTGAGTAACCACCTACTGAGCATTCACGCTCTCGGACTGAAGCTCATATAAAATAAGCCATAAGATCGCCGTTAAATTCCAATAATCTTATCTAAAATTATAAAAGATCAGGTACTGAGCGTAAGGTACAAATAACCTAATAGATAACAAGCGGGTGTAGATCTATGGCTTTCAGAATGGGTTGCATTAAATGCCATGGTTAACCACGGAAGTGAACGATCCCAGCCACTCCGATGTCTGCTGTGATAATTTACAAGAGCGGACTTCATGGTCTTAGGAGTATTAATGCGCGCATAATACTTAGAGTTTAGAAGTTTAGGGACGGTAGTTATATGTTGAATTCCCATAACTCAGCAGAACTGCTTAATATTATGGGCCGTAAAAGGTATAGTATTATCAGTTACGAAACGCTGAGGTTTAGTGAAGGTTTTAAAAGCACTCTGCGAATTTTGCACTATCACTTTAAAAGGCTAGGGTAGGAAATCGGCAGTCGCCTTTCAGAAAGACAATCCCATTATTTACCTAGAGCGATTCACGGAAAATACATGCGTAAACGCGGTGAAATAAGCTTAAATATAGCAATCACTGAGGTTTGATTTAGGCAAAAGACCCACAGAATCCACAAACATCTTCTCAAAGGCTGTTTCCGTCGATTTGGATGCTAACTAACCTACCTTGCTAATTTGGGCCAGCTTACTAGCAGCACAAATACTCCAACTGGATATTCTTTCTTACCTAATAAATTGTGGGCAAATTTTTTTAAGAGTTTTATATATGACTAATTCCCAAATACTGATGATTCGTGAAAATATCGAAACAGCAAAGAAACTAGTTCTTCGGTAAGAACTATCTTACATTTGTTATCAGCGTGCGATTTATAACAGATGAGATTTTCTCTTAAAACTTCAGCCTTTACTTGCTCACCTTTCCTTTCTCTAACTTGTCCTCAGCTTCTCTCAGTCGGTTATCTTGGTCTTTAAATTCCCTGATATCACGAATTAATTAAGGAATCTGTGCCAAAATCGGACTTACTAAAGGAATCTGACCTCGATCTTCTATGGTCTGATCATTTATTTATCATCAACCTGATCGAAGGTGCGGCTCAGCTATCAGACACCAAATTATCCTACCCTATTAAATTGACAACCTTAAATCTGGAAGTTGAGATGCAGATTGCCGAACCTGGCAATGTACACAGCTTTTCGAGGCTTAGCTAGTACCTGGCTGAGAGCTTGGTTGCAAGTCTCCTAGGAAAATATTTGATGGTCTAAATAGTAGTGCAGTTTCTCCATGCTAACTGCAAGCGCTCAAGCCTGTTACTCCCAAATTGAGAACTTCTTTTCCAAATTGTTCAATGACCTTGAAGCATAAGCAACTGGCTTTTTAACACATTTTGGTCGTGAAGTAAAACTGCCATTATTCCCTATGCCGATACATCAAATTGAAGGATAAATTCGGCATTGAAGTCCAGTAGGGCTAACAAAGGTGCTGATTTCAAGGCTTACTCCATCGCCAGAAACGAGACTTCCTGTGAGGGACGCCAAGGAAATTTGTACCTTTTCTTAAGCAGTTCATTAAGGCTTAAGCTGTACCAACTTCTCCTCAAATTTGCCAATGGGCTCTCTAAAACAACTGGCTGCACACACATAACTGTGCAACTTGTTTAGTATTTTGTGGGTCAGTAAACTCACTAATCACTTCCACTCTTTCTCGATCGTTTAGAACCCCCTCGCCAGAAACTTTAGGTCCTAAAAACTTCATGGATGAACAAGCAAAACTTACCTTCTGTAGGTTAACCGTCAGATCTGCCTTTCTTAAACAGCCAAAAACCTCCCGAAGATGATATGTGCTATTACGACACATCACCAAGTCGTCAAGATAGCGAAAGATTTACCGAAATTTAGTGTCAGCAAACATACTGTCCACTAACTGAGACAGCACTACTGCACCTGTGGCCAGATCGAAGGGGTCACTGTGAAATTCAAGAATGTTACAGACCGTGATAATTGTCGCAATATTTAAATGATAATTAAATCAAGACCCTAAGCTGTCGACAGGCGTTGATGTACATCACCGGGGACAGTTGAAAATGTGTGCCCCGACCGGGACTCGAATCCGGGATCTCCTGCTTACATGGTAGACGCGCTATCCATCTGAGCCACCAAGGCACAGAGGACAGAGCGACTGCAGGGATTTATCCCTTGCACGCTCCCCGTGAGATCCACATTCCAAACTTAATGTCCACACACTACATTCATAGTGCCCCTGCCCATTACACTCATTACTCGCGGCAGACAATCTTACGGGGTTCCGTAAGAGTTCGGGCAATACGTGTGCATCCAGCACAGAAGGAGAAGGTCAATGGCCAGTTAGTCTTAACTATATATGAAGATGGTATCTGTTCTTTCGGACATGTCGAAATAGGTTTTGTACGATCCTCAAACGGTATCTGATTACGCTCTTGATTAAGATCAAGGATGGTAAAAGAACACGCTCCCCTAAACAAACGAAATCAGGAGAGTAAATTGGGCAGTGGAACAGATATTAATACAATCTATGGTAAATTTCCTGTAGTCTACTACTGTCGGATGCCAATAGACTTCAGAACAGTCGCAGCTGGATTACTCCTCGTTGTGGCATATTTTCCATGAGCTTCTTTGATATCTTCATCCTGTGTGGTGATAGTCTATATGGGGATTTCTTAAACGGAACAACAGTCAACTCAGTCTGATATTCTAACAGATTGGATTTTCTAAATCCTTGCATTAAAACACCCTGGAATTCAACGCAAATTGGTTTGATCTACACTTTCATAAAATCATCTAAATGTGCTAACTGAGTGTCTAAGGAATCTGGGTCTTCCACAGTTGTTGCTGCAGTTCTAGGTTTATCATAAACAATCGTTTCCATACCTCCATGCTGTCAAAATTGAAACTGAACTTATAGGCTAAACTTAAAATAAAATTTTCGTTCCGCCCAGTGAAACAAACTAAACTTGGCGATAAAAAAGTCTCCGAAAATATAAGGCTAAATTCTCTACTGGTTTTATACAGAGCTTCCAAGAAAAATCACCAATGGTCGCCTTTACCTGCAATCGTGCCTTTAACCCTCAATCTTGATTTATAAGCAATAAAATGCTCTTCAGTATTTAAATGTAACCTTTCCCCCTTAAAAACTGTCATTAGCAATATATCATTTCTAACTGACTCCGGAAATAGTACTGGCAAATCAAGCAAAGAGACACCAGCTCATTATTGATCAAACATAAACAAACGGCAAAGCGGATATTCCGTTATTTTAACAGCGCTAACTAAATTACCATTCTTGGACTGTAAATCTGATAATTCTTCCATTTCTCCCTTTTCCTGCATAAATTCCCTCTTTTCATGCATTGAGTGCCCACAGTTCCTAAAAGTTATTTTTGGACAGTCTTTTTCTTTGTAACCTCGTGAGCCAACCATCCTTCCTTCCTTCCTTTGTTGAGAACCTGCACTCTCATCCCCCAATTTGGGCAACGTTTCTTTATGACCTACCTTGCCTAACCCTTCGTAAATCGACGAATTTAATAGCCTGAATTTCGCGGATTACCTGATCTAATTGAGCTAGAGTTTTTGGGAAGCAGCGAGATATTGCTCTTTGTCTAGTGCCAAGTGTTAGCGCCCATAACATTTGACGTACCAGTTGTTCTGCACTATAGGAGAGATCTAAAGCTGACACATTCTTTTTATTCGTTCTTTGTCACCGAGCGAGGTGGCGCAGTGGTTAGCACACTGGACTCGCATTCGGGAGGACGACGGTTCAATCCCGTCTCCAGCCATCCTGATTTAGGTTTTCCGTGATTTCCCTAAATCGTTTCAGGCATATGCCGGGATAGTTCCTTTGAAAGGGCACGGCCGATTTCCTTCCCCATCCTTCCCTAACCCGAGCTTGCGCTCAGTCTCTAATGACCTCGTTGTCGACGGGACGTTAAACACTAACCACCACCACCACCGTTCTTTGTCGCTTACCATTGGTTCTTGAATGCCTTGTTTGAGGCCATACTGATTATTCACTAACTCGTGCATAGCTGTAGGAGGGATTATTCGGCAGATTCTAGCCCGAAATTGCTGTAAGTTATTGTTTTCTCGTATGGTGTAGTACCTCTTCAAGCAAATCACATCTCACTTTTACTGGTATCAACCTTAATAAACGGAAATCTGATTTCAATACCCCCCTCCACACTGTTCTCAAATTAAACCGTAAAATAATGAATTCAAAGACAAATCGAAATACTCACTCCAAAATTACTGTGATGAATTTTTAATTTTGGCGAACAGGCTTTCATGGACTGCTCCCTCGCTGTTGGGACTTCGATCTATCCTACGGGCTTCATTTCTAGATTTGTTGAAGTTCCTATTATGTCATTCGTTAATAGTTTTATATTAAGTTTCTAAACATAGCTCCTGGTCTTCATCCACACTCACTAGTTCACTCGTTTCAACTACAAATGGTTAAAACGTGACTGCAACGTCTTTTCACTATCACTCAAGTCCAAAATTGTCTCAAAGGCGTCACAAATTGTGGCAGCGTCCAAATCTACCGCTCTTGGCCCGGTAATCCGTTGTACAACTGTCACTTTGTGACTATCCTAAGGTATTTGCTCAAGACGCCTCAGACCGCGCGGCGTGTTCAATGTTTATAAAACGATCCATCATAATCCGCACATATAGTGTGTATGAAAATTAACCACTACTCGAATGTTTACCTGAAACGGCTCAGCATTTCGCACAAGACACGACAACAAGTCATCAACGTCAATTTAGATGAATTTAAACAATCATTCACTGTAGCTTGTTTAATCTAGTCAAACAATTAGGACAGTTTTCAGCGAACTAAAACAGTTCAAACACTCTGGCTAAACGACGTCAAAACTAGCAAAAAATCAGCGCACGTTATCTGAGAGAAGAACTATCTTCTTTGCCAACTGCTAATCATATTTATTTGAGAGTCCCGCCATAACACCCCGTGTAGAAAATGTCACACTGGACTCGCATTCGGATGGACGGCGGTTCAAACCCGCGTCCAGTCATTCTGATTTAGGTTTTGCGTGATTTATGTAAATTACGTCAGGCAAATGCCGGGATGGTTTCTTTGAAAGGGCACAGCCGACTTCCTTCCCGATCCTTCCCTAATCCGATGGGACCGATGATCTCGCTGTTTGGTCCTCTCCTCCCAATCAGCCAACCAACCAACAAAGTGTCCGAAAACACAGCCTCAAGTGCACACTCAGCACCAGCTATTAACACGTTCCAACACGCAAGTGTGTACTCTGCCCAGTAAGCTACAGGCTGGACCTCCTGTCGTGGGCCATCGCCTCGTGCACTGTGCAGTCAAGAACCCAGGAACCCGGCTCACAGCGAACTCAACGCCGCAACTCGGAGCCGCAAGATCTCTGTGTTTCTACCTCTGCCCTGCGACTCATTGAATCGGAGTAGTGGCATCCTTTTTATCAAAACCAAAATCTGGTCACCCTTGGCACAATGTTGAAAGATATGAATATATTTTACAGTATTTCGTGCTGCGTAAAGGGACAGTTCGGCGACGATGATTGTAGCGGCAAGGCCCCGCATCCTGTCATAAAACAGCATCTATGGGGCAACGTTCTGTGGGAAATAACAGTTCTGAAATGCACTGGCCTGCTCAGAGGATCGACATGAACCCAGCGGTACATCTCTGGGACGATATAGAACGTCGACTTCGCTTCAGCGCCCAACATGGCTACCTTCTTTGTCATCGGCTCTTGAGGAAGAATGGGCTGCCAATTCTCCACAGACATCTCACTCAAAGTGTTCCCAGCAGTGGTCAGTCCATGATAAATGTGGTGGTTGGCATACTCTGCAACGGCCTTGCCGCAGTGGATACACCGGTTCCCGTGAGATCACCGAAGTCAAGCGCTGTTGGGCGTGGCCGGCACTCGAATAGGTGACCATCCAGCCGCCATGCGCTGTTGCCATTTTTCGGGGTGCACTCAGCCTCGTGATGCCAGTTGAGGAGCTACTCGACCGAATAGTAGCGGCTAAGAAAAGCATCATAACGACCGGGAGAGCGGTGTGCTGACCACATGCCCCTCCTATTCGCATCCTCAACTGAGGATGACACGGCGGTCGGATGGTCCCGGTGGGCCACTTGTGGCCATAAGACGGAGTGCTTTTTTTGGCATACTCTACGTTAATGTCCACCAGTATGTCTCCGGATACTTTCGATCAAATAGTGTACGCCTGCCATCTGAGTAATATTCTTAATGCTGTGACGAATTCTAAATTTTCGCAACGCCCTTTGTCAGAAGAACGCTGGTTTCGTAGTTCTTTGTAAGAGCGTCTCTAAAGTTTGTAAAGTGTGTACAGTCAAAGCAAACGATGAACTTAAGTGGGAATAAAAAAAACAGCGTTTTGTTTCTTGTCTTCGAACAAGGTGGAAGCGATAAAATAATAAGATGTGATCTCACCGATGGCGGCCTGAATGCCTAGTACATCTAGTCAAAAGAAACTTCTTGCGGCACTACGAAAACATAACAACGTACACGTTTCTTAATAGTTCTCCATAACTTCCTCCTCTTCTTTTTGTTCTTCTTCTTCAACTTGGGAGAGCAGGGAGAGACTGTAACTGAAGTGACCAAGTAAAGTCTCGTCGCCAAGATTATGACGTCTCCCGTCTGGACGATGCGTGGGTTTCTGAGGCAGAAATCAAAAAAATTTACAGGACACAATCATTGTGAGAAATATTGTAATATACACAGCTTAGTACAACGAATCCTATGAACAACAATAAAAACAATCAACATTCAGTAACCTTTCAGTTTATCATAAAAATTACAACTTTTAAAAAGTCAAGAATGATGAGATGTTTCCAAAAGTCACGTAGCTATATGAAGGTGCTTTTGTAGCAACTACGGGTTTCACGTCAGTATAGACGCATCTTCAGGTTTATAACTGTTATATTTCCATAATGTAAGTGGAAAATTACAATTTACCAGCTTCCTGGAAGCTGTCTACGTTAAAAGTCAAAAGTTGTCATAATAAAATTGAGTACACCCACAAGATGCTTGTCGAAAGTATGATTTCTGGATTAACCAAGGTGGGTAACATCTCGTATAAAACCAATGAAGTAAAACTTAAAATCCCGTGTAAGGTGCGTACTTTCGCCGTATTGAGTGTATTGCTAGCCTCCACGGGCTGCTTACACCCTATCGGCTGATTACCAATATGGCGGAAGTACGCACATTACACGGGATTTTAAGTTTTACTTTATTATTTTTATACAGTTGGTGTCTACCGGTTCACGTAAAATACGCTTCGTGGTCTTAGCCGGCGTGGCTCATTCAGCAGCCATGCTTTGTACATTGTGACAATCATCTTGTGGGTGTACTCAATTTGATTATGACAACCCACCATTGTGGTTTCAATTTTAAGGTGGATAACTTCCAGAAAGCTGGGAATCCCAGATTTTTCACTCACATTATCGAAATATAACGGTTATAAACCTCAAGATGCGTCTATACTGACGTGAAACAGGTAGTTACGAATAAAGCACCTTCATACAGCTGTACGGCTTTTGGAAACACCTCATCTTTCTTGACTTTGTAATTGTTGCAATTTTTATGAAAATTTGAACCGTTACTGAATGTTGAGGTTTTTATTGTCATTCATAATGCCTCTGAGCTGTGGCCGTCCTCCCACATACTTGTTTGTAACGACGAATGATATTCGGAATCCTTATACAAGTCCTTGAGCGATGGCGGAACAAGTTAAACACCTGAACAGTTCACAACTCACGTCTGGCCTGCAATCTTGATGTCAGTCCCGTTGCATTACACGAGTACGGAGTGCTGCGACCGCACTACTACAATATGAGATTGCTGCCAGACTGGAGCTAATCCACCACTCGCGTTGACGCTGAACCATCAAGTCGAATCAAATCCTACTTGTGACCTTCTTTCTTGGAACCAAGCCGCTTAGATGTTGTGCACCATATATCACTCTTTCTTCCCATACATCAGCCTGTTACGAAGAGGTACTGGAAGTCATACGTAAAGTAACACCTCAGACGGCTAAAACAAGAATCTAAACACAAGGAAAAATATGCTTCAGTACTCCTTGAAGAGTTCTGCTTGTTAAAACATAATTACACTATCACGAAAGTTTCTTTTCTTTTGCGTCCGGACATTGTCCTCAGGCACACACACACTCTTTCTGTCTCTATCTCTCTCTATCTATCTATCTCTCTCTCTCTCTCTCTCTCTCTCTCTCTCTCTCTCTCTGACACACACACACACACACCACACCACACGGCGGCCGGGGTGCCCGAGCGCTAGGCGCTCCAGTCTGGAACCGCGGGACCACTACGGTCGCAGGTTCGAATCCTGCCTCGGGCATGGATGTGTGTGATGTCCTTAGGTTAGTTAGGTTTAAGTAGTTCTACGTTCTAGGGGACTGATGACCTCAATGTTAAGTCCCATAGTGCTCAGAGCCACACACACACACACACACACACACACACACACACACACACACACAGCAGACATGTACACACCACAAAACATACGTTTTAGAATCTTGAATGTAACACAAAAAAGTTTTAAAAATCAAATCATTACTTGCCTAGCGGCTTAAAAAATATATATGTGTGTTAGTCTACCACCACAATAGTAGTTGTAAACAATGTCTTCACACTAATGCCTAATCGTTGCCCACACTCCTCTAGACTAGGGTCCTCCAAACTGTCTTCTGCACAAGACTGATGTTCTGCGGGAAGTGAAAAAGTTCTCCGCAAAAAACTGTTAATAACATGGCGGTTTTTTTTAAGTTTTTTCCTACTTTAAAATTTTTATTATGATTGCTGTGCTATTAATTAGATTCAAATTTAAGCAATCACTGAATGAAACAAGTTTTTCTCAATTTTTAAAATTTTATTATTTTATTAGCTTCCAAAATAGTCAAGGTGTTCCATCAGTGTTCCGCCAGATGAAAAGTTCAGGACGCCTGCTCCAGACTTAGGACTGCAAAGGGCAACCACACTTGTTATTATTCTTCAGCACACAAAATTTATCTTTATTCTAGAATCAGATATAAAAAATGTCCATAAATCAAAAACCTATGTATGGTGTTTCAGTTTCCTGTCCAATGTACAATGATCTAAAAAAACGATGCATATTTTTGCTACAATTTAATACACTGGAAAACTAAATATATGCAGTCATCGTAGTGCTCTTTCCTGGATAATGGTGCTTTGTTTTCTATCTAAGACATTACTTACACTCGTACATTGCAAAGTGTCAACCTCCAGCCCACAGGTTTCACACAGTTCTAAAATAATTATGTCTTTCTGTGAAGTTAGCGTATTCCGCTAGCCATTGTTAACAAATTTCAATAAAGATATAGTAAATGGAGTTCTTGAGTAATCGAAAACAAACCAAGCGATTTTGCTGTATCTCAAGAGCGAACTGTATCTGTATGTCCATTAGTGTAACTAGTTGATGCGCTCCGCTCAAATGGGGTCAGTGCAACATATTGGTAGAATTTTAGTTTTGTCTTACTTTATCCCCACGGTTTAATCATTTATAATTTATTCCATTAACTTTAAGCTCCATTATATGCATGTAATTTACAACAGAAATATTTTAAATGAACATGGTAAAGAACAAATTGTCATAGTGGCAGGCAAATACAGTTGCGTTCAGGCATGTCTTTCGTAATAATTTATACTTCAGATGAAAATAGCATATTAGTAGTAATGGTTTTCCGTTTTTGTATGAAAAAAATATAACTTGTATATAATATTTCTCTAAATAAATCAAATCTAAAGCTTAGAAAAGAGTGGAAAAAAGAAGACTTGCTGAGATACAGAATCTATATGAAGTTTATTCCGAAGTTTCTGTAGAAAAATTTTGTGATGTTTCTCATCATTCGTCACCGAAAGTTATTTTAACCCAGTCCACTGCAAAGACGTACTATTGATCTTATCACGTGTCAATTCACAAACATCATTCATCCATATTTAATATCTAATGGTGTCACTCATCTGTTCCTATCTTGTGATACAATTTTCATCTCTAACTACTACTTCCAATATCCTCTGTGAACTGTTCTGCATGTCCAGAGCGCGTTTTTCTTCTTTTTTTTCCGTGAAAACGTTCTGAGACAGATGGTTTCCGCTAAAACAACACAGCCTTAAAAGGCCAGTTGCTTTCTAGCAAGGGGGTGAAAGAGAAGCCGAAAGGGTGATGGCCCTTGCCCATGGGAAGTGCAGCTACACGTAAGAGACGGGAAAATCTGCGTTGACCAGCGTCATGGGGATGCAGAAAAAAATTGAGGAAACAGTTGCATTAAGGATACGGAATGTGTATCGACAGTATCCTGTAAAAACAAATTCAATGGTGATCTCTTCATTGGCAAAATGATCAGGATTAGTCCGGTATCTGGTATCCAGGAGGAGACTGACATGAGAGAACTGACAAGAGTTATAATTAATAATCGTTCTTTAATATTTGATGTTACATACACATTGTATGACATAGGTTTCTTTCAGACTGAGGATTTCTTCGTAGGAATAATAAAAGAAATAAAATAATAGATGTTTTGTAAGGTACGTCTTACGATTCAGATCACTTCCTGTCCAATCAGACTGCTGTTTCCCGTGTCCATCCCATCCTCCTCCTCCCACCCCCCACCCCACCAAAAAAATACTATTTCTTGAAGCAAATGCCGCGATGCTTCCTTTGAAAAGGAAGCGGCCGATTTCCTCACCTGTCTTTCCCCTTGCAGTATTTGTGCTCCGTCTCTAATGACCCCGTCATCAACGGTACATCTGCACCTTTGTTTCTGACAGCATCGTACCTAGGAAGTCATATGCAGCTGCAACGTCCATGTTTTAGACCGTGTAACCTTAAGAGGTTTTACTGAATTTGAAAGCAATAAGATTACATTTCTTAAGACCTACTGCTATACTTCATTCTTTATGTCTTACTCTTTCGAATTATGGTCGTCAGAGACTTACGAACATCAAGTACTCTGTAAGTGTGTAGATGGTTTCTTATCTGCCAGCCCAGCGCATTGGATCTGGTGTCTTTAAGATGTTCTCACGGCACAAATTTTTCGGTCGTCACCAATCTGTGACCAGATAATTAAAAATTTTCTTCTATTTTTTCGAAACACAGGAACGTTTCTTGATCAGAAGCCTTGGCCTTTTTCGTACCTTTGAGGACTGAACTTAAATTGTAAATTGACTCTTTTCTTCACGCCACGTTTTGCACCACTCGTGTTAGATGGTCCATCATAGCTTTAGTCGAAACACTTGCCCACATCTAGTCCATTTTTTTCTGTATATTCATATTCTAATGCACATTGACCTTCGAGATAGTTAAAGAGGGTAATCTTAGTTTTTCATTTTTCTATTTATTTTTAAATTCCAGAGCACCTATTTCTCTGGTAGATTGCCTCGGTCGTCCCGACGTAGTTACATCGCTGCTGGTATCATTGCACGGTTTCCTTAATTGCGTGGTGGTTGTTTTTCGCGTACCCTCTTTAGACAGCTACACACGCACCAATTTTTCGACTGACCGACCAATTTCTGGCAGCCTACACACATCATGACCGACTCAGCGATTAAAGAGCCGTCCTGTTGTGACTTGTACACATTGAGTGTATGTTCTCCGACATCCCGCTTGGTTTTACACAGAAACATAAACGGGTGTTCCCCCGGCCTATTTTGAATGTAACAAGGCCAAAAAAAAAGCCCCAAAATCATTTACTAAAATGATTCTTGAAACCTGGAACTCGATTTGTCGTTGACTAAGGAAAGTCGTTTCAAATGCGAAGAAGAAAGACTGCACATAGCGGTGGCGTACATTATCTAATAAATATAACAGGTAAATAAGAAATGAAGCATTTATCAAAAAACTCACACTTTACTCTTCATAGTGAAGGACTTGGATATGGGCTAGACTTTTTCACCACTTACAGCAATTAAGCAAGTATATTTTATGAATTAACGTCCATTAAACGTTGATATTTCTGCATTTTACATTTCATTTTCGATAAGTGGTGACAATAAAAGCAATAAACAGAAATATATGAGGTCAACGGACTTTTATTCTCTCCATGTGTCACAAGAAACCGTTAAGGATTCGACAAAAAATGAAAAAGGGCTTCATTTCTTGTATCTATGTTGCTATACTCCTAGTACGACGTGTCCCTCAAACATCTTTATATTTCTCCAGAAACTCTGTCCTTACCCTTTCCTCCGCACTGAACCCTATCATGTATAACAGAGCGACATTTAATTCTGAGCGCAGTGAAAAATGACAAATTTGTGTCGGGCGGTTGGCACGACGGCACAGTTTGTTGGATGGATTGTAAGGGGGAGGGGGGGATTCTATTGACTAGTCCTACCTGCCCGACATCCCGACAGGGAAAGTTCGTCGGTCGGTCGGACAAAAGGCCTACACGCTTACAATTTGTCGGTCGGTCGGTTGATGCGCGTGTAGACCGCTTTAGAGGAAACAACGTATCGCGACGTGACGCAGTTAGTAACAGCACAGGGGTCCCTGCAGCAGTTCACGCCATTGTTTAGCAATGGTCTGAGACGAGCCGACTAGCGAGCAACGTGAGTTTGTCCCCCTTCAGTCACCAAACTCCTTAGAACACCGTGTACTTCAACAAAAGTATGGAGCAACGACAGCACTCAGAAGGTGAGCCATCAGCAAACTTCTGAGACTGGAACTTCAGACAAAGCCGACGAATCGATTGCAGCAATTCCCGAGGGTTGGCGGGCTGGCAGTAGCGTGTTATGCCGCTCTGCAGCCTACAGATGTTAAAAACATAATGAGATAATAAAACAATAAAAAACAGGCGACAAAACGGTGACTGGTTAAAGCTGGAACATGGCGGATAGTTGTGAAATGAAAATAAAAAAACAACTGATTGGAGATGCTGATTAAAATACATAGTAATTAGGCAAAATAAAAAGACGCGGTGACAGTCTAGTTTCTGTTCGCAGTAGTTAAAAAAACACACCTAGCGGCAGTATGGTGTCTGTTCGCAACACTGAAAGGGGACGCAGAACACTGAAGACTCACTGAAAACTGTGCCATAGAGGAGAGACGACGACAGATGGGCGGAGAGGTGAGGGGGTGTGGACCGATGATGGGGGGAAAAAAGGAGAGGGAGAGGAAAATAAAAGGAGGCGGGAGATTGCACCATTCTACCGACGCGTTATATGAATTCTCTTTAGAGACCTATGTTGTGGATTGGCCAGAGCGCCAACCCACAATGAGAGGAAGCGGAAAGGCACGCGTTTAAGCTCACGCAGGCTGGCGTGAGGTCTGGAACAAGGCCAAGGTATTTAGACTAGCAAAAAAGGTACGTAGCTTCTGGAATACTTAACTTTAATCCATAATTGGTGAACATCGGTCTGACGGTACATGCATCACAAGATAAATAGCAAATGATAATGGCGCCTTGCTAGGTTGTAGCAAATGACGTAGCTGAAGGCTATGCTAACTATCGTCTCGGCTAATGAGAGCGTAATTTTTCAGTGAACCATCGCTAGCAAAGTCGGCTGTACAACTGGGGCGAGTGCTAGGAAGTGTCTCTAGACCTGCCGTGTGGCGGCGCTCGGTCTGCAATCACTGACAGTGGCGACACGCGGGTCCGACGTATACCAGCGGACCGCGGCCGATTTAAAGGCTACCACCTAGCAAGTGTGGTGTCTGGCGGTGACACCACATTCCTCCCCCGCAAATCGGTGTACGGTTGTGTTATAAGGCTTCCGCCCGCCGTGGGGAGGACCCCATGTTGACGTATGCGACGAGGTGGGGAGCCTAACAACAGGCGAGGCTGTGCCACCCGCACCCTGCCATTCGGTCCGAGGGGAGCTAGGAAACGCCTGAAAACCTGAAAACCCACTCCAGGGTGCACGCCAACATGCGGCGTATGCGCCCTTAGAGAGACAGGAGGGGCCGAAGGGTCGACCTCCATCGGGTCGGAGCACCCGACGGGCGAAGACGCCGTGTGGTCCGGAGCGGGCAAGAAGTCCATGGCGGAGGAGAACGGAAGCGATCGGCGGTGCGTGACCCAGGGAGGCGTCCGGCGGTTGCAGCGACGCGTCCACTGCGGGCGTCGCCGGCGGGAGAACAGGCGGCGGCGGCGGCGCGTCGCCATGGGGCAAAATGGAAGGCAGCGTCGGTAACACCTGGGGCTGAGGCGAGCCAGTAGATGGGTCCTGAGGGCGCTGACCGGACGGCACCGTCGCTGAAAGCAGACGGGGAGCGGCAGAACCCGTGCGACGACAGAGGCGCAGCTGATTGAGATGCCGGCGCACCTCACCAGAGACCCTCAAAACCAGATACATAGCGCGGCCGAGGCAGCGAAGAATGCGCCCTTAGAGCCAACGCCGTGAACCGCGATAGTTACGATAGTAGACAACGTCGCCTGGAACAAAAGCAGGCGTCTGCCGCTGCACTGGAACCTGATGCGGCGGATGTAGCAAAGACATAAAGGTTCGATGAGGACGACCGTGGAGCAACTCAGCCGGCGAGCGACCATCTCGGGGCTGAGAGCGATACGAGGACAAAAAGATCAACAACGCGTCCTCCTGAGAATGCAACTCTTTCAACTTCAACATCTGGGACTTGAAAGTCCTGACCAATCGTTCAGCGGCACCGTTTGACTGTGGCGAAAACGGCGCAGTCGTCAGATGTTGAATACCATTGGCCTTGCAGAATGACTGGAATTCTGCGGACATGAATTGTAGGCCGTTTTCGGAAACAATAGTCTTTGGAAGACCTTCAATGCAAAAGATAGCAGATAACGCTTGGATGGTGGCAGATGACGTCGTGGAAGACATCCGGACAACAAAAGGAAAATTACTGAATGAATCTACCACAACCAACCATCGAGCATTCCAGAATGGACCAGCAAAATCGATGTGTAAGCGTTGCCAAGGGGAAGTGGCTTTTGGCCATGCAAAGAATTTCCGCGGCGGTGCGGATTGTTGTTCGGCACACGCCATGCAAGAAGAGCACATATTCGTAATCGCAGCATCGATTCCGAACCAAGTACAGTGCTGACGAGCAAGTTGTTTCGTTCTCACTATACCCCAATGTCCTTGGTGGAGAAACCGTAAGACAGAGGACTGTAACGAACGTGGGACCACGACCCTGGACTGATCATTATCAGAACGCTACAGCAAAACACCACGTCGTACAAAAAGTCTCTCCTTGTGAGCAAAAAATCGGCGAACCAACGGATCCTCGATCCGTGACTTTGACAAGGGCCATTGCGAGGCAACAAAACGCAAAACGGTAGCAAGGACAGGGTCAGCAGCTGTGGCTGTAGCTACACGACGAAAATCAATCGGAAACGATTCTACCACGTCATCGGTTTCCGAATCAATGAACATGCAAGCAAGTTCGGAGGAATCGAATGCTCTATCCTCAGCAATAGGCAAACGGGACAACACATCGGCGTTTCCGTGCTTAGCAGTGGACCGATACAAGATATCGTAGCGGTACTGCGAGAGGAAAATAGACCAGCGAATGAATTTCTGCGCTGTACGCGGAGGTACAGGCTTGTTCGGATGAAAAAGCGATGTCAAAGGTTTGTGGTCTGTGATGATGGTAAAGTGACGACCATACAAGAAATCACGAAACGTAGTAACACCAAATACGAGAGCCAAAGCTTCTTTCTCGATCTGTGAATAATTTCTTTGCGCAGACGAGAGCAATTTGGACGCAAAGGCAATAGGGCGATCGTGCGATCCATCTTTGTGCGCAAGCACAGCACCGATCCCGAAATCCGATGCATCTACCAGCAACAAAAGGGGTTTCTGGGGAGCGAATGGCGTAAGGCAAGTATTGGAAAGCAACGCCGATTTCAACTGGAGAAAGGCGTGTTCGCATTCCGTCGTCCAGACGAACGGACCACCTTTACGGCGTAAGCGATGAAGCGGAGCTGAAATGGAAGAGGCGTGGCGCACATAGCGATGATAATAATTAATTTTTCCCAGCACACTCTGTAGCTGCTTCAAATTCTGCGGCGAAGGCAAGTCTTGTATGGCGCGGAGGTGCTCGGGACTGGGATGTATGCCTTGGGCATTGAGTACATGTCCCAGGTAGAGTAAGTCACGAGCAAAAAACACACATTTGTCCTTCCGCAAGCGAAGACCATTTTGTCGCAAGACCTGAAATAATGTACTGAGATTGGCTAAATGTTCTTCTTCCGTCTTTCCGGAGATCACAATATCGTCCAGATAGTTTGCTGCAGTAGGGACCGAGGCACAAACTGTTTACAGATATTTCTGAAACAATGCAGGGGCGGATGCACACCCGAATGGCAGTCGTCTGAATCGATACAAACCAAGATGCGTGTTAACCACCAAAACGCGCTGGGATTCTTCGTCCACCGGTATTTGCAAGTACGCATCTGCTAGGTCCAACTTCGAAAAATATTTACCCGGGCACAGTTTGTCAAAAAGATCTTCTGGGCGGAGTAAAGGAAAAGTTGCAATCACTAGTTGTGGATTCACTGTTGCCTTGAAGTCCACACAAAGTCTCAATTTTCCGGAAGGTTTTGGCAAAATTACTAAGGGTGATGCCCAGAGAGAAGCCTGCACACGTTCAATTACACCTTGTGATTCCAAATCGTGTAATGTTCTTGCGACCTCATCACGCAATGCTTGGGGAACATTGCGCGCTCTGAAAAATTTCGGTTGCGCGTTTACTTTCAGTTCCAAATGTGCTTTATAGTCCTTAGTGCAACCAAGGCCCGGTGCAAAAATGTCTGCAAACTCTTCACACAGACGATAAACACTGTCTGAAGGCACAGTCTGGTTCACTGATAGGACCTGATTGACTATAGACAAGTTAAACAACTGAAATAAATCTAAACCAAACAAGTTCACTGCAGAAGAAGAACGAAGGACGGAAAATGACACAAGTTTTGTTTGTCCCTTGTATGTTGCAAGAAGGCTGCACTGTCCTAACACCGGGATCGCTTGTCCTGAATAACTACTTAACTTGACATTTGTGGTACGCAACGGAGGTGTGCCCAGCTGTTTGTACGTGTCTTGATTGATCAGTGAAACTGCAGCTCCGGTATCAAGATGGAATGGTATCACTGTGCGGTTAATGTCCAAATCCACAAAAAGTTTATTGTCCTGTTGACGATAAGAGCGACTGTCTCGTGCAATGTGAACTGACACTGGTAGAGAATCACATGCGACTTGACGGGATTTCCGTCGATGTCGACGCACACTATTTGTGGGACGAACACAGTCACTGGTAGAGAGAGTGGCACTGGGCGGAGTGGAATGAACTACATGAATGTCCATGGGCGAAGGTTCACGAGCCTGAGTATTCGTGGTTCGAGTCCGATTCCGGCGCGAAGCAAAGGGCCTGGAATGGTTGTGAGTGTCCGTTCTGAGCTTTTTCTGGCAAACACTTTGAACATGCTTTTTTTTGTTACAGAAAAAGCAAATAGCTTGGCGTGACAGGCAATTCTCATGCGAATGTCTAGTAGCACACCGCAGGCATGATTTTAGCACTGCATTTGCTTGCTTGCGCGGCACACGTGGCGGAGAGCTTGGCGGCAGCTGTGTGGACGGGCGCGAGGGCTGTTTACTGTTCCGTGCAGCGCGCCCGGTGGGCCGGTTAACCTGACACACGGGTGGCGAAGTTTCAAATGATTCTTGAGCAAAGTCAAGTGTGTCTTGCCGATCCAATATGTCCAGCACTTGTTGAAGGGAGGGATTGACTAGTTTCAAAATCTGTTCCCGTATACGAACATCAGAAACGTTCTGTGCAATTGCATCACGTACCATAGTATCTGAATAAGGGAGTCTACATTCACACTCAAAAGCACAATCCCGAGTAAGGCCTTGCAAGGTTGCAACCCACTCCAGATTAGTCTGACCTGCCGTATCATTTTGCATTGCACGTTGACCCTGGATGAGCTGTCCAAGGGCATCCAATAAGGCCTGTGTCTGCTGATTCTGTAAGCGATAAAATTCGGACAGTACATCTGGAGATTGTGGCGAAGTCATGACACAAGTAAATCAGGGCAATATCAATACGAACGCAAAATTCTCGTCGCCAACTGTTGTGGATTGGCCAGAGCGCCAACCCACAATGAGAGGAAGCGGAAAGGCACGCGTTTAAGCTCACGCAGGCTGGCGTGAGGTCTGGAACAAGGCCAAGGTATTTAGACTAGCAAAAAAGGTACGTAGCTTCTGAAATACTTAACTTTAATCCATAATTGGTGAACATCGGTCTGACGGTACACACATCACAAGATAAATAGCAAATGATAATGGCGCCTTGCTAGGTCGTAGCAAATGACGTAGCTGAAGGCTATGTGCTAACTATCGTCTCGGCTAATGAGAGCGTAATTTGTCAGTGAACCATCGCTAGCAAAGTCGGCTGTACAACTGGGGCGAGTGCTAGGAAGTGTCTCTAGACCTGCCGTGTGGCGGCGCTCGGTCTGCAATCACTGACAGTGGCGACACGCGGGTCCGACGTATACTAGCGGACCGCCACCGATTTAAAGGCTACCACCTAGCAAGTGTGGTGTCTGGCAGTGACACCACAACCTCGCATTCAAGGGGTTCCTTGTCAGAACGATTTCCAAAACCAACTGTAATCGTATTTAATATAGCGAAAGACATCACTTGTCGGATCCATTTTCCCCGTTTTTCCAATTTTATCATTCCTTATTTAGTTAAGCCCTGCACATACAGCCCAGGCAGAATTATCTTAACATTAAATAGGAATGCAAAGCGGAATTGAGGAGCTGCTTTATGACGATTAGTTTGGATGTAGGAAAGGTAAAACACTCCAGAGAGGCAATTCAAACTGTATTTCGAAGAAGAAATTAAGGAAATATAGGAAAGGTTCAGAGGCGGTATTAACATTCAGAGGGAAATGTTATCAAATATAAGTTGAAAGATATTGTAAAATTTACGCCTCATTTGTTCCTTACTCACTTTATTAAAACTCGCACCATTGGTCATTCAAGTGCAGTCTACAAAAATCAGAGTAAAGATACAGCAAGTTTGTGTCTGTCTTACTGATATGCAAAATATACTTTACAAAGAACAGTCTAAATATTTGTGTACTTACAAGTGCCAACAAACGTAATATTATCCGATTGTTTACAGCGGACATAACAGTTCTAAGAGCGAGAAGATAACATACAAGAGTCAAAATTAAAAGTAGAATGTTTTCTGAGTGCAGTAGTAATAATCGACGAAACAACTGTCATTTATGTCCACGTGAGAAACAGATAGAACAAATATATAACAATTTAAATCAGGGTGTTTATAGTTCCATAAATGCGTCACAGTGTGCAGGTTCTTTAAATGACCTACAAATATTAAAAAGATTGACGCCGTCTCCGTACGGCAAAGATTTCGTATGGATGTATGATTATATCTCCGCTGACAAAAATGATGGAAGAACCAAAATAGCAATTATTTTATGTACCTTATTTGTCTTGTTCACCGATCTCGCTGTCTGTCGGTCTTCTGAGCTGGTCAGAGAAAGACAGATGTAATCGAGTTGCCTCAGAATTAAGTAAAATTTCAAATATGCGGGAGTCGCAAGTTTTTCTTTTTACTACCGAGCTACGTCCTAATTTCCCTCTCCCGAAGCGGCGAAGAGTTGCATTTTAAATTTCGGTTCTTCGGAGAGGAAGTCAACTCGAAGAAAGAATAGCCGCCGCAGCCACGCCGGCATTGTTGTACGTCGTTGGGGAGAAAAGGTAAATTACCAAGCCGCACACTAAAACTACCAGATTAGCATATATTTAATGTTTTAGAACGCAACTATGCCAGCACGCGTTTCTGGGCAGACAATTTTTGGTGTGGCTTCCCGATAATTGATATATACACCTCTCTCCCCGACCAATATAACAGACGGATACGTAGCCTACCATATATGCGTAATTAAAAGAATATTAGAAGGTTGATATTGTAAGAACCAAGTTCGGTACGAAGAGTGTGCCAAAGCACAGAATGCGTCTGCAGAGTGAAAGGTAATTTAGGAAATAGAGAAAAGAATTCTTTATTGCATTTCGGATATAAAATAAACAAAAATCCACCTCTGTCAGACGCTACACAAGCATAAGTAAACACAAGTAAGTGACTACATATACAGACATAACTATATATCTACGAAAAAAGAGATTTACCTTAGCTAGAAAGCGACAAATGACTGAAGACAGTTTACATTAAGGTCTTAATAGTTACTGTCATACGTGATTCTGCCAGATGACATATAAACATAAAGCATTACGTAAAAAATGACAAACATGAAGATATATTTAGGAAAAGTGGCAAAGTTTATTTGCTCCAGCAAAGGAATGACATATTGTGAAAAACACATTATACAATGAAGTAATAATCAGTGAACAGGGAACAACCGAGGAGGAAATTTTACAGTGTCTTTCAACCACCATACGGGTGTCGTACCAAACATGAAGAAAATGATCAATGACAAGATTCACTGAGACATAGCCGTCATCCGCGAAAATGTGTGAGAATCAGAGTCGATGTTCAATGGATGAAAAGTTTACTGACCAAAAGTGGGGACTGAGAGTAAACCAGAGAAGAACGTAATTATTGAGGAGCAGAAGAAATGAGAACAGCGTTAAAATAAAAATAAAAATTGAGGACTACATAGTATTAGAAGTGATGGAATTCCGCTACTTCGAAAGCAGAACAACTTCTGAGAGAAGAAGAGCATCCTCCGATAGTAGAAGTCTAGTATATCACACAAAGGTCTTAATTTGAAGAAGAAATTTCTGAGAATGTATTTCTGGACCATATAATTACGTGTGACTGTGGGAAAGCAGGAACCTAAAATAGATCGAAATGTTTGAAATTTTTGTTATAAATGATGCTGAAAATTAAGTCGACTGATGGGATAAGAAATGATGATGGTGGCTGTAGAAGCAGCAAGAAAAGTGTGAAGAGTGATATGGTATAAGTACAAGATGTTGATAGGGTATGTGTTAGGGCAACGAGCAATAACTTCCATGGTAACAAAGTCGAACGTACAGTGAAATAACTGAAGGGGAAGAGGGAGACAGCAACATGTAAAAAAAAAAAAAAAAAAGAAAAAAAAAAGTTTGTGGGCGTAAATGCAAATGCTAATGTATGAGATTGGCCAAGAAGAGAAAATTTTGGTGGACCGCATCTAACCACTCGACTTCTGATGTCAAAGTGTGTCCCTTCGTCTAGAAACGGTTCTCCAAATACATTTCTCCTTGCCTACGCGTTTTAGCATTCACTCATTTCTTCCTTTATGTATTTACCATGTTGTCAACGTTCTTCGACGCTACCACAATTCATATATTGAAAATGCTTCTCCTGAATTTTGAATGTCAGTGTTTCACTTTTAGACAGTCTACTGCTCCAGACGCACACTTTGAGTAACATCTTACGCATTTACAAATCAATATCTGATACCAACAGATTTTTTTTATCGGAGGAAGCTTTATTTACCAATTCCAGTCTACTTTTGATATCGTCCTTGCTTCGGTCATTTTGCGTAATCTTACTTCCTAGACAGAAGGGTTCTTTCACGTATTCCAACAGTGTGTGGTTCACATTTTCGATGTTAAAGAAGTCGTTCTTCATTTTCTGCTACTATTGACTTACGTGTTTGCAATGTTTACATTGAAGTTATATTTAAAAATATTTTAAGTTTCAACGATACCTTACGCGAACTTCTCTTTCTTCACCTTCCATTTTCATTTCTTTCACTTGAGTATCCATTGGCCTCAGGACCTTAGTGCCAGTCTCCTATCGTCTGTGATCGTAATGCCCTATTTTACACTTGAACTGTGGAGACTTTCTGAACGCATGCAACACACACGTGTCGAGGTCATGGCACCTGTCCGGGCAGGTCGCTGTTACAAAGAGAGAGAGACAAATGAAATTAATTTCGTAATTTCAATCACAGGTTCTAGCTGACTGCAAAACTCCGCGTTCATTGATAGTAATTTCAAACCGGATAGTTAATTAATCAAAAAGTCATTAAACCAAGTCAATTATTTTATGTAATTAGACTAAATTTGCCGCCATTGAATACCGCAGGTGACTTGCCTGCTGGGAGGACAACCGATTGAAGAGGAAAAAGTGATTTTCACAGTCATCATTTAATAAATTTAGAAAGTATGCAAAACGGTAGAAGTTCCCGGACCATCACAATTGAATTTAAGCTGAAACTACACCGTCACAGACACACAGTAATTCCTTCCTCGTTCGGAGAACGGGAGCGCAGACAGTTCAGATATGTGTGAAATCTTATGGGACCTAACTTGTAAGGTCGTCAGTCCCTAAGCTTACACACTACTTAACCAAAATTATCCTAAGGACAAACACACACACCCATGCCCGAGGGAGGACTCGAACCTCCGCCGGGACCAGCCGCACAGCCCATGACTCAGCGCCCTAGACCGCTCGGCTAATCTCGCGCGGCTCAGAGAGTTGATCCAGCTTGAGCGCCGAGGATCTGTGCCGTTCCACGGGGCTGAGGCAATAGCAAAAGCTCTGCTTCCATCCCCTGACATGTTGGCTATGTGAATTTTTTAGTTAACCCCGGGACAGACACCACTGTGTGGCAACCAAGTTTTCAAATAGCATGGAGAGTCGCTATCCAGCCTAGGTAGTCTTCACATCGCAGTTAGCGGGGGCGCGGAAGTTGCCGCCATTTTGACATGCAGTCGTTGTTTTCGATTACCTTGGGAGTAGCACTGTGCACAAATGGTCCCGTTTGGTCAGTATCTGCCGTTATAGGAAGACTGCAGCAAATACAATCTAAGGCGAAAAAAAAAGAAAAAAAAGACATGTCACACCCCAAAGGAAAATGACGCACCACAAAGAAAATACCAGAATGGGACGAAAATCAGTAGATATTATTTACATGTGCAGTCAAACAAATGATTACCATTTCAGAAAAATGCTTTTATTTATTTGAGTGAAAGAATTTTACAATTTGAGCAAGTCAGTAATGCATTAGTCCACCTCTGGCTGTTACGCAACCAGTTATTCCGCTTGGCATTGACTGGTAGTTGTTGTCCTCCTGAGGTTATCTTCCCAAATTCTGTCCACTTGAGGCGCCAGATCGACACATTCCCGAGCAGGTTGGAAGATTCTGCCCAGAATGTTCTAAAAATTCTCAACTGGGGAGATATCCGGCGGCCTTGCTACTCAAGGTAGAGTTTGTCAAGCACGAAGACAAACACTAGAAACTTTCTCAGTGTGCGGGCGAGCATTATCTTGCTGAAATGTAACCCAGGATGGCTTGATATGAAGGGCAACAAAACGGGGCGTAGAATACCGTCGACGTACCGCTGTGCTGTAAGTGGGCCGCGTGTGGTAATCAAAGAGGTCCTGCTATGCAAAGAAATGGCACCCTCGACCACCTCCTCTGGTTATCGGGCCGTATGAAGGGCGACGGTCAGACTAGTATCCCGCCGCTGTCTCGGGAGCTTCCAGACATGTCTTTGGCCTGCAATCTCATTGGCTGGAGTAGAAATGTATCACTGACGAGTCCCGCTTCGAACTGAGCCCCTATGACCAGCGAAGGAGCCCCAGACAGTGGAGTAACAAACATATGATCGGACAAAAAGGAATGATGGTCTGGGGTGTCATTTCGTTTCACTGCAGTACACGATTGCTTATCATTCGCGGTACCCTTACTGCACAGCAGTACGTCGACGACATTCGACGCCCATTTTGTTGCCCTACATGGCAAGCCAACCTGGACCTACAACTCAGCAAGATAATGACCGTTCGCATACGGTGAGATTTTCTGCTGCTTGTCTTGGGCAGTATTATGTGTAGCGCTCTCCAACCACCACGGAATTAGGACGATCTAACACGCCAACTGGACAGACATTGGTACGATGTCCCTCACGAGGAGATCAAACAACTCTTATCAGTCAGTGCCTTGCCGAATAACTGCTTGCATAGGGACCACAGTTGTGTCAACGCGTTATTCACTTGCCCAATTTGTGAAGCTCTTCCTCTTGCATAAATCAGCAAATCTTTCTGAAATTATAAGCGCCTGTTTGTCTGTACATGTACATCACATCTACCGATTTCCGTCGATATCGGCTAATTCCATCGTGGCGCGTCGTTTATTTGTGTGTGTTGGTTGCTACCATCTAATCACACCGTTTGCACCAAGAGTATCGGGCGTCGCGACTCCAGTCATATTGTTGTAAGCCATGCCGTTCAAAAAAATTGGTTCAAATGGCTCTGAGCACTATGGGACTCAACTGCTGAGGTCATTAGTCCCCTGGAACTTAGAACTAGTTAAACCTAACTAACCTAAGGACATCACAAACATCCATGCCCGAGGCAGGATTCGAACCTGCGACCGTAGCGGTCCTGCGGTTCCAGACTGCAGCGCCTTTAACCGCACGGCCACTTGGCCGGCCCATGCCGTTCACCCGCTGTCACTGTTTTTTTTTTTTTTTTTTTGTTTCTGAACTCAAGACAAACATCTCTGATTTTCTTGATTTATCCCGGTTAAAAAATCCTCGCTGTAACTCGGTTCTTGACATAGTCTTCTTCAATTTCCATCATGTCTGGATGTAAGGTTTGTTAGTGGGTTTGGCAGTGGGGCCATGACTGACGAAAGCGTCTGTGTCATGGATGGCTCGTCGTGGACATCCACACAACGTTACGTCAATGACTGTGTTATCGCTTACCTAGAAATTCCGAAAGCAAAGATATCGGTTCCGAAAACTACCGAATCGATATAAGGAAACATATATAACTTACTGCCGAGAATAGCATTGGAAACTCACTCAACAATTACAATATATTTTTGATATGAAATTATTAACAAATAAAAGTATTGAAGTTGCTACAGAACTTTCAGAAAAAATAAACATTTACACTAGCCGAATAATTTAATTCCTAGAGATAAACTTGGACAATTTGGAAAAAATATGGTCGCACGCCCAACTGGACAAACTTCACTGCAAAATCAATTGATTTTAGCATAGACGTATGTGATCTACAGCTGCATATACAACTCCGTTACAGTATGTAATTGTTTACCATGTATTTTGATGCAAGTATTCCGTGTGCAATTACTGAATTTACCACGCTTGAATCACTCTGCGCTATACTAGGTTAAAATGCACTGTGATTACTGTAACTTCGAAATGGTCTTGAATACAACAACACACAGATGTCAGCGCACTCTAACACTTACCTTCTCCTTAACCACAATGGAAAAATAAAACTACAAAAGCACTGAAGCTCAATAAGAAATATCAGTTGTTGAAACAATGCCAAAAAGATGCAGACCAGGCGATCGGTACACAATAATAAACAGGGTGTCTCCAAGCTTTTGCGTCAAACTGAGAGAAGTTTGAGTGGATCGACAATCGATTGTATTTGAGAAATGGAACCAATGGTCGGGAATTCATATTTATTGTTTTATTAACGGACACAGTGTACATCGCATAACGACAACGTAGCTCATAGTAGTTGTTCAAAGTGAAGATCGCCTTTCTCAGTGCATCTATAGAAAGGCGCGTGCAGTTCTGCCGCACTCTCGCTAAGATCCCAGGTGTCTGTTGTACACTGGAACAGGTAATTGGTGATAAATAGCGGACACCCCTGACCACCATACAGACATGCTGTACACACTTTAGCTCGTAGCACGTGTGTCACGTGATGGCTGCATGCATCACACCGGGACATTAATCTGCACCGCACACAGACCACTCACTATCCGTGCTGTCAGTCGCCCATTGCATCAGACAACTTGTCATGTGTCCATTGTGAGGTGCTTTACTGTGCACAGTGCATGAAGCGTAGTCAAAGGTGGAACGTTATTCGTAACGAGAGTTGCCTGACATGCATTGAATTTATGGTGACGTAGCATGTAGTGCCCGTAACGCAGCACGAATGTACAGAAACACTTTCCCAACAGGCGTCATCCTAAATGGAACAATTTTATCCCCGTGGATAACAGCATACAAGAGACGGAGTCGTTCACACCACAGGGAGCCAGCCAAAGACATGTCCGGACACTAGACTATGAGGAGGTGATGTTAGATGATGTGGGCGACCACCCGACAATAACACACGTCAACTTGCACTGAAACGCACACTTTGAAGAATATAGTATGGAGAGTACTTGTGGTACAGTTATTACACTCCTATCACGAAAAACGTGATTTTGAGCCTCGTGTTCACTTCTGTCAATGGATTAAACACCGCGGTGCTGTAGAGTCTGAATTCACAGTCCCTATCCATATGGTGGAAAAATACACTGCACACACGCTCGAGAAATTCACGATTAAACTACAAAATCACAGAGCCCAATCTAAATTAGTAACTCTTTTCTACTTTTAAGCTCACAAAATGAACATACAAACGATCTACTGGCCTTATGCTGCTAGTACAGAGATTAATGCCTGTTTTACTTTTGTTGAGAATCTCTTTTCAAGACAATATCCATTCCGTTCAATTGCATTTCCAAATCCTTTGCTGTTTCTGAGAAAATAACATTGTCATCAATAAACTTTTAATTTTTCATTTTCTGCTCTATAAAATTTAGAAGGGAGTGATACGGGGTTGTAGCCTATCCCCGATGTTATTCAATCTGTTTATTGAGCAAGCAGTAAAGGAAATAAAAGATACATTTGGAGTAGGAATAAAAATCCACGGAGCAGAAATAAAAACTTTGAGGTCTGCCGACGACATTATAATTCTGTCAGAGACGGAAAAGGTCTTGGAAGACTCCTTGAGCGAAATTGACAGTGTCTTGAATGGAGGATATATGTTGAACATCAACCAAAGCAAAACGAGGATGATGGAATGTAATTTAATTAAATCAGGTGGTGCTGAGAGTATTAGTTTAGGAAATGAGGCACTTAAAGTAGTAGAGTTTTGCAATTTGGGGAGCAAAATAACTGATGATGATCGAAGTAGAGAGGATATAAAACGTAATCTGGCAATGGAAAGGAATGAATTTCTGAAGAAGAGAAATTTGTTAACATCGATTATAGATTTAAACGTCAGGAAGTCTTTTCTGAAGGTATTTGTATGGAGTGTAGCCAAGTATGGAAGTGAAACACGGACGATAAACAGTGTAGACAAGGAGAGAGTAGAAGCTTTCGAAAACAAAGCAACGGAAGAATGCTGAAGATTAGACGGGTAGATCACGTAAATAATGAGGAGGTACTGAATGGAATCGGGGAGAAGAGGAATTTGTGGCACAACTTGACTAGAAAAAGGGTTCGGTTGGGGGACGCGTTCTGAGGCATCAAGGGAGCACCAATTTAATATTGGAGGAAGGCGTGAAAGGTAAAATCGTAGAGGGAGACCAAGAGATGAATAAACTAAGCAGATTCAGAAGGATGTAGGTTGCAGTACTTATTCGGAGATTAAGAGGCTTGCACAGGATAGAGTATCATGGAGAGCTGTATCAAACCAGTCTCTGGACTGAAGACCACAACAACAACAACAAAACTTAATTCTCTTTCCAAATTTCTCCTTAGTTTTCTTCACAGCTTTCTGAAAGTTCGCATTGAATATGGTCTTCTTAATTATGGCTTATATGTCCTTCAACTTTTATAACTGCAGTCTGATTCCTGTACAGGATGTAAAAAAAACTTTCGTGCTCTTTATTTTATCTCTGCTATTTTCCAAAGTTCAAGGACTGCAGTCCAGTCGACAATTTCAAAAGATTTTTCTAAATCTAAAAGTCCTGTAAATGTAAGTTTCCGTTTCTTCAACGTATCTTCTAGGGTAAGACATTGGGTCATTATTTCATCACGTGTTCTAGTTTCTCCAAAACTCAAACTGATCCTCCCCGAGTTTCTCCAGTCTTCTTTAATAATTCGTGGCACTGCTTCGCAACTATGAATTATTAAACTCATAGTTCAGTAGTATTCACACCTGTCAGAACCCCCTTTCTTTGAAATTGGAATTATTACATTCTTCCTTAAATCTAAAGATATTTCCGCTGTCTGGTATATCTTGTACACCAGCTGGAATAATTTTATTATGAAAGACTCTTGTAAGTATCTCAATAATTGTGAGTGAATATTGCCTATTCTTGTTTCCACATAGGTCTGTCAGCGCTTTGTTAAATTCTTCCCACACTATCACATCTCCTTTCTCATCAGTTTGTTTCCCTTATACAGTCCCTCTACCTGCTCCTTCCACCTTTCGGCCTTCCGTTCCTTGCTCAGTTCTGGCTCTCAGCCTGAGCTCTTGGTGCTCATATAGCTGCTTTTCTTTCCTTCAAATGGCACTTTCTGTAAGTGGGACCTATCTTCCACTTCGCTATTCATGCTTCTACAGTTTTTCATTTGTCTTCTACCTATTCCTGCTTTGTCATTTTGCACTTTCTGACAAACTGATTTGTTAGATATCTGTACTCCTCACCAAAGCAATGCAGTGATAATCAGTGTAAATACTGTAAGACAGTTAGTTTTATATGCCACATTACGAAGGCTGTGTCCGGAACAGTGCCGAGAAGAAAAAAATGTGTGTGAAATCTTATGGGACGTAACTGCTAAGGTCATCAGTCCCTAAACTTACACACTACTTAACCTAAATTATCCTAAGGACAGGCACACACACCCATGACCGAGGGAGGACTCGAACCTCCACCGGGACCAGCCGCACAGTGCCGAGAAGAATAGAAAGGAAAACAGAGGAGAGTACAGGAAAAGATCAGTTCGTACTTAGAAAAGTGGAGAAACCAGAAACGCAACTGGATGTCTGAGGATGATGGCAGACAGATCATTTTTCTTAAGAGACCTGAGAAATATGCATTTGTTTAGTCGACTGGGAAAAAGCATTTAACAGAATTTGACTGACGTATGCTGTTGAACACAATGAAATATACCGGTATAGACTGGGAGAATAGAAGGTTGATAAAGCAACACTATATGGGACGGAAAGGGGTAGTTAGGGTAGAAGAAGATGAAACTGAACAGGTGGATATTGGAAAAGGTGTGAAACAAGGTATGTCATCAGCACTTTTTACTGAAAAACTTTTGAAGCTAATCAATAAGGCCTTGGAAAAATCAAAGGAACTTCTAGTGGGAGAAGAAGAATAAAAGCCATCAAGTGCGCTGATGATACGACTGTTCTAAGGAACCGAGGAAGAGCTGCACTTGATGGAGGAGTGGATAAAGTGTCTGGACTGGAACAGAAGGATAGCAAGACCAAAGTGACGAGAATTGGAAAAGAAGACGGCACGATTAATATATCCCTAGATGAATGATATTAAAACATGTCCAGTCATTCCCGCATTTGGGAAGTTTGATAACTTCCATCGGAAGTTCTACAGGGGAAATGAGACTCAGAATCTCCATGTGAAACAGAGCTTTTGGGAGAGTGAATGGTTAGCTGACCGACAGAAGCAACCTCATTACACTTACGAAGAGGTTCATCACATGTTTTGTGTAGAGTATGGTCTCGTATGGTTCTGAAACGTGGACAATGAAAATGAACAAAAATATTTACAAAGTTTTGAAATGTGGTTATGGAGAAGAATGGTAAAAGTGAAGTAGATCGACAGAATGAAGAAAGCTGAGAATCGTAGGAGATGAGAGGAACTGCATGAGGATGATACGGAACAGGAAAATGTCCTGGAATCAGAAATGTATTATGTAAAAATTGTCTTCTACAGAGAATAATGGTGGGAAAAACAGATGGAAAAAGACAGAAAGAGGAAGGATTGGAATTCTAACACATGTGAAGAGAAGTTAAAAGCAAATAAAGGAGGGTGCTCAGGACAGGGTACATTTGGGGGATATACAATTGATACCTGTCTGAGGGAAGATTTACTGAAAGAGGAAGGGTTCCCCTTCACCGACTTCATTTCTTGTATTTTTTCAGCCAATTATAATAGTTCTTGTCTTCTTACAGCTACCGATTTGTCTTCTATGTATTCCTTTCCCCTGTTCCAGTTCGCCGTTGCCTACTGTTGCTAGGAAACACACAGCTACCACTGGTTCCTTCAATTTATCCAGGTCCCGTCTCCTACATTTCCCCTCTCCTAAATTTCAACTTTGTAATGGTATCTTTTCCAGCAAAATTTGTTAAAAATGCTGTATATTTACATTATTCGGGTGCCAGATGTATCTGCCAATACTTCACGGTTAGGACTAAGCTAGTCATACGTAACACGTTTTGGAAATCTTGAAATACCTTGTCCAGATGATCCGGGCAGTATGTTTCCCTTTTGAATATCTTATTCAAGGTGTGAACTTCAGTCAACACTCATGTACCTCCATCTTTCTTTGAAGAATAATTAGAGGGTTGTTGTATAGAACAGTGCTCTATTACGCTACTGCTCATTCGATCATACTATCAGTGCCTCTGTGTGCAGCTTCCCTCAGGACTAAAGGTACTCGATAAGGTCGTACAAAGAAATGGTTAATGGTCTGTTGTACCTGAAGGACACTTACTTTCTTGTGTCGAACCTGGCTTGTAAGAAATCGCTTTCCCGTTCTGCACTAATACTCTGACAAATCGTCATGCTGTACTGCTGCTGCTATGCCTTTAACTTTATCCACAATATGATGAAATTTATCATTTGAATAGCTGACACTTTTCAAATTTCTTATCCAATAACAGTCTGCACTGTTTACTAAGCCATCATTATTGGGTATCACGATTATCTGAATGGATTTAGGCAACTTCTCTTCCATCTTATATGCTACATCAAATTCTTTTCACGTCGAATGATTCCCTACTGTTTTTTCAGTCAGTAGCGGATTGCTGCTACAGCAGCCAATCTGACCCTAACAATAAATTAGCAAGCTACTTTGGTATAAGATGGGGTAGATAAAAGTGCCCAGACGAGTGGATACGATTGAACATAAATGTATGCATTAACAGAGAAGGAAAAGACCTACAGTTACTTTCAGCAGGATGAAACAACTGCTCATACAGCTGGCCGAACCTTGGAGCACATTTACACCATCTTCACGCCTGACACAGTTGTTAGCAGAGGTCAGTCTGGTCGTTACCCTAGCTTGCCACCCACGTCACCTAATCAGTCATTCTGCGATTACTTTGAGTGGGGAGCCCTCAAATCTAAGGTGTATCGCAACAACCTTGATAGTCTTCAAGAACTGCAGCAGAATATTTCTAATGAGACTGCAGCAATTCAAGTTGTCCAGCTTCAATCGGGCTTCAGAAGCTTGGTGACCAGGGCCTAGAAGTGCCAAGAGATTAATAATAGTCCCTTTCAACATCTACTATAGTCAGGTTAGTACAGTATTTCCTTTCGTCTCTTATGTTTCTTAGTACTCCGGAACTCTGTTCACTGGGCCACTTTTGTTTGCTCCGCCCTGTACAACTAGAAATTCTAATTCAAATTTCACATTATCAACTGTCTTCTTCTTCTTCAGGTATTATGCGAACTTGCCTGTTACGGCACCCAGTGTTGCCAGGGTCTTGCTCTATCTCTAGCTTCTAAGGCAAGTCTGTCACCTAGGTGTTCGTTCCACTTTCTGCTATAATCAAGAATTTTATCGTCTACATTAAAAATTTTTGGTTCTTCACTAATATCTCGATTCAATAATCTATCTTCTATCGTGTAACCCTTAACTCGTCTAAGGAATTTCATTTCTTGTGCCCGAATACGGCTTTTTGCTAATCATCCAGCTCTTGCTTCCATATACACTCCTGGAAATGGAAAAAAGAACACATTGACACCGGTGTGTCAGACCCACCATACTTGCTCCGGACACTGCGAGAGGGCTGTACAAGCAATGATCACACGCACGGCACAGCGGACACACCAGGAACCGCGGTGTTGGCCGTCGAATGGCGCTAGCTGCGCAGCATTTGTGCAATTGGTTCAAATGGCTCTGAGCACTATGCGACTTAACTTCTGAGGTCATCAGTCGCCTAGAACTTAGAACTAATTAAACGTAACTAACCTAAGGACATCACACACATCCATGCCCGAGGCAGGATTCGAACCTGCGACCGTAGCGGCCACGCGGTTCCAGACTGAAGCGCCTTTAACCGCACGGCCACACCGGCCGGCGCATTTGTACACCGCCGCCGTCAGTGTCAGCCAGTTTGCCGTGGCATACGGAGCTCTATCGCAGTCTTTAACACTGGTAGCTTGCCGCGACAGCGTGGACGTGAACCGTATGTGCAGTTGACGGACTTTGAGCGAGGGCGTATAGTGGGCATGCGGGAGGCCGGGTGGACGTACCGCCGAATTGCTCAACACGTGGGGCGTGAGGTCTCCACAGTACATCGATGTTGTCGCCAGTGGTCGGCGGAAGGTGCACGTGCCCGTCGACCTGGGACCGGACCGCAGCGACGCACGGATGCACGCCAAGACCGTAGGATCCTACGCAGTGCCGTAGGGGACCGCACCGCCACTTCCCAGCAAATTAGGGACACTGTTGCTCCTGGGGTATCGGCGAGGACCATTCGCAACCGTCTCCATGAAGCTGCGCTACGGTCCCGCACACCGTTAGGCCGTCTTCCGCTCACGCCCCAACATCGTGCAGCCCGCCTCCAGTGGTGTCGCGACAGGCGTGAATGGAGGGACGAATGGAGACGTGTCGTCTTCAGCGATGAGAGTCGCTTCTGCCTTGGTGCCAATGATGGTCGTATGCGTGTTTGGCGCCGTGCAGGTGAGCGCCACAATCAGGACTGCATACGACCAAGGCACACAGGGCCAACACCCGGCATCATGGTGTGGGGAGCGATCTCCTACACTGGCCGTACACCACTGGTGATCGTCGAGGGGACACTGAATGGTGCACGGTACATCCAAACCGTCATCGAACCCATCGTTCTACCATTCCTAGACCGGCAAGGGAACTTGCTGTTCCAACAGGACAATGCACGTCCGCATGTATCCCGTGCCACCCAACGTGCTCTAGAAGGTGTAAGTCAACTACCCTGGCCAGCAAGATCTCCGGATCTGTCCCCCATTGAGCATGTTTGGGACTGGATGAAGCGTCGTCTCACGCGGTCTGCACGTCCAGCACGAACGCTGGTCCAACTGAGGCGCCAGGTGGAAATGACATGGCAAGCCGTTCCACAGGACTACATCCAGCATCTCTACGATCGTCTCCATGGGAGAATAGCAGCCTGCATTGCTGCGAAAGGTGGATATACACTGTACTAGTGCCGACATTGTGCATGCTCTGTTGCCTGTGTCTATGTGCCTGTGGTTCTGTCAGTGTGATCATGTGATGTATCTGACCCCAGGAATGTGTCAATAAAGTTTCCCCTTCCTGGGACAATGAATTCACGGTGTTCTTATTTCAATTTCCAGGAGTGTAGAACTGTAAGGACTGCTACTGTTTTGTAGAATTTAATTTGAGTATCTTTCGTAGTTTTGTTTTTAAGTTTCTGTAAAGTATTCCACACACCAGGCTGAACTTACTAAGTTTAATTTCGGTGTCTCTGCTGTAGCGTTATGTCACATCACATTATAGGTAACTGAAGTGATTTATTTGCTCTAAAATCTTCTGACGTACCACTATTTTAGTTCTAATGTGTTATTTTCCCTTTAAGACCATTGTCTTAGTTTTCTGTTGATATCTCCTTGTCCAACTCTGCAATTATTTGTTTCAGAAAGTATATTCCTTTCTGTACATCCCCTTCTCTATCTACTCGGATCATTGCATCGGCAGCATAGAGTAAGTTATTTAAAAGAGATCTCCCCTGACTTCCACATATGCATTATTTCGTATATTTAAATGTTAAACAAAGTTGGGGAGATGGGAGATACAGCAATATTGTCGTACTCCTTTGATGACTGGTATCTCAGCAGTCATTTTTCCGTTGAGATCTAGAGTGACAGTCGTGTTCTGATGCAGACTTTTTATCGCATTTATTAGATTCCTCGAATATCCACGATTCGCTATTTTCTTCCAAAGTTTCTATCTATTGATACGATAAAAAGCTTTATTTAAAACCACTAACTATGAAGCACACACATGTTTACCTTGATATTGGCTTGTTACTTTTTGCAATAGTGGCAATAATTATATAGATTCTGATGGGGGTACTGTATTACTCCAGGTTTATTTTCAATAGAATCGAAAATTTCTTCAGCTAACGATCTAATATCTGCACCCACATCAATTAAAACTTACGTTTCTGCAGTATGTCGTACATTTTACTTCGAATAACGATCTGCTTGCTCTGTTCAGTTCTCATTCCTTCATTCTCCCATAGCAAGTACTGCTGTAGCGCGAAGTCACTCCACCTTTCAGCTCACTAGTCCCCGTCTTGTGCGTGGTTCTTTTAACTCTTTCCTTTTTTTCAAGTACTTCGTATCTTTCTAGTGATGTTGCACCAAATGTTCGCTTATGTCGCTAGGTTTCTTTACCCATCTCTCTTTTACAACTTTAGTTACTTTATTTGGGTTTAGCATATGCCTAAAATTTCGTAACTGTGCCCCCGGATTCTTGTGTAACTCACAATCGTCAGCCGTCGGCCGAAAGCATTTCGTTAATCAACCATCGTGATTTGGCTGCGACGTCTACAGTGTACGGAACTTCTCACGTCGACTGCGTGGCGCACACTACCGTAAATTTGGTAATTTCATCCAGGTTAGGTAACATCTTTCTATGATCACTCCCCACCGTTAAGTCTACCACTCTCCTCTCTCTTACAACGTGCTAGCTGCTTAAACCAAATTATCATATTTGCCAGTTCATTATGCTACGTAGCAGAAGTTTCATCTGTTATTGAATTTTATATACAAAAACACCTTTTGCTTTCAACTACGCTACTTTCTCTTGCGGTAGCTGTAACCCCTATCGAAATTTCACCCTCGACTGGTACTGTTCCACCTTAACGTACGCTAGGTTTGTCACCTCTGCAAACGTCACATCTTAATTCTTGTACAATTCAAGACACTTGTAAGACTTCGTGTTCTCTAATTCAACTTCGTGGCAGTCATCTATGAGCTGCCCTCGCCATTGAGACTCAGCGTTAAGTTTTTAGGTTCTTTCTTAGATCTTATCGTAAGCCCACTCATAATGGTTTTATGGTTTTCATTTACAGGCATGGAGTTGTCATCACTATTCGCAAACTATAAACCTGCTTGGAACACTTGTACAAATAGCTCACACAGTGTTAGAACTAGAGTTCGCTCACCTAAAGACAGTAGAACTAGAGTTCGCTCACCTAAAGACAGAACTCAGGAGAAATGGATAGTCTACCCCTTAAATTACCAAGGCACTATCAGTTAAAACCTAGAACTAGGTACTGGATAATGAGAAGAATACACCGGCTTTTCTTCCTTTTGTGGGCAACATTCGTTTAAGATAGCAAGATTCCTGCCTAAATGAAAGGTGTGAAAGAACGCTGCACCGCACATCAGTACTTACCTCGTCTTTTGCAACCAAACATACCCGCTATTGGCGAACATTGGATTTCCACTGGACATGCAATGGAGTGTGACAGAACAATGATTCTGACCACAACGACATGTTTTTGGTACTCCATTCTTTAAAAAATCCTTGGAAATACACCTGGCAGAAAATATGATGAACCACTATAGCGGCTACCAGTTGGAAAGTACGTGGGACCCTGTCATTTACCATATTGCTCTAATCGAAGACGACAGAGTGCGCCGATGGCCGAGGCAAGCGATAATGGGTAATGAGTTCCACGGTTTTACCAGTGAGGGCTCTGCCGCCGGATAGTGTGGTCCGTCTGTCAATTTGATTTTGATCCATGCGGCGAATACTCACAATACGCTGTACAGGGTGTCGGTTTTAACTTGAGACAACTAAATAACTCGAAAACGACGCATCGAACGGAAAAAAATTCTTTCTGAAAAGTTAATACTAGTAATACTAGTAAAGGGAACATATGTCTGTGCTACAGCTGGCCACTACCTAACCAACCCTCTTTCATGGGTGGGTTCAACTTTGTATTTTCAACTGGAACCTCTCATCGTTGTCATATATTCAGATTCTACGACAGAAAATACGTAGTTTTACTGAAACCATTGTTTCTCAATCGTAGCAGATGGCGCTGTAATCGATATATATAATGTGTACATATTTTTACTATTAAGAACTGACGCATTTAATTCTACGTTTCATTTACGATGTAAGTCCAGACCTTTCTGCTCTAACGGTTGATATTTATGTTCGAGGTTTACGCTAATGTTGCAAATTTGAGTGTATAGTATAATAAGTTTAGCCGCTTCAGTGTGTGGTGATAAACCACACTTATCGTGATTCAGGAATAAAGTAATGGATGTACTAGTTTTCTGTACCCGTAGGGATGTTTGTATATCAATCTTGCGTCCTCAGGATCCTTTTGTATGCATTGGAAACATAACCTACCTATGCCAAACAAGAACGTCGCCTTAATGCTTTCCACATGCGGTGCCTGAGATCCATCCTCGGAGCCTCGGAGTAACGTGGAAGGACCGAGTGACCAACGAAGCAGTGCTATCTAAAACTAACTGCAACAGTATTTCAGCTATCTTGAAGCAGAGGCGACTCCGCTGGCTGGGACACGTCCACCGTATGGATCCTGACAGATTACCACGTGAGGTGATGCTTGGAGAGATCTCTATAGCCAAAAGACCTGTAGGACGTCATGTATTGAGGTTCAAGGACCCCTCTCAACGAGATATGGAGAGCTTTGGAATCGACCCAAACAGATGGGAGGCACGGGCTAGCATGAGACCAGAGTGGCGTGATGATATATCATCTGGAATGTCGAAGCATGATGAAGGCTTGTTAGACAGATTAAGGCAGAAAAAGGTTTGCAATGCTACCACTGCTCCTGCCTCAGCAGCCACATACACTTGTGACAATTGCGGCAAGAGATGCCGTGCTGCCATTGGCTCAAGTCATATGAAAAAAATAAAGCCCATAAACACACAGACACTGCAACAATCATCTACCAAGATGTCGTGGCCAATATATATATATATATATATATATATATATATATATATATATATATATATATATATAGGGATGCTTGATATCGGTGAGCCCCTTTGCCTGTCACTACTGGGGTGCTTTATTTCGGTGATCTCTCTTCACCCTCACCACTTGGTAGCTTGATTTTGGCGAGTCCCCTTGCCTCACACGGTTGGGCTGCTTGATTTCGGCAAGTCCCCTTGCCTCACACGGTTGGGTTGCTTGATTTCGATGAGTCCTCTTGCCTGTCGCCATTGTGATGCTTGATGTCAGGCAGGTGTGCCTGTCACTGTCACTTCATGGACATTTTACCTTATGAAAAATGAAATGAAATGTCGTGTGGCTAGGACCTCCCGTCGGGTAGACCGTTCGCCTAGTGCAGGTCTTTCGAGTTGACGCCACTTCGGCGACCTGCGCATCGATGGGGATGAAATGATGATGATTAAGACAACACAACAGCCGTTGTGGTTTGTAATCCGCTGGTAGCCGCGTAGCGGCCAGCGCGTGAGTTACGGCGGCTGGATGGAAACCGAGGTCTACGAGAAAGACAGGTAGTGGCGCGTACGACACAGCACGTGGCTCCACAGGTCTTACGAGTGCCAGCAGCCGTCTTCGGAAGGGAGGTCCGTATTTCTCGCGGGCCCCGGATCGAAAGACACACCGAAATCATTCACCCAGATGACGAGGTTCCAGGTAAGCCACTGGAATCAAGCATGGTCTGGGCACTCACCAAAATCAACCCCGCAGGGAACAGAAACCTAGGTTGCTATACAAGTAGCTTATTTTCCAGAAGTGTTCATGTCTAGCCACTGTATTTGTACCGTGTAATCAAATGTGCTACACTAAAGTAAATTTGTGACATAAATAACAATCGTTAGAACACAACGGTTAACATTTACATTGTAAATGAAGTGTAAGATCAATTCCATCGGTTCTTAATTACAGAAACAGGCACACTTGATATTTGTCTGTTACAGCGCCGTCCACCAAGATCCGGAAACAACGGTCCGAGTAAACTGAACGTATTTTTTGTCATAGAATCCCAATATGTAATAGAAATGGGTGGTTTCTATTCGAAAATAGAAAGTTGAACCCGTCCACCCAGGAAAGGTGATTAGGAGGTGGTCATTTATAACACAGACAGATGTCCCCTTTACTAATGTTAACTTTTCACATACAATTTTTTTTTAGGACGATGTGACATTGTTGAAATTTTAGTTGTCGCAAGTTAAAAAAAAAAAAAAAACCTGTATACTGCGGAACGGTAGACGTCTCCGGCTGTCTTCTGTGGTTCACCAGAGGATGACTACCAGGTGCCCAGTTGAAATACAGTGGAGTGTATTAAACGACTACCGGCTGCTAGCAAAAAGCTTGTTTGACCACACAATTATTTGTCTGAAAGGATTTAGGGAAAGCATGAAAAATTTCTGTTTGACTGGCCGGCCGAGGCTCTGAACTGCCATCGTGCCGAAGACGATTCTAGTGTCTTACCATTCCGCCACCAAACTATGAACGCTACCTGAATCCGAAAAGTCAGAGGCAGTGGAGTACTATGCTGGCATAAACGTTTCAGTGCACACATCATGTCAGACGATACTGCAAATAGAGCTTTACAGCAGATTTATACAAAGGAACCGCTGGTGACGTGAAATTAGCGCCAGTCATTATTGCTGTGAGCATGGAAACTTCGCTACTGGATAACAAGTAACGGAAACGAGATTCGTGTTTCAGTGAACCAAGGAAAAGAGGTTATATTTTAGATATCTCTTGGAAATATTCTTAATTGAATAGATTCCCACAAAAAATATGACACTATAATGAACTCTCTCTTTGTGTTCCGTAGTTGAGCTGGTAAAAACGGGATCCTTATAAGAGAACTTCGTTGTCTGTCTGCCTGTTTGTCAGTCTGTACGACTGTTAAGACCCCTTTTTTCTCAAGAATGGCTTATGATATAAAGCTGAAATTTATGTCGTATACTAAGGTCTACGGTCTATTGGCGGTGCAAAAAATTTAAGTTTCTAAGTCAATGCAGTAAAAACACACGGCCATTTTTTGATAGTCGCAAACTCACACATCAACACCTATAAGGTACCTCCTGTTGATCCAGGATCACGAAGTTTGACAAGGAGCAAGATTCTGCAGCACAAGCAAAGGTAAAAGATTCCGTAAATTGTTAATTTGTAATTACGTCGCACGGAAAATGCTTTTTGCTATTACAAACTGACATTGCATTCGTAAACTATCAAAAATCTCAGGAACTACTGTGGAGATTTTGATCTGGTTTTCAGTAATAGACAGAATGATTCACGAGGAAGCTTTGTGTGCGTCATTTACAACTTTCTTGCTAAATGGCTGAGCTGCGATGAAGTGGAGTTTTCTACAGCTGTGAAAACGATGTTTTTGCCGTCTAGCGATGAAACGCGTATTGCTGCCTGACTTCCTCGCCACACGGGCTCATTGTACTTACAAACATTCCCTGACAGTCTGTCTGTGCTTACGACACGTAAGCATCTGTAATGTTCCAAAGCAAGATAGTACTCTTAAATGATGCTTGATTGCAGTTCCTTAGTTTGGAATGAGGTTACAATATTTCATAAAATGCCTCTTGAAGTGTTCCACAGAATAATTTGATATTTGCATAAAGATAGTAGCCCTGCGTCAGGCTGTGCCGTTTTCTTAACTGGAGGCTTCTGTCAAATCATATCAGTAGTCTCGAAAAGGACGAGAGCAAACACAGTCAGAATATCTGCAATTGGCAGTTAGCAAAGAATGAAATGTAACTCCAATGAAAAATTACATAAGTCAACTCGAAATCACACAGATAATTTAAACTAACAAAAAATTAATAAATTTTCGAAAGTCGTTGAATTCCCCGGACAGATATCTTGTCAGAGAGGATACTGACAAACAGCGAAAAGCCGTCGGATTCTCGATATCGGTACCGATTAAATATCCATATACATAATTAAGTTTGTACGTAACCCTCTTGGAGCGCTAGTTCTAGTTGTACTTTTCCCGTTTTTTCTATATTGCTGTATTTTTAGTGTTCAGATAATCATGATCACGGACCCTACCATTGTAACAAGGGTGTGAAGTTACTCTTGTCACTAGTATCGTCTCATATAGATTACTTTACAAAATTGCTAGATTATGGGGCTCAGTGTTTCAAGAAATACTGTGTAATGATGAATCACAGTCTCGATAGGTCATAATCCTGGCGTTCTCGATATCCAACACGTTCTGAAAGACGATTCACCTTTTTAAATGAGGCATAACACGATCTTCTCAGAAACAGCGAACCTTCTATCGCAATTTCTAAATGAGAAAGCCATTGACTAATATTTCCTTATATAGGAATTTACACTGCTTGACAAAAAAGAGGAACGCCCAGAAGGAGAGGAGGAAACGAAATGAATCTTCGTGGTTTGGTTGGGTTGATTTGGGGAATGAGACCAAACAGCGAGGTTATCGATCTCGTCGGATTAGGGAAGGATGTCGGCCGTGCCCTTTCAAAGGGACCATCCCGGAATTTGCCTGAACGATTTAGGTAAATCACGGAAAACGTAAACGCGGATGGCCGGAAGCAGGATTGAACAGTCGTCCTGAATGCGAGTCGGAATCTTCATGGGCTAGGAGGATATATAGTAATACTGCACTGGCCAAAAAATAGTCAAATTTACAAATTAATTAGCATTATAAGCTACTTATCACTCTGTTGAACCACCTTCAGCCTTGATGCATGAACTTTTTCGGTTGGGAAGGGTCTCATGTGTCCTCTCCTGATGCACGTTGACCCACAACTGTTGTAACACGTCCTTCATTACGATACTGGCAATGTGACAGAGTTCCACTTCTTACACACGTCCTATCGGGGAACAGACATAGAAATCTTACAGGCAACTGGAGTGCCTCAGCATCGAGCAGACAATTCAAAGAGACACGTGCCAAGTGTGAGCAAGCATTTTCCAGTTGAAAAATGCACCCGAAGTTGAAAGGTAACTTATGAGAACACAGGAAATCCGTGACGTACCAATGTGCCCTCTGAATACCCTCAATTCCTAACAGCCGCGACCTGAACTCAAAACAGATGGCGCAGCGCGCCATGACGCTAGCAGTAAAACTGCTGTGCTTCTGAAAAGCATTGGAAGAATCGGACTTCTCCTCAGGTCACCGCCGTTCTTGCTGATGATGGTCGTACAGGATAGTGCAGAACCCTATGCTTACCAGTCACTACACCACTCCAGACGCAGCCGTTTGTGTTATGGCGTCAACGGTAGCCCACGAGTGGCACGGTACTCGCAACTTTCTAGTCCGTCTGCTGTTAGTCTCCGATCAATGGTGCGAGTTGACACAGATTGTTGCAGGGAGTCGATACTTGTTCTCAGATGGCACGCGCAGTTGTGAAAGGCTTACGATTTGCTCGGTGCACAATAAGGCATCGTCCCTTGTAGGGGTCCTCGATCGGAATCTTAACAGCGAGTTTTACCTGCTCGTACGAGGGTAAGTCAAATGAAAACCTTTAATATTGTTTTAAATATTATTTATTGTGCAGAAGTGGTACAAAGCTGTATCACTTTTCAACATAATCTCCCCCACGCTCAATGCAAGTCCTCCAGCGCTTACAAAGTGCATAAATTCCTTTAGAAAAAAATTCTTTTGGTAGTCCGCGCAACCACTCATGCACCACGTGGCGTACCTCCTCATCAGAACGGAACTTCTTTCCTCCCATTGCGTCTTTGAGTGGTCCAAACATATGGAAATCACTTGGGGCAAGGTCTGGTGAGTATGGTGGATGAGGAAGACACTCAAAGTGCACGTCTGTGATTGTTGCAATTGTTGTACGGGCAGTGTGGGGCCTTGCATTCTCATGTGGCAAAAGGAAGGACAACTGCTGCCAGCAATCCACGTCGCTTTGATTTGATTGCAGGCCGCAGATGATTTTTTAGGAGATCTGTGTATGATGCACTGGTGACAGTGGTCCCTCAAGGCATGTAATGCTCCAAAATGACGCCTTTTTCGTCCCAAAAGAGAGTCAGCATAACCTTTTATGTTGGTGGTTCTGTACGAAACTTCTATGGTTTTGGTAATGAAGAATGGCGCCATTCCTTGCTCGCTCTCTTCGTTTCCGGTTGGTGGAAGCGAATCCAGGTTTCGTCCCCAGTAACCATTCTTGCAAGGAAGCCATCACCTTCTCGTTCAAAGCACCGAAGAAGTTCTTCACAAGAATCCACACGTCGATCTCTCATTTCAGGAGTCAGCTGCCGCGGCACCCATCTTGCAGACACTTTGTGAAACTGGAGCATATCATGCACAATGTGGTGTACTGACCCATGACTAATCTGTAAACACGCTGCAATGTCATTCAGTGTCACCCGACGGTTTTCCTTCGCTATACTTCAACTGCTGCAATGTTCTGTGGAGTCACAACTCGTTGTGCCTGACCTGGACAAGGAGCATCTTCCACTAAATTCACACCATTTGCAAACTTCCTACTCCATTCTTAGACTTTCTGCTGTGACAAACATGCATCACTGTACTGAACCTTCATTCGCCGATGAATTTCAATAGGTTTCACACCTTCACTACGCAAAAACCGAATAACAGAACGCTGTTCTTCCCTGGTGCAAGTCGCAAGTGGGGCGGCCATCTTTACATTGACACTGCGACGGTATGTCTGCATCTGCACTATGCTGCCACCTACAGGTCATTCTGCACGCTGTTTGTAGCACTCTTACCAACTTACAGGATAACGGTGCGAAATTTAGATTTTTTATTACAAATTTAAGGTTTTCCTTTGACTCACCCTCGTATATTTCCATGCAGTCCAACATCGGGACAATGTCACATGCAAATTACCCACAAATTTCGACATTCCACGATTAAATCAGCTGGCCACATGGAGACCGAAAGTGAGGCCGCTTTCCCAGTCTGTCAGGTGCCGATAACGCTGTCTCAAACTAATACGCGGCGACTTCGTATCCTTCTGAGTGATCAGTCACCGTCTCACCCTGTTCATGGCCTGGTAACAACACTAAATACAACAATAGTGCGCTCTGGTTCATCTTTTCACAGAGATTTGTAACTCTAAATCATTCACATAGATGGCGATGGTGTGTACGTGTATGAAGTCAAATGTATCCCAAAAAAGTAAAATGTAAAGAGTGAAATGATAATACGATTTTTTGAATGTTGATTATTCACGTTGTAGGACACATTACATTGATAACAGCAGGAGTGTAGTAATGATATGGAGCTGTAGATTTTTTATTAACGATAAAATTGAAAATTCTACTGCATCGATTTAAATGAAAATACGTGACAGCTCAAAATATTTAAATAGTCGGGAGCAGAAGTCTTCGTTGGACAGCGAAAACGCTTGTTCTCGTAGGACCGTTACGTTATTAAGTTTAATGCAACAAATGATTTGCATAACGGTAGTGATAATCAAACTTAGTCAAGAACGTCAGAGAACAGACTCGACTTGTGTAACTGTAGAAGCTCAGTAGGTAGCGAGCTGATGGTGCGCTGTCTTCGTATCACCAAACCAACCACGAAGCCAACGAGATATGCGGGCTCTGCAACGAACTTGTGACGTCGCCCATGTAGCGTGGCCGCCACACTTCGCGAACGCTTGGCTCAGTGCAGAACCCACGGGAAACCAATATGTTATTTGAAAAGGTACTTACTGAAGCTCTTAAATTTGTCGTGTGCTCTTAAGGGCTTGTAATAATTTAAACAAGCAGTCAAAAATTATTAAACTTGACTGAAATAGTTACTCGCTCCCCGCTGGAGGCAGCTGCTGGCACTCTTAAGCCCTGCAGTGTCACGTGGTGTGACGTACGCACCACGGCCCGTCTTTCTCGTGGGCTTCGATCAACAACTTCCATCGGGCTTAATTATCTGAAATTGCATAACAGGTTTACAGTTGGTAGAGCAGGATCATAATTATTGTGGTCATGGATAAAACAGAGTACGTTTCTAAATATCAGGTATATTAAAAAATAAATATAAAAGCTTCTCCTCTGCACAAACAATCGAGGGAGCTAGCTAGAAGTAAAAACAATACTTGAAGTAACAGTCGGTCGGAAAAAAAGATGATTTGCGGCTTTCTTAAGGAGATAGTGTTATTTTTGGTACGGATGTACTCTTAGTAGGATATTTACGTCTTTCATTTTAAATTACATTGTAACGATTCGTTGCAATAGCTTCATGAATGGCGGAGACAAATTTTAAAATGGTTTGTTTTCGCCATTCAACTGAATCCGCATAGTGACTGAGTATTTAATGGAATTTGAGCTGTCAGGCATTTTAATATAATTCGACGCAGTAGGGGTTTCAATGTTATCCTTGGTACAAAGAAATGTACAGCTCCAGATCATCATAATACTCCCGCTATCGTCAATATAACGTGTTCTACGTCTAGATAATCAACATACAAAAAAGTCACATCATCTTTTGACCCTTTACATTTTACTTTTGTGGGGTCCACTGCAGAGGTTATTTTGACTTTCGACAATGGCTTAAGGCAGTGTATGATTCCTATCTTTCGTTTTTCGTCTATTGTCTGTTTAAAAACAGTAGATTTGTAGATTAAGCCTTGCACATTTCTGTTCAGTCTAACTGAAATCAAAACAGTTGTAACTGATCACTTCTGAAGCTGATTACACCAAAGAAAAATACTTCTATCAATTCCACCCGAAAAATGAAATTAGAATATCAAGCGAATTACAATTTATGCTAGCCATAAAAACTAAAAAGTAATCTTCGTTTTAGCAGTCACACTCTTAATGTCTTGGGAAGCCGGCCACGCTGGCCGTGCGGTTCTGGCGCTGCAGTCCGGAACCACGGGACTGCTACGGTCGCAGGTTCGAATCCTGCCTCGGGCATGGGTGTGTGTGATGTCCTTAGGTTAGTTAGGTTTAAGTAGTTCTAAGTTCTAGGGGACTTATGACCTAAAATGTTGAGTCCCATAGTGCTCAGAGCCATTTTTTTTGTCTTGGGAACTCGGAATACCTTTGCATTTTTACTTTTGTTAATGTGAAAGATACGTCTACTAAATATAATGAAAGGCAACAGAGTGCCGTGAAGGAGAAGGTTTTCGCCCATATGAGATTCCCACTGCCAAGTTCTAGCCTCAGTATCATGCAACGGAAAAATATTCACAGTCCCTAACTCGGGCATCTTATAAGCACATACTAAATACTCCAGACTCTTAACTGAAGGTCATCGACATAATAAGCGCTGAATCAATATCGACGCAGTCTGCTCTGCTCTGGTCGGTACTCTTTACAACTGTTCACTGCTCCTTACGCAACAATGTGGAGGCTGATTCTTTCGAAGGCTGTTCCGTAATCAGCTCACAGCCAGTGATTATTTACAATGTCTCCATCAAAGAACTCCTTTTTTCTAAAATTAAATAACATGAAAAGAAAGATCAATAGAAGATACTTTTATTGTGGAAGCTATAGGGATGTTATAAAGTTTCGAAGTAGTAGTTACAAAAGCTGCTAACTGATGGCACTGTCATTGCAATACCGCAGTGCCTATAAATAGTACTACGAAGCCCAGTTCCACTGCCGAAACGTGAGCGGAAGTTAGAGTATCGAAGAAAGAGCTTGAATGCACTGAACAACGTGTGTTACTGGTACTGGAATAACACATTATAACACAATGCAACGGCAACAAAGTGCAGTTTTCGAACACAATATCATGTTCCCAAAAGACCAAGACCCGATGTGAAGACCAATCTCAAGCTCTTAGTCTTTTTCTGACAGGTAATGTAGAATATGATGTAGTGGGAACTGTATGCCAACCTTCGTAATTGCTGAGAACGTCACTGCAATTTCTGTACTTGTCCAGCAAGAATCGAGGTAGTCTGCCCTACGAATTGTAGTAGAGGCTGTTTTGAAGCGTTTCAACACGAGTACAAACTGAGAAACAGTTTAAATATGTTTTCGCTCAGATTCCAAAATCACCGGTCACACCAGTACCTGTTGTGCGACAAACGGCTACCTGTGAAAACCAGGTTGGCTCTGAGTACTATGGGACTTAACTTCTAAGGTCATCAGTCCCCTAGAACTTAGAACTACTTAAACCTAACTAATCTAAGGACATCACACACAGTCCGCAGCTCGTGGTCGTGTGGTAGCGTTCTCGCTTCCCGCGCCCGGATTCCCGGGTTCGATTCCCGGCGGGGTCAGGGATTTTCTCTGCCTCGTGATGACTAGGTGTTGTGTGATGTCCTTAGGTTAGTTAGGGTTAAGTAGTTCTAATTTCTAGGGGACTGATGAGCATGTATGTTCAGTCCCATAGTGCTCAGAGCCATTTTTTGAAACATCACACATATCCATGCCCGAGGCAGGATTCGAACCTGCGACCGTAGCGGTCGCGCGGTTCCAGACTGTAACGCCCAGAACCGCTCGACCACTCCGGCCGCCTGCAAACCAGATTCTCACATAATTGATAATGATGGATTTGATCTTAGTAGCATCTGGTTCATAGACTGTTCTGAATGGTTCGTGAATGGAGATTCTGGGGTGAATTTGAACCACTGAATTCTCTCGATGTTACTGCTCAGCCTGTGGCAAACAGTAGAGGCATAATGGAGTCTTTTCATGCGGGGCTCGATAACTAGTGAAAGTTACGTTCAAGTTTTAGAACATTTTGTCGAAACGCAGAAAGCGTTGGATGATCGGCCATGCACTGAGTGGTCCGTACAAGATGGGCTCCAACCACTTCGAACCGAGTGCATCTTTCGTGTTCTTGATGAGTACTTCGGGAATAGAGTCACTGCGGCACATTATTCCAAATGTAATGCGGCCATCATGGACTGGGGCACACTGAGGGACACTATCTATCGGAACTATGCCACCACGTTTAACGAGCTTGAATCGTCAATCTGTGTGGTAACTGAATCAATTTCCGCAGAGAGGCTACAATATGTGACGGAAATTTTCATTTTCTATTACGAGCGATGGACAATGATTGTGTTTGCAAAGACCGCTTGCAGACAACTAGTTTATTTATGCATGCTGGTTTGAGCTGTACAGCATAGAGCGCCATCTTTGTGACTACAATAACACTGTTTCCGTTTTCACACTCTAAAGACACCTGAGTTTGAAAAAATCACTTAATATTGTTATCTGTACAACTAGGATCAGTTGATAGGACACATCCTGATGCAGCAACGAATTGGCAATTTGGTACTGGAGGGAAGCGTAAGGGGTTAAACTTGTGGAGAGAGATCAAAGCTTGACAATAACGAGTTCAAATGCATGTAGTTTACAATATACGAGTATGCAAGGTGATTCAGCTGCCCTACCGACGGGTTTCATGCAGTTCACATTGCCTTCAAACACCATGTGTGAAATTTTCATCTCCTATCACTCACTATATGCAACTTATCAGTCTCACAGTAAAAAAATGAAAGGGACATTTTGTAGGAACTTTCATTTAGTTAAAATTTGTATTGGGATATGTTTTCGTTGGAAATCATAGCTTTCGATTAGAATAGATTAGATTTACTTTCATTCCAATTGATTCCTAATGAGGAGGTCCTCCAGGATGTAAGACATGTCAGAAAAACAATAATATATGACAAATATTTACAACTGAAACAAATAAGCTAATGTACCTTCCACAGGTCCCAAGTGGAATGATCGTAATTTTTTTAATGAACACTATATAAAAGACTCATTTTACAAACACTAATGCACAGAATTTAAAATAAAAAAAGGTTTTTTATTTATAAGTTAATAAACATGTAATAGAACTACTACAATACTTATTTACAATGAACATATTACTGCACTGAAATGGTACAGAAGTTAGATTGTACTTACACACACACACACACACACTTATTTATAATGAACACACTACTTGACTGACGTGGTGCCGAAGTTATATATACATGACACACAAATCAGTTGGGTCTACTGAGAAATTCATCAATGGAGTAGAAGGAGTTGGCCACCAATAAATCCTTTAGGCTTCTCTTAAACTGAATTTCATTGGTTGTTAAGCTTTCTATGGCTGCTGGCAAGTTATTGAAAATGAGTGTTCCTGAATAATGCACACCTTTTGTACAAGAGTAAGTGACTTTAAATCCTTGTGAATATTATTCTTATTTCTAGTATTTATTCAATGAATTGAGCTGCTGGTTTCAAAAAGTGATATATTTTTAATTATAAATTTCATTAAGGAATAAATATATTGGGAAGCAGTAGTCAGTATCCCTAGTTCCCTAAACAGGTTTATGCAGGATGTTCTTCAGTTCACACCACATATAACTCTTACTGCACATTTTTGTGCCCGGAAATCTTTATCTTGGCTTGATGAATTACCCCAAGAAATAATCCCATATGACATTATCGAATGAAAGTAAGCATAGTATTTCATTTTTATATCCTCTATGTCTGACACAATTTGCATTGCAAATAGAGATTTGTTTAGATGCTTCAGCAATTCTGTGGTGTGCTCCTCCCAGTTGAATTTATTATCAAGCTGTAATCCCAAGAATTTAACACTGTTATTCGAGAAAAAAAGCCTTTGGAGGTCGCTTTTGCTTTTCTTGTATAATTCTAAAACTTAGGCATCTAGGGAAGACGTATTCCAGTACAAAATTTGAGTACACTAAATTTTTCGCAAAAATTTCCTGTTCATTTTTTCTGTAGGACTGACAGTTTGCGTGTAGCGACCGAGAGAATATGAAAAACTTTAATGCCCTGTGCATGCAGAGATTAAGAGTCTTGCGCAGCGTAGACTAGTGTGGAGAGCCACATCAATCCAGTCTGTGGACGGGACACCACTACAACACTCAACATCATATTAAAAAATGTGAAAACCGATCAGCTGGCTACTCTATCTTCCAGCTCCAAAACCGTGCCGCGCTAAATGTTTCAAAAGAACATAAACTGCTATACCTTGCTACTAGTGTGTGTGAGTGTAAAGTCGCCGCTCATTTTACTGAAATGAACCACCAAACTATATGAGTGCGGGCCAGCAACTGGAGACCGCCTGTAGGAAGCGCGCACACTACACGGTCTACCGGTGATTCGCCCTTTCATACCCTTACCTATCGCTAGTGTTGCACCTTTTGTATGATTCTTTTCTCTTGTTTCGTGTGGGGTCATGAGAAGCGTATTTCCCTTACTGTTCAGAGTTTAATGAATAAATCCATATTTATGCTACTTTGGTCGGTTTCGTGTATTACTTGGTTACTACATAAATAACTATTAAATTTATTACACAGTAGAATTTGGAAGTATTACTTCCTGAAGTCTTTTTATACTTGATGACGTTAAATTATGTTCTTAAGAGGAAACATAATCTTCTAAGATAATTTTCGTAACTAGACAGAGGCCAAAAAATGGGTAAAGTAGTGCAATACTGTATTAAATGTGGTTTGCCTCTCTCAATGACACATCTCCATCCCGTGGCCTCCTTGAGGAAAGTGTCTGTTTTAGAAGGCACCGATAAATCTCTCAGTTAAGTCCACATATCGTTATAGCTGATGTCTTCCTCAATGGCTACGTAATTTTAGAATAAGACAACTGTCTGAGCAACGACGCCACAGTCCTCCTATCGCTTCCAAAGTTATTCATCATATGTCAACCTTACCGAACGTATCTGACGTGTTATCGACTGGCACCTAAGTGATGGCGAAATCCTTAAGCACAGTCCACAGCAATTCTACGTTTGAAGCTGTACGCCCCCTTTACACAGGCATAGAAACACAAAACGACAACGCACAGTCCAGAGATAGGCTTCTTCCTTCTGGCACATCTTCGAATGAAGCTCAAAAGAGACAGCTAACTACAGCCAAAAAATTTTTGTAATGTAATCCACTCATTCAAGGGTTGTGGAAAAAAATATAAGTGACTGACACAGATAATTGTTTTAATTTACCTTTTATGTCATAAGCAGTCGCAGTTTTCAGATCATAGTCCAACATTGACGATATAAGGTTATACATTATTGGCCTATTTATCATAAATATTTATGTTAGTAATTTAGAATGTGTGTAGTTGAAGTTGGATGCACAAAGAAGAAACGAAGTGTTCAGAAGCTCAACGTAAGTATCGATACCGTTACGTGAATACAATATGAAAGTTCCCTTTGATAGTGAGGAATAAAAATATTAAAAATAACACATGTGTTATAAGCATATTATCATTAAGAACTGTGTAATATTACTTGCATTTCTGTATGACCATTTCCCGATATTAAGCTCAGTATTAGACGTGTGTCAGGCCTGACAACTAAAAACATGACTGAGTAAAACTTATCACAGATGACTGTCTACGGCTGTTAAGTATTTTGAAAACAGTCTATTTGCCCCATCAGCTGTATTACTGTATATTTATTCTCTACCGGTTTCGGTTTAACAACCATTTTCACAGGAGAAAATTTCAAGGTACAAAAGAGAGACGAATGTACAACATATACAGTCATAATTAAGAATGCGGGAGATTAAAAACGTTTTTAAACTGTACTATTTACACGGTGTGCATCAACGGATCAGAAATACATTTTCATCAGATATGATCTATATTAACATGTCAACTGAGCAATTGCACCAATGTGTTCTCGGTAAGAACTTCGCAATTAATAACTGACGCATTACAGTTTTCAAAACTACAAGTATTATGTACACATTCGTTGTAAAAAGGCACTTAACGTTTAAATTCAATACAGAATTTTCCAATTATAGATCATACTGTACTTGTGATTTACATCACATGTTACTCGATGCATAGGTTTCGTGTTATCCCTCGCACCAGACCTCAGTCTCGCCTTTGTCATAGGGTTATTGGAATTTACGGAAACTATCACTTAAGTTTGTTAGTTTGACGTATATTACAGTGCCTAAGATTTACATTCTTTGTGATTAAATTTACTTTTTGTTTATTCTGAAACTACTCCCTGCCAACGAATAAATAGATTGCCTCACATGGAAAGCAATACCCTTAAAAGCTTGATAGATATATTCAGTGGTACGACCATGATCAATCTGTGAGTCTTTTACTGTCGACTATTGATTCCCTTGTGAGCCAAATGTTACATCAGTACTAGTTGCTACTCACTTTAGTATAATTTTAAGGGTGAAAAGGATTAATTATTTATTACAAATAGATGTTCTCTGCGCCTCCTTTCAGCGTTTTTTATACTGTTATTGCTTCTGTCGATCTACATATACTAGTAACCTCATCTGCAATTACCACATAGTATAATGTTTCAAATGTCCTACTCCATTACGATCATCTAGATTGACCCTTTCACAGTGTTTATCTCACACATACACCTTCAGTTTAATTCCTGTAATACTAAGGCCGACATAGCACACCGCCTCGGGGTACGTATCTATGTCATTACTATGTTTTTATTACTGTAATCATTGACTAGACGAAAGAACATCTGTAACCTTTTAGGTATTCACACTTTGTATTCGTTTCAAATGAGCTCTCTGACGATCACATAACATGTGTGCCTTTGAAAACTATAACGTGCTAGTTGTTAAATTTGAAATTCTCACCAAGTACACGTTACTGTAATTATGCTAATTTATGTCATATTTACGTGGATTACACTCAGGCATACTCTTGTGCATTTATGTTTTTTCTGCACTTGGTTGTGTCATAGTTGATTAATATGTATTTTTCATCCATTGATGTATACTGTGTAAGGACTACAGGTTAATTTTTTTTAATTTCCTCATTCTGTATGTTCTCTGTCTATGTTTTATATTCGTCCCTCTTCTATACCTTACAGTTTTCTCCCGTGAACATGTTTTTTTATAATCGAAGCCGGTAGAGAATAACTCTACAGTTATACTGCTGATGGTACAAATATGATTTTTTTTCAAAATATGACTGAGTCTTTCAACAGAATTAGAAGGAAAATTTTTATTATACGTACCATTGATATCAACAGTTACAGCATAGCGAACATCACGAATTTTGATCATTCAGTTCGTCAGCACTGTACATACTCTGGCGAGATTAATTAATATCCATCGCAAATAAAAGCCACTTGGTAAGTGATACTACAACATACATTTATTTCATATGATGCCACGATGATAAATTACATCTTACGATGGCACCGCAGAATATGCATTTACGTCAGTAGTTCATCTGAGATTTCTTAAAATGTTATCAAATGTAGCAACAATTTCTTCTTTTTGCAATGTTCATTCATAGGCTTATTGAGACAACACTTAATAAAGTTCGCAAATTCGATTTGGAAAGATATTTCTGAAACTTTTTTTGAATTCGTTCATAAGGTGATTCCAAGTAGGTGTCCTTGCACCACAGATATAATCTTAAACACGCGTTTTGAAACTGCGTCAACCAAACACGGCTTACAGTTTTATTGTTTCGTATTAGTGCTGGATTTCGGCTTATGAAGCGAAAATGGGTCACCGGAGACATCTTTTGTGCCTCCTGGAATTGTGGCGGCAGCGGAGATAAGTCGTAGCGCCATTGGCGGTGTTAGTCGGTAGAAGCCGTAGTGCTCACGTGCGGAAACGGGACGTGCGACGAAACCCAAGAACTGGCCGCTCAATTAAAGGGGCACCTCAAGGAAAACAAGCAAACGACGAGAGGGGCGTGGAAATATACCCAGGAAGGAAAAGATACAGCACAAGCAGCGTTCCGTCAATGAAAACTGAAATAGGAGGTACACCACGAAGTTCCGTATCAGCTCGTAAGACAACTTTCCATACAGCGCATTTCTCTGTATGCTTTAGGTGTAGTATTTTAGATAAAAACACTCACGATATTTCGTGTTCTGTGGAGAAAGGAGTTGGGAGGGAGGGAAGTTGGAGGGAGTAGTCGTCTTCTGAAGAATCAGGAGTGAAATCCTGGAACACTAATCTGGTTTGTTGTTCTTGACATTAATTAAAGACTTCTCGCCAGTACCAGGATGACTACTACTAAAGGGCAAATGGGGTACTTCCTGCATCTTTCTCCATTCAGTCCGATCAAGTGCTCAATGCTTATGAGACCCTAATGCTGACCTTCTTTTGTCCTCTCCTACTGCTGTTCGTGATTACTGGGATACCTGAGCATTACAATTGCTTCACGTTGTCATTTCATATTTCAGAAACTGCAGGTACCATACTTCACAGCTAATATAAATTTATGTTACAGTGTAAAACAGAAAGCGAAATTCCTTCTGAATGGTTTGATGGAATCAGCCAAAAACTCCAATCCTCCATCTCAAAGTAGTATTTACTCGCAACATCCCTCAGTTGTTTGTTGCATATAATGCAGTTCTGTCTTTTCCTACAGTTTTTTCCCTCTACTGCTCCCTTCAGTGCGACAAAACATATTGCTTGATGTCTTAACACACTTCCTATTGCTCTTCCCCTTTCTTCTTGTCAGTGTTTTCCACATCTACCTCTCCTCGCCGTTTCTGGGGAGAAAGTTCTCATTCCGCATCTTGTCAGTCCACCTAATTTCCAACATATTTCTGAAGCGCCACGTCTCTAACTCTTTGAATGTCTTCTATCTCTCTTTTCCACAGTCCATTATTAACTGCCGTACCATGTTGGGCTCTAAACGTAGATTCTCAGAAATGTCTTCCTCAATTTGAGGATATACCTGCTACTAGCATACTTGTCTTGGCCAGGAATGTACTCTTTTCTTGAGCTGATCTGCTTTTTATGTCCTTCATGTTTCGTCCGTATTACCTGATTTAGCTACCAAGGAAGCAGAATTTCTTGACTCCGACTATTCCTTGGTCCCTCACTTTTGATGTTAAGTTTCCTACTCATCCAGTTTCTGCTGTTTCTCATTACTTTCGTCTTTCTTCGCTTTGATCTCAATCCAGATTATGTGCTCAGTAGATTATATATTCCATTCATTGTGTCCTATAATAGTGCTTCGCTTTCAGTCAGGATACCAATGTCATCAGCGAATTTTATCGTTGACATTCTTCCAGCCTAAATTTTAATGCAACTCTTCAACCTATCTTTTATTTTCGTCACGACTCCTTAGATGTACAGATAGAGCAAAAGGGGGAAAGGCTACATCTGTATCTCACACCCTTTCCAATCGGATCACTTCGCTTTTGGTCTACAATTTTCATTGCTTTTTCCTGGTTTATATACACATTATACACTACTGGCCATTAAAATTGCCACACCACGAAGATGACGTGCTACAGACGCGAAATTTAACCGACAAGAAGAAGATGCTCTGATATGCAAATGATTAGTTTTTCAGAGCATTCACACAAGGTCGGCGCCGGTGGCGACACATACAACGTGCTGACATGAGGAAAGCTTCCAAACGATTTCTCATACACAAACAGCAGTTGACCGGCGTTGCCTGGTGAAACGTTGTTGTGATGCCTCGTGTAAGGAGGAGAAATGCGTACCATCACGTTTCCGACTTGGATAAAGGTCGGATTGTAGCCTATCGCGATAGCCGTTTATCGTATCGCGACATTGGTGCTCGCATTGGTCGAGATCCAATGACTGTTAGTTGAATATGGAATCTGTGGGTTCAGGAGGGTAATACGGAACGCCGTGCTGGATTCCAACGGCCTCGTATCAACAGTCGAGATGACAGGTATCTTATCCGCATGGCTGTTACGGATCGTGCAGCCACCTCTCGATCCCTGAGTCAACAGATGGGGACGTTTGCAAGACAACAACCATCTGCACGAACAGTTCGACGACATGAAACTTCCTGGCAGGTTAAAACTGTGTGCACCGGCCGAGACTCGAACTCGGGACCTTTGCCTTCCGCGGGCAAGTGCTCTACCATCTGAGCTACCGAAGCACGACTCACGCCCGGTACTCACAGCTTTCCTTCTGCCAGTATCTCGTCTCCTACCTTCCAAACTTTGCAGAAGCTCTCCTGCGAACCTTGCAAAACTAGCACTCCTGAAAGAATGGATACTGCGGAGACATGGCTTAGCCACAGCCTGGGGGATGTTTCCAGAATGAGATTTTCACTCTGCAGCGGAGTGTGCGCAGAAGTAAAGCTGTGAGTACAGGGCGTGAGTCGTGCTTCGGTAGCTCAGATGGTAGAGCAGTTGCCCGCGAATGGCAAAGGTCCCGAGTTCGAGTCTCGGTCGGTGCACACAGTTTTAATTTGCCAGGAAGTTTCATATCAGCGCACACTCCGCTGCAGAGTGAAAATCTCATTCAGTTCGACGACGTTTTCAGCAGCATGGACTATCAGCTTGGAGACCATGGCTGCGGTTACCCTTGACGCTGCATCACAGACAGGAGCGCCTGTGATGGTGTATTCAACGACGAACCTGGGTGCACGAATGGCAAAACGTCATTTTTTCGGACGAATCCAGGTTCTGTTTACAGCATCATAATGATCGCATCCTTGTTTGACGACATCACGGTGAACGTACATTGGAAGCGTGTATTCGTCATCGCCATACTGGCGTACCACCCGGCGTGATGGTATGGGGTGCCATTGGTTACGCGTCTCGGTCACCTCTTGCTCGCATTGACAGCACTTTGAACAGTGGACGTTACATTTCAGATGCGTTACGACCCGTGGCTCTACCCTTCATTCGATCCCTGCGAAACCCTACATTTCAGCAGGATAATGCACGACCGCATGGTGCTGGTCCTGTACGGGCCTTTCTGGATACAGAAAATGTTCGACTGCTGCCCTAGTCAGCACATTCTCCAGATCTCTCACCAACTGAAAACATCTGGTCAGTGGTGGCCGAGCAAGTGGCTCGTCACAATAAATGCGTGAAAATGTAATCACATGTTAGTTCTAATATAATATATTTGTCCAATGAATACCCGTTTATCATGTACATTTATTCTTGGTGTAGCAATTTTAATGGCCAGAAGTGTATGTTATCTGTGTCTTCCTATAGCTGAAACCTATTTTTCTAATAATTTCTACACGATCCAGTCACATTAATGTGACCACCGCCTATGTTCAACGTCAACGCGCCATAATCACTCACAAACGGCACGTGGCAGCACTAGCAGTAGAGGGTATATAAAGCTTGTCGGGGTGGGGGCAGGGCGCGGAAAACAGAGCAGTCGTTTTCGTAATGCAGAAATGGAGCGGTTCATCTGACGTCCAGGTGGGCATGATGTTAGGCTTTCGGGCCAAGGGTGGAAACATCTCCAAACCGTCTAAGTTTTCACACTGTTCCAGTCCCACCGTAGTTAAAGTACACCGTTCATGGCAAAATGGCGCTATCTAAATACGGTGCCGAGAGAACTGTGGTGTACCACGGGCCGTAGATGACTCGGTGAACGACTGCTGGGGAGATTAATATGGGCAAATAGACGTGACCCACTGACCTAAATTAGCGAATGGACTACCAACAGTGTCTACAACTGCCGAGCATTCTTCCGGGTTCACGTGATAGCAGAGATAAACCTTTTAAAGGATAAAATATAACTGTCGATCATAGTAAATCAAAGATAAAACTTCTCATCGATTCTGTAGCGCCACTGTCCATATACCGCAGAGTTTCACAGCTTCTTCTTCTCTGTTAAAATGATTCCCAACAGAAAAGAAGAAACTATGAAACTCAGCGATATACGGACAGTGACGCTACAGAATCGATGAGAAGTATTTTATCCTTGTCAAGGATAAAATATAACTGTCGATGACATTGACAGTTATATTTTATCCTTGCCAAGGTTTATCTCTGCTATCACGTGATTTCCGGACCACGCCCACTTTCCACTGTATTTAGGCCATTCTTCAACGTCCGACTCGTCAGTCGGCAAGACTCAGCACAACCAGGAGCACTCCGAAGATGTCCAACGTAGCTTTGGACGAGACGTCAGGGATAGAAGAGTTCCATAGACTATGGGCCTACAACCCGGAAGAATCTCTGCGGTTGAAACGTCGTGAAAGCCATCATTGTATGAGTGTCTACAACGACCGTTCAGCGAACGTTGCTGTGTATGGGGCTCCGCAGCAGGCGCCTAGTTCATGCAGCCATGCTAACAGTTCAGGACTAGAATTTTCGCACCCATAGCGCAAGTGGGCGTCCACTGTGTGATCTTCCCAGATGAATCACATTTTATACGTCATCGGACAGGTGGCCGTTGGCGTGTAGGGCACCGCGCCAATCCGGAACGGTCCAGGTCAGAGGAGGGAGTACTATAGTCTGGGGAAGGTTTTCGTGATACTCTCTTGGTGGTTCAAATGGCTCTGAGTGCTATGGAACTTAACATTTGAGGTCATCAGTCCCCTAGACTTAGAACTACTTAAACCTAATTAACCTAAGGACATCACACACACCCATGCCCGAGGCAGGATTCGAACCTGCGACCGTAGCAGCTGCGCAGTTCCAGACTGAAGCACCTAGAGCTGCTCGGCCACTGCGGCCTGCACTCTCTTGGTGATCTCGTCATTCTGGAAGGTACAGTAGATCAACAGAAGTGTTCATCTATACAGTGGGACCATGTCCACCCTTACATGCAGTTCGGTTTTTGCTCGGATCGATGGCATCTCCCAGCAGGACAATGCAACATGTCACGTAGCTCGCAGTGTACCTGCGTAGTTTGAAGAGCACCAGGTTGAGTTTACCGTACTCCCGTGGAAATCCAACCCCCCCCCCCCTCCGGGTTTAAAACCAATCGAGAATCTGTGGGTCGAACGCGGTAGAAATGTCCGCGCATTGGATCCTCAACATAGAAACCTAGCACGGTGGTCCGCGGCACTGGAGCCGGCACGGCATTGTTCCACATCCCTGTGGGTATCCTTCCAGAATTCCATTAACTCTCTTCCTGCATGTCCGCTCTGTAACCGGTGTTTAAGCAGGCTTTTAACAGGTGGTCACTTTAATGTGACTGGACCGTGTATTACCTTGCACCATTGTCGAATCCTTTATCTAGGTCGACAAATCCTACGAACACGGCTCGATTTTTCTTAAGTCTCGCTTTTATTATCAAGCTCAACGTCACAACTGCTTCTCTGCTGCCATTACCCTTCTTAAGGCCTAACTGATCATCACCGAACAGATCCTTAGTTATCTTTTACCTTCTTCTGTGTATTACAATTTGACTTGTTATGCACATTTTGAGAACGCTTATCATTACAATCACTTCACTTATTCAAACATGTGTTCCTTAAATGCTTGTGCTTACTGTATGTACAGCCTCCAGACGGCATTTTCCACATAAAAATACTTGTGTTTTATTCAGTGCTCAATAAGACCATCACTGCGTGATTTAACTGACAAAGCTGCGAAACAACGCTGCTCAATGCTCAGCAGTGGAAATCAAGCCGAGGTGCTTCCGCATTTGAGCCACTCTAGCGTCCTTTCAGCCAGAAAATTCAATGGTTCGTCGTATATACTTCTAGAAGATAGTGCAGTAGATAAAGTCCTATCACCACCTATTTGCTTCAGTTGTTACTGATAGTGTTTGCGAAATGTATCTTTGCTGTGTAAGACCTTATCATTATAGTGTGAATATCATTATATCATATTATTATAATGATATTATAATGACCATTATATTATTATATTCACTTATATATATATATATATATATATATATATATATATATATATATATATAATGGTCATTATATAATCAATATCATTATAATGTGAAACGTGATGCAATAATCCGCCAAATGGCAGTTTCCTCTCGGAACGGTGAAGGTGTATTGTTTAATCCATCCGACTATTATGCAGCAACGAAGCTCATTTAAGAACGACAATCTTATCTTAAGAAACCTGAAGTGTCCTCATTGAAAGGAGACAGTACACGGAAAATGTCAGTATGTTAGGAAAAAAGTTGAAACGTATATACAGGGTGACCCAAAAGCCAGTTAATATTTGAAAATTCAATACTTCACGGAATTATGCAGGCATACAGGTAAAAATCGACACAGCTGTTTGAAGTGACATGCGGTTGTATTGAAACCAAAAAAAATGGTGAACAAAATAAGCAACAGATGGCGCTGTACATAATACAAAAGCAATAACTAGCGTAGCAATTGATTTTTGGCAAAGATGATGATGTTTACAACGAATGCTCTACATGCCGGCCGTCATTGATCAACAATATCCGTAGTCGGGTGACAGTGGTGTAAACAGTATAGTACAGCACATTAGTAGGTATGGTGTGAAATTGCTGTCGGATGTTGTCTCTTAGCATCCGTAATAAGGTTGGACGATTGCGGTGGACTTGCAACTTCAGGTAACCCCAACAACCAAGTCACACGGGACTTGGGATGCCAAGCATGAAGGAAGTGGCGGATCAGCACGCAATCCTCTTCAACCAATTTGCGCTAGAGGTCTTCCACACGTGTAGCAAAATGAGATGGAGCGCTATCCTGCATAAAAGTCGTATCTTCCAGCACGTATTTATCAGCCACGGTGGTGATGATATGACTCTCTCATTACAGCTTATTTTATACACGATTCGCATGCAGCATCACTGACGTGTTGCTGTCCTGAGCCATTTGTTGGCCAGTTTTGTACTCGTTTTTACTTTCAATAAAACCCCATGTAATTTCAGGCATGAGTGACAGTTTTTACATTGCTAACTACATTATTCCGTGGATTAGTGCATTTTCAAATGTTAACGGACTTTCGGGTCCCCTTGTACAAGGATGCAAAGAACATTAAGATCTTTAATCGACGCACCGACGACGCGCCCATCTGAGACGAACACTCGTTCGGACTGAATAAGGATTGCAAAGGAAATCAGCTATGGCATTTTGAAAGAAATTATCCCGGCATTTGCCTTATGCGATTTAGGGAAACCATAAACACCTTGAATCTGTATGATCAGACAAGGAACTGAAACACGGTCATTCCCTCATACTCATTGCCGGCCATTCAAACTGCAACGCCATGAAGACATGTAATGTACCTAATTATTATTATTATTTTCTTTTCTTTTCTTTCCTCCCTCGTTCTTTTCCTTATATACAGGGTGATCAAAAAGTCAGTATAAATTTGAAAACTTAATAAACCACGGAATAATGTAGATAGATAGGTAAAAATTTACACACATGCTTGGAATGGCATGGGGTTTTATTAGAACCGAAAAAGAAAACAAACTTCAGAAAATGTACGACAGATGGCGCTGGACAGCACAACGTCAGTAACTGCTACCGTGACGGGTGAGAGGTACGACGATATGTTACAGAATCGCATCATCCCTAGTCTGGCTGATAAACACCTGCTGGAACATACGATGTTTATGCAGGATGGCGCTCCACCTCATATTGCTAGACGCGTGAAAGATCTCTTGCGTGCTTCGTTTGGTGATGATCGTGTGCTCAGCTGCCACTTTCGTCATGCTAGGCCTCCCAGGTTCCCAGAACTAAGTCCGTGCGATTATTGGCTTTGGGGTTACCTGAAGTTGCAAGTGTAGCATAATCGACCGACATCTCTAGGGATGCTGAAAGACAACATCCGACGCCAATGCCTCACCATAACTCCGGACATGTTTTACAGAGCTGTTCACAACATTATTCCTCGACTACAGCTATTGTTGAGGAATGATGGTGGGCATATTGAACATTTCCTGTAAAGAACATCATCTTTGCTTTGTCTTACTTTGCTATGCTAATTATTGCTATTCTGATCAGGTGAAGCGCCTTCTGTCGGAGATTTTTGAACTTTTGTATTTTATTTATTTATTTATTTATGTGTCCTAATAAAACCCCATGTCATTTCCAAGCATATGTGTCAATTTGTACCTCTCTATCTGCATTATACCGTGATTTATTCAGTTTTCAAATTTGTACTGACTTTTTGATCACCCGGTATACTCGTATTTGAGAATGCACTAATCCAAGGAATAATGTAGGTGGAGATGTAAAAACTGTCACTCATGCCTGAAATTACATGGTGCTATATATATATATATATATATATATATATATATATATATATATATATATATATATATATATATATATATTTGTGGATCACGTAAAGCTTCTACAGTTCTTCCTGCGTTTTTTTCCATGAGACCTTCATTTTTTTCGCGCATGGCTTTCCTTCTTTCATCTGTCCACTTTGTACTGGTCTTTTGGGCTCTTCCCTCTAGCTGGACTTTCCACTTGTCTATTTTGCTTCTGTAGATGCTACGGTCTGCAGTATCCTGAATCGTGAGTTGAGCATCAGTAAGGTCTCTTCGTACTTGTTCGGTCCATGTCATACCTTTAAGGTTTTCAGTGGCTGTGAGTATCTGGCGTGTGAGTCTATACTCAGGGAGTCTGTGTATGTGTCCATAGAATTTAAGGCGTCTTTTTCTAATGTCAGCAGCAATATTTGAAATTTCCTCTGTAGTTTTGTTGGTTTGCAGTCTATATCCGCTTCAGTTTTTCGTGATCCAAGGATTTTCCTAATGATCTTTCGTTCTTTTTGTAGATTTTGTTATAGTATCTTGGTATACAGTGACAAGGTTTCTGCTGTTTATAGCACCTCGGGTTTAATGACAGTGCTGTAGTGCCTGACTTTTGCATGCATGGACATGCACTTTTTGTTGTAAAGTTGATGTGTTCGACTGTAGGCTCTCTTTAGTTTCTTTGCTCGAGTTTCTTGAGATTTTTTTTCTAGTCCAGTTGGTTCCAAAGGTTCCCCCAGGTATTTAAAATGTGGAACTCTGTTTATCCGTCCATATTTTGTGGTGAGATTCTGTATGTTTAAGAGTGTACACACAAACTTCGTTTTCTCAAAATAAATTTGCAAGCCAACCCTCTCGGCGCTTTCCTTCAGTATTTCTATTTGATGTATTGCATTTTGTTCACTGTCTGTCAAAGTTGCATGGTCATCAACAAATGCTAGGTAGGTGACTTCAGTTTTCTTTCCAATCTTCATTGGTTTCCATGGGCCACGTTTTCTAAGCTCGCTCTCCAATTCCCTTATGACATTGTCCAAAACGATACTGAACAGTCTTGGAGATAGACCGTCTCCTCGTCTTAATCCTGTTCTGACCTCAAAATATTTCGAGATTCCCCCCATGAATTTTACTTTAGAGGTTGTGTTGGAGAGTGTCTGTTAAATGAGCTTACGTGTTTCCTAGTAAAGTCCGAGTCCTGTTAAGAGTGTTGACAAGGGATTTACGGTAGACTGAGTTATACGCCTTCTTGAAGTCGACTAATCTACGTTTGGTGGGCTTATGTCTAATAGCTCTGTATTTCAACGTTGTTTCTAAATTAAAAATTTGTTCAGGGCAGGAACGTCCGGGTCGGAAACCCGCTTGATACTCAACAATCTTGTACTCAATTTGTTCCTGTGTTCTCTGCAATGGGCATGAAGATAAGATCTTGTACGTGACTGGTAGTAGTAAAATGCCTCGGTAATTGTTGACATCCGTTCTGTCTCCTTTTTTGTGCGAGGGGTGGATAAGTGCACACTTTCAATCGTCAGGAAATTCTTCTGTTGTCCAAATTTATTTGATAATTTCCGTGAGCTCCACGAGTGATTTAGGACCTAAATTTTTCAGTAGTCCTGCTACTATATTTTCACCAGCCGCTTTGTTGTTTTTGAGATGGTGGACGTGCTCGAGAATTTCTTCTTTTGAGGGTGGTATTGAGCCTTGGTTGGTTCAATAATTGGGAATCTTTCTGTGGGTTATAGACAATTTAGTAAATTGGCTAAGTAAACTGCGAGTTCTTTGCAGTTTTCGTCATTAGTAAGTGCTAATTTTCCATTTTGTTTTTTAAAGCAGAGATTTTGTGGTGTGTATCCTCCTTTCCTATTTGGGAATGTCCTGTAGAAATCTCTTATACTGTAATTCTGAAAGTCACTCTCCAGTTGTTCGTGTAGGTATTTTGGTTTGTCTGATGGTATATATATATATATATATATATACTGCAGCGCCAGAACCGCTAGACCACCGCGGCCGGCAGGAAATAGTTCAAATGGCTCTAAGCACTATGAGATTTAACATCTGAGGTCATCAGTCCCATAGACTTAGAACTACTTAAACCTAATTAACCTAAGGACATCACACACATCCATGCCCGAAGCAGGATTCGAACCTGCGACCGTAGCAGCGCGGTTCCGGACTGGAGCGCCTAGAACGGCTAGGCCACAGCGGCTGACGGAAATAGTTCACAAAAGCAATGTAAATATTAGTGAGACACACATTTTGACACAGCTCATGCATCTAATAACACAACAGTTTGCACAGAAAAATCAGGTATTTAATGATTACATGAATAGTATTAGTCGACAGTTCAGTGAGGTGAGCAAAACTATACGCACTGAATTATCCGGCAAGTTCACATAACTCGGTAAACAACTAAAACCTTAATTACCGACATGTCCAACAGTAACGGAAAAAGTAACATCTGTAACCTATAAACAGGAACAACTTGCAGGTAAGTTACAAAACCTTAGTGAAGCATATTCTCAAATTCAGGAGAAGAAATCCCAAGTGGATGCGTCGGTAAAAAAATGTGACGAACGCAGTCAGCGAGCTGCAAGACTTATGCAAAAACCTACCTACAGAAATACCCAATCTGAGTCTAAGAATGGATCAGTTAAGTTTAGAATCAGAGAGATAAGTTATGTGCAGATGCAAAGGAAATAACTGAAAAAGATGCTGGATGCTGGATAAGGGCAGCACCCTTGCTGAAAAGGTAGTGTCAGAATGCAAAATTTATGTAGATAGTGTAGAAGAAGCTCTAAAAGAGAAAGAAAGTCAACTTCTAGCTAAAACAGATTCGGGTTTGAAGGAAGCAGAGGAGAGGTTAGAAGATAGTGATGCTAAAACTACTGTCATTCCAAAACAACATATGACAGGAAACAAACCTATGCTTTTAGACAAGTTAGATACCTTCCCTGGTTACCCACAATACGGAGTTAGCCCGTCAAAGGAAAATAGCGAAGGTTGCACAATGCAACAACACTTGCCTGCAGTACCTGTCGAGCAAGCGCAGTTGCCATGCGCTATGTCACAAGCGAACGTAAACACACCTGTCACTGACAGCGCAGCTTGTTTGTCAACATTGCTTGCAGATGAGGGATAACTTAGGTATCGAAAATTTTCGTTTACTTCTGGAGGGAAAAGAACACACCATGTGATCTTTATCAGAGCATTTCGAAATGTTTTACCTCGTACATGGACCGAAGCCCATAAAATTAGATTTGTTGTTGGATACACACAGGGTTACGTTTGGCTATGGGCTACGAACATGGAGGAATGTTGCCACTATTAAGAACAGTCTGAGAGAGCATTTCTGGGTAAGTATTGGTCTAAGGCCATACAAGAGAGGCTCATACGAGAAGTATTCAACCCAGCTCCGTTCAATAGCAAGTATGGAAGCTTAAGGGGCTATTCTGAAAAATATTTGAATAAAACCAGATACTGGACGAACCCGGTATCTCAAGTAGACGTGCTGAAAATTTTGAAAAGCCGTCTTGCTGCCCACATTAGGGAAAAACTCATTACCATTCCGAAAAACGACATTGAATACTTTCTATCTGTGCTGGACTCAATAGATTTAATATACGAAGAGAGACCGGTACAACCGAAGCCTGTTAATACGCCGATAGCGACAAAGAGATTTACGGACCAACAAGTAAACAACGAATTCATAGTACAACACAGATGTAACCTTACCTCAAACAGACCTATGTTATTGGTAACGGTAATCACAACGGCAATGGAGAAAGCAGTAAATACAAAGGTGGATATAAAAGAAATGGGCAACAATTTAGCAAAAGCAATTTCAATGGGCGAGTAGCCAATGGCCAGCCTGTACAATATGTACAGACACAAGGTACCGGCAATAATCAGCCGATCGCTTGGCAAACGCAAGACAACAACAGACAACCGAATAACCCACAGACAGCGAAAGTCGGCCAGCAAAGTAATACACATATGTCGACTAACACGCAGAGGCAAAGAGAATTTCAGTCGAGAGCCTCTCAGGAGACTAATTGGCGTAACCAAATACCAATGGTCAACATAGTGGAAGTTAACTTCTAACACAGAGATCGATGCCACCGTGACGACGGAAAACTTGAACCGGTCACGATAGGCCCCCGTTCTGTAACCTTGGAGGGGAGCGGGGGCAGAGCGGTAATGAAGTGAGAGATGATCTGTATCAAGGTAATAAGGGTACGCAGAAAAATGTGATGTCAGAGATTATCTGTATGAAGGTGATAAGGGTACGCAGAAAAATGTGATGTCAGAGATTATCTGTATCAAGGTAATAAGGGTATGCAAAAAAACATGACAGAGATCAAGGTACAAGCTACTATTAAAGCCAAAATATTTGACCTTGATGTACCCATTGTGCTTGACACAGGTGGTACGACTAATTTGATGTCACAGTGATTCTTTCAAGAACAGAAGAAACGTGGGCGTATACCCACACTGCCAGTGCTAAATTTGCAAGATACAAACTGCCACTGGTCAGAAATAGAAAGCAGTCAATATACAAGCCTTCATTCTCATACAGCCGGCCGCTGGTGGCCGAGCGGTTCTGGCGCTACAGTCTGGAACCGCGCGACCGCTACGGTCGCAGGTTCGAATCCTGCCTCGGGCGTGGATGTGTGTGTTGTCCTTAGGTTAGTTAGGTTTAAGTAGTTCTAAGTTCTAGGGGACTTATGACCTCAGTAGTTGAGTCCCATAGTGCTCAGAGCCATTCTCATACAATTAGGACAGTTTTCTGTACGATGCAATTTTTTGATAGTAGAGAAATTAATAGTTGATTATTTGATCGGTATGGATACATTTAGGACATACCAAGTAGGAATTGATATAGTCATCAGCAGAAGAAATAAACGTCGACACAATAAGCACAAAGGCAAGTGAATCAAAGTGCTTGTCTAAAGAACAACAAGCGGAACTTAGCGAACTGATACTTGCTTATATACATGTATTTGAAAAAAGACCGAGTATTATTAAGGATTTCGTATAGAAAATGGAAGTATATGTTCACGAAACTTTTTCTACCTCATACCCTATACCATGGACAAAGAGGGAAGCAGTAAGAAAAGAGATTCACAAGATGTCTGAATGGGACATAATACAACCATCATTTCCCCCTGGTTGTAGTTCTACCTTGGCTGTCAGTAAGCCAGATAGTAAGGCGCGCTTTGTCCTCCACGCACGTAACATTAATAAGATTATTGTACCAGTCCGAACACGTCCAGACAATTTAGAGGAACAGCTTATGAAATTCTACAATGCTAAATTTCTCACTATAATCGACCTCCGGTGTTCATATTGGCAAATAAAATTACATGAATAAAGCCGGAAGTATACCGCCTTCGTATGTGGGGGCAGGAGCTTCAAATGTCAAGTAGTACCTTTTGGATTGAACGTAAGTGCAGATGTATTTATCTCTGCACTTGACAAAGTGCTAGGACCCGAACTTTTGAATAAGGTAACAGTATACGTGGACAACCTTTTAGTCGTTACATCCGCTTGGGTAGAACATTTAAGAGTAATTCAACAAGTACTGAGCCATTTTTCCGTATGTGGAGTAACAGCAAATTACAAGAAATCTAATTTCGGACAAGAAAAGGTAAAATTTTTAGGACACATAATCTCTTCGGAAGGCATACTGTTAGGACCAGTGTCATTTTTCAGGAAATCCATCCCTAACCAACTTATGAACAGTGACGCTCTACTCAATCCTCTCCGGAAAAACAGACCTTGGGTGTGGGACAAGCAATGTCAAACCAATTTCGAACACATCAAGCGATCCCTATTAAATGCTAATATTTTATCTCAACCAGACATGAAGAAAGATTTTTGTTTATGCACCGACGCGTTTTCTCACGGTCTGGGTGCATGCCTTTTTCAAATGGTAGAAGAAGAGGGAAATCTCATCCCTAAAGTAACTGGCTTCGCCAGTCTCACGTTATCCGAAGCTGAATGTTCATATTCAGTCACGGAGTTACAGGGTTTGGCTGTAATTTCGTCCTTTAATAAGTTTGAATGTTTCCTTTGGGGTAAACACACAAAAATATACTGGGACCATCAGTCCCTATCGTTTTTGTTAACTTGTAAATTGCTACATCGATGGATAGCCAGGTGATGTACGTATCTTCAAGAATTCGATTCTGAAATAGTATACATAAAAGGAAACCAAAACATCATAGCTGATTCCCTTTCTCAACTACCACAAGGCTTAGAGGAATTCAACAAACTTTTAGAGCAGGAAGGTGAAATAAGAGCTATGTTGATGGAGGACAAAACACTCCGACAATACTATGTCCACATGTGCAAACATGGAGCAATTACAGTAGGAAGACACACACTGGAGTAAGGTAAGAGCAAAACTTCCACACAACGGCGATGAAAAATTAAAAAGGTTTTTCACTGTTCACAAAGGTGTTCTGTTCCATAGGAAACCTCCCAAGCTACAGAAATGGCGCGTCTGTTTGCCGGAGGAATATGTGGATGATTTTATCTTTTACACACACAATACTTGGGACCATTATGACACTGCAAAATGCACTGATAAAATAACTAAATATTGTCATATCCCCAACCTTAGAAGAAGAGTACAGCAGGTGGTAAGAAAGTTTTTTTTTTTGCCAGAAAGCAAAACATTCTAACATCTCGAAACAGATAGAACTACAACCCATTGTGGCTAAGAAACCTCCAGAAAAGGTATCATTAGATGTGGCTCTACCCTACACCAGAGGTAAAGGGGGAGTAAAATATATAGTAGGCCTGTACGACATTTTCACTAAATACGTAAAACTATATGCAGCACAGAAATTTACAGCCAGTTCAATTATAAGACGAATTAAAGGGGATTATTTTCCAAGAGTAGGAAAACCATAAGTCATACTAACAGATAATGCCTCATATTTTGTGGGATGTAAATGGAAAGAGTTTGTAGATTCCAACCGAATCAAACAGATTTTAGTATCCAAATTTCATCCCGAAGCGTCCCCCATAGAAAGGGTGTTTAAGGAATTCATCAGGTTTGTGAGGACCTATATACCTCGTAAACGTACAAAGTGGATTGAATATGTCACTCCTTTCTTACAAGTTATTAACAACCTTCCCCATACATCAACTGTATTTACACCAAATGAGCTGATGTTCAATTTCAAAGAGGTAGACGAATGGGAAAAACCTTTACCCAAGATACCGATACCGGAGTTATCAGTGGATGATAAAATACGATAAGCAGTAATCAACTTTGAAACCTGGGCTAAATATAGGAAAGGAATTTACGACTGAAAGCTGAATCGTACAACACAGTTTCACGCAGGACAAAAGATGTTACTTAGAACACATTCCAAATCCACAAAAATTGGAAAATTGAACCGTAATTGGCAATTACTATACACCGGACCATACATGATAACCAAAATCCCCTACCCGGGAGCATACAGATTGGCACACGCAAATACGAGTAAAGACAATGGGCCTTCACCCACGCAAAGACTTGACAACGTTTTTATATTGAAGAAGGGCTGTATACCCTCTAAGTTGTTCATATGTATAATAATATTAGAATTAAGATGCTGGAAAATCACATTCCAGAATTTATGTTGTTACTTGATAAGGAAAATTTCACTTTTATGTGTCTGGAGATAACGATACTTTAAACACAACGCTTCTCCCTGCGCGTAGCCTAGATGTAAATGAATAAAAGAACTTGTGAAACGCACGGTAGCGCGCACTGCAATACACAACTCGCCGCGCCGTTAGTGGTAACAGAGTGACGCAGCGCGTGCGCATTAGGGAGAAAGCTAGTCAACAAACCGTAAGCGCGTGTGCGCCAGACACAGCTGAATGTGTTGGAGCACCCAAAACAAACAAACCCTATGAGGTACGGCGTGCACCAGCATTTTTAAAGCCTATTGCGTAAACTGGGACATAAAAAATTAAGCGAGGGTCTATACTACAAATACGACTATCTACACAATACACACAAACAAAGATAAGCTAAGAGATAATAAACACGGAAGGGGATCCTAAACTACGAAAAATTTACTAACTTACGCTACTACGTACATTATATCTATATAGTTACAAATTTAAGTACTGAGTGTACACGAACTAATTATAATTGAAGGAACGGGAAACTCTTGCTGCAGGAAAACAAACGAGTACAATATAAGCGACAAGCTGAATAAGAGGTCACACCACGCATGTAATACACTTTATCTTTCAGATTTATGAGGTATGTAGACACACACACATGACATTAAATGAGGTTGTAATAGCACGACTGCACACTGAAGTAAATGAATACATGGTTGAATACATGGAAGAGGTATTAGTGACCATCGATCGAGTCATCTATGAAGATTTAGTTTTAAGTTAGTATTAAGTTTTTTTCTTCCAGGGAACGATGCATCGACACGTCCTAAAATGAAGAAGGATGAATGCTTGTCGAGTGTTAGGTACCATATATACATAAGAAAGGACCGCACCGCAAGTGAATCTAGTTGTAAGTTGATCTGTATGAATGTGATAGTGTGAAGATACGTGTAGAAGAATGCATTTGCAGTGCGTCGCATATCATGATGCTGAGCTAAGGTCGAGCACTACCAAATAATCAAGGGGTCGAAACCTAACTAATGTGAGCGTCGACTGCTCATGAAAGCGTCATTTATATTGAATTTTTTTGCACCTTTGTTATTTATGTAAACACTATTTTAAGTTCATTGTACAGTCGTTAACAAAACGAGCGAGACCCCTCGCCTTTTCGTTATGCTGATCCGCACAGCTTGAAAGTCTTCTACACAGCATAACAGGAAAGGCTACCAACATACTATGCACAGGCGTGAAATTGACAAACTATCCGAATTTTCTCGAACTGTTTTCAATCACGTGTGTGACTATATTAATGCTGATTAGTGTATTAAACACAACACTTAAATATAAGATCTAAATGAAAGAAAAAACGCTAATTAGTATGAACTGTACAAACAAAAATGAATTTCAGCTTACGAGAGAACATAACTGTTTTAGTAAGACAAAGTACCAAAGATCGTTACGAATTAGCAAAACGGGTTTTAACGGCTGGGTAGACAGATAGACTGTGAAGAAAGTGAGACTAGTAGGGTCACCTCTTTAGGTGACGAAATCCTAACAACGAAAATAGCTACGACAGTTACTGCAGATGAGGGCCGCATAAATAATTCCCCCTACTCTTTATTGGAAATGTTCTAGTTGCAGTCGATACATAAGGATATTACTCTTAGATATCCTTTCGATCCAAGTCACGTTTACAGGAATGCAAATAAAATCCATTTGCCTATACACGTGGTAATTCAGATCCCAGTATTAATGCCACCGCGCTTTAGAAGTGCGAACATTCCCATTGCTAGGTAGCTTAAGAAACACTTCGGCTAATGAACGTTTTCGGGCTGTGGCGAGTCTAATGGAGAATTCGAAACATTGTAGAATACGTTTGGCAGCTATGTAGCCGTTTATTTCCTGGGATGGAGCACAATTATCATACTAAATTTACTCGCTTAATAGCAGTATTTTGTTATTTCGATAAACATCACGAATGTTTGTCACATAATCGGTGACATAAAGGTAGAATTTTTTTTTTTTTTTTTTTTAGTCCAGAAAGCTCTGTGCAACAGAAACTGCAGATCATTTTGCCATTTTCATTGCGAAATTGCCGGCTTATTCAAGTCTGGAGTAATAACAGAGGGTTGTTTGATTGGGTTGTCTGCTAGCGTAGTGAAAGGTGTTTGCTACTGCAAGGTAGGTCTGGTTTTTTTCGGTTCTAATCTCGATGGAGGCAGATAGACTATCAGGAAAGCAATTTTAAGAAATTCTCGCGCCCCCAATACGTTTTATTGCTACCTTTATTCTGTACCGGCGTCCTGTGGATGTAAATATGAAGATCTTGTAGAATTTCATACTTCTTACTGATCACTTTTTCCGCTTCTGTCAATAGTTGATTTGACTTATGTGTGGTACTGAATGATTTTTAACTGAACTTCATTATGAATCTTCACGCATTGCTAAATTTGTACACTTTCATGGTAGGTCAGCAACGGTAATGCAGTATGACTGGTCTGAACGTTGACACAGACCGTTTCGCAGCCGAATGCACATAATGTTTTGCTAATTCGTAACGATCTGGGGTACTTTGTCTTACTATAATAGTTATGTTATCTCGACAAGCTGAAATTCATTTTTATTAGTACAGTTCATACTAATTAGCGTTTCTTCTTTCATTTACGTCTTATATTTACTTGTTGTGTTTAACACACTAATCAGCATTAATATAGTCATACACATGATTGAAAGCAGTTTGACAAAGTTAGGATAGTTTGTCAATTTCACGCCTGTGCATAGTATGTTGGTAGCACTTCGTCGCCTTGCCTGTTGTGCTGTGTAGCAGACTTTAAAGTTGTGCTGATCAGCATAACGAAAAGCGGAGGGGTCTCGCTCGTTTTGTCCACAACTGTACATGACATATAGTGTTGAATACAACTCGGTATACCTCAGCGTATGTAATGATTATCCTTTATACAACGAACATAACAAGTAAATATTGAGCTGCACCTTAAACACGATTAGTATCGCCAGGTTTGCTTATGTTCATAAACAGCAAACTATTTTGTTCCGAGGATCACACTTAAGTCTAGTGACGAGACGTAACTGAGCACATAAATGACTTTCCGTGAAATTTCTTGACCCCTGTAGTGTGTAGATTCTTCGTGGAGAATGCTAGAGAGGTGACGCCACGCGTAGTTATTTAAGCAACGCGTAGAATCTGTTGTGGCGACTATTGTTTACTTCTTTGAAAATGATAAATATGCTTCGACAAGAAGTCACTGTAAATTGAAATGAAATGTATGTGAATTTATACCATAAAGGAAAAAAGAATCTATTATTGTATGAATGTTATGCAAAGTATGTAAAAGCAAACGAGAGTAAAAAGTGTACTCATATAATTGGAATTGAACAATGTAACGAAATTATAATTTAACAAACTGTACTAAAACAAAATGACAATCAGACTACAATGTATATAAGTAGTGAAAATGCCATGTCAGCAAATGAATACGATAAGTTTATTCTTGTAGTTGTTTTTTGTTTTTTTTTGTTTTTTTTTTTTACATGGATAGTATGTGGAAAGGACACTACAGAAATTTTGTGTAATGCAACGGTATGAAAGGTGCTCAAAAACAAAGCGAAAAACATACGAAACCTGCCTGCAAAGTGTTAAGTATGCATGTGAGATATGTGGGTGAGCGCGTTATGAACTAAAAACGACAATACTTCGTGTAATATGAATTTCCTGTGCTCGATAACGTCGTACAAGCGGCAAGAAACTTAACTTGTCGGCGGATGTCGGATGTACGGCAGTGAAAAGTGCGAGCGGTGAGTTGAAATACATTCCTCGGGCAGCTGGTATGGAAACCAGTTGTCAACGCATCGAAGATTTCACAAAGGATCACGCCGCTGAACACTTGCTTCAGGCATTTGTGAAGTGAAGATTATATGAACGCACGACACGGGCACTCTGACTTTGTATTAAACACGTGAACGCGAGCAGGGACGGTAACGGACGTCGAGCTGCGCGCACATGCTTCGCAAGCTAAACACTGGGCAGGTACTGACTGACAGTAATGGGACTATGCACTTACAGCAAGCACTTTGTCATGGAGGAAAACTTATGTATGTATGTGTTAAAGGAGCTGACATGCCTATATAAACTGATAAACGTATAGGATAACTCAAATGGCCGAAAAATAAAAGCTATGCCCATACCGCCCAGAGATATCAACCCATAAAAAGAGAAATAAGTTCAGACACTGTGCACCTCCGTATGACGTCAGTGCACAGTGGGGGGCAATTGTAATGTATCACATTATTATTATTATTATATCTTTTCTCCCTCGTTCAGTTCTTATATATATTTGTACCATAGACAACATTGGCATAGAAACAAAACAAGTAGAGATATTCTCTTCAATGTTTTAATTTCTTTATAGTCATCTGTTTGTCTCTCGGGAGGACGTATGAAGAGTTCCGCCGCATTAATATTGTTCAAAAATGTGTATTCAAATAGGACATTGAAGAAGTATTATAAACGTTATTTGGGAGGCGAAATTTATTAAAAACCCATCTGTTCGTTATTCCGCGGCGCGCCGAGAATCCTGCATAAAAAGGATCGAAGCAATCAAGAGGAATTCGCGTGAGCTGAGGAGGGGCGACCGTCATAACCATCTCTACGCACGATGGCGATAACGAGAAGTACGTAAATTTAAATGTCGAATGTTGATCTTAAATGAACTGAATATTGAAGTTCTGTTAATATTAGTGGCAGTTAAAGTTCACTCAGGATATATGTACCTTCCAATTTCTTTCAATTATTCTTTCAAAAATTCCCTTTTAATTATTTAAGCAGCAGTTTTTAATCAATTTTCATTATATATTACATTCCCCCCCACCCCAATCTATTCAGACAGAATGCAACAAACGTCAGATTGGTATGAAGTGTCCCACACTCTCGAATATACAAATGATTAGCATTCCAAAATGAACAGTACAAAGCAGATAGAAATATCGCCATATACACCCATACATATTAGAAAGACGGACTTAAGTAAATATGTGTGAATGTATATATGTATGTAGGAATGTTCTACATCTATTTCTAAACCGTTGAACCGATTTCAAACAAACTTGGTACAAATATCACTCACTGGCTGGAAACAGTCGCTGAGGAGATAAGAACAACCTACTATCAAAGGGGTGGGGGTGGGCGTGGGGATGAAAAATTAGCGTAGCTCACAAAGAACAAATAGGCAGACTGTATTGGTCCAGTGTTTGAGAATGAGAGCATTTAGTGACTTGCAACCAATTTTAAACAACTTCTCATGGTTGGGATTCACAGTCATATAATATTTCTTAAAAGACATCATAGTCGCCGTTGACGGTATAAACTATTTATTGTTACTATGTATTACAATTTCAACCTTATGGCGCCGGCCGCGGTGGTCTAGCGGTTCTAGGCGCTCAGTCCGGAACCGCGCAACTGTTACGGTCGCAGGTTCGAATCCTGCCTCGGGCATGGATGTGTGTGATGTCCTTAGGTTAGTTAGGTTTAAGTAGTTCTAAGTTCTAGGGGACTGATGACCATAGATGTTAAGTCCCATAGTGCTCAGAGCCATTTGAACCATTTTCAACCTTATGGCCATTTTCAAGTAACACTGCAAAATTTACATTCTGTCAGAATATAAAACTATCTGTATTTTGACGACGACATGTACTCATGTCAGATAGTTTTATATTCTGACAGAATGTAACTTTTGCAATGTTACTTGACAATGGCCATAAGACCGAAATTGCAATAGTAACAACAAATATTTTATACAATCAACGGCGACTATGATGTCTTTTAAGAAATTGTAAACAAACTTTTAAACATCAGGTTACCTTCCATTGGGAAAGCTGTTGCACTCAGCGACTGTTATATTGACATGTAAATTGTAGATTTCAGCGATCAGTTGTCCTTTCTAAATTTTATTGGCAGAGCTAGATTTCAGCTAGAAGCTAGCCATTCTCCATGCACTATTATTTATTCTCAATGCATGTAATGCCTGTTGGTCGGACTTCATCCACAGTTCATTAAATACAACTTTTAATATTACTTTTAAATAACCTTTCTCGCTGACAATCCCCGCGAAATGATGAAAGGAAAAAAAAAGGATTATCGCGTTCTACATTTTCACTATTCACGCAGTAAAACTGCCGCTTCAAGCATAACTTACTACTTCTTCACTACTAACTGTATTCGTAACACATTTTGCAGACAGCGTTCACATATTCCACTGAATGTATCAGCAAAATTATGTCATTGTACGGACATGAGGTCAAAAACACTGAGACCAGTGTAAAAATAGCCGCATCATGCATATTTTTTTAAATTTATTATGTCTTTTGTACTAATTCTATTCGTAACTCATTTCGCAGACAGTATCCACATAAGCTATTGAATGTACTTACCAAAGTATATCATTGTGTGACATATAGGTCAGGAAATCTGACGCATAAACACTAATCTGCGTGAAAAGAAACTACAGGGCGAATTTTAATCCAAAAAATGCTCCTCCTAAACACCTGGATCGATTTCAGTCAAACTTGGTACACATATTACTCCCTATCTGGAAAGAAATGCTGTAGCGGTAAGAACTTTTGGTGAAACAAGCACTCTACCATTTGAGAGATACAGAGACGAGCGAGTGTGCCGGGACTTACCCCTGTTCACTGCACCATAATTTAAGAATGGAATTTAAAGCTAAAGTTGCTGTTACAAACTTTGTCAGCATGTGTTTCAGTATATTAATGTTTAAACGGTCAAATATCAGTTGATCAGATGAATATTTGTCGCTAAATACATAGTTTTAAGAAAAAAGTAAGTGGCGCTAAATAGTAAAGCTAGGAACCCAAAAATTATTCATAATGTGCAGATGTATGTCAAAATTAACTGGTACAAGTCTCAACATAATTAAAGCAATATTTTGTCAGAGTCCACTTTATAAGAAAAATTGAACGAGCTATATATTAGAAATAGAAATATGAAAATTTGTATGAAGCTTCAGTTTAGTATAAAAACATTAATTATGTAACCCCACTGAGCTACCTCTAATAGTTTTCGAGTAACTTCCTGAAAACTAAATTTGTACCAAATACTCCTTATGTGTAGTAGATTAAGTATCTGTTATACACTCCTGGAAATGGAAAAAAGAACACATTGACACCGGTGTGTCAGACCCACCATACTTGCTCCGGACACTGCGAGAGGGCTGTACAAGCAATGATCACACGCACGGCACAGCGGACACACCAGGAACCGCGGTGTTGGCCGTCGAATGGCGCTAGCTGCGCAGCATTTGTGCACCGCCGCCGTCAGTGTCAGCCAGTTTGCCGTGGCATACGGAGCTCCATCGCAGTCTTTAACACTGGTAGCATGCCGCGACAGCGTGGACGTGAACCGTATGTGCAGTTGACGGACTTTGAGCGAGGGCGTATAGTGGGCATGCGGGAGGCCGGGTGGACGTACCGCCGAATTGCTCAACACGTGGGGCGTGAGGTCTCCGCAGTACATCGATGTTGTCGCCAGTGGTCGGCGGAAGGTGCACGTGCCCGTCGACCTGGGACCGGACCGCAGCGACGCACGGATGCACGCCAAGACCGTAGGATCCTACGCAGTGCCGTAGGGGACCGCACCGCCACGTCCCAGCAAATTAGGGACACTGTTGCTCCTGGGGTATCGGCGAGAACCATTCGCAACCGTCTCCATGAAGCTGGGCTACGGTCCCGCACACCGTTAGGCCGTCTTCCGCTCACGCCCCAACATCGTGCAGCCCGCCTCCAGTGGTGTCGCGACAGGCGTGAATGGAGGGACGAATGGAGACGTGTCGTCTTCAGCGATGAGAGTTGCTGCTGCCTTGGTGCCAATGATGGTCGTATGCGTGTTTGGCGCCGTGCAGGTGAGCGCCACAATCAGGACTGCATACGACCGAGGCACACAGGGCCAACACCCGGCATCATGGTGTGGGGAGCGATCTCCTACACTGGCCGTACACCACTGGTGATCGTCGAGGGGACACTGAATAGTGCACGGTACATCCAAACCGTCATCGAACCCATCGTTCTACCATACCTATACCGGCAAGGGAACTTGCTGTTCCAACAGGACAATGCACGTCCGCATGTATCCCGTGCCACCCAACGTGCTCTAGAAGGTGTAAGTCAACTACCCTGGCCAGCAAGATCTCCGGATCTGTCCCCCATTGAGCATGTTTGGGACTGGATGAAGCGTCGTCTCACGCGGTCTGCACGTCCAGCACGAACGCTGGTCCAACTGAGGCGCCAGGTGGAAATGGCATGGCAAGCCGTTCCACAGGACTACATCCAGCATCTCTACGATCGTCTCCATGGTAGAATAGCAGCCTGCATTGCTGCGAAAGGTGGATATACACTGTACTAGTGCCGACATTGTGCATGCTCTGTTGCCTGTGTCTATGTGCCTGTGGTTCTGTCAGTGTGATCATGTGATGTATCTGACCCCAGGAATGTGTCAATAAAGTTTCCCCTTCCTGGGACAATGAATTCACGGTGTTCTTATTTCAATTTCCAGGAGTGTATTAATGCAAGAAAGTTCTGATTACAGCACGTAATGAAACCTATTAAACAATATACCTATAGCAAATTTCAAGTCCTACATGTGAAAAATAACAAATACAAGGTCTCTTAAAGTTGTAGTTCGGGGTTCATGTTCTACTGTCAGTTCTGTTCTAAAAATACTAGACGACAAAGTTTATATGTAGGCGAGTTAAAAAGTTTTCCGTGATTTTAACCAACGTAACTACATTCATCTACAAATTACGAAAATTCAAATGTAATATACAACCATGTTATAAAATATTATGGGTCTGAGAAAGCGACCGTTTAGAGGATGCTACCTTGGGCTTAGAGCGGATGACAGCAGATGTTCCCTTGGCTCCGCTGCGCCCGTATATAAATACAGCCCGAGACGCAAGACTAGTCTTCACTTCGCACCCAGCTACCGAATGGTATGGTCCACATCAGTCAAAAGCCGGAGTACGCGCTGTCTCGGACGACGTCAGAGCCAGACCGCAACTAAACTCTTGTCCTCAGGACAAATAGGAAGTGAAATCGCGAGGACTGCACACCGTCCTGGGGCGCTTGGATTTCACGGAAGTAAATGTATGTGTGCCGCCCGTAATGTTAATAAATCCGCGTGGCAAGTGGTAATATTTATTGTTCACTTTTGTGGCGAGCAATTAGTTTGATTATCAGAAGTCAGGGTCAAAGACAATTTAATAGGAACTTACCGTAGAGGTCGCCTCTGAATTGCTCATAGTGCTGTTTAGGATAGAGAGATTTATTCTTACTATTAACATCATGAATACTACAATGTTGTGCGTGTGGAACTTTATCAAATATTTCTATCAATTACAACTCAAAATATTCATAATCACAGTACTGAACCCGTTGAGGAAATAGAGAATAGAAACATTTCTTTCAGTAGTTTGGACATGAATGTGGACTTGCAGACTGGGAACTGTGGTCAGTATGTTCTCCATCGCTTTCTGGCTGACCACAGAAATAGTTTCCAGGCTCTCGTAAAAGATGACGATTAATTTTTTCCTATTATCCACTTATTACTATTATTATTATTATTATTACTAACTCACCGTCTCACACAAGGTGCATCGGCTGGGAAATTCAACAGTGAAAGTAATCGGTAGAAACAACGAACTCGGTAGGCACTAACAGGATACCGAAGTCAAACAGGCAGAAACCAGTGCGAGAACAGTGCTAATATTTACTCGCGATTGCGGTAAATTAACTGAGAGTGTCAGCCACAGTAACCTTGATCGTGACGGAAGGAGGGAAGAAGAAGATACTAGATCGCGGTTGCCAGCTGCACTGAGGTCAGGTGAAGACGGTGCGTCACACGGAGCTGCGTGGACCTGCGAGACACCTGCAAGTTGCTGCGCGTGCTCACCGGTGACCAGACCCCCCCTGGCGTTACTGCAGTAGGCGATACTCGCCGCCATCCTCACCACAACAGCTACTGGTGCTGCCTGCATTACGTCCCGACGCGTCGCATCACGTTTGCTGGTACACCGCGCCGGCACCATTTGTCCAGGTCAAGCAATGAATTTAAGTCAAGAGTACTTAAAGTATTTCCTAGCTGCTGCTCACCGGCTACTAAAACTGGACAACTATGTGAAAGTTAAGATTGAGCCAGTCTTTGACAATGAATCCTCAGAATCAGAAATTGAATTTTATGAGGATGGTCCCGTCGAACCAATAAATCTGAAATCGAAGTGTGATTTGTCAAAAGTAGAATCTGGTTTGAACTGCAATGATACTGCAAAGTTAGAACCTTGTTATGATGGCGAAATAATTGAAGTTGAGATCAAAAAGGAGAAGCTAGAACCAATAAAGTTATCAGATCATGAAACTGAGCTCACTGTGTCTGAAATTCAGTCTAGTCAGAAAATACTAGAAACTCCTTTAGAATCAGTGTAAATGCCAAGTGGCAATGTAGAGGCACCAAGCTGAACGCATTTACTGTTTGCCAAACTTGAATCGCATCATAAAGAACTGAACAGTAATATTGAATCTAGTAGTAAAGAACCGAGGAACAGCAGTAAAGACTAAACAGTAGGATTGAATCTAGAAAAGAACTAAACAGTAAATTGGAATTCAATAGCAAACACTTAACTAAGATTGAGTCTAGTAATAAAGAACTGGAAAGTAAGATTGAGTCTGGCAATAAAGCAATAAAGGATGAAATGACCTCAAAATTGAGTAGTTTAAATTATAAAATTGATGCTAATCACCATGATCTGCAAATCAAAGTAGGGCAACAGCTAAATAAACTGCATAGTACTTTCAAAAGCGAAATTGACAAAGTACGCGAAGATTTCACAGAGACAGATGAACTTCTGGAAGGGAGGTCGTCAGAAAGAGTAGGCGACGAATCCTAACTTTTCTCTAATCGATTTGAGGAAGTAAATACTAAAGTAAATACTTGTTAGAAATATATTAAGAAAATAAATGGTGATTGTGTGAAATTATGTGAGGATGTAGACAAAATATTTGCTGACAGAGTGGAAGCAGTAGAACTACAAGTAGAAGAACTAAGTACTAGTATTACTAGCATAGAAAATAGAGTAATGCTATTGTACAGCATGTGGTTGCAGTTGACGCCACTTTCATCTGATGTCGTCAATTTTTACGTTTTGATCCAGACAAACAAATTCACCCATTAGAATTCTGGAATGATTTTGAGGATGTTTAGCCTAATGCATGGTCAGCGCGAGAGAATATTTCCTTCATAATAAGTTATTTGTTAGTAGATGCTTTGCTGTGGTCAGCTGACGTAATGATAAGATGGAAAACTCTTTATGAATTTCAATATGCATCTCTTAATGGGTATTGGTCACACAACAAACAAAACGATGTGTTGAGAGAGCTTTGGAGCGGTAAGTAGTTTGCTCCAAGATGTGAGTCAGTAAAAAGAGTTCTCTAGGAAGTGGGTTTCACGGCTGTCACAGCTGACAGAAAAGATGAAACCGGAAATTATTATTGTGGGACTAGGAGGTAAGTTGCCTTGTTACTGGCAGAAGAGAATCATTTCCGCACATAAGGATAATCTGGATAGGTCCACTGAATATTTAGAGTGAGTAGAAATAGTAGCTGCTGCTGAGGAACAGATGCAAAATAATAAACAGGTCTTGTAACAATCACATAAACAACAGAAATAATGACAGTGGGAACGTGAATGTTACAAGTGTGGAGATTCGGAATACAAGGTGTAATTATCGTATTCAAGGCCGTGGTAGAAGAAGAGGGGGTTAATAGTCACCACGCTTTCGCAACAGTTAATATGACGAAAGCAGAAGTATAAAGAGACAAGACAGAGAGCAAGATGCTACCCTATCTGATTCTGTATCAAATGAACAGAAGAGGCTGCGTGTGGGAAACTGAATCCCATCTTAGAGGAAACTGGCGCTCACAAGGCGGAAACAGTAACACAGCCAGTAACAAAAACACAAACGACAGGCAACCAACATACGGAAACAGAAAACAGGGATGATGAAATAGGAACAAACAGTACCTGTGATATGTTAAACCACTCTCCTAATATGGTTGACAGCATTTAGGATACTTTAGAAAAATGGGTCAAGAAAGAGAAAGAAAACGCTATAGTTAATAGTAAGGAAGAAATTTACGGGTTTGAATATAATAGAGATGAAGATGGGGGAAAGGCTTACATCTTCGACAGTGATGTCGATCTTAAGGCTAAAGTTGCGGCAGAGGAGGGAGAGTCAGTTTTGCAATATTTTAGAGAGGAGGAATTGATGGATAAAGGGAGTAAAAATAACAATGAGCTTTATGACTTGCCAGAAACTGTAAACCCCGATGACAGTATTATAAGTAGCAATGTCGCGCAGGGACGCAGTTGCTTACGGGTAGAGAATGGTTTAGCTAATGTGCAGCAAATGGAAGTAGTGGATGTCGTCGAGTGCTCTGATTTAAAATTGGTGGACAGGTTGGAAAAGGCAGCTAAAATGTAGATTCAAATGGTTCAAATGGCTCTGAGCACTATGTGACTTAACATTTGAGGTCATCAGTCCCCTAGAACTCAGAACTACTTAAAGCTAACTAACCTAAAGACGTCACACACACCCATGCCCGAGGCAGGATTCTAACCTGCGACCGTAGCAGCAGCGCGGTTCCGAACTGAAGCGCCTAGAACCGTTCGACAACATCGGCCGGCTAAAATGTAGACTGATGACCCCCAGAATCTAAGAGTGAATTTACTCACAACTGATCAAAACTACTTTAGCTAGAATGAAATTGAGAAGGATTTATTAGAAGATGTTTATTATAAACCTGTTCAGAGCAAAATCACTCACACTATTATAAAAACTAATATCTCAGGGGTAACAGTTCGTTGTCTTCTTGATAGTGGCAGTGAAGCAAGTGCTCTGTCCCAAGCATTTTATTTTATTTTATTCTTAATAAGAATGAATTAACTGCCATGAAAGTAAGTGGTTTGAAAATAATAGGTGCTACTGGAAAAGTTTCTAGACCAGCACAGCATGAAGCTTTGATACCAACTGGTACAGGTGGCGTGATAATAGATCATCCTTGTTTAATAGTGCTCAGTTTAAGTGTTGAGATTTTAAAAGGCACAGATTTCTTAATAAAATATCAGGGGAGGATTAATTTTAGATTTCTTAATAAAATATCAGGGGAGGATTGATTTTCACCAGAACAATTTAGTTTTAACCTTACCTGGCTCTCAGGTAATAAAGAGCCTTTTATAGGAAGTTATATAGGCAGTAATAATGAAACCTGGGAACTGACTATTAGGGTGATGAGAAATAAAGGATACTTGCAGGAAGATGCTGAATTCTGTAACAATGTGAAAGATGCTACTGCAGAAGGAAGCTATATGCTAGAATAGACAGAGGCAAAGGTACAGTCAACAGATCAAATTTCTGATAAACAAAGAGCAGAATTGAGGAAGGTATTAACCACACACCACAATGTATTCTCGAATACACCTGGTGAAGTTAAAGGGTATGAGTGCTGTTTGAATGTAAAGCCTGGGCAGGTAATTTCAAGAAACCTTATCAGATTCATGTTTCAAGAAAATAACCGGTTACGAAAGTAATTCAACGGATGTTAGCAAGGGATGTCATTGAGCAAGCAGTTGGTGAGTATAATAATCCTCTTGTTGTTGTGCCTAAGCATGATGGAAGTGTTAGATTAGTAATGGCTGCACCCTGGTTAAATGAAATTGTAATGAGAGAGAGTGACCGTCCTTAGAGTATTGACGAGCTAATACAAAAATTCCGAGGAGTCAGGTACCTTACGTCTATGGACATAACTTTTGGATACTGTAATTTGCCCCTGGCGAAGGAATCACGTAATGTACAGCCTTTTTGTATGAAGGAATGTGCTACCAGTATAAAGCAGTCCCATTCGGATTAAATATGTCTACGTGTGCCTTTATAAGAATAATGACTCATGTACTTGATCAGGAATTAGTACATCAGGTAACTATTCATGTAGATGATATACTGTTGGCAACTCCCACACCGGAAGAACATATCAATCTACTGGACAGGGTGCTGCAAGCTATACAAGAAGGAGGTATGAAACAGAAGTTAGAGAAGACTGAGTGTGTAAGGGACAAGATAAAATTCCTAAGCCTTGAACTTAGCAGGAATGTTATATTACCTGATTCCTTTAAATGATCGGTCATCGAAAAATTTGAAGCGCCCCATGAGCTCAAGGAGGAGCCGGTCGCTGTGGCCGAGCGGTTCTAGGCGCTTCAGTCTTGAACGGCGCGACCGCTACGGTCGCAGGCTCGAATCCTCCCTCGGGCATGAATTTGTGTGATGCCCTTAAGTTCGTTAGGTTTAAGTAGTTCTAAGTTCTAGGGGACTGATGACCTCAGATGGTAAGTCCCATAGTGCTCAGAACCATTTGAACCATTTGAACCTCAAGGAGGACAGTACCTTGAAGAAAATATTTAAAAACTTAATACGGGAGCAGAATGCTAATGATCAGTTGAGGTTAGTCAAAAGCCATTTAGAAGTCCCTAATTATCCAAAAGTAGCACAATAACATTGCTTATGCAAAAGAATTTTATTCCGAAGACGAAAGTTAGATTCAGCAGAATGGAAAATATGTTTTCCTTCACAGTCTGTGGATCTGCTGATAAACTACGTACTATAACGTTACGAGTTACTATCCAATAGCATTTTTGCACTACTTCGCAGTACGGCTCGTAGCTTTGGAGCCGTTAGCGGTGATAGAAATAGCCGCTTCTATCTTAGTGTGGATCATTCGCAGCCTAGCTGTGGGAAGCGGTACCTGTGTCAATTCGAGAGACAGAATATTCAAGCCCCTAAGAATCTAAATAAACCATATTACATATTATTCAATTTAATTTAAAGTCAGTATTCTGCGTTTTGTTATTAAAAAGAAGATTGTGTAAAAATTTCAGCTTTCTAGCTGGCATACTTTCAGAGGTAGGGAAAATTACCTAAAATACTCCAAACCGACACTTGTAAGATTAAAGTCAGGTAGGATACATAATAGTTTGTCTTTTAGTATCATTTGGAATCATTACTGAAGTTCGCAAAAAGGCAGAAGAATTAATTTAGATTTTCATAATTAAAAAACATTAACTACTTTCCATTTTACATAATGCAAAATTCAGAAAAGATTATTATGTAGTTAATATGCTGTTGTGTGAGTAAATGAGAATGAGTTAGAGTGTGTATGTGGGACATATGTAAAGATTCAATATTATATGATGTACAGCAGCATCTAACTATGTCATGGGAGAGCTGTGTTTTCCCAGCAGATGTTCCCTTGGCGGTCCGCTGCGCCCATATATAAATACAGCCCGAGAGGCAAGACTAGTCTTCACTTCGCACCCAGCTACCGTGTCGTATGGTCCACATCAGTCTCGGATGACGTCATAGCCATACCGCAACTGAACTCTTGTCTTCAGGACAAATAGGAAGTGAAGTCGCGAGGATTATACACCGTCCTGGAGAGCTTAGATTTCACGGAAGTAACTGTTTGTGTGCCGCCCATAATGTTAACAAATCCGCCTGGCGAAAGACAATTTAATAGGAACTTACCGTAGAAGTCGCCTCTGAACTGCTCATAGTACTGTTTGGAATAGAGAAATTTATTATTACATTAACATAATGAATGTTACAATGTTGTGCGTGTGTAACTTTACCAAATATTTCTATCAATTGGAACTCAAAATCTTCATTTATAATCATAGTCCTGATCCCGCTGAGCAAATAGACAAAAGAAACATTTCTTTAAGGGGGCTGGACAAGAATGTGGACTTGCAGACGAAACTATGGTCAGTATGTTCTCCATCGCCTTCTGGCTGATCACAGGCATAGTTTTCAGGCTCTCGTAAAAGAAGGCGATTAATATTTTCCTGCTACCTACTTACTTATTATTATTAAACCGCCGCCCCACAAATTAGCAACTTGGTATTGGGGTGGAATTGGTAACTCAGACAGGCGTGAGGAGGAGAAGAGGAGAGAGACACAGAGAGAGTGATGAACAGAGGGATAAAGAGGGGGGAGGAGGAGATGGACGTAGAGAGTGGGGGGGAGGGGGGAAGAGAAATACAGAGGGAGATGGAGAAGAGAAACAGAGGGGGAGGACGCGGGCTGCAGGCAGTGTAGCTGGTGGATAGAGAGAGGGGGTGAAGAAAATGTACAGAGAGTGGCAAGGGGAAGAAAGAGATGGAGTGGAAAAGAGGGAAGGAGGAGATGGACTAATAGAAGATTGGAATAAAGAAGTATCCGAAAAACACTGGGTACGCAGCTAGTTCTGTATACAAGGAAAGATTACACAGCGGGTTTTTGATTCAGAAAATGCGTTTGAGTATTGTTCGTTTGTGAGAAGATCGTGTTATACCTCGTCTAAGCAGGAGAAATGACTACCAGTACTTGTCGGAATTCGACATTGGCTGTGTCGTGGTCAATCGTTCCACGAAATTACTGCCCGTGTTGATAGGAATCCCACGACTGTCATGCAAATAAGAAATCTATCGTTACGGGAGGACCATACTCGACACAAGCAAAGTCTAGTTGGGCCCACGCTAAGGCACACCGAAGGACAGCCGCACCGATCGATCAGCCGTGCACGACGTTCAGCCACGACATATACCTGAAATCAGGAACCGGTTTTGTTTACAGCAAGATGTGTACCCGCACTAACAGTGCGACGACGTCTGGACTACCATGGGCTGTCAGCATGGTGACCATGGTAGCAGCTTGCCTGGATGTGGCAGCAAAAAGAGATCTGTCAATAGTGGTGCACCCAGAAACGGCAATGAGCGCAGGACTGGCACAGCGTCGTCTTCTAAGAAGAGTATTAGCTCTCGTTACAGCATCAGTGTGAATGTATACATGTTCAAGAAATCGTCCATGCACAACAATCGTAAAAGCATACCGTCATTTGCCCATCGGACAGACTCTCGTATGGGCGACGTAGTAATAAGCATCCGTGGCGTAGAGAAGCAACTGAAGGATTTCAAAGCAAATAAATCACCAGGTCCGGATGCAATCCCAGTTGGATTTTACAAAGATTAGTCGACGGCATTGGCCCCTTACCTCGACTGCATTTATGGCGAATCTCTCGCCCAGCGCGAAGTTCTAAGTGACTGGAAGGAGCCGCAAAATTCCAGTTTCAGTTTGCTGCAGAATCCTTGAACATATTCTCACTTCTAATGTAATGAACTTTCTTGAGACTGAGAAGCTTATGTCTACGAATCTGCGTGGTTTTAGAAAGCATCGGTCGTCCGAAACTCAGCTTATGGTTCAAGTGGCTCCGAGCACTATGGGACTTAACATCTGTGGTCATCAGTCCCCTAGAACTTAGAACTACTTAAACCTAACTAACCTAAGGACATCACACACATCCATGCCCGAGGCAGGATTCGAACCTGCGACCGTAGCAGTCGCGCGGTTCCGGACTGAGCGCCTTAACCGCGAGACCACCGCGGCCGACAAACTCAGCTTACCCTTTTCCCAGAAGGTATACTGCGAACAGTGGATGAAGTGCAACAGGCTGATTCCATATTTCTGGATTTTCGGAAAGCATTTGATAATGTGCCCCATTGCATGTTGTTAATGAACGTACGAGGATGTGGAATAACTTCATACATGGATGAGTGGCTCGAAGACTTCTTCAGTAATAGAACCCAGTGTGCTGTCCTCGACGGCGAATGTTTATGAGAGACTTGGGTATCGTCATCAGTGCCCCAGGAAAGTGTGGTAGGACCACTGTTTTTTCTGTACACATAAATGATTTGGTGGACAGGGTGGGCAACAGTCTGCGGTTGTTTGCTGGTGATGCCATGGGGTATGGTAAGCTTTAGAAGTTGAGTGACTGTAGGCAGATACAAGACGCCTTAGACAAAATTTCCAGTTAGTGTGATGAATGGCAGCCAGCTCCAAATGTGGAAAAATGCAACTTAATGTCGATGAGTAGGAAGATCAAACCTTTAACGTTCGGATACAGCATTACTAGTGTCCTGCTTGACACAGTCAAGTCGTTTAAATGTCTGGGCGTAACTTTGCAAAGCGGTATGAAATACACTCCTGGAAATGGAAAAAAGAACACATTGACACCGGTGTGTCAGACCCACCATACTTGCTCCGGACACTGCGAGAGGGCTGTACAAGCAATGATCACACGCACTGCACAGCGGACACACCAGGACCCGCGGTGTTGGCCGTCGAATGGCGCTAGCTGCGCAGCATTTGTGCACCGCCGCCGTCAGTGTCAGCCAGTTTGCCGTGGCATACGGAGCTCCATCGCAGTCTTTAACACTGGTAGCATGCCGCGACAGCGTGGACGTGAACCGTATGTGCAGTTGACGGACTTTGAGCGAGGGCGTATAGTGGGCATGCGGGAGGCCGGGTGGACGTACCGCCGAATTGCTCAACACGTGGGGCGTGAGGTCTCCACAGTACATCGATGTTGTCGCCAGTGGTCGGCGGAAGGTGCACGTGCCCGTCGACCTGGGACCGGACCGCAGCGACGCACGGATGCACGCCAAGACCGTAGGATCCTACGCAGTGCCGTGGGGGACCGCACCGCCACTTCCCAGCAAATTAGGGACACTGTTGCTCCTGGGGTATCGGCGAGGACCATTCGCAACCGTCTCCATGAAGCTGGGCTACGGTCCCGCACACCGTTAGGCCGTCTTCCGCTCACGCCCCAACATCGTGCAGCCCGCCTCCAGTGGTGTCGCGACAGGCGTGAATGGAGGGACGAATGGAGACGTGTCGTCTTCAGCGATGAGAGTCGCTTCTGCCTTGGTGCCAATGATGGTCGTATGCGTGTTTGGCGCCGTGCAGGTGAGCGCCACAATCAGGACTGCATACGACCGAGGCACACAGGGCCAACACCGGGCATCATGGTGTGGGGAGCAATCTCCTACACTGGCCGTACTGGCCGTACACCACTGGTGATCGTCGAGGGGACACTGAATAGTGCACGGTACATCCAAACCGTCATCGAACCCATCGTTCTACCATTCCTAGACCGGCAAGGGAACTTGCTGTTCCAACAGGACAATGCACGTCCGCATGTATCCCGTGCCACCCAACGTGCTCTAGAAGGTGTAAGTCAACTACCCTGGCCAGCAAGATCTCCGGATCTGTCCCCCATTGAGCATGTTTGGGACTGGATGAAGCGTCGTCTCACGCGGTCTGCACGTCCAGCACGAACGCTGGTCCAACTGAGGCGCCAGGTGGAAATGGCATGGCAAGCCGTTCCACAGGACTACATCCAGCATCTCTACGATCGTCTCCATGGGAGAATAGCAGCCTGCATTGCTGCGAAAGGTGGATATACACTGTACTAGTGCCGACATTGTGCATGCTCTGTTGCCTGTGTCTATGTGCCTGTGGTTCTGTCAGTGTGATCATGTGATGTATCTGACCCCAGGAATGTGTCAATAAAGTTTCCCCTTCCTGGGACAATGAATTCACGGTGTTCTTATTTCAATTTCCAGGAGTGTAGAACGAGCATGTGAGAACTGTGCTAGGGAGGGCGAATGGTAGACTTCGGTTTATTAAGAGAATTTTAGGAAAGAGTGTTTCACCTTTAAAGGAGACCGCTTATAGAGCTCTGGTGCGGTCTATTCTTGAGTACTGCTCGAGTGTTTGGGATCTGTACCAGGTCGGAAGGAAGACCTCGAAGCAGTTCAGAGGGGGCCTGCTAGACTTGTTACCGGTGGACTCGAATAACCCGTAAGTGTTACGGAGATGCTTCGGAAATTCAAATGGGAATCCCTGGAGGGAAGGCGACGTTCTTCTCGAGAAACGCTATTGAGAAAATTTAGAAAACCGGCATCTGAACCTGACTGCCAAACGATTCTGCTGGCGCCAGCATGCATTGCTCGTAAGGATCACGATGGTAAGATTCAAGAAATTAGGGCCGATACGGAGACGTACAGATAGTCTTTTTTTCCTCGCCTTATTCACGAGTGGAACAGGAGAGGAAATGACTAGTGGTGCTACAGCGGTATGTATTTATTCCACGCACCGCACGGTGGCTTGCAGGGTATCTATGTGGATGTATATGTAGATGTGTGATGGCTCCAGTTAGAACGAACGTTGACAGATTGCAATAATGAATGGAAGCGTTCTTGCAACAACACTTTTTTTGTTTTGTTTCATGCTCAAACATGTTTCACCACAGTTGCAGTATCTTCAGTGGGTCTTTCTTTCCTTGTTTATGAAGTACACAGTGTATCTCAAACCGTTTAGTGACGTCACGTAGTACTTCGTAATGCAGCCAGCCACAGCAGTCAAGCTTTATGATGAATAGAAGAAAAATAGACCGCAAGACAGCTGTCGCTGCTGATTTATTTACTGTCACAACCCGTTTCGCTGCATTGAAACAGCAACCTGAGGTGAACTACTTAAGCAGGAAAGGACACCGTAATAATACATATGATCGAAATATAAGAATCTTTTAAAACATTTTTTAAAAATTTTACACTTTTCGAGAATTCTTAAGAAAATACTTTTATAGATCTTACCTAAATTACTTAAACATTCAGAAAAAATCAAGATCAAAACGTACTTGCAACAATGTCACATTACCGCACCAAGACGTCCACAACGTTCGTAGTCAAAAATTAATGCCCTGAAGAGGAGAAGTCGTCAAAATAAATAAACCACGACATGGGGGCAAATAGTGCAGTTGCATACTACGAGAAAAAGAGGCATATATAAGCACAGTGAGTGAAAACGAAAGAGATGAACAGAAAAGATCGACATTGGGGTCTCCAGCGAGCTAAATAACCAACTTCCCCCCTCCCCCCCGTAACACTTCCTCAAACCCTGGCCCCTTCACCCCTTCACTCACCCTCACACCTTATGGATAAATATCAAGACCGTAAGGCTGATTGAGCAAAAAGCCGATAAGGGTATCCATGTGGAATCCATAAAATGGAGGATTCTAAATTAAAACCGCATCATATTGACATAGCTATTGGCACGTTAAAAATTTTTTTTTGTCAGGCAGACTATACCAAGAGCAAGGACACAGAACCATGACAGAAATTTAAGACAATAAGACAGGAAAGCAGTAATATGCCTTGAAATAACGTAAAACGAGGATCTGTACAGACCCTTTTGTGATTGCAAGGGTACAGCTTGCAAGGCCATCAGGCGTGTACTAACACGGAAAGATCACATACAATGGGATGCACCAGTGAACGACGGCAAGACAGCGAAAGAATGTAAATTCTGTGGGATTTTTTAATACGGAAGTTTGGAGAGCGTCTTAACAGTGAAAGAATGTGTCCAAAGACATAAAACCCTCGCAAACTTTACAATTTTTAAAAAAATTTTTGAAAGATGTTTGTAATAGTTTGATCATATACATTACATGGGATCATTTCCTTCTTTTGTAGTTGACCTGAGGATGCCGTTTTAATGAAGCGAAACCAACTGTGACAATAAATAAATCACGAATTACAGCTGCCTTGCAGTTCATTTTAGTTCCATTCATTATGAAGTTTACAGATGTGTCCATACCAACTGCAATAGTTGTCACACATGTTGAAACCAGGCGACAAGCCACAACGTATGCAATTGACTGTAGACGTTCTTTACCGTTTAGAAGAGGAATTTTCTAAACTACCTAACATTTTCTGACGAAGCAGAAAGGCAATATTCGTATCTGAGACACAGCCAATCCACATACTGTAAGGTACGTGACAGCTAGAAAGTGAATGTGCGGTGTTTTTTGATGGTTTATCGCATTGTGGCGCGATTTTTTTCTCAGAAAGTACAGTTAATTCTAACAATTACATTGATATGCTGCAGCCGTCAGCGTCTGCTCAATAGATTGACTGCAAAGTGTCATTTCCAACAAGATGGTGTACAGCCATACTGGGTTCAGACTGTGCAAGGTGTTCTAGATCGCTGAATTGGCGGGCGTGGTCCAATTCCCTATCCTCCTAGGTCGCCTGAAATTACACCGATGAACTTCTTTCTGTGGAGTTATGTCAAGGACAGAGTCTATCACACTCCTGCCAATCACATCAACGATTTAAAGAAACGAATCGTTGCTGCCATTACCATGAGTATACGTTCACCGAGTGAAGATAGAGCTTGAATGCAGACTGAATGCTGTGCGTGCCACCCAAGGCGAACGAGTTGAAATTGACTGAATAGCATACAAGCTTTGAGAGATTTTATTTCACATCATATAAGCCGAACATGGAGTGAATATCTCAGTTGGTTTGGATGCTGTAACATATTAAAGTTGCACAGTACCTTTAGAGACACACGGTATACATTCAAATTATATGAAAGTTAAGAATTTAGTTCAAGAATTAGTTTTTATTGTTGATTAAGTTACATATGTACATTTTTACATTATGTGCACCCTTTGGATGGCGACAGAAATAATCTAGAAGTCTATTTTAATACTGCACGTCACGTACAACACAGGAGTGTTACGGAAACTTCAGTATTGAATTTTTGTTTAGAATATTACCACTAAACTGCGTATTCTGGTAAAATATCGCTATAAGCCTCTTTTTTGGCGCTTACCATCGCTATAAGACAAGTCTTCAGCTATACGACATTATATGTCTGCTGATTGTGTCTACTGTTATTATGTTTATGTCTAAAGAGACTTATGCACAGCGGTAAAACTTCGTATGTTATTCTGATGTGATTTCTGTTTATAGAATGCATTGCGGATTATAAAACAGTGTTTGCTTAAGTTTCCTCTAACTCATCTCGAATTCTGGACGTTATTACGTCATGTGCCTTACACGCACATTTCGCTCCACATTTATATATATATATAATACGATAATACGGGTGTACGTTAAATCTGGGAACACCTTCGTTATTTACTGCACAGGAACTAAACAATGTAAGATGCATACATATTGCATTTTGAAGGGAAACTCTGAAAGTTTTTTTTTTTTTTTTCAAACATCCGATACTTTTCAGCATGGCATCATCAACTGTGGCAGTCGCTTCTCGTATTTTCTCTCGGATTTCTGCTACATCATGTGGTACAGGCGGTACATACACCAGATCTTTAATGCGTCCCATAGAAAAAAGTCATACGTAGTAAGATCTGGTGATCGGGGAGGCAATTTCATGAAACAGCTGCCCCTCCTCTAGTCCGGGCGATCCATAGATGCAGCAGCTCCGTGTTCAAGTACCCACGAACTTCACTATGAAAATGGGGTGGAGCCCCATCCTGATGAAAGATGAACGGAGAGTCCGATTGCGTTTGAGGCATTAGCCATTGCTGTAGCACACTTGTTTTTGTCGAACTCCAACACACAGAAAGCTCGCTCCGCGCCTGAACTCGCTATGTTTGTGACTAGCGCTGACTATAGGCAAATTTCCAAACTACGCTGTGGCGGTATACATGACAAAAAACTTTCAGGGTTTCTCTTCAAAATGATATATGTATGATATCTGTACAGTGTTTGGTTCTTAGGCAATAAATAATTGGAAGTGTTACCGGACTGTAGGTACACCCTGTATATATGTATGTATACACACACACAGCGTATATATATATATATATATATATATATATATATATATATATATGTGTGTGTGTGTGTGTGTGTGTGTGTGTGTGTGTGTGCTCAAAAGCATCCGGACTTCCCCAAAAAACATACGTTTTTCATATTAGGTGCGTTGTGCTGCCACCTACTGCCAGCGAACTCAGTAGTTTTTAGATATCGTGAGAGAGCAGAATGGGGCACTTCGCGGAACTGATGGACTTCGAACGTGGTCAGGTGATTGGGTGCCACTTGTGTCATACGTCAAAAAAAAATGGTTCAAATGGCTCTGAGCAAAAAAAATGGTTCAAATGGCTCTGAGCACTATGCGACTCAACTGCTGAGGTCATCAGTCGCCTAGAACTTAGAACTAATTAAACCTAACTAACCTAAGGACATCATACACATCCATGCCCGAGGCAGGATTCGAACCTGCGACCGTAGCCGGTCACGCGGTTCCAGACTGAAGCGCCTTTAACCGCACGGCCACACCGGCCGGCTGGCTCTGAGCACTATGGGACTCAACTGCTGTGGTTATCAGTCCCCTAGAACTTAGAACTACTTAAACCTAACTAACCTAAGGACATCACACACATCCATGCCCGAGGCAGGATTCGAACCTGCGACCGTAGCAGTCCCACGGTTCCGGACTGCGCGCCTGGAACCGGGAGACCACCGCGGCCGGCTGTCATACGTCTAAACACAAACTCCTAGACATCCTTATGTCCACTGTTTGTGATATTATAGTCAATTGGAAACGTGAAGGGACACGTACAGCACAAAAGCGTAGAGGCCGACATCGTTTGTTGACTGACAGAGATCGCCGACAGTTCAAGATGGTCGTAATGTGTAATACGCAGACATCTATCCAGACCATCACATGGGAATTGCAAACTGCATCAGGATCCTCTGCAAGTACTATGACAGTCAGGCGGAAGTTGAGAAAATTTGGATTTCATGGTCGGACGGCTGCCCATAAGACACACATCACGCCAGTAAATGCCAAACGAAGCCTCGCTTGGTATAAGGAGCGTAGACATTAGACGATTTAACAGTGGAAAAACGCTGTGTGGTATGACGAATCAAGGTACACAATGTGGCGATCTGATGGTAGAGTGTGGGTATGGCGAATGTCCGGTGAACGTTGTCTGCCAGCGTGTGTAGTGCCGACAGTAAAGTTCGGAGGCGGTGGTGTTCTGGTATGGTCGTATTTATCATGCAGGGTGCTTCCAGCCCTCGTGTGCCGCGTGGCACTATCACACCACGGGCGTACGTTGATGTTTTAAGCATCTTCTTGCATCCGGGATGGCGACTGCATCTTTCAACACGATCGAGGACCTGTTCGTAATGCACGGCCTGTAGCGGAGTAGTTACACTACAATAACATCCCTGTAATGGACTCGTCTGCACAGAGTTCTGACCTGAATCCTACAGAACACCTTTGAGATATTTTGGAACGCCAGCTAAGTTTGACGCCTCACCGACCGACACCGATACCTCTCCTCAGTGCAGCGCCCCGTGAAGAATGGGCTGCCATTCCCAAAGAAACCTTCCAGCACCTGACTGAACGTGTGCCTACGAGAGCGGAAACTGTCATCAGCGCTAAGGGTGGGACAACACCATATTGAATTCCAGCATCACTGATGGAGGGCGCCACGAACATGTAAATCATTTTCAGCCAGTTGTCCGGATACTTTTGATCACATGGTGTATATATACAGGGTGGTCCACTGATCGTGACCGGGCCAAATATCTCACGAAATAAGCGTCAAACGAAAAAACTACGAAGAACGGAACTTGCCTAGCTTGTAGGGGGAAACCAGATGGCGCTATGGTTGGCCCGCTAGATGGCGCTGCCATAGGTCAAACGGATATCAACTGCGTTTTTTTTTTAAATAGGAACCCCATTTTATTACATATTCGTGTAGTACGTAAAGAAATACGAATGTTTCAGTTGGACCACTTTTTTCGCTTTGTGGTAGATAGTGCTGTAATGGTCACAAACATATGACTCACAATTTTAGACGGACGGTTGGTAACAGTTAGATTTTTTAAAATTAAAATACAGAACTTAGGTACGTTTGAACATTTTATTTCGGTTGTTCTAATGTGATACATGTACCTTTGTGAACTTATCATTTCTCAGAACGCATGCTGTTACAGCGTGATTACCCGTAAATACCACATTAATGCAATAAACACTCAAAATGATGTCCGTCAACCTCAATGCATTTGGCAATACGTGTAACGACATTCCTCTCAACAGCGAGTAGTTCGCCTTCCGCAATGGTCACACATACATTGACAATGCGCTAACGCATGTTGTCAGGCGTTATCGGTGGATCACGATAGCAAATATACTTCAACTTTCCCCACAGAAATAAATCCTGGGACGTCAGATCTGGTGAACGTGCGGGCCATGGTATGGTGGTTCGACGACCAATCCTACTGTCATGAAATATGCTATTCAATACCACTTCAACCGCACGCGAGCTAAGTGGCGGATATCCATCATGTTGGAAGTACATCGCCATTCTGTCATGCAGTGAAACATCTTGTAGTAACATCGGTAGAACATTGCATAGGAAATCAGCATACATTGCACCATTTAGATTGCCATCGATAAAATGGGGGCCAATTATCCTTCCTCCCATAATGCCGCACCACACATTAACCCACCAAGGTCGCTGATGTTCCACTTGTCGCAGCCATCGTGGATTTTCCGTTGCCCAATAGAGTACATTATGCCGGTTTACGTTACCGCTGTTTGTGAGTGACGCTTCGTCGCTAAATAGAACGCGTGCAAAAAATCTGTCATCGTCGCATAATTTCTCTTGTGCCCAAAGGCAGAACTGTACACGACGTTCAAAGTCGTCGCCATGCAATTTCTGGTACATAGAAATATGGTACGGGTGCCATCGCTGTTGATGTAGCATTCTCAACACCGACGTTTTTGAGATTCTCGCTCTATTTGTCTGCTACTGATTTGCGGATTAGCCGCGACAGCAGCTAAAACACCTACTTGGGCATCATCATTTGTTGCAGGTCGTGGCTGACGTTTCACATGTGGCTGAACACTTCCTGTTTCTTTAAATAACTTAACTATCCGGCGAACGGTCCGGACACTTGGATAATGTCGTCCAGGATACCGAGCAGCATATATAGCACAAGCCCGTTGGGCATTTTGATCACAATAGCCATACATCAACACGATATCGACCTTTTCCGCAATTCATAAATTGTCAACTTTAACACGGGTAATGTATCACGAAGCAAATACCGTCCGCACTGGCGGAATGTATGTTTGTGTATTACTGGGCCATCTATCACAAAGCGAAAAAAGTGATCCAACTAAAACATTCATATTTCTTTACGTACTACACGAATATGTAATAAAAATGCGGGTTCCTATTTAAAAAACGCAGTTGATATCCGTTTGACCTATGGCAGCGCCATCTAGCGGGCCAACCATAGCGCCATCTGGTTTCCCCCTTCAAGCTAGACGAGTTTCGTTCTTTGTAGTCTTTTCGTTTGATGTTTATTTCGTGAGATATTTGTCCCGGTCACTATCAATGGAGCACCCTGTATATTAGGCAAGTGTATTCAGATACAGAGATATGTAAACAGGCAGAATACGGAGCTGCGGGCGGCAACGCCTACGTAAGACAACAATTGTCTGGCGCAGTTGGTAGATCGGTTACTACTGCTACAGTGGCAGGTTATCAAGATATAACCCTTTCTGTGTCTACGATTCTAAATGGCATCATTAAGTATTCCTGGCTTTTTTGAGCTTCCCAATGCTTCAGTGATACCGTTTGGCATCGCTTCGTGTAGTTACAAGTTTGGCAAACAGATCGCAGTGGCGTTTGCTTTCGCGATTCGCCGTTAGTTTGAAGTACAGAACAAAGAAGCGTCGTGAATTATGATACTGCATTTGTGAGTGAACAACGATTGTTATGTTTAGTTTTATTCTGTGTATACTGAAATGCTTGGTTATGGAACCAACTTTACCTAGTTCCTCAAGGGCAAGGGAAAGAAATACGGTAAGTTCACAATACAGTTATGCATACATTTTTTGAGTAATTATTACATAATTTATAATGACGCCATTTGGAGTCATTGATGCATTAGTATGTATGAGGTATGCAAAAATGAATTTGTATCATAAGATTGAATTGTGTTTGTTCTTAGATAATATTTCGTAGTTTTCATTCTTGCATTATATTTTCTTTATTGGTTAAGCGTGGAAAACATGAATCTCTACGGGATGATGAAATTCTTCTTCTTCTTCTGCTTTGCGATGACTCTGAAATATCAGATGACGAAATGGTTTCGGATGTTGAAAGTGAATATGATCTATCAGTACAGCATGTACTCTCTACAGAGAGAACCTGAACTGGACAGTTTTGTTCGTCTGGATAGATGTCAGGAGCGGAAAATTGTGGGCGTTGCAATAATTAAAAGTAATTAAGCTTGAATGGACCCTATTTATTCATGTAATGATGGTACATGGGTGCCTACGTAGGGCTGAGCAGCCCCAAGAGGGGTTGCCGTCTGTTCATCAGGAGCATTGAGGAGAGAGGCAGAGGCTAGAGGAGCGACTACTCGGGGGCGAGGTCTCAAGCTAAGAGGGCGCGGAACTGTTCCCAAGCCGCCCTCGCCGCTCCCGGCCACGTCCCCACGTGATCACACGACTAGTCTCTGATTGGAGGGTTGATTCCGCCAACGCGCCTTGCTAGTAGCGCACCCTCGTCAGCGCAACCAACCCGTGGGACTAGAGCCTGACCGAGGAGCACGTGGAGGGAATGTGCCGACTACGGTCTTCCGGCCAGCACCTTCCACCACAGTATGCCCAAGCCGGCTAAAGCCGTAAATTATGAATGGAAAAAATTATTTAATAAAATTTTATCGGCAATGATCCCTCTTGGGAGGTCTCCTCCCTGCACAGTTTAGAAGAAGCTCTTACTGATGATGAAACTATCCTGTCTGTACGGCTTGAAACTTTAGGAGCAGGAAATGCAAATAGCCTGAGCTATACTTGGATATGCAAGGATCTGCGAGCTATTGACGTTCAGTGGGCTGTGCAGTTTTCGGATACACCAAGTGAAGAACGTTCTCCCCTCCAATATTTTGATATTGATGAGACTATAATTGACAATTTATTTACCCAGACAAATCTATACTCTACTCAAGTGTTAGGACAATGTACACTGCTGGCCACCGTAAATGCAACACCAAGAAAGACAAGCGGTAGCACAACAAAATTTATTTTGTAGATAACATGTTGACCAAGTATCAAATGATTACGTTTACAGACGTCTGTGACATGTGGTTCCTGCCAGAATCAGTAGCCAGAGTAGCCGCCATTGTTGGAGATCACCGCTGCCACACGTCTCGGCATTGAGTCAAGGAGACGTTGGATGTGTTCCTGGGGTACAGCAGCCCAAGCAGCTTCCACACGTTGCCAAAGATCATCTGGTGTGGCAGCTGGGGATGTAATTTGGGTTACTCGTTGAGCAACCATGGACCACATGTTTTCTATCGGCGAAAGATCCGGAGAGCGAGCCGGCCAGGGAAGCAATTCAATCTGGTTATTGACGAAGAACCTTTGGACATTACGTGCCACGTGTGGTCGCGCATTATCCTGTTGAAATATGGCTGTGGCCGAGCCCTGAAGGTAAGGAAGGACAACTGGCTCCAGCACCTCGGATATGTAGCGCCGGCTATTTAAAGTACCGGCAATGCGTACTAGAGGCGTGCGAGAGTAATATCCAATACCGCCCCATACCATAATACCCGGTGCAAGACCAGTGTGGCGGTGCATAATGCAGCTGTCCAGCATCCTCTCTCCACGGTGTCTCCACACTCGAATCCGACCATCGTGGTGCTGCAGACAGAAGCGTGCCTCGTCGGTAAAGACAACGTCATTCTATTCTGCCGTCCACATCCGTCTGTCATCACACCATTGGCGACGGAGACGTCTGTGGTTCTGCGTCAATGGTAGACGAAGCAATGGACGTCTTGTGGACAGACCACTCTGCTGTAAACGGCGTCGAATGGTACGCGCAGACATTGGATGATGCGTTACAGACGCAATGTGCTGTGCTATGGTTCGGGATGTCACTGAGCGATCCGTCACTGCCATGCGCACAATTTGCCTATCAGCACGTGCAGTGGTGCACCGAGGTGAATGCGATCGACCACGTCGGACCGTCGTACCCTCCTGCATCCAACGGTCACATATCCGCATTACAGTTGTTTGGTTTCGTCCAATACGACTAGCGATTTCTCTGTATGATAATCCACAATCTCGGTAAGCCACTATCCTTCCTCTGTCGAACTCGGATACTTGATCAAACGATGTTCGCTGTTGTCTACGAGGCATAACTGATCGTCTTGTGAAACAACCACAAGGTAAACACACGTGCCGAACGTACACTCGTCGAAATCGCCAAGCCTTAAATGGCGCTATGAGGTGGCGCCACAGGCGCGCGTGATGTGCGTCTGCGCTGAAATTCTAATCAGTTGCATATCTCATCGCTGCAAACCCATGGTGTAAATTTCACTTGATTCGGATGCTTCCTTCAGGGTGTTGCATTTACGGTGGCTAGCAGTGTATAAACACTAGAGCCAATGAAATAAGACAGTTCATTGGCACTCATTTACAAAGTGTTATTGTGAGTGTACCGAGTTACAACATGTATTGGGCAAATGAGACAACGTATAACCCGATAGCTGACGTGATGCCACTCCGTCTATTTTACAAGTTGAGGAGGTATTTGCATGTGAACGACAATGCAAATATATTACCCAGGGATGACCCTCATCATGACAAGTTGTTCGAGGTCAGGCCACTTTTAGAGCAACTAAAGAACAGTTTTCTAAAAACCGAAGCTCAATAATACATTATTGATGAACTCATTATTCCGCTAAAATCACATACATCTCTGCGCCAGTACATAAAATCAATGCCACACAAATGGTTCATAAAAGTATTTGCTCGAGGTGGTGTAAGTGACTATATTTATGATTTTGAAGTGTATGTTGGGAAGGGAACATACACTGTAAGTAATCCTGAGTTAGGAATCTACATCTACATCTACATCCATACTCCGCAAGCCACCTGACGGTGTGTGGCGGAGGGTACCCTGAGTACCTCTATGGGTTCTCCCTTCTATTCCAGTGTCGTATTGTTCGTGGAAAGAAGGATTGTCTGTATGCTTCTGTGTGGGCTCTAATCTCTCTGATTTTATCTTCATGGTCTCTTCGCGAGATATACGTAGGAGGGAGCAATATACTGTTGGACTCTTCGGTGAAGGTATGTTCTCGAAACTTTAACAAAAGCCCGTACCGAGCTACTGAGCGTCTCTCCTGCATAGTCTTCCACAGGAGTTTATCTATCATCTCCGTAACGCTTTCGCGATTACTAAATGATCCTGTAACGAAGCGCACTGCTCTCCGTTGGATCTTCTCTATCTCTTCTATCAACCCTATCTAGTACGGATCCCACACCGCTGAGCAGTATTCAAGCAGTGGGCGAACAAGCGTACTGTAACCTACTTCCTTTGTTTTCGGATTGCATTTCCTTAGGATTCTTCCAATGAATCTCAGTCTGGCATCTGCTTTACCGACGATCAACTTTATATGATAATTCCATTTTAAATCACTCCTAATATGTACTCCCAGATAATTTATGGAATTAACTGCTTCCAGTTGGTGACCTGCTATTTTGTAGCTAAATGATAAAGGATCTTTCTTTCTATGTATTCGCAGCACATTACACTTGTCTACATTGAGATTCAATTGCCGTTCCCTGCACCATGCGTCAATTCGCTGCAGATCCTCCTGCATTTCAGTACAATTTTCCCTTTTTTCCAACCCCTCGATACACCACAGCATCATCTGCAAAAAGCCTCAGTGAACTTCCGATGTCATCCACAAGGTGATTTATGTATATTGTGAACAGCAACGATCCCATGACACTCCCCTGTGGCACACCTAAAATCACTCTTACTTCGGAAGACTTCTCTCCATTGAGAATGACATGCTGCGTTCTGTTATCTAGGAACTCCTCAATCCAATCACACAATTGGTCTGATAGTCCATATGCTCTTATTTTGTTCATTAAACGACTGTGGGGAACTGTATCGAACGCCTTGCGGAAGTCAAGAAACACGGCATCTACCTGTGAACCCGTGTCTATGGCCCTCTGAGTCTCGTGGACGAACAGCGCGAGCTGGGTTTCACACGACCGTCTTTTTCGAAACCCATGCTGATTCCTACAGAGTAGATTTCTAGTCTCCAGGAAAGTCATTATACTCGAACATAATACGTGTTCCAAAATTCTACAACTGATCGACGTTAGAGATATAGGTCTATAGTTCTGCACATCTGTTCGACGTCCCTTCTTGAAAACGGGGATGACCTGTGCCCTTTTCCAATCCTTTGGAACGCTACGCTCTTCTAGAGACCTACGGTACACCGCTGCAAGAGGGGGGGAGAGTTCCTTCGCGTACTCTGTTTAAAATAGAACTGGTATCCCATCAGGTCCAGCGGCCTTTCCTCTTTTGAGCGATTTTAATTGTTTCTCTATCCCTCTGTCGTCTATTTCGATATCTACCATTTTGTCATATGTGCGACAATCTAGAGACGGAACTACAGTGCAGTCTTCCTCTGTGAAACAGCTTTGGAAAAAGACATTTAGTATTTCGGCCTTTAGTCTGTCATCCTCTGTTTCAGTACCATTTTGGTCACAGAGTTTCTGGACATTTTGTTTTGATCCACCTACCGCTTTGATATAAGACCAGAATTTCTTAGGATTTTCTGCCAAGTCAGTACATAGAACTTTACTTTCGAATTCATTGAACGCCTCTCGCATAGCCCTCCTCACACTACATTTCGCTTCGCGTAATTTTTGTTTGTCTGCAAGGCTTTGGCTATGTTTATGTTTTCTGTGAAGTTCCCTTTGCTTCCGCAGCAGTTTTCTAACTCGGTTGTTGTACCACGGTGGCTCTTTTCCATCTCTTACGTACTTGCTTGGTACATACTCATCTAACGCATATTGTACGATGGTTTTGAACTTTGTCCACTGATCCTCAACACTATCTGTACTCGAGACAAAACTTTTGTGTTGAGCCGTCAGGTACTCTGTAATCTGCTTTTTGTCGCTTTTGCTAAACAGAAAAATCTTCCTACCTTTTTTAATATTTCTATTTACGGCTGAAATCATCGATGCCGTAACCGCTTTATGATTGCTGATTCCCTGTTCTGCGTTAACTGTTTCAAATAGTTCGGGGCTGTTTGTCACCAGAAGGTCTAACATGTTATCGCCACGAGTCGGTTCTCTGTTTAACTGCTCAAGGTAGTTTTCAGATAAAGCACTTAAAAAAATTTCACTGGATTCTTTGTCCCTGCCACCCGTTATGAACGTTTGAGTCTCCCAGTCTATATCCGGCAAATTAAAATCTCCACCCAGAACTATAACATGGTGGGGAAATCTACTCGAAATATTTTCCAAATTATCCTTCAGATGCTCAGCCACAACAGCTGCTGAGCCAGGGGGCCTATAAAGACATCCAATTACCATGTCTTAGCCTGCTTTAACCGTGACCTTCACCCAAATCATTTCACATTTCGGATCTCCGTCAATTTCCTTCGATACTATTGCACTTCTTATCGCTATAAACACGCCTCCCCCTTCACTGCCCAGCCTGTCTCTGCGGTATACATTCCAATCTGAGTTTAGGATTTCATTACTGTTTACGTCTGGTTTCAGCCAACTTTCTGTCCCAAGTACTATATGGGCGTTGTGACCGTTTATTACTGAGAGCAGTTCTGGGATCTTTCTATAGACGCTCCTGCAGTTTACTATTAGCACATTAATATTGTTATTCCCTGTTGCATTTTGCCTACTCCTACCTTGCCGCGTCTCAGGAGGCGTCTTGTCGGGCCTAGGGAGGGAATTCCCTAACCTAAAAAACCCCCATGTGCACTCCACACGTACTCCGCTACCCTTGTAGCCGCTTCCGGCGTGTAGTGCACGCCTGACCTATTCAGGGGGACCCTACATTTGTCCACCCGATAGCGGAGGTCGAGAAATTTGCACCCCAGATCTCCGCAGAATCGTCTGAGCCTCTGGGTTAAGCCTTCCACTCGGCTCCAAACCAGAGGACCGCGATCGGTTCTGGGAACGATACTACAAATAGTTAGCTCTGATTCCACCCCGCGAGCGAGGCTTTCCGCCTTCACCAATTCCGCCAACCGCCTGTACGACCTCAGGATGACCTCTGAACCCAGACGGCAGGAGTCATTGGTGCCGACATGAGCAACAATTTGCAGTCGGGTGCACCCAGTTCTCTCTATCGCCGCCGGCAGTGCCTCCTCCACATCTCGGATGAGACCCCCCGGCAAGCAGACAGAGTGAACACTGGCCTTCTTCCTCGACCTTTTCGCTATTTCCCTAAGGGGCTCCATCACCCGCCTAACGTTGGAGCTCCCAATAACTAATAAACCCCTCCCCCCGTGTGCTTGCTCGGACCTTGCTGAAGGAGCAGCCACATGTCCACTCACAGGCAGAGCGGGCGATGCCACACGGCCAGCCTCCACATTTACCCTCCGCCTCGTGCTCCGCGAACGCCGCTGAACCCGCCACTCCCCTTGGGGAGAGGGTGGCCCAACCGCGCCCGGTACCCGCGAAGATGTCTCGACAGCAGGGACAGTGGGTGAAGCATGTAACACCTGGGGTGTACCTTGCGACGCACCAGACTCCCCTCTGCCGCTACACTCCGAGGCAGCAGCCTGAAGACGGCTGACGGCGGCCATCAACACGTTCAGCTGTTCGCGAACAGTGGCCAGCTCCTCCTGCGTCCGTACACAGCAGTCACACATCCTATCCATCCTAAGGAATCAATTTACTGAAGAGAGTTAATCAACTTTTAACTAGACTGCTAATTCACTAAAGGCGGCTGACTATTGACTAAACTGTGATTGCTAGCCACTTCTTGTAGAAAACAAAGAAAATGGCACTACCTGTCTCTGGACTGTATTGAAAACAAACACTAGCACTACTGGAACTATGGTTGACTAAAGGGACTCTCTCTGACTGTATTCAAAACAAACACGAAATCTGTGGAACACTATTAATAGCACTCGACAAATAAAGCTTCCTAAAAGCAAAAACACACGGAAGAAGAAGTGACAAGTAAGAAAGCTACAGTTAATACTTAAATTAAGGTAGTTCGCTGCACAGCAGACGTGAAGCAGACGGCGACTAGGACGAGTGGAAATGTAGTGATTCGGCTGATTGACAACTTACCTAGGCACGCCAATTTCAAACTCTTTATGGTCAACTGGTTTACTTCCCTCAACCTAGCAGTAAAGCTTAGAAATGAAGGAATATGCGTTGGATGCCGTCTGAAAAGTGATGCAGAGATGAAAAAAGAAGGCAGAAAACCTGTAATTACCATGTAGATGAAAAATACAAAAATATAATTTTGAAATATTATGACAATCAATCTGTCCACCTGATTTCTATTTCTATTTATAATGGCAAGGAACCTGCTGAAAATGTGGATTGTTGGAGTAAAAAAACGGATCGTATATAGACGTTCCACATCCCAACATTGTGCAGGAGTATAATATTCACATGGGAGGAGTGGACCTCCATGATATTTTGGTCCAAATATACAGAATAAACATACAAAGCAAGAGGTACTACCTGAGAATTATTTTCCATTTCATAGACATAACTTGTGTGAACACTTAACTGCTTCACAGGCGACATTGCGTTCAGAAAAATGAGAAATACACAACTTCTGAAGTTTCGAGCAGAAATAGCAAGTGCCTTGCTGAAGAAACGAATTGGTACACCTGCAAGAAAGAGGGGCCGACCAGCCACAGACTCTCCGAGTCTACCTGCTCCCAAACGAAAGTCTAAGGCAATTCTCCCAGTCGCTGACGTGCGCTTTGACCAAATAGGACACTGGCCAGAGCATTTAGAATCAAAATTGAAGATGCAGACTTTGTATAAAAGCATACTCAAGAGTTAAATGCTCCAAGTGCAATGTTGCATTGTGTTTCAACAAACAAAACAACTGTTTCAGAAATTTTCATTGTAAATAAATCAGTAAAAAAATCAATTTTGTAGCATGGTTTTGTGTTAAAAAATGAAAGGTTCCAAGAAACATGCTATTTTATTCTTTAACAAAACAATCAAGAGTTTTAACACTTATTAATAAAATAAATAAGAAATTGGTTTATGTATTTATACTGACTACTTTACACCTATGTAATACTTACAGTGAATTTCTATGACAATTATGCCATTTGGAATTATTCTTTTATTTATTAACCAATAGCTTCAAAAGAACTTTTGCAATGGATATGGCATATGTGCAACATATACATTGAACATAGTAGAAAAAAATTGGGGAAAATTTTTTGTGATGAATATATATATATATATATATATATATATATATATATATATATATATATATATATATATATATATATACTCCTGGAAATTGAAATAAGAACACCGTGAATTCATTGTCCCAGGAAGGGGAAACTTTATTGACACATTCCTGGGGTCAGATACATCACATGATCACACTGACAGAACCACAGGCACATAGACACAGGCAACAGAGCATGCACAATGTCGGCACTAGTACAGTGTATATCCACCTTTCGCAGCAATGCAGGCTGCTATTCTCCCATGGAGTCGATCGTAGAGATGCTGGATGTAGTCCTGTGGAACGGCTTGCCATGCCATTTCCACCTGGCGCCTCAGTTGGACCAGCGTTCGTGCTGGACGTGCAGACCGCGTGAGACAACGCTTCATCCAGTCCCAAACATGCTCAATGGGGGACAGATCCGGAGATCTTGCTGGCCAGGGTAGTTGACTTACTCCTTCTAGAGCACGTTGGGTGGCACGGGATACATGCGGACGTGCATTGTCCTGTTGGAACAGCAAGTTTCCTTGCCAGTCTAGGAATGGTAGAACGATGGGTGGCGCTCACCTGCACGGCGCCAAACACGCATACGACCATCATTGGCACCAAGGCAGAAGCGACTCTCATCGCTGAAGACGACACGTCTCCATTCGTCCCTCCATTCACGCCTGTCGCGACACCACTGGAGGCGGGCTGCACGATGTTGGGGCGTGAGCGGAAGACGGCCTAACGGTGTGCGGGACCGTAGCCCAGCTTCATGGAAACGGTTGCGAATGGTCCTCGCCGATACCCCAGGAGCAACAGTGTCCCTAATTTGCTGGGAAGTGGCGGTGCGGTCCCCTACGGCACTGCGTAGGATCCTACGGTCTTGGCGTGCATCCGTGCGTCGCTGCGGTCCGGTCCCAGGTCGACGGGCACGTGCACCTTCCGCCGACCACTGGCGACAACATCGATGTACTGTGGAGACCTCACGCCCCACGTGTTGAGCAATTCGGCGGTACGTCCACCCGGCCTCCCGCATGCCCACTATACGCCCTCGCTCAAAGTCCGTCAACTGCACATACGGTTCACGTCCACGCTGTCGCGGCATGCTACCAGTGTTAAAGACTGCGATGGAGCTCCGTATCCCACGGCAAACTGGCTGACACTGACGGCGGCGGTGCACAAATGGTTCAAATGGCTCTGAGCACTATGGGACTCAACTGCTGTGGTCATAAGTCCCCTAGAACTTAGAACTACTTAAACCTAACTAACCTAAGGACAGCACACAACACCCAGCCATCACGAGGCAGAGAAAATCCCTGACCCCGCCGGGAATCGAACCCGGGAACCCGGGCGTGGGAGGTGCACAAATGCTGCGCAGCTAGCGCCATTCGACGGCCAACACCGCGGTTCCTGGTGTGTCCGCTGTGCCGTGCGTGTGATCATTGCTTGTACAGCCCTCTCGCAGTGTCCGGAGCAAGTATGGTGGGTCTGACACACCGGTGTCAATGTGTTCTTTTTTCCATTTCCATATATATACAAAAGCAGTTGGTTGTACCGAGAAATTCATCAATGGAGTAGATGGAGATGCCCAACAATAAATCCTTTAGGCTTCTCTTAAACTGAATTTCATAGGTTGATAAACTTTTTATGTTTTTTTGACAAGTTATTGAAAATGTGTGTTCCTGAATAATGCTCACCTTTTTGTACAAGATTAAGTGACGTTAAATCCTTGTGAAGATTATTCTTATTTCTAGTACTGATTCCATGAACTGAAATTTTGGTTTGAAAAAGTGATATATTTTTAATGACAAATTTCATTAAGGAATAAATATATTGGTAAGCAGTAGTTAGTATCCCTAGTTGACTGAACATGCCTCTGCAGGAGGTTCTTGAGTTCACACCACGTATAGCTCTTATTGCATGTTATTGTGCCTGGAAAACTTCAGCTTGGCTTGATGAGTTACCCCAAAAAAGAATCCCAAATGACATTATGGAGTGATAGAAAGCATAGTATGCCAGCTTTTCCTTTTTATATCCCCTATATCTGACAGAATTCGCATTGAAAATAGATATTTGTTTACATGCTTCAGCAATTCTGTGGTTCGCTCCTCCCAGTTGAATTTATTATCAAGCTGTAATACCAAAAATTTAACACTGTCCACTTCTTCTATCTGCTTGTCATCATATGTTAGTCATATACTTGTGCGACACTCCTTACAAGTTCTGAACGATATGTAGTGTGTTTATTCAAAGTTCAGTGAAAAAGAATTGGCTAGGGACCAGTGATTAATGTCCACAAATACTTGATTAGCCAATCTTTGTAAGACTACACATGATTTGCTATTTGTTGCAATGTTTACATCATCATCAAACAAAATAAACTTGGCATCTGGTAATCTTATTGATCAAAGGTCATTGATACACACAACAAAAAGTAAGGGTCCTAAGATGGAACCTTGTGGGACCCCACATGTAGTTAGTTCGCAGTTGAATTATGCATGATAGCTTAATACATGTCTCTTCCCTAATAATACCCTTCGTTTCCTGCCAGACATAGAAGAGTTGAACCATTTTGCAGCATTTCTTGTTACACCATAATATTCTAATTTACTTAAAAGGATATTGTGATTTACACAGTCAAATGCCTTTGAGAGATCACAAAATATACCAGTTGCCTGCAATTTTTTGTCTAATGAATTAAGTACATTTTCACTGTAAGTGTATATAGCCTTATCAATATCAGAACCCTTTAGAAATCCGAAATACGACTTTGATAGTATGTTATTTGTGATAATACGGTTACGAAGCCAATTGTACATTACCTTTTCTAAAATTTTAGAAAATGCTGTCAAAATTGAAATTGGACGCAAATTTGATGCTATTTCTTTATCTCTTTTCTTAAACAGTACCTTAGCTTGAGCATATTTCAGCCATTAATGGAATATACCACAGATAAATGACTGGTTACACAGATAGCTGAATATGTTACTTAACTCAGAAACATGCTATTTAATTAGCTTTGTTGATATTTCATCATACCCTCTAGATGTTTTTGATTTTAAAGTTTTGTGATGAACATTACTTCTGCTGGGGTAGTGAGGGTCAAATTCATATTATGGATGTTACTTGCAATGTCTGGTCTGAGGTATTCCACAGCAGCATCTACAGAACCTGACAACTCCATCTTTTCGGTAACAGTTATAAAATGTTTGTTTAAAAGTTCTGAAACACTATACATGTCTGTCACCAGTGTATCATTTACCCTTAATGCTATTTTCCCCTCTTCATGTCTGGTTCTACTGGTCTCCTCCTTCACTATATCCCATAATGTCTTTATTTTGTTATCTGATATGACTATCTTTTCCTTGTAATATATTTGCTTTGATTTCTGTATTACAGTCTTTAATATTTTGCAGTATTTCTTGTAATGTGCATCAATTTCAGGACTGTTTTGGATTGACAGATACAGTTTTCCTTTTGTTTTACAAGATACATCTATTCCTTGAGTAATCCATGGCTTCTTTGTAAGCCTTGCTCTAACCTTGGTTAGTTTTGGGGGTAAGGACTCTATTAGCAAAAGTGTTATATTTTTCATTCATGCCATTAGCACTGTAAACATCACTCCAGTGATTGTCTCTGAGGAGTGTCCTAAAATAATCAATTTTAACTTACTGATTACCCTCTTGAGTTCAAATTTAACTGATTCTATATCCTGTTCAGTATTAACATTAACAGAAGGAAGTGCATGTCATGTTCTGGGAGGCCATTGGTTATTAGTTTTGTAATATAATATTGTTCATTGTACTTTTCTATAAAGATATTATCAATGGCTGTTTCTGAGCAATTGGTTACCCTAGATGGTAACTTTACAGTAGGAATTAAGCTTAATGATAGTGTTACTAACTGAAATAAGTTCTTATTAGGACAGTCTTTAAGGAAATCTACATTGAAGTCACCAGCAACCAGTGTTTCTTTGATTTTGGTTTTTAAATGGACCAGAACAGCTCCAAGGTGGTTTATGAACAGAGTAAAGTTACCTACAGGTTCTCGATATACACTTAATATTATGAAGGATTTTTTATGAAATTCTACTTCTGTTATATATGCTTCCATACGCTGTTCTAGGCAAAATTTATGAATGTCTATGTTCTTAAATTTATGACAGTTCCTGATGAATGTGGCAACTTCTTCTTTCTCCATTCCTGCTCTACAAAAGTGGGATGCTAGCCTAAATCCTGTAATACTTATAAGTTCTACACCAGTTGTCACAATATGTTCAGAGAGGTAGATTATGTCAGATGGGTTTGAGGAGTATAATACATCTATGCAGATAATTAATTCTTTAATTTTATTTCTTAGTCCTCAAATATTTTTATGCAATAAAGATAGCTGATATTTCACATTGACTGAGTTAAAATTGGTTAGAGTTGTAATTTCTGCTGATTGTTGAAAATTCTTAATCAATGGCTGTTTATGCTGATGCAATAAGCTAGAATTATGTTTTTTGGTTTCTTTCTCAAACTGAAGGTTTGTCTCAATCCTAACCTTTCTTAAAACTTGGTTTCTTTTTGTCCTCTCTACTCTAAAAAAAGAGTCTTTTCTGAACTCTATAACCACTGGTATTTTATCACTCATGACAATGCCTCATCCCTTTAATTTTCCTCCTGTTTTACCAGCCAGTTTACCCTTCCCTTTGCTGTTGAGGTGAAGGCCATTCCTAGTATAATCCCACCTATTGTGAGAATCATCAAGAACCACACCAATTTGTGACCCTGCAACCGACAAAGCAGTGGTTCCAACTCCAAATTAACTCTCCTGACAGAAGAAATCAAATTAGGTCCGTCATGGCGCCTAAGAACAGATACAAACTCAACACTAGTACGCTTCGATGCTAATGCAATCTTTGCCAGGTCACACTCTATACTGTACCCAGGATCTCTGTCAGTACTATTACCTGGCCCACGCACTGTAACCATAGTGTCTTCCTTAGTGAAATCTTTGCAAAGTGATCCTAAATCCTCTGTCACCTGCTCCAGACCAGCACTAGGTTTAAAAAAATTGGTGACCTGGTGTTCTGATCCTAGTTCGTCCTGCAAAAGTTGGCCAACACCTCTTCCATGGGAATAATTCTCTTCAGTGATGAGTCGTGCTTCGAATACAGCCCCGATGACCTGCGAAGACGTGCCTGAAAATGTCACGGACAGTACTGACATCCCAACTTGACTATCACCCGCCATACGTCCCAATAATCAGGAATGATGATCTGGGTGCCACTTATTTTCATAGCAGGTTGTCATCCACTGCATCCTTACAGCGGTACGCCGACAGTACTCTACGCTGGTTTTGTTCCCCTTCCTGGCAAGCCATCATAGGCTTAATTCCAGAAAGATTATGCCTGTCTGCACACGGCGAGAGTTTCTACTGCTTGTCTTTGTATTTGCCAAACCTTATCTTGGCCGGTAAGGTCACCGGATCTGTCCCTAACTGAGAATGCTTGGAGGAGTATGGGCAGGCCCCAAAATCTCAGCTTGAGATTTTGACGATCTAACGCGCCAGCTGGACAGAACGTGGCACTATATGCCAAGTCGAATAATTGCTTGCGTAAGGGTCAGAGATGGACTAACGCGATATTGAATTCCACAATTTGTGAAACTCTTTCTCTTCAATGAATCATCCACTTTTTCTGGAACTGTAACATTTGAATGTCTGCACATGTACAGCGCATATACCGATTTCCGCATCACTCGAATATTTTCTTCGTAGTGCGTCGTCTTTTTTGTCTGATAATGTATTAGTAGCCCCATCTCTAATGAGTGACATAGGTCAACTCATGAAGCAGTTTCCCACAGAGAAAGATCATCTGCTGCGTCAGGCGAGGGCTGTATAGTATCACCACAGTGTGCACGAGAATTAACTCCCTATTGAAAATTGTTTGTAACTTTTTTTAATATTCAACTAACTTCCATGAAACAAAAATCATTTTGTTCCCTACAGTCGTAGAATTTATTACATTGTATCTGATTTATATCAATCCAGGTGTCAGTGACTGACCATGGCGCTACGTCTAATCTTGCGTTAGTGGGCTCAGCTGGTTGCCACACAGAGTGTGTCGATCGGTGGCACAATTAGAGAGATGGTGCCGAAGTCTGAAAGGACCTCGTGCGTCGATACATGCAAATACCGTAAGGCAGTGCCACCCGAAGCAAACAGACACAGCTTCTGTATCAGATGTTAGGAGAAGCGGTCGAACCTCAGCATCCGTGACGGAGGGAAATATGCAAATGAACCGAAGTGTTCACTCGAAGTCCTCAGAAATCACAAAGGCAGGCAACTCGTGAAAATAGTTTAATCCGACTCACAATCCGAACTGTTCTGAAGAATGAATTGAATTTTCGTCAATGCAAACCACATAACTTCCATGAATTACCGCCGGAAGTCTGTGATGATCGGTTGGAATATGGGGTGATAATGCTTGTTTGGTCTGAAGACTGGTCCGATATTTTCGGTAACATCCTGTAGTCAGATGAAGACATGTTTAATGTTGGTGGTGGTGGTGGGGGGGTGGGGTTGTTAGCGGGCATAATTTTAATTTTTGGGCAACAAAGGATTCGAAGCTGGTTGCTGACTAAAGCTAACATCGCTCAAAGGTCCCAATCTCATTCGCGATGTAACGAATGCAGAATGGTTTCTTGATACGCTTGAAGATTATGTTCATGGTATTGTATTCACTGTGGGTCCATATCTCATTCGCGATGTAATGAATGCAGAACGGTATCTTGATACGTTTGAAAACTGTGTTCATGGTATTGTATTCACATGGGAAAATTACTGTCCGAGCATGGCTCGACACCCATTTTCCATGGTGCTGGTTAAGACGCTGTGGCACCCTTGGAAGGCCAGGAGGGAGTCTTGACCTAACACCTTGTATGTTCTTCCTCTGGGGGAGTGACGAAAGATTACGTTCATGGCAGAAAGCCGAAAATGCTTCAAAATGAGCGAATTCGACAAGTTCTTGGAAACGTATCACTGGATTATCTCAAGAAGTCTGTCGAAAACACGCACATCCGTTTAACGGAAATTTGTACACAATGGTGGTGCTTAACTTGAATTTTAGCAATGCATAACTATTCCACCATTTTAAGGAAAAAATGTTTTTTATTTCATGAAAATTGGTTAAGTATTAAAAAAGTTATAATCAAGCCTAAATAACTTACATGTTAACTGTATGGAAGAATGTCCAGAACAGAAATAGGAAAATTTACAGGAATGCCCATTACTGAAATTAACCAACCTCCCCCCCCCCCCCTCTTCCTCCTCTGGGCAACTTATGCTTGCCCCAACGGTCTGCCAGTAGTGTTAGTCACGTGGAAGTGAGCAAAATATTTCTAGATGTTTGCGAATCTTGTAATTGAGGAACAGTCCGGTATTCCCCTAGTGGAATGTGGTAAAACGCCTAAAAACCACATCTAGGCCAGCCAGCACATCAACCCTCGATATTAATCAAGCGACTGGATTTGATCCGGAGCCGGCACACCTCCCCGTCCCGGAAGCGGCACTTTAACACGCTCGGCTTGTGACGTCGCAAGTTGTTACGTAATAACATTTATTGCAATAAGCCGCATTGCAGTACAGACCGCAGTATTGGAGCCGGAGGCTGTGGAGGAGACACCAAACTGTGTCTCAGCAATGAGTCATTCGCACCTGTCGCTACTGCTAGCCATGAGAAACATAGTAAAGTCCGTACATTCAACCCCCCTACGTATCTAAATAAACTATATTAAATATTATTCAATCATTTTCAAAATCGATACACTAGTTTTTGTTTTTCAGGAGAAGATTGTATAAAAATTTCAACGTTGTAACTATCATGGCTTCGGAGATAGAGACAATTACTTAAAAAGTCAAAAACTGACACTTATGGAATTTAAATTCAGTTAGTAACTATAACAGTTTATCTTTTGGTGTCATTTGAAAACATAACCAGAATTCTCAATGGGCAGAATTATTTAATTGAGGTTTTAATTTAAAAACTGTAACTACTTTTCAATTTCGTAATATAAAATATCAAATAAACTTATTTGTGTCTTATGTTGTTGTGGGAATAAATGAGAGTAAATGTGAGAGTGTATGAGAAGCGTACGTTATATTTCAAGAGTAATTTTATGTAATGCACTACGCAATCGTAGCGTGGGAAAGATGTTTGTACCCACATTGCTGATGACGTTTGTCTAGGTGTACTGGCTTCTGTGAGGAAGCAGCAGAATATCGTAGAAAGTAAAATCATATTCTAAATTTATTTCAAGATTATTTTTCTTTTCGTTTGGTTTTATTAAATCTTATGTTAGTATTTGCCTGTTGGAATGACGTAAATGCATCTGAGAATAATGATTGCCGCAGGCCAGTTTTGGCGCTAGAATGACCTCGAACAGTTCTTCTGATTGGCCAGCCAAAGTGATCGGCCAATCAGAGTTAAGCAATTCCCGCGCACTGCTAGATAGATATGCTGTGGTAGCAGCAGCATCCAATGAGTCGCTAGTTAGCTACTGGACGTGCAGGTCATGTTGAACGTTTCAGTGAAGAAGTAATTGGTTTCTCGCGTCTAGATTGTGTTGCCATGAAAGCAGTTGCATTTACGAACAGTTTGTTGAAAGTTGAAAGTTTTGGTGGATTGTTTAGTTGGAAAGTTAGCAGCGTGTGAAGTTTCGGCCTATGTGTAAATCCCTCGTGGCATGTTTCATATTCATAAATGGTATATTTGACGAGCAGTTTCTGTTAAAGAAATTCACTGAAAAGGATCGAGAGTGAAACTCACTATTCGTAGCGAAACTGTAACTGTGAAATCGCGTAGTTATTCGGGTCCGACTTACGTATGTTTCTGACTGCTTTGCGTGTGATCTGGATTGCAAGAACTGTTAACTGAGAACAGTTGCCTTATTAGTTAAGTACATTTTGACTTGATGGCAGCCTTTTTTCATTTGAGCTAAAGGAAATAAAAAGACATGTATTAGAATTCAGACATTTTAATAAAGGAATGAAGCAACCACCTTCCGCCCGAAAATTATTATCAGATATTTACAGGATCGCTGGTTACTAGAGTTACGCGGACTTTGCAACGTAAGTATAGGCGTCGTTTTATCAACGCTGCTTTTTCGACGTACTAATAGTACCTACGTTTGCAGAGAAACGGGATGGTGAACTGACGCCGTACTGAGGTAGGCGGAACTTTTGCATCGAACAGTGCGACGAACGAATAAAAATTTTTAATAAACCCGCCTCGCCGCAGGCTATCCGAGCGGAGCGTTACTACATCCTGTATCAGATATTTAACATAAACAGCGTGTAATAAATGTGAACATTAAACAATTCCACCGATAGAGCGCCGAACTTCGCTGAAAGAAGCTTAAAGTTCAGTGTTGGGACATGAAAGATCGTGGAGTTTTCAAATTTGTCACGGTGCAGAAGGAATATTAACACGTGTACCACTGCGAAACAGTGTGAAATTTTGAAACGGTACATGAATCAAAGAACATACAAGGAGAATAACGAAAGGATTTTTACGGCGATCGTGACCTTCCAAATAAAGCAACTCAACGGAAACGTCCATTAGCACACAGAGTTACCGCTGTACCGCTGTGTCGATACATATTTGCAGATTGATGACCCAGTTTAAGGTGTTTTATTCGTTTCCGAAACATCGTGCACGTCATAAATCAAGCGGGACGTGCGCGCCCTGTGCCAACGCGCCACCCGCTCCCTGGGGGATTGCGATTTATTAAGCGCTCGTATAAACCGTGGCCAAAGCGTTTTCAAATTCATATTCATGATTCCCGTGGAAGTTAAACTAAAAATGTTGGCGTTCTGAAATAATTGCTACCGCATGCTCAAGCAATAGTAGGTCGTTCAGAACAAGTATCACCAATATCAGTCATGTCTCAAATGATAGACACAAAGAGACTACAACAGCTTCACAGTAAATATTTCAAATCTCATCACATGCAGACACGTATTATGCAGTTTTAAACAAATTAACGTGGTCAACGTGTTGATGCCTACCGATAACACACTGAACTAAATCAATACATACCTTCTTGTTCTTAAAACAAACGTTGATCTGATTCACTTGAAGCGGAGGCTCTCGGACCTTACTCCATGAGAACATAGGTGAGAGGTGTAGTAAGGAAAGGTAAGCACGAGAAACGAATTGATCGATCGGATTACGAGTTGTGCTGCTATCATGAAAGCACCACTCAAGGGAATTCGAATGTTCACCAATGTTCATTGGAGGCGGAGGTGGAATTTATTAAAATTAACTTTTAAGGTAATTATATATACGAAGACAGTAACTTGTTCTCGAAAGAATAGTTACTGTTGATGACCATGTAGCTTTTCCCTGGAATAAATGATAAGCGAGTGACTGCGTGTGAGATCGCTCTCTAAGTTTTCATATATTTTTAGGTTCCAGATACATATTTTAACGGTTTTTGTGATAATATTTACTATAGAAGTGACGTATTAGTGGTTTCTTCATTCAGCTCTGCCTTTCTTCTGTTGTGACGTGATATTTGTGAGTGTTTCGTATCGAGCAACTTAACCTCTTGCCTGTGTTTACATTCCGCGCTGACCAGTTGCAGCTGTAGCGGCGCATCGAAAGCTAAGTACTAATTAATTGTTTGTGCATAGTGATTTATTTAGGAACTTTAGTAGTCTTCAACCGGTGTTCGTGGTGTTTTCTGGTGAAATAATTTCAGAAGAACCTTTCGGGAACTGTTTACAGCTCGTTACTGTGTGATTAGACGTTTGATTCTCTTTCTGTATTAGTCTTTTGTTATATTCACATTTGTTGTTTATTAATACTGTTAATAATAGTAGTTACTTCCCTTGTAGAGTAAGTTTGTGATTATTGTAGTCAGGTTTTTAGCATCTTCTTATTGTAGTAGCGGAACTTAGAAAAAGTAAAATTTTACCATGAGTGAGAAGTGTGAGCTTTGCCGTAGGTTCGTGAGTAGTGGATTGCGGTGTGACACTTGTTCGAAGTATTTTCACTGGGGGGAATGCAGTGGGGAAGCCAGTGGGCATTCTGGTGAGATCCTCTCCTGGAACTGCAGGTTATGTAGCAAGAGTAAACTGATAGAGGAGCAGGAGCGTAAGATCTGTGCCCTTCAGGTGCAGTTGAAAAACGCACAGGAGGAGCTAGATAGGATGAGGAGGGAGAAGGGGGTTGGGGAATGGGAGCTGGCTGTTGGCAAGAGATCTGCTAGGAGAAGAAGATTTTCAGATAGTTTTACTATTGGTGTTTACAATAGATATGACCAACTGTCAGAGTCTAGTGGAGAGGAATCTCTAGTAGCTGTAGATGTAGGAAGTATGCAGCAGACCTCAGTAGTTACTGTGCCTAGAACAGTTGCAAAATCGAAGAGGAAGAAGAAGGTTCTGCTGTTAGGTAGTTCACATGGCAGAGGTGTAGGCCAGCAGTTGCAGGAAGTGCTGGGAAGTGAGTACCAGGTCACCAGCATTGTGAAGCCTAATGCAGGGTTGGCTCAGGTGACTGTTAACATAGGGGGGTTATGTAGGGATTTTACTAAAGAGGATCAGGTAGTGATTGTGGGTGGGGCTGGTAATAGTATTGGTAGGGATGGGGAGTATAACATAGATGGTGACCTGGAAAAGATAGCCACTCAGACTGGCAACACGAATGTGCATTTCGTGGAACTGTTTCAGCGTCACGATCGGCCTCATCTTAATACAGCCGTCAGGCGTAATAACATGAGACTTGGGGGTGCGCTGATGACAGAAAGCATGGGTCACATTTCAGTGGTGTCGGTGGAGTCTATCAGCAGGACGGGTTTCACTAGACACGGCCTGCACCTCAATAGGTATGGGAAGGGGAGGTTGGCAAAGCTTATAGGTGACAGCATAGGTGGGGTTGGTGGGATCACTCATGGGAAAATTCCTGCAGTAGTGTGTGTTAGAGCTGCACCTTTTTTAGATTGAAGTCAGCTGATAGGTATTCCTGCTTAAGGGAAGTCTCTCTAACAAGGGAATCACTTTTGACAAAGCTTAGGTATCCGAGTAATGAGGGAATTAGTATATTTCATCAAAATATACAAGGTATTAGGGATAAAGTTAGTGAACTGCTTATAGATGTTGACTCTGAAATTATTGGTATATCTGAACACTTCTTAAATAAGGAGATAATTCAGAGGCTTCCTTTACCAGGATACAGGTTGGCTGGCTGCTTTTCGAGGAGCTCTTTGCGGTGTGGGGGAGTAGCCATGTATGTGAAAAACGGCATCGCATTTGAGTCAATTGATGTTTCAAAGTACTGCACTGAAAAGGTGTTTGAATGTTGTGCAGGTGTGGTTAAATTTAACGGAGTTAAACTTGTAACTGTTGTTATTTATAGATCCCCAGACTCCGATTTCACAGCATTTTTGCTAAAGCTAGAGGAGGTTCTTGGTTCACTTTATAGGAAATACAAAAAGTTAGTTATATGTGGTGACTTCAATATTAATTGTATAAGTGATTGTGCAAGGAAGAGGATGCTGGTAGACCTCTTTAATTCATATAATCTTATGCAAACCGTATTCTTTCCAACGAGAGTGCAAGGGAACAGTAGAACAACCATAGACAACATTTTTGTTCATTCCTCATTACTAGAAGGGCATTCTGTTAGAAAAAAGGTGAATGGCCTTTCAGATCATGATGCGCAAATTTTAACTTTAAAAGATTTTTATGCTGCAACTCGTGTTAAATATAGTCATCAGCTGTTCAGGAAAGCTGATCCGGTTGCTGTAGAGACCTTTGTAAACCTTATAAAGGAACAAGAGTGGCAAGATGTTTATAGCGCTGAGACAGTAAACGATAAATATAATGCTTTTCTAAAGACCTTTCTCATGCTCTTTGAAAGTTGCTTTCCGTTACAACGTTTAAAACAGGGTACTAGCACAAACAGGCAGCCTGGGTGGCTGACTAGAGGGATAAGAATATCTTGTAGAACAAAGTGGAAATTATATCAAAACGTTAGAAACAGTCAAAATCTAAATGCAGCAGCCCATTACAAACAGTATTGTAAGGTGCTTAAAAATGTTATTAGGAAGGCAAAAAGTATGTGGTATGCAGATAGAATAGCTAAGTCTCAGGATAAAATTAAAACCATATGGTCAGTCGTAAAGGAAGTTGCTGGTCTGCAGAGACAGGTCGAGGATATAGAATCAGTGCGTAGTGGGAATGTCCGTGTTACTGATAAGTCGCATATATGTACAGTATTTAATAATCACTTTCTGAATATAGCAGGTGAACTAAATAGAAACCTAATTCCAACAGGGAATCATATAGCGCTCTTAGAAAAAAGTGTTCCGAGACTGTTACCTGAAATGCTCCTCCATGATACTGACAAGAGGGAGATTGAGTTAATAATTAAATCACTAAAGACCAAGAACTCTCATGGATATGACGGGGTATCTAGAAGAATACTGAAGTATTGTTCTATGTATGTTAGCCCAGTACTTAGCCATATCTGTAACTTTTCCTTTAGGAGTGGTCGGTTTCCTGATCGATTAAAATACTCGGTAGTGAAGCCACTTTATAAAAAGGGAGACATTGATAATGTTGACAATTTTAGACCTATTTCTATGCCATCGGTGTTTGCTAAAGTTATCGAGAAGGTTGTATATACAAGGTTACTGGAGCATTTAAATTCACATAATTTGCTGTCAAATGTTCAGTTTGGTTTTAGAAATGGTTTAACAACTGAAAATGCTATATTCTCTTTTCTCTGTGAGGTTTTCGACGGATTAAATAAAAGGTTGCGAACGCTAGGTGTTTTCTTTGATTTAACGAAGGCTTTTGACTGTGTTGACCACAAAATATTACTGCAGAAGTTGGACCATTATGGAGTAAGGGGAGTAGCTTACAATTGGTTCGCCTCTTACTTTAAGAACAGAAAGCAGAGGGTAATTCTCCGCAATATTGAGAGTGGTAGTGATGTTCAGTCCCAATGGGGCACTGTTAAGTGGGGCGTTCCCCAAGGGTCGGTGCTGGGGCCACTGCTGTTTCTTATTTATATAAATGATATGCCTTCTAGTATTACAGGTGATTCAAAAATATTTCTGTTTGCTGATGACACCAGCTTGATAGTGAAGGATCTTGTGTGTAATATTGAAACAGTAACAAATAATTTAGTTCATGAAATAAGTTCGTGGCTTGTGGAAAATAATTTGATGCTAAATCACAGTAAGACTCAGTTTTTACAGTTTCTAACTCACAATTCAACAAGAACTGACATTTTAATCAGACAGAATGGGCATGTTATAAGCGAGACGGAACAGTTCAAGTTCCTAGGCGTACGGATAGATAGTAAGCTGTTGTGGAAAGCCCATGTTCAGGATCTTGTTCAGAAACTAAATGCTGCTTTATTTACCATTAGAACAGTATCTGAAATAAGTGACACTTCAACACGAAAAGTAGTCTACTTCGCATATTTTCATACGCTTATGTCGTATGGTATTATTTTTTGGGGTAATTCTTCTGATTCAAAAAGGGTATTTTTGGCTCAAAAACGGGCTGTTCGAGCTATATGTGGTGTAAGTTCGAGAACCTCTTGTCGACCCCTATTCAAAAATCTGGGAATTCTGACATTGCCCTCACAGTATATATTTTCTTTAATGTCGTTTGTTGTTAGCAATATTAGCCTATTCCCAAGAGTTAGCAGCTTTCACTCAGTTAATACTAGGCAGAAATCAAATCTGCATGTAGAATGCAGTTCCTTGACTCTTGTGCAGAAAGGAGTGCAGTATTCTGCTGCATCCATTTTCAATAAGCTACCACAAGAACTCAAAAATCTTAGCAGTAGCCCAAACTCTTTTAAGTCTAAACTGAAGAGTTTCCTCATGGCTCACTCCTTCTATTCTGTCGAGGAGCTCCTGGAAGAGCTAAAAAATTAAGCAAATTCCAGTGTTACATTGTTGATTGTCTTCATTTAAACTTATGACTTGTCACCTGAATATGTTTTTTTTTCTATATTTCATTTTATCTGTTTCTAATATCGTGTTATAATTTCATGTATTGACTCGTTCCATGACCATGGAGATTTCTCCTTAATTTGGTCCCACGGAACAATAAATAAATAAATAAATAAATAAATAAACTAACTGACAACCTCAGCTGCCGACAGGTGTTGTTGATATACCTCGATGTGGACAGCTGAAAATGCGTGCCCCGACCGGGACTCGAACCCGGGATCTCCTGCTTACATGGCAGACGCCCTATCCATCTGAGCCACCGAGGACACAGATGAATAGCGCGACTGCAGGGACTCATCCCTTGCACGCTTCCCGTGAGACTCACATTCCCAACTGTCCACAATTCTACATATGTATTGTACCTTATAGACATTTGCCCACCCACTCATTACTCGCGCACGCTTTGGCGATTCCCGTAAGAGTTTGGGCAACCTGTGCGCATTCGCACAGACGAAGGTCAATGGCTGGGTAGCCTTTAACTATATATACGAAGACAGTAACTTGTTCTCGAAAAAATAGTTACTGTTGATGACCATGCAGCTTTTCCCTGGAATAAATGTTGACTAACTGACAACCTCAGCTTGTTTGCCATTGCTTTACACCTTCTGTAAGTATTTGTTGGGGTTACATTTTGCCGCGCGGGATTAGCTGAGCGGTCTAAGGCGCTGCAGTCATGGACTGTGCATCTGGTCCCGGCGGAGGTTCGAATAATTTAGGTTACGTAGTGTGTAAGCTTAGGGACTGATGACCTTAGCAGTTATGTCCCATAAGATTTCACACACATTTGAACACATTTGAACGGTTACATTCTAAGAAGGATTATTTATTTATCGCATGACTAAAGGGAAATATAGACAACTTTTTAAACAAATATGTATATATCTGTACAGATAAAAACAGTCTCTAGTTCGTGTTCGGTTCATAGCTCTAAGTCCAGGTTGAAAATCCAGCTAGAAGCTTCTTCAGAGAATATGTGAAGGTTCAGTGTCCCTTTGAAGGTCAGAGGGAATGTTCTGTGTTCTTCACCGTAGTCAAATTCAGGGGAGGACTTCCATTTCCATTGGTGCAGTAATGTCCGACTCTGCCTCGGTCAGTTCTGATCCGATTTCGTGTGCACCAGTCTCTTGACAGTAGATTAATACCTGCTGCTTACTCCCAGGTAGTTTTTATTAATTGGTGATGCTTCATGGGAGACTGCTGCTGCCATTGACAGTTCCAGGCTTCACGCATCTTGAAATTAGTGTCCAGTAGGCTGATTGCTGTGCGCCACGATGTTTTTCTACATCTCAGTCGCTGAGGTTCTGATGGCGAAATTTCTGAATGAACTGCTAATTCTTTGTTGTTTTTTTATTCTCGTCCACACGCTCACCAATGAATGTGATCCTCTAATGGACGGTAGTTTAATATCGCTAAGTATCGATAGCCAGTGCGTGTTTGTGGGACGAACACACCGTGTGATGAGGCGTATTGTTTCATTGAGCTATGTGCCCACTATTTTAGTCTGAGCACTGTTTACCTAAGTGGAACAGCGACAGGGTGTGAAAGAGCTAGAGCTGATAATCTGAGGACTATTGCTGTGTCGCCCCAGGCGGTTCCTGTTAAGTTCTGGACTGTATTGTTCGGAGTTTTGATTTTACCTGCCACATTCTGGAGATGGATTTTGTATGTCAAAGACCTGTATAGAGTCACACGCAGATTTTTGGAGTGTTGCAATAATGGAGAGTCTGATGTCTAAATGTGATGATAGGTTTGTAGTTTCCTTGCTTATTTCGTAGGCAGAAAGTTAATAAAACGGTCTTTTGAGGCTCTAGTTGGAGCTAATTTCTGGGCTTTGTTTCCGGAAGGTCGTTTGCATACAAATTAAAAAGGTGTGGGGCAAAAACAAAACCTTGTGGGCTATTGTCATTTATTTTGTGAACTCTTCTTTTGGGGTTCGCTGAGAACATCTGGAAGTATCTACGAGGGCGAGTCAAATGAACACCTTAAATTTGTAATAACAAATCGAAATTTCGCGCCGTTATCCTGTAAGTCCCCCCCCCCCCCCCCCATGAACCATGGACCTTGCCGTTGGTGGGGAGGCTTGCGTGCCTCAGCGATACAGATAGCCGTACCGTAGGTACAACCACAACGGAGGGGTGTCTGTTGAGAGACCAGACAAACGTGTGGTTCCTGAAGAGGGGCAGCAGCCTTTTCAGTAGTTGCATGGGCAACAGTCTGGATGATTGACTGATCTGGCCTTGTAATAATAACCAAAACGGCCTTGCTGTGCTGGTACTGCGAACGGCTGCAAGCAAGGGGAAACTACGGCCGTAATTTTTCCCGAGGGCATGCAGCTTTACTGTATGATTAAATGATGATGGCGTCCTCTTGGGTAAAATATTCCGGAGGCAAAATAGTCCCCCATTCGGATCTCCGGGCGGGGACTACTCAAGAGGATGTCGTTATCAGGAGAAAGAAAACTGGCGTTCTACGGATCGGAGCGTGGAATGTCAGGTCCCTTAATCGGGCAGGTAGGTTAGAAAATTTGAAAAGGGAAATGGATAGGTTAAAGTTAGATATAGTGGGAATTAGTGAAGTTCGGTGGCAGGAGGAACACGACTTCTGGTCAGGTGACTACAGGGTTATAAACACAAAGTCAAATAGGGGTAATGCAGGAGTAGGTTTAATAATGAATAGGAAAATAGGAACGCGGGTAAGCTACTACAAACAGCTTAGTGAACGCATTATTGAGGCCAAGATAGATACGAAGCCCACACCTACTACAGTAGTACAAGTTTATATGCCAACTAGCTCTGCAGATGACGAAGAAATTGAAGAAATGTATAGTGAAATAAAAGAAATTATTCAGATAGTGAATGGAGACGAAAATTTAATAGTCATGGGTGACTGGAATTCGAGTGTAGGAAAAGGGAGAGAAGGAAACGTAGTAGGTGAATATGAATTGGGGCTAAGAAATGAAAGAGGAAGCCGCCTGGTAGAATTTTGCACAGAGCACAACTTAATCATAGCTAAGACTTGGTTTAAGAATCATGAAAGAAGGTTGTATACATGGAAGAACCCTGGAGATACTAAAAGGTATCAGATAGATTATACAGTATAATGGTAAGACAGAGATTTAGGAACCAGGTTTTAAATTGTAAGACATTTCCAGGGGCAGATGTGGACTCTGACCACAATCTATTGGTTATGACCTGTAGATTAAAACTGAAGAAACTGCAAAAATGTGGGAATTTAAGGAGATGGGACCTGGATAAACTGAAAGAATCAGAGGTTGTACAGAGTTTCAGGGAGAGCATAAGGGAACAATTGACAGGAATGGGGGAAAGAAATACAGTAGAAGAAGAATGGGTAACTTTGAGGGATGAAGTAGTGAAGGCAGCAGAGGATCAAATAGGTAAAAAGACGAGGGCTAGTAGAAATCCTTGGGTAACAGAAGAAATATTGAATTTAATTGATGAAAGGAGAAAATATAAAAATGCAGTAAATGAAGCAGGCAAAAAGGAATACAAACGTCTCAAAAATGAGATCGACAGGAAGTGCAAAATGGCTAAGCAGGGATGGCTAGAGCACAAATGTAAGGATGTGGAGGCTTATGTTACTAAGGGTAAGATAGATACTGCCTACAGGAAAATTAAAGAGACCTTTGGAGATAAGAGAACCACTTGTATGAACATCAAGAGCTCAGATGGAAACCCAGTTCTAAGCAAAGAAGGGAAAGCAGAAAGGTGGAAGGAGTATATAGAGGATCTATACAAGGGCGATGTACTTGAGGACAATATTATGGAAATGGAAGAGGATGTAGATGAAGATGAAATGGGAGATACGATACTGCGTGAAGAGTTTGACAGAGCACTGAAAGACCTGAATCGAAACAAGGCCCCAGGAGTAGACAACACTCCATTGGAACTACTGGCGGCCTTGGGAGAGCCAGTCCTGACAAAACTCTACCATCTGGTGAGCAAGATGTATGAAACAGGCGAAATACCCTCAGACTTCAAGAAGAATATAATAATTCCAATCCCAAAGAAAGCACGTGTTGACAGATGTGAAAATTACCGAACTATCAGTCTAATAAGCCACGGCTGCAAAATACTAACGCGAATTCTTTACAGACGAATGGAAAAACTAGTAGAAGCCGACCTCGGAGAAGATCAGTTTGGATTCCGTAGAAATACTGGAACACGTGAGGCAATACTGACCTTACGACTTATCTTAGAAGAAAGATTAAGGAAAGGCAAACCTACGTTTCTAGCATTTGTAGACTTAGAGAAAGCTTTTGACAATGTTAACTGGAATACTCTCTTTCAAATTCTAAAGGTGGCAGGGGTAAAATACAGGGAGCGAAAGGCTATTTACAATTTGTACAGAAACCAGATGGCAGTTATAAGAGTCGAGGGACATGAAAGGGAAGCAGTGGTTGGGAAGGGAGTAAGACAGGGCTGTAGCCTCTCCCCGATGTTATTCAATCTATATATTGAGCAAGCAGTAAAGGAAACAAAAGAAAAGTTCGGAGTAGGTATTAAAATCCATGGAGAAGAAATAAAAACTTTGAGGTTTGCCGATGACATAGTAATTCTGTCAGCGACAGCAAAGGACTTGGAAGAGCAGTTCAACGGAATGGATGGTGTCTTGAAGGGAGGATATAAGACGAAGATCAACAAAAGCAAAACGAGGATAATGGAATGTAGTCGAATTAAGTCGGGTGATGTTGAGGGTATTAGATTAGGAAATGAGACACTTAAGTAGTAAAGGAGTTTTACTATTTGGGGAGCAAAATAACTGATGATGGTCGAAGTAGAGAGGATATAAAATGTAGACTGGCAATTACAAGGAAAGCGTTTCTGAAGAAGAGAAATTTGTTAACATCGAGTATAGATTAAAGTGTCAGGAAGTCATTTCTGAAAGTATTTGTATGGAGTGTAGCCATGTATGGAAGTGAAACATGGACGGTAAATAGTTTGGACAAGAAGAGAATAGAAGCTTTCGAAATGTGGTGCTACAGAAGAATGCTGAAGATTAGATGGGTAGATCACATAACTAATGAGGAGGTACTGAATAGGATTGGGGAGAAGAGGAGTTTGTGGCACAACTTGACCAGAAGAAGGGATCGGTTGGTAGGACATGTTCTGAGGCATCAAGGGATCACCAATTTAGTATTGGAGGGCAGCGTGGAGGGTAAAAATCGTAGGGGGAGACCAAGAGATGAATACACTAAGCAGATTCAGAAGGATGTAGGTTGCAGTAGGTACTGGGAGATGAAGAAGCTTGCACAGGATAGAGTAGCATGGAGAGCTGCATCAAACCAGTCTCAGGACTGAAGACCACAACAACAACAACAACAACATCCTGTAAGTTGGTAAGCGTGCTACAAACAGCATGCAGAATGGCCTGTAAGTGGTAGCATAGTGCAGATGCACACATACCGCCGCAGTATCAGTACAAAGATGGCCGCCCCAGTTGCGACTTGCAACAGGGAAGAATGCATGTTTGTCACAGCAGCAAGTCTACGAATGGAATAGGAAGCTCGCAAATGGTGTGACTTCAGTGGAAGATGCTCCTCGTCCAGGTCACGCACAATGAGTTGTGACTCCACAGAACATTGCAGCCATTGAAGCCATAGTGAAGGAAAACCGCCGAGTGATACTGAATGACATTGCACTATGTTTACAGATTAGTCATGAGTCAGCACACCACATTGTGCATGATGTGCTCCAGTTTCACAAAGTGTCTGCAACATGGGTGCCACGGCAGCTGACTCCTGAAATGAGAGAACGGCGTGTTGATGCCTGTGAAGAACTTCTCCGGCGCTCTGAACAAGAAGGTGCTGGCTTCCTTGCAAGAATTGTTACTGGGGATGAAACCTCGGTGCACTTCCAGCAACCAGAAATGAAGAGAGCAAGCAAGGAATGGCGCCATTCACCATCACCAAAACCAAAGAAGATTCGAATAGAACCATCAGCTGGGAAGGTTATGCTGACTCTCTTTTGGGACGACGAGGTACGCCAGGCGGTGCATGAGTGGTTGCGCGGTCTACCAAAAGAATTTTTTTCTAAAGTAATTTATGCACTTTGTAAGCACTGAGGACTTGCATTGAGCGTGGGGAAGATTATGTTGAAAAGTGATACAGCTTTGTACCTTTTCTGCACAACAAATAATATTTAAAAAAGTATTTAAGATTTTCATTTGACTCACCCTCATATTTTACAAGATGTTGCCAATTAGAATGGTTAGTTACCGACGTGGAATGATACTGATGAATGTTTATCTTCTGCTGCTCAAAGCTGTTTTTAATATGAGTTGCTATTGCTAGCCCCTATTCCTCACATCCTCTTTCTAGTGTAAGCCTTGTTTGCTCTATTGAGAAGTGGCTGAGCAGATTCTGTTATGATTGATCCTCTCCAGGAGCTTGAGCTTGAAACTAAGGAGAGCGATAGAGGGGCAGTTTTCAACTTTGGATGGATCTTTGTTTGGCTTTAGTACAGCAATGACTTCAGTTTTCTTGAAGACGTAAATGGCCTGACTGTTTACGATGTTTGTAAAGAATGCGTGCAGCCATTTGACAGTAGAAGGACAACAGTGCAACAGAAACTCAGGGGCCGGCCGAAGCGGCCGAGCGGTTCTAGGCGCTACAGTCTGGAACCGCGCGACCGCTACGGTCGCAGGTTCGAATCCTGTCTCGGGCATGGATGTGTGTGATGCCCTAGGTTCGTTAGGTTTAAGTAGTTCTAAGTTCTAGTGGACTGATGGCCAAAGAAGTTAAGTCCCATAGTGCTCAGAGCCATTTTTTGAGAAACTCAGAGTAAATGACATCAACACCTGCTGGCTTCCTAAGTTTCATGTTCTTTATAGCTTCTACGGTCTCTTCCAATTGAAATGGATAGAAAACTCAGATGTTTGTGGAACTGACCTTATCTTTACTTTTAAGAGGTGTCTCACCTCTCTTTTGATATATTTATCTCTTGTTGACTTGTAAATGGACGTGATGTAATTGGCCATATCATCTAAATTTACGTTAAATTTTTTTCTAGTGGTGTTTGCTGTATCCAGATTTCTGATTAAGGACCAGATCTTCCTGCTGTAGTGAGTACGATCCAAGGAAGCTACAGGTTCTTTCCATCTGTTTTGAATGCTCTCATTTAGTGACAGTAGCAGAATCACCACTGTCTTAGAAGTCGTTGAGAAACCAGTCGACGTCTTCATTCCTGCCCGGAATGAAGGATCAATTGATGGTTGGAATTACTAATACTGATCCTATCATAAAGAGCTACATGCGATGTTGTCAAGAGAGTTGGAAAGTATCTTGGAGACGGAGATGAAATTTATTAAAATCAACTATCAACTTAATTATTTGCCTTTACTTAATACCTTCTGTGGCTATTTGTCTGGTTACATTTTAATAGCTGTATTTGTAACCGACAAAAATTGAACACGTGTTATTTGAAGTGGTTTTCTTTTCTACAGAATTCAAAAAATGGTTCAAATGGCTCTGAGCACTATGGGACTTAACTTCTGAGGTCATCAGTCCCCTAGAACTTAGAACTACTTAAACCTAAGTAACCTAAGGACATCACACACATCAATGCCCGAGGCAGGATTCGAACCTGCGACCATAGCGGTCGCGCGGTTCCAGACTGTAGCGCCTAGAACCGCTCGGCCACCTCGGCCGGCTTCTACAGAATTACCTTCTAAAATATTTGCTAAATCCTCCTGAAACATCCTGCAGAGCGTGAAGCGATATCATAAAACTTCTCCTAGACCAGTGAAATTCCTAAACCGAACGTGGTCAGAGAATTTTTAACAGTAATCAAGTAAATTTTATCAAGAATAAAAGTTTGTTGGAAACTATGCCAATTAGTACGGGAAAATGTTGTACCTTGACACAATTTTCACTTCTCAGACATATGCCCGTAACAAAAGTTTAATACATTTTTAGTGTACCGTACCTCAACAGAAAAAACGGAAACTTTATCGGATCAATGTGTTGGCCGTCTGCCTGTCAGTCCCCGTTTCTCAGGAACGCGCTGAGGCATCAAGATAAAATTTATACCATATTAAGGTCTAAAATCTCTTTCCACTATAAAAAAATACAAGCTTCTAAGTCAATGCAATGAAAAGATACAGCCATTTACGTGACATGCTTAGATACTCACGAACTTTGCTACAAATACCCATGGAAGTATACATAAACTAATTACAGGGTGTTCCGAAAATATTCGTTCAAATTAACATAGGTAATAGAGAACATCGTAACAAATATAATTCGACTAGGAACATATAGTATCTTAAGTCAACTTTTAATGTTATGGAAGACTTCGTTAGTGGCGCCGACGCCAGCTTCTGTGTCGGTGTCGCTAACGGGGAATGTGTGCTGACATTCCAAACTATTCTGTTTGCGGTTCGTTGGCTCTGAGGGTTGCATGGAAACTCAACTTCGGAAGCATCACCGCGTTGTGACAACAACAATGACTTCCTTGTAAACATACCGAATCAGTCGCAATCAGTACCGCCCTGTGACGTCAGCAACGAACTTTGAGCGCTTTACGCGTGCTGAAATGGCTAACATCCATCTGGTACAAGGACCTGTGAATGGAAATGGTCGAGATTCAGCGAGCGAGCATCGACAGTGCTTTCCCAGCTGACGGGTTCTACAACACTAAATATTTGGACGTCTGTATCGCTTGCTACATGGAACAGGCACTTGCCGCATAAGTATACGCGATATAGGTCGGAATCGAACAGTGCGAAGTCCCGAAATGGAAGACGAAATTCTGCAAAATGTTGAAAACAGTGTATCTACAAGTAAACGACGTATTGTACGCATCCTTGGCCTCAGACAAAGCCTTGTGTGGAATGCGTTACATTACAAGCAGCTTCATCCTTTCTATCTTCTGTACGTTCTAATACTACCACCTGAAGTGCAGTTCGTGCAATGGATTTTACAACGGCCTGTTCTATATCCTTCATCTCCGGCAGAGGTCCTGTGAAACCTACGAGGTTGTCTCAGTACCCACATTTCGCAAGCTTGGGCACTTCCGAAACCAAGAGGTATTCGACGTCGCGCTCCACAGCGATTCGACGTTAATGTGTGGGCCGGCGTTCTCGTGATATGTTAACTGGACCATACATTCTCCCATTCCGTTTTAACGGGAAGAGATATCGCAGCTTCGTGAAACATGTTAGCCAGAACTACTGGAGGATGTAACTCTGAATGTTAGACAAAGTGTATACTTCCAGCCCAATTCAGCATTTCTGTGGGTTATTATCTGAGAGTCACCTTCGGTAATAGGTGGCTAGGACGAGGTGGCCATGTGGCCTGGTCTCCCAGGTGTCTGGATTTCTTCCTCTGCGGGCGTAGAAAGCAGCTTTTGTATGAAACGGTTGAGGAGAGAGAAGACCGCGTCGCTAGAATTGCCATCACTGCTATTGCGGACTCACCAAGAATCTTCGAACGGACACTACAAGCAATGGTCCGACGACGTACTGCTTGCGTTCAGGCCAGTGCTCGCGCATTCGAGCAGTTCCTCTAAATGCCACTGCTGCAAGTAGGATGCTAAATTACTTTCTGTGTAAATCGTCCCTAGCATCAGAAAATGCAGTCAGAGACCACACGTATCACAGATAAATTAATCTGCAACAATAATTAACAGCTGTAAAGCGAGTGTCTGGAAACCGAGAGTTTTCGGGATCGAATCTCGGTGAAAACTTGGATTTTGCGGTCTTGGTTTCAACATAGCCTTCACCTCTCTACGATGTGAGGAATCGCCCGAAATGACATCTGGTTCGGATTCCACTTTAAACTATAGGTCCTCTTTCGTCGGGTGGGTAACATGGGGTAGCTTAGGGGCACGCAAGTCGCTAAAGCGTCGTCCAATTGAAAGGCTTGCAACAGGCCACTGAGCCACACGAAATTGGCATTAATACCCACATATACAACCGAGCTTGCACGGAACACTCACAGCGGGAGTCCTACTCGCATTTGTCCATTTTTTAATGATTCACTGCAGTCTTTTTCTCGAATTACAAAAATTAGTCAGCAAAATAAATGTTTTCGCAAACGCGAAAGCTCGCTCCACATTGTCATTTACGTAAGAACAAATATGAGATTGATGTTTCAAAGTCTTGCAATGGAGCAGCTCTTGCAAATACTGTACTTCATGATCGAGCTGTTATATTATTACTCTACTACTCATCAACACTCAGGAAGTGAAATCAAATTAAGCCGAAGTATAATAAAAATCAGTTACAAGTTAAATGGAATAAAATGGAAATGAAGTCCCATGCTTCTTTACAGAGCGTAGGGGAACGATGCGGGAGACTCGCACCGCCTTACTAGGCAAGGTCGTAGTGGAGGTGGTTTGCCATTGCCTTCCTCCGACCGTAATGGGGATGAATGATTATGATGAAGACGACACAACAACACCCATTCATCTCGAGGCAGGGAAAATCCTTGACCCCGCCGGGAATCGAACCCGGGACCCCGTGCTCGGGAATCGAAAACGCTACCGCGAGACCACGAGCAGCGGACACATGTTAAATACCTTATGAAATATAAGATATAAGAAACTACCACAAATTTCCTGTTTCAAGACTCGTAAATTTGCCATGACATTAAAGTAACACAGTTAATTTGCAAGTACCTCATGTTTCATTGTAAAAGACCTATTTCTGTTTCAAAATACAAGATGGTGTACGGCAGATGTACTGTGACTTGACTATCAGCATGTTATATAAATATTTCCAAAAAAGACACAGCATTATATTCACCATAAAATTTGTAAGCAGACTGTTTAGGTTTTTATGTTGGTAACGCCACGTAGCGCTCTATATGAAAACGGTTGACTGTGCTGTGTGAAGTCTGTGGCTGGTTTGCATTGTTGGAATATTTGCTATTGCAGTGTTGGACAGTTGGATGTGAACAGCCAGTAGCGTTGCGCAGTTGGAGGTGAGCCGACAGCAGTGGTGGATGTGGGGAGAGAGATGGCAAAATTTTGAGAGCGGACGGTCTGGACGTGTGTCCATCAAAAAGAGTAAATTTGTAATACTGGATATCATGAACTGATATATATATATATATATATATATATATATATATATATATATATATATATATGATGACTTTGGAACATTCTTAATGTAGATACATTGTTTGTTCTCTATTAAAATCTTTCATTTGCTAACTATGCCTATCAGTAGTTAGTGCCTTCAGTAGTTAGAATCTTTTATTTAACTGGCAGTATTGGCGCTCGCTGTATTGCAGAAGTTCGAGTAACGAAGATTTTTGTGAGGTAAGTGATTGATGAAAGGTATAGGTTATTGTTAGTCAGGGCCATTCTTTTGTAAGGATTATTGAAAGTCATATTGCGTAGCGCTAAAATATTGTGTGTCAGTTTAGTTATGATCAGAATAAGTGAAGAGAGAAATGTCCGAGTACGTTCAGTTTTGCTCAGCTGTTTGAAAATCAAATAACGTAGAGGTTTATCAGCACAGTAATTCACAAATTTTTGTAAGGGTATGTTTCAAATTCTGTATCTGTAAAGTTAACAATACATTGCACGTAACTATAATATGTTATATAGCATTATACTTAGATGCATGGAACACGAAAAATTTACAAATGGTGCACAAAAGACGATCTCATGTCTAACAACAACAAAAACTGTATAAAATGACGGAAACTGTTTATGGCGTTCACTGCAGCGCTTTCCTTCTTGTAATTCTAAAATCTGTCACTAAACTGAAGTACCGACAAACAACGTCATGCATTCCTAGTACGCTATTCTCTAGGTACAACACTCTCCACCACTTTTTACGTACGTTGTGTTTTAGCAACAAGAAAGCCATGAGTGAGGGACTAAAGAAGTTGTGGGAGTACTGGTCTGTCGACTTGAGGTCGCTGGTTCCCGGATGCAAATGAGGCCTTCGTGAAACTACACGGAAGCATCGATGAGAGCTTCCAGCGGCTGGGAGGTGATCCCGAGCTAATCAACGCCAAGCTTCATAATCTACCTGGAACGATCTTAAGCCACGCTACACCGCGGGCCACTTTACTAGCTGCATACATGTATTGGTCTTCTAATAACTTCGAGAAGCTACTACTAACTTTAGGTAAGTACACTCTATCACGTATGATTTAACGCAGCCGTATGCGATGATACACAAACCGTAGGGGAAAAACATTGTAAATTTTCCATCGAAATAGTTTTGGCACGAATCTCAACTAGCGATTCTCCATAAACCTTTGCATAACAGTTCAATTATCATTTTGTTCTAAGTGTAACTCATAGTTCAGTGTCAAAACGTCCGTAACTATCAAATATTTTTTGTAAATTTGGAGCAAGTATTAATGTACACTGAGGCGGTGTAAGTCATGGGTTAGAGATATGCACATATACCAATGGCGATAGCACCGCGTACACGAGGTTGCATTGTTAGAACTGTCATTTGTCTCAGGTGATTCATCGTCTTCAACGTGATTATGGCCGCATGACGGGAAGTAACAGACTTTCAGCGCAGAATGGTACTTGGAGCTAGACGCGTAGAACATTCTATTTTGGAAATGGTGATAAAGTCAATGTTCCGAAATCCACAGTCTCAAGAGTGTGCCGAGAATACCAAATTTCAGGCATTACCTCCCACGAAGGACAAGACAGTGGCCGATGGTCTTCACTTAACGATCGATGGTAAAGGAGTTTCGGTACAGTTGTCAATGCTAACAGACAAGTAACACTGTCTGAAATAACCACTGAAATCAATGTGAGATGTACGATGAACATATCCGATAGCACAGTGCGGCAAAATTTGGCGTTAATGGACTATGACAACAGACGCCCAACGTAAGTGCCTTTGCTCACAGTACAACGTCGCCTCCAGCGCCTCTCCAAGGCTCGTGTCCATATCCTTTGGACCCCAGACGGCTGGAAAACCGTAGTCTGGTCAGATGAGTCCCGATTTCAGTTGTTAAGAGGTGATGGTAGGGTTCGAGCAGACCCCTCGAAGGCATGGATCCAAGTTTTCAACAAGACACTGTGCTAGCTGGCAGTGGTGCCATAACGGTGTGGGCTTGGTCCTCTCGACCAGCTGAACTGATCATTGACTGAAAATGATTATTTCGCCTACTTGGAGACCATTTGCAGCCATTCACGGACTTCGCGTTCCCAAACAACGATGGAACTTTTGTGGATGACAATGCGCCATGTCATCGGGCCATAATTGTTCACGACTGGTTTGAAGAACATTGTGGACAGTTCGAGTGCATGATTTGGCCATCCAGATAGGCCAAAGTGAATCCCATCAAACGTTTATGGGACATAATCGATAGGTCAGTTCGTGCACAAAATCCTCCACCGACAACACTTCTGCAATTACGGACGCCTATAGAGGTAGCATGGCTCAATATTTCTCTAGGGGACTTTCAACGACTTGCCGAGTCCATACCATGTTGATTTCCTGCACTAAAGAGGGAAAATGGAGGTCCGACACGATACTAGGAGGTATCCCATGACTTGTCTTTGAAGCAATTGCCTGATTTCTTTATATTTGCTGTTAAGGGGCTCCGGAACGCCCTATACTTGCAATGTTAAAATAACGCTTTTAAATTACATCTTTCCTCACAAAGTATTTGAGGTAGGAAGTTGAACATTTTACAGATTATTTATTGGAATATGGGCTACAACTTAACACAGGGATTTTACAAAATTTTAGTTCAGTTATTAAAGATGATTTTTTTTCAATTGTAATGAAAATTCACAACATTTTTTTGCAATTTTTTATTTATATATTCAAAAATATACAGTTTTTTGGAAAAAGGCTGTGTTAAATTATGCAGAAGGTACTGTGTAACATTTACTGAAAGTTTGAAACAAATATGTTTGGAAGATCCTTAGAAAACATGTAATTAGTATGAGAAAATAAAAGTTTTGGGAATCGAGCGACAAAGATTGGATTAACTTTTTAGTGCATTCCAGGTCCATAGGATGGATTATCTTCATCCTCTGCAAACTCCTCCTACAGCTTCCTCTTGTTCCTCCTCCTGTTTACTCTTGATTGTATTTCTAGACTCTTTACAGCCCTGTCTGCAGCCCGAAGGCGTTCCTTGTCTAAAGCAAGCATCGCTCGTACCATATTAGAACCTATCTTCATTCCCATATTTCTAAATACCTTTGGCTTTCCAACATTTCTCCTTTTCTTAAAAGCCTTCAGAGGATTTCTAATAACTTTACTTTTACTCATTATTATACTTCAACAAAACAGAGACTCAAGAAACAGAATTAATTACGAATATTTTCGAGATAACGACAGAGTAAATAAACATGAAACAATCGACAATCACACCAGCCATATACACTCCTGGAAATGGAAAAAAGAACACATTGACACCGGTGTGTCAGACCCACCATACTTGCTCCGGACACTGCGAGAGGGCTGTACAAGCAATGATCACACGCACGGCACAGCGGACACACCAGGAACCGCGGTGTTGGCCGTCGAATGGCGCTAGCTGCGCAGCATTTGTGCACCGCCGCCGTCAGTGTCAGCCAGTTTGCCGTGGCATACGGAGCTCCATCGCAGTCTTTAACACTGGTAGCATGCCGCGACAGCGTGGACGTGAACCGTATGTGCAGTTGACGGACTTTGAGCGAGGGCGTATAGTGGGCATGCGGGAGGCCGGGTGGACGTACCGCCGAATTGCTCAACACGTGGGGCGTGAGGTCTCCACAGTACATCGATGTTGTCGCCAGTGGTCGGCGGAAGGTGCACGTGCCCGTCGACCTGGGACCGGACCGCAGCGACGCACGGATGCACGCCAAGACCGTAGGATCCTACGCAGTGCCGTAGGGGACCGCACCGCCACTTCCCAGCAAATTAGGGACACTGTTGCTCCTGGGGTATCGGCGAGGACCATTCGCAACCGTTTCCATGAAGCTGGGCTACGGTCCCGCACACCGTTAGGCCGTCTTCCGCTCACGCCCCAACATCGTGCAGCCCGCCTCCAGTGGTGTCGCGACAGGCGTGAATGGAGGGACGAATGGAGACGTGTCGTCTTCAGCGATGAGAGTCGCTTCTGCCTTGGTGCCAATGATGGTCGTATGCGTGTTTGGCGCCGTGCAGGTGAGCGCCACAATCAGGACTGCATACGACCGAGGCACACAGGGCCAACACCCGGCATCATGGTGTGGGGAGCGATCTCCTACACTGGCCGTACACCACTGGTGATCGTCGAGGGGACACTGAATAGTGCACGATACATCCAAACCGTCATCGAACCCATCGTTCTACCATTCCTATACCGGCAAGGGAACTTGCTGTTCCAACAGGACAATGCACGTCCGCATGTATCCCGTGCCACCCAACGTGCTCTAGAAGGTGTAAGTCAACTACCCTGGCCAGCCAGATCTCCGGATCTGTCCCCCATTGAGCATGTTTGGGACTGGATGAAGCGTCGTCTCACGCGGTCTGCACGTCCAGCACGAACGCTGGTCCAACTGAGGCGCCAGGTGGAAATGGCATGGCAAGCCGTTCCACAGGACTACATCCAGCATCTCTACGATCGTCTCCATGGGAGAATAGCAGCCTGCATTGCTGCGAAAGGTGGATATACACTGTACTAGTGCCGACATTGTGCATGCTCTGTTGCCTGTGTCTATGTGCCTGTGGTTCTGTCAGTGTGATCATGTGATGTATCTGACCCCAGGAATGTGTCAATAAAGTTTCCCCTTCCTGGGACAATGAATTCACGGTGTTCTTATTTCAATTTCCAGGAGTGTATATTGAACCATCACAGGTTAGCCACAACACATACTTTATCTCACATCACTAAAATGTACCTGATGAACACGGACGTTAATAATAAAACCATTTGACAGCAGTTTAACAGCGCCACAGTGGGTCACGCCCATGTAGAACACATTTCAAAAAAAATTAAAAAATAGTTGTAGTCTTCGGAATTTAATAAATTATATATCTATTAAAAGGTAATAGTCTGCAGGTTCAGAAAACGCAAAAAAGTAAAAATTGAACTTTTCATTCATGATTTTGTGCCTTTCCGGAGACCCTTAATATGATTGAGAGATGAAACTGGAGCTAAAGCTCCCTAAGAACAGCAGCATTTAATAGACAACAAAGAAACACATGTCTAAGTATACCGTCATGCCTTTTTGATCCAGATGATATTCAGTTCCAGCACACACATCATAGGTAACCGTTAACAGTGGTGTTTACGAGGTTCAATATCTAATACACAACTATCCTTAGCACAAAAACATACAAGAAACTGAAATATGGTTATACTGATACTTAATCACAATCCATGCAAAAGTCAACATCACAGGAATGGTCTATGTAATCATGTAAATAGCCTTTGTATCAGACAATCATTCCCTCGTACGCAAATTCTATCGACTCTACCGGTGATATAACACGACAGAGGAGAAACAAAACAGCGTTATATTAGGAATAGGACGTCAGTGTCGTGAAACGTGAACACTCCACAGTCTAGGAAAAGTAGTGTATGAAGATATGTACGGATCTGCATATGCTATTTAGATGATGCATTTTTTTTAAGTAACAACGCTACTTTCGCAATGAGGGAAAAGCAAGCAGTAGCAGCATCTCGAGATACAAAAAAAAAAAAAAAAAAAAAAGGTTCTATAATTACGTCATACTAAATCGCGCACCCTTTGTTCGTCCCTGTGTAGTACCTCAGTTTCATTTTGTGCCTACAGTATGCGAGATTCATATCGATACTTAATGTTAAAGAAATCCTTTTACCTGCGATGTAATAGAATAAATATTTATATTACTCTGTGTTTCTTGTTTTGTCTCCCTCTTTACGAAGACGGAGACGACACCAGAGTAGTTACCTCACGTTCATCAACAAAAAGAAACAGACACTTTTTGGTGACATCTCCGACATTAAATGAAATCCACCATTGTATGCGGGTAATTAATATTAAATGACGTGGCGTAATCGCTTGGAATGATTTTATGAAGAAATGTGTGAAAAGTGGGCAGCTGAAGCAATAAGACGATGCTCGAGCCTAAATAAAAACGAAAAAGGTAAATGAAATTCTACTTCCGTGTCTTCTGTGTTTTATTAATCAAAAGCGATTTTTATGTTCCCAGAGTCCTGTCCACATAGGACCAGACTAAACTAAATACTTCATAAAATTCCCTGGCCCATGAAATAGGCGATGCGACCAGTAGGTAAAAACTTTAGTGTGGGATTCAAGGGACAAGAGTAAATAACTGAAATATTAAAACAAATTGCCGACGAGGAGGAAATGTTGCACTTGGATTACCTCTGCTTAAGTCTATTACTACACGAAGATGCTTACGTCTAAACTATTCCTCATTTTTTGGCTGTTAAATTCTCAAGGAACATAGTCTCATCAGAAGAAACAACACATTTCAAATAGCCTTTACTGACCAGTATATCGTACCAGGAGAACACCTTTGGGATGAGTGAGAACATCGACTGCGTTCCAGACACCAGCGTCCAACATCACTACCTTCTCTGGTTTCGCTCTTGAGGAGTAATAATTGACTGTTATTCTTCTACAGACTTTCACGCACCTCACTGGAAAAATTCCCAGTAGGGGAGAAGGGCGATTACAACCCATGTTGACATCCCCTAACGGGGATACGCATATTTCTGATCCGATACTGTGTGTATGTCTTAGAGACCTGCTTCCAGCATAACGATTTCTTTGTTAAGCACTATCGAATTTACTGTTGCATTTCAGACAGTTCTTAAGTCTGAAATAAACATGAGTGAGGTATCGGAAGTAAACAGAGTATTCAAGCACCAGCAAAGTTATTTTGTAGCATGTATGTTTAACCTATGGATGGAAAACTAATGAGTGGACTATGGGACAAAAGTGCTAAGATAGACTTGTAGCAGTGTACAGTACTAATTTATTTACATCTACTATTCTCTTGTTGTTGTGGTCTTCAGTCCAGAGACTGGTTTGATACAGCTCTCCATGCTACTCTATCCTGTGAAAGCTTCTTCATCTTCCAGTAGCTACTGCGACCTACATCCTTCTGAATCTGTTTAGTGTATTCATCTCTTGGTCTCCCTCTACGACTTTTACCCTCCACGCTGCCCTCCAACACCAAACTGGTGATCCCTTGATGCCTCATAATATGTCCTACCAACCGATCCCTTCTTCTAGTTAAGTTGTGCCACAAATTTCTCTTCTTCCTGGTTCTAATCAATACCTCCTCATTAGCTATGTGATCTAGCCATCAAATCTTCAGCATTCTTCTGTAGCACCACATTTCGAAAGCTTCCATTCTCTTCTTGTCCAAACTATTTATCGTCGATGTTTCATTTCCATACATGGCTACACTCCATACAAATACTTTCAGAAACGACTTCCTGACACTTAAATCTATACTCGATTTTAACAAATTTTTCTTCAGAAACGCTTTCCTTGCCATTGCTAGTCTACATTTTATATCCTCTCTACTTCGACCATCATCAGTTATTTTGCTTCCCAAATAGCAAAATTCCTCGACTACTTTAAGTGTCTTATTTTCTAATCTGATTCCCTCAGCATCACCCGACTTAATTCGACTACATTCCATTATCCTCGTTTTGCTTTTGTTGGTGTACATCTTATATCCTCCTTTGAAGACACTGTCCATTCCGTTCAGCTGCTCTTCAGGTCCTTTGCTGTGTGACAGAATTACAATGACATCGGCGAACCTCAAAGTTTTTATTTCTTCTCTATGGATTTTAATTCCTACTCCGAATTTTTCTTTTGTTTCCTTTACTGCTTGCTCAATATACAGATTGAATAATATCGGGGATAGGCTACAACCCTGTCTCATGCCCCTCGACTCTTATAACTGCCATGTGGTTTCTGTACAAATTGTAAATAGCCTTTCGCTCCCTGTATTTTACCTGTGCCACCTTCAGAATTTGAAAGAGGGTATTCCAGTCAACATTGTCAAAAGCTATCTCTAAGTCTACAAATGCTAGAAACGTAGGTTTGCCTTTTCCTAATCAAGCTTCTAAGATAAGCCGTAGGGTCAGTATTGTCTCACTGTGGACGCGCATCTGGGCATTAAATGCCTGTCTTATGTTAAAATGACAGCTGAAAGCAAGGGGAAACTACAGCCGTAGTTTTTCCCGAGGGAATGCAGCTTTACTGTATGGTTAAATGATGATGGCGTCCTCTTGGGTAAAATATTCCGGAGGTAAAATAGTCCTCCATTCGGATCTCCGGACGGGGACTACTCAGGAGGACGTTGTTATCAGGAAAAAGAAAACTGGCGTTCTACGGGTCGGAGCGTGGAATGTCAGATCCCTTAATCGGGCATATAGGTTAGAAAATTTGAAAAAGGAAATGGATAGGTTAAAGTTAGATATAGTGGGAATTATTGAAGTTCGGTGGCGGGAGGAACAAGACTTCTGGTCAGATGAATACAGGGTTATAAATACAAAGTCAAATAGGTGTAATAAAGGAGTAGGTTTAAAAAAAATAAAAATAGGAAATCTGGTATGCTACTACACACAGCATAGTGAACGCATTATTGTGGCCAAGATAGATACGAAGCCCAAACCTTTCACAGTAGAACAAGTTTATATGTCAACTAGCTCCGCAGATGACGAAGAGATCGATGAAATATTTGATGAGATAACAGAAATTATTCAGGTAGTGAAGGGAGACGAAAATTTAATAGTCATGGGTAACTGGAATTCGATAGTAGCAAAAGGAAGAGAAGGAAACGTAGTAGGTGAATATGGAATGGGGATAAGGAATGAAAGAGGAAGCCGCCTGATAGAATTTTACGCAGAGCATAACTTAATCATAGTTAACACTTGGTTCAAAAATCAAGAAAGAAGTTTTTATACATGGAAGAGTCCTGGAGATACTGGAAGGTTTCAGATAGATTATTTAATGGTAAGACAGAGATTTAGGTACCGGGTTTTAAATTGTAATACATTTTCAGGGTCAGATGTAGACTCTGACCACAACCTATTGGCTACGAACTGTAGATTAAAACTGAAGAAACTACAAAAAGGTGGGAATTCAAGGAGATGGGACCTGGATAAACTTATTAAACCAGAGGTTGTGGAGAGTTTCTGAGAGAGCATTAGGGAACGACTGAAAAGAATGGGGGGAAAGAAATACAATAGATGAAGAATGGGTAGCTCTGAGAGATGAATCAGTGAAGGCAGCCGAGGATCAAGTAGGTAAAAAGACGAGGGCTAGTAGAAATCCTTGGGTAACTGAAGAAATGTCGAATTTAATTGATGAAAGGAGAAAACATAAAAACGCACTAAATGAAGCAGGCAAAAAGGAATACAAACGTCTCAAAAATGAGATCGACAGGAAGTGCAAAATGGCTAAGCAGGGATGGCTAGAGGACAAATGTAAGGATTCAGAGGCATATATCACTAGGGGTAAGATAGATGCTGCCTACAGGAAAATTAAAGAGACCCTTGGAGAAAAGAGAACCACTTGTATGAATATCAAGAACTCAGGTGGAAACCCAGTTCTAAGCAAAGAAGCGAAAGCAGAAATGTGGAAGGAGTACATATAAGGTGATGTACTTGAGAACATTATTATGGAAATGGAAGAGAATGCAGATGAAGGTGAAAGGGGAGTTATGATACTGCGTGAAGAGTTTCACAGAGCACTTAAATATCTAAGTCGAAACAAGGACCGGGAGTAGACAACATTCCATTAGAACTACTGATAGCCTTGGGAGACCCAGCCCTGACAAAACTCTACCATCTGGTGAGCAAGATGTATGAGACAGGCGAAATACCCACAGACTTCAAGAAGAATATAATAACTCCAATCCCAAAGAAAGTAGGTGTTGACAGATGTGAAAATTACCGAACTATCAGCTTAATAAGCCACGGCTGCAAAATACTAACGCTAATTCTTTACAGACGAATGGAAAAACTGGTAGAAGACGACCTCGGGGAAGATCAGTTTGGATTCCGTAGGAATATTGGAACACGTGGGGCAATATTGATCCTGCCACTTATATTAGAAGATTGATTAAGGAAAGGCAAACCTACGTTTCTAGCATTTGTAGACTTAGAGAAATCTTTTGACAATGTTGACTGGAATACTCTTTCTTAAATTCTGAAGCTGGCAGGGGTAAAATACAGAGAGCGAAAGGGTATTCACAATTTGTACGTAAACCAGATGGCAGTTATAAGAGTCGAGGAGCATGAAAGGAGAGCAGTGGTTGGGAAGGGAGTGAGACAGGGTTGTAGCCTATCCCCGATGTTATTCAATCTGTATATTGAGCAAGCAGTAAAGGAAACAAAAGAAAAATTCGGAGTAGGAATTAAATTCCATGGAGAAGAAATAAAAACTTTGAGGTTCGCCGATGACATTGTAATTCTGTCAGAGACTTCAAAGGACTTGGAAGAGCAGTTGAACGGAATGGACAGTATCTTGAAAGGAGGGTATAAGATGAACCTCAAAAAAAGCAAAACGAGGATAATGGAATGAAGTCGAATTAAATGATGCAGAGGGAATTAGATTAGGAAATGAGACGTTTAAAGAGGTAAATGAGTTTTGTTATTTGGGAAGCAAAATAACTGATGATGGTCGAAGTAGGAAGGATGTAAAATGTAGACTAGCAATTGCAAGAAAAGCGTTTCCGAAGAAGAGAAATTTGTTGACATCGAATATAGATATAAGAGTCAGGAAGTCCTTTCTGAAAGTATTTGTATGGAGTGTAGCCATGTATGGAAGTGAAACGTGGACGATAAATAGTTTAGACAAGAAGAGAATAAAAGCTTTCGAAATGTGGTGCTAGAGAAGAATGCTGAAGATTAGATGGGTGGATCACATAACTAATGAGGAGGTAATGAATAGAATTGGGGAGAAGAGAAATTTGTGGCGCAACTTGAATAGAGAAGGGATCGGTTTATAGGACATGTTCTGAGGCATCAAGGGATCACCAATTTAGTATTGGAGGGCAGTGTGGTGGGTAAAAATCGTAGAGGGAGACCAAGAGATGAATACACTAATCAGATGCAGAAGGCAGTATGTTGCAGTAGGTACTGGGAGATGAAGAAGCTTGCACAGGATAGAGTAGCATGGAGAGCTGCATCAAAACAGTCTCTGGACTCGAGACCACAACACATGTTAAAATGTGTAACGGGTACATGTGTCATTTGTATTTTTGTAATTCTTGTACATTTGTTGTCGTTATTCACTGTATGAAAAGGTGCTTGGACGTATCCACATATAAAACGTGGCATGCTCATTGGCTGCGGACTTGCACTTATTCGTGACGCTGGTACTGTTTGCGATGTTGACCTTCAGTTTGATTTTGACTTGGTAAGTTGCGCGTGTGGCATTCATTCATTCATTCTTATTCATTCATTCATCCATGAACCGTACACCGCCAGTTTGACGTTTATTACTGAGATCAGGCACTGTCAGTGTATATGTGTTTCTATTCAAATAATTAATTTTTGTTACATTTGAACTTTTTATTGTAATTCCACTTTCGTATTCACTGTTCAAAAAAATGGCTCTGAGCACTATGGGACTCAACTGCTGTGGTCATTAGTCCCCTAGAACTTTGAACTACTTAAACCTAACTAACCTAAGGACATCACACACATCCATGCCCGAGGCAGGATTCGAACCTGCGACCGTAGCAGTCGCACGGTTCCGGACTGCGCGCCTAGAACCGCGAGACCACCGCGGCCGGCTATTCACTGTTCACCGACAACTAAGTACTGCTTTTTTGTAATCTCCGTAGGCCAGGCTCGTAAATGAAACCGAAAATACTGCAACTTTTGACAGAATCACTAATAAGCGCTTCAAGAAAAACACGTAAATCGCATGGGGAGGGATTTGAACTTTTTGGATGTGTAAGCGCTTCCCAGCGAAAATTCTGCAGCGTGCGCGAAACAACATTGGCAACACGTCGGCGGGCCAACGTTTTGCCAAGGTTGTCCCTTCCCATGCAATTTCCATATTTTTACTGGCCTGAAGAAAGACATTTGTGGCTGTCGATTTGCTTCGGACGAAGAAGTACACGCCTGATTACAATTATGGTTCAGTCGGCAACTGCAAACATGTTTCCATGAAGGCATTGGCCTTTCCGTCTCGCAGACAAATAAAAATATCAACGGTTATGGTTCTTACTATTCAAAATAAAGAAAGTTTGGTTACTTTTTTGCGTCAATCTCGTTTTCATTTGTCTGCCCCTTGCTGATGGATTTGGTGTCCAGACAAGGAAAGATATCTGGATATTTAATGGATTCTACAGTGTTCGCAACTGAAGTCCGGCCTATTTCAGATGCTGGTATAGGGGCGTATTTTATACAACAGCTAAATGGCTCCCCATCAGGGTGCAGTGTGTACGGTTGTTAACGGACGGAAAGTGTGCTAAAACCGCCCGGAACTCCCGGACAATCGTGCTGTCAGTGAGAGTTATTTACACATCCGTCAGAAGCTGACGTGGACTACAGTGGTGAACACGGACCATGATTTATGGACTCAGGACACAGCGCTGGTTTCTGTCGCCGTTTGCCCATTTTTGCTCTACCCAAGAGGACGAGGGTCGCTTTATTGAATGTCTCTCGTTACGTTTGTGGTGACCCCCATTCTAAAAGAATGAGGATTATATCCCGAGCTCTAAAATTCGTGTAATTTTAAGTACTGTAGCTTGACTCGGGTACATCACTGCTGTAAGGGGACTGCCATAAAATTCCCCAAGAAAAATTTATTTTGCTTTATAAAAATCACATAAGCACCATAGAATTCGCATCTGATTGTTATTAGTAATATTCCACTTCTCCGGACACCCACAACGGTTAACACTCATTTCACAACACTTCTTGCAAATTTCACGTCAATTTGACGTCAAGCGCAGTATCGACTACCGCAGGATGCGCTATCGACTCTCGTTAACGTTCTCTACGGATATCTGACAAGACCATGCACACTTATCGGAGATTTATAAAAACACGCCATTCTTGGAAAGATTTATTATCAGTATTGTTAGTCTGTAAGTAAACTTACATAATGACTTATCGCCTGTTAGTGCCTTCATATAAGAGTTCTCACTCAGGAGTGGGTTGTTTTCGTTAATAATTTACAAATTAAGCCTACAACACACTTGTATTATAATTTGCAGCAAGCCGTTTCAAGATTGCAGAGCATCGAAAATTTTGTCATGAACACGTGACCATTAGCATGAAATGTCAACCAATAATGCATTAACGATATAAGCCTTCAAGAAATAGTACGATAACCAAGACGAAAAAAATATACCATCACCCGAAGTGGTAGCGTAATGTCTAACGTTGTGCTTTATGAAATCGAAAGATGCAGGTTAGCATTTCGAGGCATGCAAATTTTTTTTGTTAGCGTTATTAACACATTCTGGGACTTTCTTATGAATACAACAAAACTATGTTCTGCAACATCCTATGTTATGTACTTTTCCGTGTCACTAGAGAATGAAGGATGAAATAAATCTTTAGTGATTTCCGAGAGTGTGGTTGGGCAGGAAATTAAAAGGACAGCTTAAATGTCTGCGAGTGAAACGAAGAGCAACAACACTAATATTCTTCCTTCTCACAAAGCCGATAGCATATCGTGTGGTCGTCGATATTGCACGTGGTGCTAAATTGCAGCACGTTTGCAGGAAGTTTGAAATGAGTGTTACCCGCCCACAAGCACTAAAGAGTGCTAAAGGACCAAACAACAAATAAATAGCTGTCTCACGCAGCAATTTAATGAAAAATGAACACTGTGGAACTTATGAAAAAAATAGATAAACCTGTCAAACACATAAGCGACTGATCAGTGAACGAAAAATATGAAAATATTCCGCAACTAACAACACAGACATTGCGCCTCATAATAATAACTTCCAGACAGTGTGAAAAAGAATGAAGGACAACTGCAGTAGCTCTGACGTAAATATGCCGGCCAGTCTAGAACGGACACAAAGCAATGACCGAGTTCTACACCTATAAAGCTTTTTTGATTCTGCACAGTAACTCGTGATGGCTGGGTGTTGTGTGCTGTCCTTAGGTTAGTTAGGTTTAAGTAGTTCTAAGTTCTAGGGGACTTATGACCACAGCAGTTGAGTCCCATAGTGCTCAGAGCCGTCTGAACCATTTTTGCACAGTAACTGTGTGGGTTATGAACACCCCGTCTTTGGGGCCATTGTTCCGCGCAGTGCAGTTCAGTCTTCCGTGTACTGCATACTCGAAACTCAAGGTGGGTAGTGGGTTGACAGTTCTTACTCAATTCAAGTAACAAATTTTTCCAAAAATCATTAATAAAAGGTTTTTCCCCCACTTGTGTCCCTTGTCCTATCAGCCAGCAATAATTTGCAAATAATATTTTCCTAACTTATATTTGAAACTGATATTTTAGCAGCGAATAAAGATGCATACGTAACTGAACTATTACACTTTGTTATATTGTTTCTTTGATTTTTGAGAGTTTAAAAAATATTGCATTTAAGCTGCTTGGGCTTTTCTGTAATGCAGGTTGTCGTCCAATGAGGGGTTGAGTAATTTCAGTTTTACGCAGGTGCTGTATCTGTATCGAGATCTACATGGCTCCCCCGCATTTCACCGTACGGTACGTGACGGAGGGTACCTTGTACAACTACTAGTCATTTCCTCTCCTGTTCCACTCATAGATAGAGCGATGGAAAAATCCCTGTCTAAAGCCCACCGTACGCGACTTAATTTCTCCTTACGCGAAATTTACGTTCGTTGAAGCAGGCTCGTTCCGCAGTCGGCCTCAGATACCGTATCTATAAATTTGCTCAATAGAGTCTTGCGGAAAGAGCGTCGTCCTCCCTCCAGGGATTCCTATTTGAATTCACAAAGCATCTCCGTAATACTTGTGTGCTGATAAAATCTACCGGCAACAAATCGAACTGCACGCCTTGAATTGTTTCCATGTTTTCCTTCAATCGGAGACGTTGGGAATCCCAACAGTACTCAGGAATGGCAAGAATGGCTCGCTCTAACGTTCTATACGCGGTCTCCTTTACAGATGCCCTAAACTTTCCAAAATTCTCTCAATAAAAGGAAATCGAGTATTCTCCTTTCCCACTACCAAACTGACGTGCTCATTCCATTTCATGTCGCTTTGCAACGTTACTCCTAGATATTTAATGGAAATGAAGGTGTCAAGCTGCACACTACTAATGTTGTATTCGAATGTTACAAAACTGCTTATCCTACTGCACCGCATTAAATCACGTTTTTCTATATTTAGAACAAGCTGCCATTCATGACACCAACTAGAAATTTTGTCTAAGTCATCTTGTTAGTCACCTCGTATCATTCTACTCTCACTCAACGACACCATCCCGTACACCGCAGCGTGAACAGGATACGTCTGCAATTTGCTCCTCACTCCGTCCGTCAGGACACTGACGTACATTGAAAACAAAAGCGGTCCTGTCACACTTCTCTAGGGCATTCCTAGCGATATCCTTGTCTCCAATGAACATTCGCTGTCGAGGGACTCGTACTGGGTTCCATTACTTAAAAAGTCTTCGAGCCACTCACACATCTGGGAACCTAAACCGTATGGTCGGACCTTCGTCAGCAATCTGCAGTGGGGCACCATGTAAAATGTGCAGTCTGACAACTGCCACCTCTTAATTCAGGCAGATAGGAAAACCGGAAAGGGCTGGACTATATAACGGTAGTATGACGATGCAAGTGCTGTTCTGTCACCTTCTAAAGGCCGCTTACAACACTCACGGTTTCTATTCTTGCAGTTACGTTTAGCACTTCAGATGTTATTCTAGCTTCGGTAATTGAAGCACTTAAACACAACTACCTCTTTAACAACTGCTAGTGACCTCAGATGCCACGTAATGGATAAAGCTCTGTCAAATGTGAAGTTATCGTGTAGTCTTGGTTGCAGCTTTTCTAGTCCGTCAAACTACTACTTGCGAGTGATTATAATACTGAAAAACACGGTCGCCACCAAAAATGACGAATCGATTGACGTTATTCAACAAATTCACCAAATTTCGTCTTTACTATATTTAGGTTCTTATTAAAACTTTTTCTCTTTTAATAATTTCTATCACTGAAGGAACAGGGTAATGCAGGTAGATAGCTGAATGGCACGCACACACTTAGGAAGTTTTGGTCCATGAAAACAACGCCGAAACGACAATAATACCCACTTACGTTTCTGAAGGTAAGATCAGCAATACTTCCTCTGAAAACATGTCTTATACACAATAAATATTTTACAATATTTTTGTAAGTATCGAAATGATTGTAAAAGGTTTTATACTTGGTTTTCCTCAGTTTTTTTCAAATAGTTACTTTACGTAATTTCTGGGACAGAAGGTCCCAATAACCAAGTTCACACACTAGGTAGAATTGTTACTTACTTTTCGTACTTTCAGTAGAATCTACACTTAATTTAAATTTACTTTGAATGAAAACACTCAGTTGCGCAATAATATTTCATACCAATGGATTCTCGGTTTCTTTCTCTTGAATATAGGAAAGGATCCCTACTTGGAACACTTTAGGTTAAATGAGTCGTTTTGAGTTTAAAAATCAATTAAACGATTACTGAATAAAACACACAAAAACTTGTCAACACAGCTCGCATACAGAACTATGGACGTTTAATTCAGTACTGTCGTCGTGAGTATAGTTGCTGCAGATTTAGGTGCTTTGAAGGCACGTACCGTTTTGCAGTGACGGATATTATTACTTGCCTTCGTGGCGTCGAATTATATGACTTATACCAGCGCAATTGTGAGTTTGGCTTTCCTGGGGATCTGCGTCGGTCTAAGCAATGGATGCCTTAGACTTTTCCCATCCAGGAACCTACACCCACTGCAGACGTAATTTTATATCTCCTCTAAAGCGTTGCAAACATGTTCCTTAGACGTTCGCCTTCACTCACGTCTATTAAGCAGTTACACTTTTGCCTTTGTTTGAACAATACTGCGGAGTACAGCGCGCATCAGCTTTCGTTACCTGCCTCCACAGTGTCTTGCGCCTGTCTGACCTGCTCCACTTCTCCCCTCTCCTACCTGCTTCCGTTAGCAGCAAAAAATATCCAGCTTTTCCGGCCTTCCAGAACGTCGGTAGATCCCTACTGGTTTTTACCTATATTTAACTTTAGCCCTGAGCTGGTGCTGACTTCACTTTACAAACAATTATACGTAGTTAAATAAAATATAGTTATTGTTACTCACATAACATTATAAACATTTGTTAATTACATGTAAACATTAGACTTCACATAGTCAAAGAATATTGTCTTCTGCAGACACTCTTATACGCTACATACTGTACAAATCTCATTCTTTGTTTCATTAGTGCAAAGTCTCTCGACTCTCAAAAGGTCGATAGTGTTACAACTAGTGGGGATGTTACGTACTTCATTCACAGGTAGAACAGAAATTTTACAGTTTCACTCACATAGCAGCCATTAAGCCTTTGCGTTAATTAATTAAAAGCCCAAGTACTGAGAATCGTTCAATATTCCGTACTAATTTAAATAATTTGCAGAAAATTTAACCCAAAATGATTCAGTATTCTTTTAGGAGAGACACGTCCTGCATAAGACACAGAATGAAAGAAGGGTAGAGTCAAAATAACGGCACACATAAATCTGAGTAACAGTGCCAGAACACAACAGAAGGTCCTCAATTACCAAATGGTGAGAATAAAACATGATTTAAACTTGACTGATAAAAAACTAAAACCATACTTAAACAATAAAAAAACAATTTAACACGAATATCTAGGGAAGGTAATTTTAAACCCAGAAAAACACGTCAACTGAAGATTTAACACATTTTCCAATAACACAAGAATAATTAAGCTGCAACAGGGTAAGGTATCTTTTGGGATCGCAACGAATATCAAAATTTGCTTAAGCTGAAGGCCACAAGCTAACAGATACAAATTCAGAATTATTCCAAGTATAAAATTAACTTGAACAGCAACATTAAGTAGTGCGGCTGTGGTTGGAGGAAACAGCGCGAAAAACAGTCAGCGGTGAGAGCTGCCGATTGTATGCACTCCAAATGACGTGAACAGCCTCTTAAGTAAGCCGACGGGGCGCCCGTAAGTGGAGCCCGATCGTGGGCAATATGCAATACCGAGTGGTGCAAAAGATTAACGACGGTTGCCTGCAGCACCAATAATTTAAATAGAATTGAAACACACAGCTGTACATCAAATATATAACTCTTAGGGTGGAATTAATTAATCTGATTTCTTACCAAAAACGGTGGCAACCAAAAGATTTAAGAACAAGCTACAAATATTTTAGAAAATAATTTCAGCAATAAAATACACTGCTGGCCACCGTAAATGCAACACCAAGAAAGACAAGAGGTAGCACAACAAAATTTATTTTGTAGATAACATGTTGACCAAGTATCAAATGATTAAGTTTACAGACGTCTGTGACATGTGGTTCCTGCCAGAATCAATAGCCAGAGTAGCCGCCATTGTTGGAGATCACCGCTGCCACACGTCTCGGCATTGAGTCAAAGAGACGTTGGATGTGTTCCTGGGGTACAGCAGCCCAAGCAGCTTCCACACGTTGCCAAAGATCATCTGGTGTGGCAACTGGGGATGTAATCTGGGCACTCGTTGAGCAACCATGGACCACATGTTTTCTATCGGCGAAAGATCCGGAGAGCGAGCCGGCCAGGGAAGCAATTCAATCTGGTTATTGACGAAGAACCTATGGACAATGCGTGCCACGTGTGGTCGCGCATTATCCTGTTGAAATATGGCTGTGGCCGAGCCCTGAAGGTAAGGAAGGACAACTGGCTCCAGCACCTTGGATATGTAGCGCCGGCTATTTAAAGTATCGGCAATGCGTACTAGACGCGTGCGAGAGTAATATCCAATACCGCCCCATACCATAATACCCGGTGCAAGACCAGTGTGGCGGTGCATAATGCAGCTGTCCAGCATCCTCTCTCCACGGTGTCTCCACACTCGAATCCGACCATCGTGGTGCTGCAGACAGAAGCGTGCCTCGTCAGTAAAGACAACGTCATTCTATTCGGCCGTCCACATCCGTCTGTCATCACACCATTGGCGACGGAGACGTCTGTGGTTCTGCGTCAATGGTAGACGAAGCAATGGACGTCTTGCGGACAGACCACTCTGCTGTCAACGGCGTCGAATGGTACGCGCAGACACTGGATGATGCGTTACAGACGCAATGTGCTGTGCTATGGTTCGGGATGTCACTGAGCGATCCGTCACTGCCATGCTCACAATTTGCCTATCAGCACGTGCAGTGGTGCACCGAGGTGAATGCGATCGACCACGTCGGTCCGTCGTACCCTCCTGCATCTAACGGTCACATATCCGCATTACAGTTGTTTGGTTTCGTCCAACACGACTAGCGATTTCTCTGTATGATAATCCACAATCTCGGTAAGCCACTATCCTTCCTCTGTCGAACTCGGATACTTGATCAAAAGATGTTCGCTGTTGTCTACGAGGCATAACTTATCGTCTTGTGAAACAACTACAAGGTAAACACACGTGCCGAACGTACACTCGTCGAAATCGCCAAGCCTTAAATGGCGCTATGAGGTGGCGCCACAGGCGCGCGTCATGTGCGTCTGCGCTGAAATTCTAATCAGTTGCATATCTCATCGCTGTAAACTCATGGTGTAAATTTCACTTGATTCGGATGCTTCCTTCAGGGTGTTGCATTTACGGTGGCCAGCAGTGTAGTAAATATGAGAATTTTTTTCTCCTTTTAGCAAACTACTGGAGCAGCCACAAGGGCACTCGCATGACATTCAAAGATCGTCCGTACAAAGATCATTCGTCCATAGCGGTTCGGAGTGAACAAATATGTCCTGGAACAGACTAAAATTTATTGTAGCCATTTAAGTAGAATAGACGCAGTATATAAGTTCTTAGACAGTGTAGGCCTTTAGCATTAGCTTCAAAGAAACCAGAACAACAAACGTAAATAATAAATAGGACAATAAATTAGCAAAACTGACACACTCTGACTTGAGTAATTATACATCCTTGGTAATTGGTAATACTTTACATTTCACTGCACATCCAATTGAAAACTATATAATCAATCACTTACTTTGGTTGGTTGGTTGTTTTGGTGGAGGGGACCATGCAGTGGGATCATTGGTCCCATCGGATTAGCGAAGGATGAGGAAGGATGACCGCCTTGCCCTTTCAAAGGAACCATCCCGGCATTTGCCTGAAGCAATTTAGGGACATCACGGAAATCTAAATCAGGATGGTCGGACGCGAGTTGTCGTCCTCCCGAATGCGAGTTCAGTGTGCTAACCACTACGCCACCTCACTCTGTTTACTTTAAAATTCAGAAGAATCTATGGGGGGCGGACAAGAACAGGTAACACATACACTAACCCACACCGCCAACCTCTCAAAAAAACTTTACGCTGGAACATGGCGCTTCACACTAGCTAAATATTCACAAGCACCACAGATGCCTAAGGTTAACACATAAAACAAATTCTAATAAGATATTAGCCAATTAATCAGTCTAAAATGTCTAGAAGAATTTGGAATCTCATTGCCCTTCGACTACCATGGAGACACGTGCATCCGCACGTAACAAACAGAAGAAAGACAGACCAAAACGACATCTCGGTGCCCTTCTGATGAACCACTACTAACTTACACGGTATGATATCAATACTGGTGGCCCGCCAACAGCTAACACTACGGCGAAGATGCCCCACGGAAAACCATCACATTTTCACGCAATTTGGGTGCATAGATCCTGAGAAATCAGTACCCAGAACAACCACCTCTGGCCGTAATAACGGCCTTGATACACCTGGGCATTGAGTCAAACAGAGCTTGGATGGCGTGTACAGGTACAGCTGCCCATGCAGCTTCAACACGATACCACAGTTCATCAAGAGTAGTGACTGGCGTATTGTGACGATCCAGTTGCTCGGCCACCAATGACCAGACATTTTCAATTGGTGAGAGATCTGAAGAATGTGCTGGCCAGGGCAGCAGTTGAACATTTTCTGTATCCAGAAAGGCCCGTAGAGGGCCTGCAAAATGTGGTCGTGCATTATCCCGCTGAAATGTAGGGTCTTGCAGGGATCGAATAAAGGGTAGAAAAAAAATGTTCAAATGGCTCTGAGCACTATGGGACTCAACATCTTAGATCATAAGTCCCCTAGAACTTAGAACTACTTAAACCTAACTAACCTAAGTACATCACACACACCCATGCCCGAGGCAGGATTCGAACCTGCGACCGTAGCAGTCCCGCGGTTCCGGACTGCAGCGCCAGAACCGCTAGACCACCGCGGCCGGTGAATGAAGGGTAGAGCCACGGGTCGTAACACATCTGAAATGCATCGGCTACTGTTCAAAGTGCTGTCAATGCGAACAAGAGGTGACCGAGACGTGAAACCAATGGCACCCTATAACATCTCGCTGGCTGATACGACCGCATGGCGATGACGAATAAACGCTTCCAATGTGCGTTCACCACGATGTCGCCAACCACGGATGCGACCATCATGATGCTGTAAACATAACCTGGATTCATCCGAAAAAATGACGTTTTGCCATTCGTGCACCCAGGTTCGTCGTTGAGTACACCATCGCACGCGCTCCTGTCTGTGACGCAGCGTCAGGGGTAACCACAGCCATGGTCTCTGAGCTGCTAGTCGATGTTGCTGCAAACGTCGTCGAACTGTTCGTGCAGATGTTTGTCATCTTGCAAACGTCCCCATATTTTGACTGCACGATCCGTTACAGCCATGCGGATAAGATGCCTGTCATCTCGACTGCTAGTGATACGAGGTCGTTGGGATCCAGCACGGCGTTCCGTATTACCCTCCTGAACCCACCGATTGCATATTCTGCTAACAGTCATGGGATCTCGACCAACGCGAGCAGCAATGTCGCAATACGATAAACCATAATCGCGATAGGATACAATCCGACCTTTATCAAAGTTGGAAACGTGATGGTACGCATTTCTCCTCCTTACACGAGGCATCACAACAACGTTTCACCAGGCAACGCCAGTCAACTGCTGTTTGTGTATGAGAAATCGGTTGGAAACTTTCCTCATGTCAGCACGTTGTAGGTGTCGCCACCGGCGCCAACCTTGTGTGAATGCTCTGAAAAGATAATCGTTTGCATATCACAGCATCTTCTTCCTGTCGGTTAAATTTCGCGTCTGTAGCACGTCATCTTCTTGGTGTAGCAATTTTAATGGCCAGTAGTGTATTTCTTTAGTCGAACTGTATCCAACGAAAAGGGTCCTGGAAGGCCGGTCCTCCGTTGTAACCGTTTTTGGCTTTCCTGTTTGGTGTAGTCTTGTGCTCCTTGCATATAAGCCTTGTGGTGCACCCCTTGTAATTCAAACTCTTGATTACTGAACCGAAGCTGTTGCTATTGAAGGTCTGCCTATTTTGCATTTGGTAATTTTACTTAATTGAAGCCGTTGTCACTGAAGGCCCATCTGTTTTCTATTTGGCAATTTTACTTAACTGAAGCTGTTATTTTTGAAGGCCTACCTGTTTTCTATTTGGTAATTTTACTTAGCTGAAGCTGTTATTATTGAAGGTCTGCGTATTTTGGATTTGGCAATTCTATTTAACTGAAGCTGTTATCATTGAATGCTTACCGGCCTTGTGACCCCGCGGTTCTAGGCGCTTAGTCTGGAACCGCGCTGCTGTTACGGCTGCAGGATCGATTGCTGCCTCGGGTATGGCTGTGTGTGATGTCCTTAGGTTAGTTACGTTTAAGTAGTTCTAAGTCTAGGGGACTGAAGACCTCAGATGTTAAGTCCCATAGTGCTTAGAGCCATTTGAACCATTGAAGGCTTGCTTGTTTTCTATTTGGTAATTTTGCTTAAATTAAACTGTTATTGTTGAAGACCTGCCTGTTCCCTTTTAATTAAATTAAGAGCTATTTCGTAATTTGGATTAGCTGAAACTCTTATTAATCAAGGCCTACCAGCTTTTATAGCTCTCTTATTGAGACCTGATACCTTACTCAGTCTGTGATGTAATTAACTGAAATCAAGATTTCCAAAGGCGTAACTGTTTCAGAGGCATTTATGTCAATAAGGTGGTAACAGGAAATTACACATGATGGCACATGGACTCTAATCTTTCGTCTTACATCCCTTTATCCAGAATTGTAGGTTTCAGTCGTGCAGGATCGCACAGTCAAGTTACGTACACTGAGTGAGGAAACTATCAACAAAGACAGTTTGGCGACGCCTGGAACACCACCGACTAGCACAATGACCATCTTTGCAGGTTTCCTAGCCGCAGCTGCAGAGTGAGGTGGGCCATCTGTGGGCACAAGAGTGGCATCGCGCCGCCTTTCTAGCGGAGTCTCAATTATGCATACAACATCGCCATAGGCATATCAGTGTTTGGATCATCCGGGGATAGTCCATTCGTTATCGTCATACCGGGTCAGTACCTTGCGTGATGGGTTGTCATTGATTACACAATGTGATCGTCTCCGTTTTGTATGTCTGGCAATTTAGCCAGCTGCCATTGCAGTACTGATGTTCTAATGCTGGTGGCTGTGTCCCGTCTTCGAGGTCTCTGTGTCCTTATCCATGACGTAGACAACAAAACCCCATGTTGCCCGAGCTATTTTGACCTACTTGTACGCCGAAGGCGTTCGACTGTTTCTTTGGCTAGCATATTCTTCAGATATCTCACTCACTGAAAAGTTAAATCATTAATTTCTAGAGTTTGACGTGATACCAGTCAACAGGCTGTGCGACAGACATAGACATGAAGAAGCATGGAATGATGGATGTACCCATACTGCCATCAAAGCTCAGGTCGACTCGCTGCCCATCCAGATTAGAGCCATTATTGCTGCCAAAATTACAGCTCCCGATGCTAAATTTCGCTGACCTGTATACCCCAGATCAGATACAAATTTAATAATGAATGCTATCTACTACCCTGGATACACACATGAGTGAAATTTAGTTATTTGATATCCTTCCAAGTGTCGCAGTTTTAATGGCGACCACTCCAGCAGTATGTTTCTGACGTTTTGTCTCCCTCAACAATCTTTAATTCAGTAACAGACACAGAGCTCAGCAAGCCCCAACACGCATAAAATATTAGTTATATGTTTCCGTTATACCAAAATACAAAGGAAAACAAAAATACGTTATATGAACTGACAAAAGTATTCTTATGATCCTTCCACAGGTCTCCATTAAAATGGGCCGAAATGATTTTTACTACATAGGGAATTACAATATTTGTAACACAGGTTATTTCAAGAAGAATGACCTGACTTTGCACTGTAGTAATATTGAAATATGTGTCTTTCCGGCAAGGAAATGTATGTTGTCTGATTGGACGTGGCATAGGGTTCCAGAAAAACGCCGTTAGATGTCAGTCAGTGCGTCTTCTCAGTTAGTAGTCAGTCAAAAGTGAGCTAGTGTCCGCTCAAGAGAACAGTTTGCGAAGATTGAGTCCGTGATTTCGGTCCAGCATGCTTTTTGTCGGCCTTTCGGCATTGATCCGCCGGCACCCAAAACATTCGTCATTGGTATGGCCAAAGTGAAAAAACGAGGATGCTTGTGCAAACGTAAGACTCCAAATCGACCTCGCGCTTCTGATGACATGACTGAAAGAATTCAGCAAACTTTTGAGCGCAGTCCACGAAAGTATACTCGCCGGGCAAGCAGGGAACTGGCAATGCCTCATACGACTGTCTGGTGAGCGTTAAGGAGTCGTTTGATCTTTAAACCATACAGACTAAAATTAGGGCTAGCTCATCGGGCTGGTGATAAAATGAAACTTGTTGCCTCTAGCTAGCCTCCGCTTGAGGACATGGGAAACGATAGATTTTTACCATGGTTAATTTCCAGTAATGAAGCCATATTTCATATTAGCGGTACAGTAAACTGACATAACGTGCACATATGGGGACTCCAGAACCCTCATGGCGTTACTGAGCATAAGGAGACATATGAAGCGAACGTTTTTTGTGCTGTTTATCGTGAGAAAATTAGAGTGACTGGAGTGAGCTATATTAAAATTATGCAGAACTGACTTCTTCCATAGCTTCAGGAAGACTCCAATGGCTTCATTTTTCAGCAGTATGGAGAGCAACCACACTGGCACAACAACGTACGTCAGTTTCTCAATGGCACTCTCCCTCAACGCCTACATTCTTGGCCTCCAAGATCGCCAGACATAACCCCATTCGATTTTTTCTTGTGGGGTGTGTGAAGGTAAGTGTGTTTATCTCCCTTTACCTCGTGACACAGAAGGAGTGAAAAACCGAATAATAACCACAATACTTTCGTAAGAGCAGATACACTGTGTAAAATTTATGACGAATTTAAGTATCGTTTAGATGTTGTTCGAGGTGCTGCTGGTGGACACAGACAGCATTTGCAATACCATAGCTAGAACTGTAAGATTTTGTGAGTGTTTTGCAACTATCTCATGTTCGCATTATATTTTTGTCAGTAAATATAGAGTTTTGAAATCAGGTGTTTCCTTTTGAAACAACATGTACTACAAGTTGAGGTTTTTTTTTATTTTTACAAGATATGTAATGAAGAAGGCTAAAAATTATAGATAACGACGGATACCAATATAAAAATGAAATTAAGGTGAGCAAGGCATATAGCCGAGCGAATAGATGTTAAATGGACCAAGAACATTCTTTGATGGTGCTCTTACGGTCGTCACCCTGTGCCGTGTTGTACACAAAAGTAAGTGTCTCACTTTATCAATGTGTCTGCGAAATTATGGAGTGACTAAAGTAAATCTAAGTCACCACTTTCATTAAAAGTGTAGCATATGCAGTTCTAACTCACATGGAGAGTATCAATTTAAAACACACAAGTTCACTAATGATTACCTAGACGTCAAGTTCTAAACAATTACACATCACAGATTCAAAGTCCAGTCGAGGATTACTGGCTTGCAGGGCGTCGCCCAGAAAGTAAACACTCGTAGGCCTCTGTAGATAAATCAACGGCAGCTCGGAGGCAGCTCGAAGACGGGTGCTGATGAACTCACGGTTGGGCGCCCGTTTACTCCAGACACACACAGAACTCGAAGCTAACTGCCTGTCGTGGATCCTTGCGGCCTTCTAAATACCCGACGAGCGGAAGAATGCTTATCAATTGCTGTTTCCGTGCATGTGGCTGGCGTAAGAAAGTAATGCCGCTACATATGCGCCCTCTGTCTTTCACGGCATCCGTAAGTCTGTTCATAAACATATTGTGGTTGTTCTGTTTACGTCTGCCGTGTAGGCAACCCTGTTGTACCACGGGGGGGGGGGGGGGGGAGGGGGCTAAGTGCCACCTGGATGCAGAAGATGCAGGCAGCACAAGAGATAAGAAAATACCGAGACGACGACCAAATGGAAAGTGAAGAGACGAGTTCAGATAGCGTACAATTGCAGCACGTCGTTTCCTCACTAGGGAAGGCTGTGAATCTGTTACCAGTGTGCCCATATTCTCGTGTGCCACAGAGATATACCAATCTTTTGGTCTCCCTTCAATTATGTCACTAACTTTGTGTTTTTGGCGGTTCGCAGACGAGAAAATCCTAATAAAGCACCTCAATAAATAAAAATAATGCAAATAACTCACTTTGCCAAGCAAGCGACGTTAGCAGCCAAAGTGCAGTATTTGGCAGCAACTGAAAGAAGGGAGACAGTTCTCGCATCTTCATTTCGTCATCTAATCGTTCGTGAAACTCTCGGTAGTCGGTGATATCTACATTGACATGACTACTCCGCAATTCACATTTAAATGCCTGGTAAAGGGTTCATCGAACCACCTTCAGAATATTTCCTTACCATTCCACTCTCAAACAGCGCGCAGGAAAAAGGCACATTTAAACCTTTCTGCGCGAGCTCTGATTTATCTTATTTTATTACGATGATCATTTCTCCCTATGTATGTTAGTCTCAATAAAATATTTTCGCATTCGGAGGAGAAAGTCGTTACAAGCTCTCCCCGCAACGAGTAATGCCTTTCATTTAGTGACTGCCATTCCAACGTCCCTGTTATCCGTGACATTCACTCTCCACGATTTCGTGATAATACGAAAGCAGCTGCAGTTCTTCCAACTTTTTCGATGCCCTCCGTCAATAACATACGATACGAATCCCACACTGTGCAACAGTACTCTAGAAGAGGACGGACAAGCATTGTGCAGGCATTCTTTTAGTAAACCTGTTGCACTTTCGAAGTGTCCTGCGAATAAAACGTAGTCTTTGGATCGCCTTCCCTATTGCGTTATTTAAGTGATCGGTTCATTTTACGTTGTTCAGAATTGTAATCCTTAGATATTTTGTTGTATTATTAGTATTTAGATTTGTGTGAACTGTCACGTGACCAAAATAACGGATTCCTGTTAGTACTCATATAGATGACCTCAAACTTTCCGCTATTCAGAGTCAACTGCCACTTTTCGCACGATAAAGATATTTGGTCCCAATCATTTTGCAGTTGGCTTTAATCTTCTGATGACTTTATTACACGGGAAATGATAGCATCACCTGCAAACAGTTTTAGAAGACTCCTCAATCACTTATATAGATGAGGAACAGCAGTGGGCCTATGAACCATCCTTGTGGGATGCCAGACATCAATTATGTTTTACTCAATAGATTTCCGTCAGTTACTACGAACTGTGCCTTTCTGACAGGGAACCACGAGCCCAGTACCACAACTCAGACGGTATTCCACAGGAACGCAGTTTGATTAGAATCCGCTTGTGGGGAACGGTGTCAAAAGCCTTATGGAAATCTAGAAATATTGAATGAATGAATGAATTTGTGATACCCTGTCGATAGCACTCATTTCTTTATGTGAATGAAGAGATAGCTGTGTTTAACAAGAACAGTTTTTTCTGAAACCTTGCTGTCTCCCAGTAAATCGATTTCCTCGAGGTGATTCGTGAAGTTCGAACTTAGTATATGTCCCAAAATCTTACTGCAAATCGACGTCAGTGATACGCTTTTGCAATTCAGCGGATTCCTCCTTTTTCCTGTCTTGAGTATGGGTATGACTTGTCTCGAGGTACAGATCTTTGCCAAGCATCCGGATGTACACTATGTGTTCAAAAGTAACCTGACACCCCCAAAAACATACGTTTTTCATTTACGTGCATTGTGCTGCAACCTAATGCCAGCTACTCCATATCAGCGACCTCAATAGTCATTAGACATCGTGAGAGAGCAGAATGGGGTGCTACGAAGAACTCACGGACTTCGAACGTGGTCAGGTGATTGGGAGTCACTTGTGTCATACATCTGTAAACGAGATTTCTACACTCCTGAACATCCCTAGGTCCCAAGTTTCCGATGTGATAGTGAAGTGGAAACGTGAAGGGACACATACAGCACAAAATCGTACAGGCCGATCTCGTCTGTTAACTGACAGAGACCGCTGACAGTTGAAGAGGGTCGTAGTGTGTAATAGGCAGGCACTTATCCAGACCATCACACAGGAATGCCAAACTGCATCAGGATCCACTGCAAGTACTATGACAGTTAGGCGGGAAGTGAGAAAACTTGGATTTCACGATCGAGCGGCTGCTCATAAGCAACACACCACGCCAGCATATTTCAAACGACGCCTCGCTTGGTGTAAGGGGTGTCAACATTGGAAGATTGAACAGTGGAAAAACTTTGTGTGGAGCGACGAATCACGGTACACAATGTGGTGATCCGATGGAAGGGTATGGTGAACGTCATCTGCCAGTGTGTGTAGCCAACAGTAAAATTGGGAGGCGGTGGTGTTATGGTGTGTGGTCATGTTTTCCATGGAGGGGGGCTTGCACACCTTGTTGTTTTGCATGGCACTATCACATCACAGGTCTACAATGTTGATGAGCAATTCGTGGATGGCGATTGCATCGTTCAACACGACCGAGCACCTGTACATAATCCAGAGTGCTTACACGACAATAACATCCCTGTAATGGACTGGCTCGCAGAGAGTCCCGTAGAACATCTTTGGGATGTTGTAGAATGCCGAATTCGTGCCAGGCGTCAGCGACCGACATCTTCTCAGTGCAGCACTCTATGAATAAATGGCTGCCATTCCTTAAGAACTCTTCCAGTATCTGATTGAACGTATGCCAACGAGAGTGGAAGCTGTCATGCAAGTTAAGGGTGGGCCAACACCATATTGAATTCCAGCATTACCGATGGAGAGCGCCACGAACTTGTAAGTCATTTTCAGCCATGTGTCCGAATACTTTTGATCACATAGTGTATTTGATTGATAAGTGTGGAGTTTATATATCAGCATACTCTGGAAGGAAACAGATATACAATCTGGACCTTCGTTAAGTGATTTAAGCTGCTTCGCTACTCCGAGGGTGTACAGGTTGTGATGAGTATAATTACAGATAGAGTATTTTAATACATACACACATCAGTGCGTTGGTACACACAGTAACCTCCATCATATCTAAAGTTTATAAAAAATCCGCCTCGATTGCAAGTAGAACCGGTGGTTGACCTAGGTTTCGGCGCGGATAACCACGCTTTCTTCGGAACACACTAAAACTACAAACTGCCTAAAGAGGCATGGTCCAACATTAATACAGAACGCCCAAAAGGGCAAAAGAGAATCAGATGTTTTCTGCACGGTCGTAACTGCACCACTAAGTGGACTATGCCTGTCAGTACAGCCCAACCATTCCTCGTCCACGTTTCCACACTTCAGTACCTGACCAGCTGCCCAGGGGAAACTAAAAGGTTAATGGTTTCTTCTTGCCACATTTTTTTGATTTACCAACTATCCTAAAAATATAATACTCAATATATCTGTAACTATTAGTCTCCAAATGAAGTACATATTTGTGTAATGTTGTTCAGCACACTGTTCTCAGTCAATAATAAAAATGTCTGCAAGTATACCTGATACACACTGTATAATTATAAGTTATTCGTACTGAGAGCTGTTGCTAGTTCGAATTCTGGATTACTCACTTCTGGATATTCCCTCGTATGGTGAGAGTGGAGACAGGCAATGCGCCCAGGAACATGATCGTTTTGGTGACCCAGGTATTATGGCGTGCGGAAGCATAATGCTACGTGGGTGTATTGATCTCCAAATGTAGGATACGAACGCTGTTGTGACATGGTACTCCTGCCGCAAGTGCGTCTTTTCGTGACCGCATTCAGCCCTTACTTCATTAAATGGCTCTGAGCACTGTGGGACTTAACTTCTGAGGTCATCAGTCCCCTAGAACTTAGAACTACTTAAACCTAACTAACCTAAGGACATCACACACATCCATGGCCGAGGCAGGATTCGAACCTGCGACCGTAGCGGTCGCGCGGTTCCAGACTGTAGCGCCTAGAACCGCTCGGCCACCCCGGCCGGCTTACTTTATTAGTACGAATGACAATACGTTACCACATCTAACAGCACGTGTGGAGGAGCTCTTGGAACGAGATGGTGTTAGGCGGACGGTCCGGACTGTCCATTTTCCCGCTTAAATCCCATCGAGCACGTGTGGGATGCGTTGGGGACACGTACTGCAGCGCGTCCACATGCACCAATGACCATCCAGCGGTTGCCATCGACGCTGGTGGAAGCGTGGGACACCACACCACAAGAGCTTCTTATCAACCTTGTGACTAACATTGTAGCACTTTTCGGAGCATGCGCATCATCATAATCCCTACAAAGAAGGACCATTATGATCGCGCTGAGCTCAGTGCATTTATTGTCTTTCAATAAAAGTATAATTTACGTTCGACTCATTTTGCATTTCTTTCAGTTACCTTCTGTCCTATACTGTAGCAAGTCTTCAATGCATGGTCCTAGTTGCGTCGAGCTATATGTATATGATGTCTCTCCTACCAGCCGTCAGGGGCATTTTCTCCTGTATTTCTGCAGATATTTAAAATTTTGATTTTGCAGTGTGTAGCTGGAATCAGTCCCCCCGCCCGAAAAAAAAAAATAAAATAAACGGCTCATCATGTCTTTCATGCGACACCCAGTGTGGGTTTGCTTCCCATTAGAAACAAAATTATTTTTAAAGTGAAAATCATGTGCCCATTGTATAGAGCGGTAACAGATTATTCTAGTGGGATATTAGGTTTAGTGACAGGTATTAAAAAGGGACAGTAAAACACGAAGAATAACCAGTGTTCCAGCAGCAGCGGGACTGAACACCGCAGCTTCATAGCGACAGCTGTTAGCGTGGGTCAGGGCGGCGTTGACGCTGCTGAACTGCTGTTTATTCTTCGTGTTTTACTGTCCCTGTTAATATATACTGATGAGATGAATATTGCACTAGATAATTTGCAACCGATGTTTCGAACAGGCATGTAAAATTACGCTTTAAAAATAACTTGGTTATAACGGGAAATAAAACGATCCGTTGACGCAGGACCTCCTGTGAAAGACGTAATGAATAATTTTCGTTTGGGGTGTCTAGCTACACACTGCAAAAACTTAATTGCATATATCTGACATAACAGAGAAAATGCGTCTGATAACTCAAGGAGAAACACGACATATTTCGAAAAATCTGTCGTTGAAATTAAATACATGTAGTCATATTTTACTCTCCTCAAAGTAGCCTCCTTTGGCTTTAATCACTGCTCTTCATACGCGGGGCACTCTTGCTGCAGCTTCATCAGGGTTTCTCCTGTGATATGCCGCCATTTCTCTTGTAGTCTGTTTCAGAGATGGCGAACGCAGGTCTTGATTTGATTGCTCTATCCAAATTATACCAAAGCAGTTCAATAGGATTACAGTCGGGGGATTGAGGCGGCCGGATCTTATTTTTCAGTTCCTTCTTATGTTCTAAATTTGCCAAATACGCTTTACGCAGTTCTGAAGTGTGTTTAGGGTCCTGACCTTGCTGTAGGCCGAATCCCTCGCCAATAAAGCGTCTTCCACATGCCTTTGCATGATACTGTAGAATGCTATGGTAATCCTCTTCCTTCATTGTTCCGTTTATTTGTACAAGATCCGTACTTAATCTAACTTAAACTGACTTACGATATGGACAACACACACACACCCATACCCGAGGGAGGACTCGAACCTCCGATGGGGGGAGCCGCCTGGACCGTGACAAGGCGCCTCAGACTCCGACACAAATATATAGTAGCGCTAAATATACAAGGTGTTTCATAAATAATGTTCAGTATTCAGGAAAATGACAGGAACGATCATTCGAAATAAAAAAGTCCAGTAAACATGGGCTCTAAGGCGCATACCTTAAGAGCTATGAGTACTTATTGATCTTCGCTACTTTCAAACGTAACTCTTCCAATGAACAAGTGCTCATAATTTTTAAGGTACGCATTTTAGAGCACATGTTCACTGGACATTTTTTTCTTGTTTTGGTCCATACTACCACTTTCCAAAATATGGAGAGCAAGGACCCTGCAGCAGAAGAGGTCTGTTTCACAGTATCGAAGATCAAGAATTGGTCATATCTCTCAAGGTATGCGTTTTAGAGCCCATGTTTACTTAACTTTTTTGTTTCTGATTATCATTCCTGCCATATCCCTGTATATTGGCCATCACTTCTGAAACACCCTGTATATGAGGTCTTGTGTGCACCAACGTTTGAGAACACAAGCACCGTCCTCCACTACAACCTTACACGACACATATCTGGCGAAGAAAACCTTCCAGCCGCACTCACTAGCGATCGCCGCGAACCGCGACAGCCAGGACACCATATCTTTATATCCAGGCCGGTAGGTAGAGACTCCCACATGCATCGGCCATGCTGGCACCTGTGAGCACATTTCAAGCTGTGACAGACGCTCAGAGGCCGGAGAGACTGCCACCGTGACCGACAAGCAGATAACCAAAATCTTCTCACACAACACACATGTCCACTTGTGTCACCGCTCAGCCAGCATACTGGCTAGTTCGCTATTCAGCCACCTAGAGGGCGCCGCCGCTGGGACTTGCCCCCGTGGCTTCAGGCAACAACCAATAGGTTGGAGCATTCTATGTTATCGACTAGTCGTCACGTACTAAGCCGCAGCTTCCGGTCAGCCGCTAGCTGCAGCCTCTGTGAGACAAGCAGGAGCAAATTCCTCCCTTTTATATGAGTTTTTTTTCTAATATAAGGGAAATGAGAGCATACAAACGCGTTTACATCGCTGAGGTATCGTTAATTGTTGTGAAAATCCTGTACAACAGTATGGCATAGTGCATATTTCCTCTATGTACTCTCTCATGGGGTAAAAAGAATCTGTTCTTATCAGCTTAATGTCGGCTATGTCCTACATCACAGGACTAGAATAGTAAACTCGTTCTTGGCTCATGGCGGAGAGCTAAGAGCATGCTCTGCCTCTGTTACAGGATGCCTCCTCACTTTCAAACTCTCTGAAACTAACAAAATGGTTCGCCTCCTGTGGAGTCTCGTAAGGCATCAGCACAAAGTAGTTGTAAATATCAGGTTTATACTACGTATCACTTTACAAATTAGCTACTATAGCTGATTTTCTTAGGATACTTATATCGCTATGTAGGTGGGAGATTGAAATTTCGTTGAAAGATCCCGCCGAAACGAAAAAAACGCCCGATTGCCGTTCCCACTGGCGAATCATATGTGTGACACTCTGCCCCTTGCTTCTTAAATCCCAACAGCACGTCATTGCTATCAGATTCACTGATTGATTAATTAAATTGATCATGGGAGTCACTTTCCATGGTGAGTATTTTTTTCCTGCAGTCGGATTACACTCGCCAGGTAGCTCAAATGGGAATCCCTAGAGGAAAGACGATGTTCTTTTTAAGGAACACTGTTGAGAAAATTTAGAGAGCCGACATTTCAAGCTGACTGCAGAAGGTTTCTACCGCCGCCAACATAAATTTCCCGCAAGGACTACCAAGATACGAACAGAGAAATTAGCGCCCATATGGAGGCATATAGATATTCTTTTCCCTCGCTCTATTTGCGATCGGAATAGGAAAGGAAATTACTAGTATTGGTACAGGGTACCATCTGCTACAAACTGTTGCAATGGCTAGCAAAGTAAGCAAATACACTCCTGGAAATTGAAATAAGAACACCGTGAATTCATTGTCCCAGGAAGGGGAAACTTTATTGACACATTCCTGGGGTCAGATACATCACATGATCACACTGACAGAACCACAGGCACATAGACACAGGCAACAGAGCATGCACAATGTCGGCACTAGTACAGTGTATATCCACCTTTCGCAGCAATGCAGGCTGCTATTCTCCCATGGAGACGATCGTAGAGATGCTGGATGTAGTCCTGTGGAACGGCTTGCCATGCCATTTCCACCTGGCGCCTCAGTTGGACCAGCGTTCGTGCCGGACGTGCAGACCGCGTGAGACGACGCTTCATCCAGTCCCAAACATGCTCAATGGGGGGACAGATCCGGATATCTTGCTGGCCAGGGTAGTTGACTTACACCTTCTAGAGTACGTTGGGTGGCACGGGATACATGCGGACGTGCATTGTCCTGTTGGAACAGCAAGTTCCCTTGCCGGTCTAGGAATGGTAGAACGATGGGTTCGATGACGGTTTGGATGTACCGTGCACTATTCAGTGTCCCCTCGACGATCACCAGTGGTGTACGGCCAGTGTAGGAGATCGATCCCCACACCATGATGCCGGGTGTTGGCCCTGTGTGCCTCGGTCGTATTCAGTCCTGATTGTGGCGCTCACCTGCACGGCGCCAAACACGCATACGACCATCATTGGCACCAAGGCAGAAGCAACTCTCATCGCTGAAGACGACACGTCTCCATTCGTCCCTCCATTCACGCCTGTCGCGACACCACTGGAGGCGGGCTGCACGATGTTGGGGCGTGAACGGAAGACGGCCTAACGGTGTGCGGGACCATAGCCCAGCTTCATGGAGACGGTTGCGAATGGTCCTCGCCGATACCCCAGGAGCAACAGTGTCCCTAATTTGCTGGGAAGTGGCGGTGCGGCCCCTACGGCACTGCGTAGGATCCTACGGTCTTGGCGTGCATCCGTGCGTCGCTGCGGTCCGGTCCCAGGTCGACGGGCACGTGCACCTTCCGCCGACCACTGGCGACAACATCGATGTACTGTGGAGACCTCACGCCCCACGTGTTGAGCAATTCGGCGGTACGTCCACCCGGCCTCCCGCATGCCCACTATACGCCCTCGCTCAAAGTCCGTCAACTGCACATACGGTTCACGTCCACGCTGTCGCGGCATGCTACCAGTGTTAAAGACTTCGATGGAGCTCCGTATGCCACGGCAAACTGGCTGACACTGACGGCGGCGGTGCACAAATGCTGCGCAGCTAGCGCCATTCGACGGCCAACACCGCGGTTCCTGGTGTGTCCGCTGTGCCGTGCGTGTGATCTTTGCTTGTACAGCCCTCTCGCAGTGTCCGGAGCAAGTATGGTGGGTCTGACACACCGGTGTCAATGTGTTCTTTTTTCCATTTCCAGGAGTGTAGATGTAAATGTATATTTTTATGAGTCCATCCATTTACAGCCACACAGAACTCACAGAAGAACGTTGTCTCTTATTTATCAAGAAAAAAAAATTATGGATCTTCTGCTGGTGATTGTCTCTTGGTAAAAGTATCCTTATTAGCCCCTAATTTTCTCATTGCACTCACCTCACGAGAGGTTGTAACATGTTTGCCCACAACACTTAGAAGAAGCAGCATAGAGACCAACTTTCAACTCCCCCTTTGTCGGCGTATAACTTACCTGCTGTATTCTCACGAAACTTCCAGTGTAAGAATATAGCATTTGAATCCAACTGATTTGATGAGTAAGAGATGTCCCCCACCAAATCACAGACCCCTGCTAATTCCCTTGAAATCCCATCACATAGTGACAGTACTGTTCCATCAGTTAGAAAGGGGTCTAGTCCTCCACCATCACTGACTAGGCAGATAGCTATCACAACTAGAAAAAAAGCACACTATCGTACAGAAGGATATTCACTACCATTCAGAGTACATGCAGACTGCACAAAGAAATTCATAAGCACAAAACCTACAACTCATAGATATTGAATGACTGTCTATAAATATCCCCCTGTACATGTCTTAATCTCCTTTATCAGATTCCTATATTTACTATGTAGAAATACAACAGTGCACTGGCGTCAGAGTCTCCACTGACAGCGGAGTTTCTCTCTCTCATCGTTGTTTTTATAGCATCCTACTGAGTAAAAAGAGTAAATCTGCAACCTATAAAAACTGCGCTAACATCAACTAGCAGAGAGCAAGATCAGATTTTATGGCGTCTCCCCTTCCTATATTTTGAAAAAAAATAACGTCTGCTTGTTAACATCGAGCATGTGTGGTGATCCCATTAAATATATATGTATTGGTCCTTAGGAGCAAGTGGCCAGTGATCGGAGTCGTTTACACATACCTGTGTTAAGTTTTCTCATCTCTACTGTAGAAAGACCATATCCCCCAAAAAATGAAATGATCGCTATGTCATTGTTGGCCGGGAGGCCCCATTCCGGGGAGTTCGGCCGCCGTATTGCAAGTCCTTTTAAGTTGACGCCACTTCGGCGACTTGCGAGTCAATGATGATGAAGAACAGACAACACCCCGTCCTCTGGCGGGAATCGAACCCGGGTCCCCTGCATGAAAGGCGGTAACACTATAGCTACGCTGCGGAGGCGGACACCATATCCCACAGGCTATCAGTCACAACAGAAGGTTCCTGTGTTATTCATTCATAAGCAGTTCGATACTGTCTTTTTTAAATACATGCAAGCAGTGTATGAATACAGCTCTGTACATCACTATACATTTTGTTTTTCTACCATGATATGAGGTCCCTGTCAGGTGCTAAATCGACACTAATACATTTTGATCCATCGGCTCTCACAGCAAGCTGCACATCGCGTGGTGTAAGGTAAGCTGCTCCCACAGCTCAGAGGATGGTTGAAATGAAAGTCTGAGGTGGCATTTCTTATTGACAAATATGTGGGAGCATTGCAACATGCGGAAACTGGAAAAATTTTCAGACAGGTCTCTGAAGGTGAAGACCTTACATTTAAACTAATATTCCATAGTGACATAGTAACAGACGTACTTGTGTTCTGTTCTGTCTTCTCAGTATGGAGAACTCATTTCCAAGTCCTACTAAGATCACATCTGCTATCCTTGTTGAAGTTATTCAGCAAGGAACGACCGCTGCGTTTAGCAAGGCGAGAACCCCAGTGGTAATGACCAGGGCAGAGCCCTCAGACGTTAGTGTGACAGATACATACTTTCTCTGGGCTTAGGCTCTGCGCTAGTCCACAACCAGTAATGGAAGGTGAACCCATGACATTGCTGACCACTCATGCTGAAGTGATATTGGCCAAGTATCCTGAGGCTAGCATCAACATCCTGTCAATAGTCATCACGAGTGTGATAGCGCCCAGCCTTGGTCGAAACAAGGCCCCAGGAGTACACAACATTCCATTATAACTACTGGTAGCCTTGGGAGAGCCAGCCCTGACGAAACTCTACCATCTGGTGAGCAAGCTGTATGACGCAGGCGAAATTACCTCAGACTTCAAGAAGGATATAATAACTCCAATCCCAAAGAAAGCAGGTGTTAACAGATGTGGAAATCACCGAACTTTCAGTTTCATACCTCACAGCTGCAAAATACTAACACGAACTCTTTACAGACGAATGCAAAAACTGGTAGAAGCCGACCTCAGGGAAGATCAGTTTGGAATCCGTAGAAATGTAGGAACACGTGAGGCAATACTGACCCTACGACTTAGCTTAGAAGATAGATAAAGGAAAGGCAAACCTACATTTCTAGCATTTGTAGACTTAGAAAATGCTTTTAACAATGTTGACTGGAACACTCTCTTTCAAATTCTGTACCTGGCAGGGGTAAAATATAGGGAGCGAAAGGTGCAAATGGTTCAAATGGCCCTGAGCACTATGGGACTCAACTGCTGAGGTCATTAGTCCCCTAGAACTTAGAACTAGTTAAACCTAACTAACCTAAGGACATCACAAACATCCATGCCCGAGGCAGGATTCGAACCTGCGACCGTAGCGGTCTTGCGGTTCCAGACTGCAGCGCCTTTAACCGCACGGCCACTTCGGCCGGCTAGGAGCGAAAGGCTATTTACAATTTGTACAGAAACCAGATGGCAGTTATAAGAGTCGAGGAGCATGAAAGGGAAGCAGCGGTTGGGAAGGGAGTGAGACAGGGTTGTAGCCTCTCCCAGATGTTATTCAATCTGTATATTGAGCAAGCAGTAAAGGAAACAAGAGAAAAATTCGGAGTAGGAATTAAAATCCATGAAGAGATAAAAACTTTGAGGTTCGCCGATGACATTCTATTTCTGTCAGAGACAGCAAGGGACTTGGAAGAGCAGTTGAACGGAATGGACAGTGTCTTGAAAAGAGGATATAAGATTAACCTCAACAAGCCGGCCGGGGTGGCCGAGTGGTTCTAAGCGCTACAGTCTGGAACCGCGTGACCACTACGGTCGCAGGTTCGAATCCTGCCTCGGGCGTGGATGTGTGTGATGTTCTTCGGTTAGTTAGGTTTAGGTAGTTCTAAGTTCTAGGGGACTGATGACCTCAGAAGTTATGTCCCATAGTGCTCAGAGCCATTTATACCATTTGGAACCTCAACAAAAACCAAACGAGGATAGTGGACGTAGTCGAATTAAATGATACTGAGGGAATTCGATTAGAAAATGAGACGTTTAAAGTGGTAAATTAGTTTTGTTATTTGGGAAGCAAAATAACTGATGATGGTCGAAGTAGGAAGGATGTAAAATGTTGACTAGCAGTTGCAAGAAAAGCGTTCCTGAAGAAGAGAAATTTTTTGACATCGAATATAGATTTAAGCGTCAGGAAGTCTTTTCTGAAAGTATTTGTATGGACTGTAGCCAAATATGGAGGTGAAACATGAACGATAAACAGTTTAGAGAAGAAGAGAATAGAAGCTTTTGGAATGTGGTGCTACAGAAGAACACTGTAGATTGGATGCATAGATCATGTAACTGATGGGGAGGTACTGAACAGAATTGGGGAGAAGAGACATTTGTGGTACAAACTGACCAGAAGAAGGGATCAGTTGGCAGGACACATTCTGAGTCATCAAGGATCACTAATTTAGTACAGGAGGTAAGCACGAGGGATAAAAATTGTAGAAAAAGAGTGTTACCAAACTGCTGAGGTCATCGGTCCCTAAATTTACACACTACTTAAACTAACTTATGCCAAGAACGGCAGACACATCCATACCCGAGGAAGGACTCGAACCTCCGGCGGAAAGGGTCGCGCAAAAAATCGTAGAGGAAGACCAAGAGTTGAATATAATAAGCAGATTCAGAGGGATGTAGGTTGCACTAGTTACTCGGAGATGGAGAGGCTTTCACAAGATAGATAAGCTTGGAGAGCTACATATAACCCGCCTTTGGACTGAAGACCAGAACAAGAACAGAACAAAACCGATTACTTGTTGGGGGTAAATCTTCTTCACAAACTACACTCCTGGAAATGGAAAAAAGAACACATTGACACCGGTGTGTCAGACCCACCATACTTGCTCCGGACACTGCGAGAGGACTGTACAAGCAATGATCACACGCACGGCACAGCGGACACACCAGGAACCGCGGTGTTGGCCGTCGAATGGCGCTAGCTGCGCAGCATTTGTGCACCGCCGCCGTCAGTGTCAGCCAGTTTGCCGTGGCATACGGAGCTCCATCGCAGTCTTTAACACTGGTAGCATGCCGCGACAGCGTGGACGTGAACCGTATGTGCAGTTGACGGACTTTGAGCGAGGGCGTATAGTGGGCATGCGGGAGGCCGGGTGGACGTACCGCCGAATTGCTCAACACGTGGGGCGTGAGGTCTCCACAATACATCGATGTTGTCGCCAGTGGTCGGCGGAAGGTGCACGTGCCCGTCGACCTGGGACCGGACCGCAGCGACGCACGGATGCACGCCAAGACCGTAGGATCCTACGCAGTGTCGTAGGGGACCGCACCGCCACTTCCCAGCAAATTAGGGACACTGTTGCTCCTGGGGTATCGGCGAGGACCATTCGCAACCGTCTCCATGAAGCTGGGCTACGGTCCCGCACACCGTTAGGCCGTCTTCCGCTCACGCCCCAACATCGTGCAGCCCGCCTCCAGTGGTGTCGCGACAGGCGTGAATGGAGGGACGAATGGAGACGTGTCGTCTTCAGCGATGAGGGTCGCTTCTGCCTTAGTGCCAATGATGGTCGTATGCGTGTTTGGCGCCGTGCAGGTGAGCGCCACAATCAGGACTGCATACGACCGAGGCACACAGGGCCAACACCCGGCATCATGGTGTGGGGAGCGATCTCCTACACTGGCCGTACACCACTGGTGATCGTCGAGGGGACACTGAATAGTGCACGGTACATCCAAACCGTCATCGAACCCATCGTTCTACCATTCCTAGACCGGCAAGGGAACTTGCTGTTCCAACAGGACAATGCACGTCCGCATGTATCCCGTGCCACCCAACGTACTCTAGAAGGTGTAAGTCAACTACCCTGGCCAGCAAGATATCCGGATCTGTCCCCCCATTGAGCATGTTTGGGACTGGATGAAGCGTCGTCTCACGCGGTCTGCACGTCCGGCACGAACGCTGGTCCAACTGAGGCGCCAGGTGGAAATGGCATGGCAAGCCGTTCCACAGGACTACATCCAGCATCTCTACGATCGTCTCCATGGGAGAATAGCAGCCTGCATTGCTGCGAAAGGTGGATATACACTGTACTAGTGCCGACATTGTGCATGCTCTGTTGCCTGTGTCTATGTGCCTGTGGTTCTGTCAGTGTGATCATGTGATGTATCTGACCCCAGGAATGTGTCAATAAAGTTTCCCCTTCCTGGGACAATGAATTCACGGTGTTCTTATTTCAATTTCCAGGAGTGTATATTATTATCCACTGATAATGCTCAGTTTGATACATGCTGAAATATTTAATTACTGCTACAGGTCGGCTTCCTGGAGGAGAGGATTAAGATTAGGGTTTAACAGCCAGTCGACGTCAGCGTCAATTAAAGACAGGCAAAACTGAAGTTGTTACAAGGATCTGGAAAGCAAATGGTCATATCCTTTCAGAGGAACCGTCCTGGCATTTGCCTGCTGCAATTTAGGGACATCACGGAAAACCGAAACCCGGATGGCCAGATACGAATTTGAACCATCGTCGTCCCGAATAAGAGTCCAGTTGCTAACCATTGCACCACCTCGCTCGATCGGACTTCCTATGTAAGTATAATATGCCCTCCACTTCGATTTACTATGAACACCTCGTAGAAATGATGTTAACAGGGCATATCTCAGCCCGCCATTGTGGCCGAGCGGTTCTAGGCGCTTCAGTCTGGAACCGCGCGACCGCTACGGTCGCAGGTTCGAATCCTGCCTGGGGCATGGACGTGTGTGATGTCCCTAGGTTAGTTAGGTTTAAGTAGCTCTAAGTTCTAGGGGACTGATGACCTCAGATATTAAGTCCCATAGTGCTCAGAGCCATTTGAACCATTTTTGCATATCTCATCATGCAGTATTCTGGAAAATTAGGTACATGAGGTAAGTGATTAACTACATGCACCCTTTTTTCGCACCCCTGACATGGGTAAACAATGCGATCTTTCTGCGATGTATCACACTGGCTTATAGCACAAAGAGGGCAGAATTATGGAAGTGGCTAAACACATAAACTTTTAGTGTCTCTATAGTGAAAGCATTCCATCAATACTCTAAAGGCTGTGAAAGCTGCAGACCTCACATGCCGTTGGTGTAGGTGGGGTAGTCAAGAGGCTTTAATCATCACCTCTAAAAATAAGGTTAGGTATCAAGTTTTGTCTGCAGGCGTCGTACATGTTGAAACCCCTATACCACAGTACCATTCCACATCGCTAGAGGATCTAAAAGAGGGGCAACCAAGAGTTTAGTTCACAGGCCACGCCCTGGCATGAGTGTCGCAGTGCTCAGCCTTGGTGCAAACTTCCCACGCCGCCTCGCCACGCTGTCAGAGCCCGAGGAAGGTGAAGAGCGGAAACTACGAACGGGCCGCACTTAAATGGCAGTGCAGTCGCACTGCATACAGTTTGGTTTTATGTTTCACATTTCTCAACAACATAGATCACGAAACAAATTTTCAGTATTATTTAATTATTCTTGGTGTTCTGAAGACGTAATACAATTTTTATTTGGCACAAACTGTCGGCACACCGATAGGCGCAGAAAATTTCTTTGAGGTTACCTCGAGATCGTTACTTATTTAGTTTCATAATCGAGGAAAAGTATGTCACACAAGTATGTCGATCGAAATATTGCAGCATTTATCAAGCCGCATTATGGACACCTAGAAACTCTACCTGAGGAAAGCAAGATAGAAGTTGTGGACAGTTTTAAAGTAAAAGGATTTTCCCTCGATATGGGAATTACCTTGCAAATCAATCACTTACATCTGCACATGCACTGGGGCGCTTTCTACTTAAACGGTAAAGTGTCTCAAAAACAGCTGAAAGAGTGGCAGTCTTCAAAACGTTAGGAAACTATCTTTTTAATTCTTTCAAGGCCACAATGAATTCTTCAAACCTTGCATTTTCTTTAAAGGCAGTGAGATTATGGAACTGGACTGCATTTGTCAGGATCTTACCCTTCTATGACGCGATTTTCTTTTTAAACGCATCCTTATCAAAGAGCAGCGTGTTTCGTCACAGGGTTATTTGGTAAGCGTGATAGCGTTAAGGAGATGTTTAGCAAACTCAAGTGGCAGACTCTGCAAGAGAGGCGCTCTGCATCGCGGTGTAGCTTGCTGTCCAGATTTCGAGAGGGTGCGTTTCTGGATGAGGTGTCGAATATATTGCTTCCCCTTACTTATACTTCCCGAGGAGATCACTAATGTAAAATTAGAGAGATTCGAGCGCGCACGGAGGCTTTCCGGCAGTCGTTCTTCCCGCGAACCATACGCGACTGGAACAGGAAAGGGCGGTAATGACAGTGGCACGTAAAGTGCCCCCACCACACATCGTTGGGTGGCTTTCGGAGTATAAATGTAGATGTAGAATTCAGAAAGAAGTTGATTCTCACAATTAAATGTCTTACTATAGGCAGTGTGCAGTCAAGTCCATTTAAAATGCGAGGTTTGCAATTCATTCCGTATTT